>NW_028126495.1:0-699750 GCF_965194825.1 Balaenoptera physalus | reverse complement strand
GACCCACAGGGCTCTTCCATGCAGTTCCTGTGGGCACAGGGACCTCTGCATAGGATGAAATGGGTAAGTATTTCAGTACCTTAGGTAGGCCTCGGTGACCATGGCTCTTGCACATACTTAAGAGAGTGAAGTTTGAAAAATGTACTGGTCTTCAGGCTGGATGTAAAGGTTAGCTTTCTCTTCTGTGAGAGTGCTATCCTGTGTACCAGACTGAATCACAAGCACATTGTGCCGTAGCAGTGTAGTTCTGTTTCAGTCACTGAGGACTATCCACTTGCAAAGATAGTCTGCCAGGCGCTGCTTTTGCTAGGCTCTATGACGAATGGAACACTCTACCTAGGCATCCGGAAAGGAGTACATTACCCTTGCTATAAAAGTGAAGAGTGCTCCCGGGGACCTACTTCGCCTAGGGTTCCTCAGAAGCCAGCGGCCTCTCTCTAGCACACTGTGGTCATCATGAGAAACTGGTGCAAAATACACTACCCTATGTGTCCCCAGGGGCATAGCAGTGTTAAGGCACTCCTTTTCAGAGTATGGGTTCGTGGCTACCACTGCACACTCAACTCTGCTAATGTGAAATACTGGATCTTACCCTGAGGACTTAGGTCACCTTTCATTTATATGGAGCTGAATCTGGAGTGCAGTTGGATGAGTTTCTAGAAAGCAATTGCCAGCACATTATTGCCATTGAGAGAACGCAGCCTTGGCCCACAGCGACAATCCTGCAGTGAAGAGAAGTTGGGCCCCTAGGGCTGTTCAGGCAGCTTTGAAGCCCAAAGCAAGAAGCTTCCCTTCCAGGAGAATACGAACCTTCCCGTCGGTGTCCGACTTTCAAGCTTGATGACACAGCAGATTTATCTGAAGATTCTGCCTATCTCCCTACTACTAGGGAAAGACTGCTTCCTTCTGCTAAGAAAGGTTTCCACGTGGTGAGTGCTGTACGTGCAGAAGAGCATTCCCCCGCCGGGCAAAAGTTAGGCCTTGGTGAATCTGGACGGTGCTTGAAGTCCAGCATTGTCACAGGTAAAGCTGTCCGTTGTTTTCATGCTGGAAGTAAACATATAGCTTCAGGCTGCCCTAGGGAGCCGTATTTGGGAGCCCATAGGTTTCACTTGTGAGGCACAGTGGTGTTTCTCAGAAGAATCCAAATGCCTCCCTGGCTACGCCAGCATGGAATGTAAGGCTGCTTCGAACAGCGTTCCTGAGGCCGTTTGAATGCTGTATAAACGAGAGCTGTTGAGCGATCCGGGCAGGGCTTTGCCTTTACCGCTGCACGTTCACAGCCTTAAAGCCAACGAACCCACTTACTTCCTGGGCCTCAAACGCAGCAGAAGATTTGTACGGCATTCAGTGCCTTTCACAGATGTTACAACGAAGGTGAGTGCACAATGAGTCGTGAAATACGTAACAGTGTTGCAGCCTTCCTTTAACACATGCTTCTTCACTACTAGGGCATAGCTCAGGTTACTATGGGAGAAATCTGGACTTTTACTTGAGCACATTGGTGCCTGTTCTTTGCCGGCAAGCTCTAGTGTGCTCCTGGAGGAGCTCCCAGCAAGGAACCGAGACCAGCATGCCTCATACGATTACACTCAAGTTCTTTCGTGATGCCGTCAGGCAGCAAAGAGAAGATGGGCATTAGGAGTGATTTTCAGGCAGCTTTCAAACCGCACCTGTCTGGGATACCACGGACGAAATGAAAGTTCTGCCAGGGTGGCCCGGTTTCAAACATGAGCTCATAAGGTTATCCTCAGTAGTTTCTGACTACCTCAAGGAAACACACGGGACCCAAAGGGCTCTTCCATGCAGTTCCTGTGGGCACAGGGAGCTCTGCATACGATGAAATGGGTAAGTATTTCAGTACCTTAGGTAGGCCAAGGTGACCATGGCTTTTGCACATACTTAAGAGTGTGAAGTGTGAAAAATGTACTGGTCTTCAGGCTGTGTACCAGACTGAATCACAAGCACATTGTGCCGTAGCAGTGTAGTTCTGTTTCAGTCACTGAGGACTATCCACTTGCAAAGATAGTCTGCCAGGCGCTGCTTTTGCTAGGCTCTATGACGAATGGAACACTCTACCTAGGCATCCCAGAAAGGAGTACATTACCCTTGCTATAAAAGTGAAGAGTGCTCCCGGGAACCTACTTCGCCTAGGTTTCCTCAGAAGCCAGCGGCCTCTCTTCTAGCACACAGTAGTCATCATGAGAAACTGGTGCACGATACACTGCCCTTGTGTCCTCAGGGGCATAGCAGAGCTAAGGCACTCCTTTCAGAGTATGGATTCGTGGCTACTGCTGCACACTCAACTCTGCTGATGTGAAATACTGGATCTTATCCTGAGGAGTTAGGTCACCTTTCATTTGTATGGAGCTGAATCTGGAGTGCAGTTGGATGAGTTTCTAGAAAGCAATTGCCAGCACATTATTGCCATTGAGAGAACGCAGCCTTGGCCCATAGCGACAATCCTGCAGTGAAGAGAAGTTGGGCCCCTAGGGTTGTTCAGGCAGCTTTGAAGCCGAAGGCAAGAAGCTTCCATTACAGGAGAATACGAACTTTCTCTTCGGTGTCCGACTTTCAAGCTTGATGACACAGCAGATTTGTCTAAGATTCTGCCTACTTCCCTACTACTAGGGAAAGTCTGCTTCCTTCTGCTAAGAAAGGTTTTCACGTGGTGAGTGCTGTACGTGCAGCAGAGCATTCCCCCGCCGGGCAAAAGTTAGGCCTTGGTGAATCTGGTTGGTCCCAGAAGTCCAGCATTGTCACAGGTAAAGCTGTCCGTTGTTTTCATGCAGGAACTAAACATATAGCTTCAGGCTGCCGTAGGGAGACGTATTTGGGAGCCCACAGGTTTCACTTGTGAGGCACAGTGGTGTTTCTCAGAAGAATCCAAATGCCTCTCTGGCTATGCCAGCATGGAATGTAAGGTTGCTTGGGACAGCTTTCCTGAGGCCGTTTGAATGCTGTACAAAGGAGAGCTGTTGAGCGATCCGGGCAGGGCTTTGCCTTTACCGCTGCATGTTCACAGCCTTAAAGCCAACGAACCCAATTGCTTCCCGGGACTCAAAGACCGCACAAGATTTGGACGGTATTCAGTGCCCTTTCACAGATGTTACAACGAAGGTGAGTGCACAATGAATCGTGAAATACGTAACAGTGTTGCAGCCTTCCTTTAACACATGCTTCTTCACTACTAGGGCATAGCTCAGATTACTATGGGAGAAATCTGGACTTTTACTTGAGCACATTGGTGCCTGTTCTTTGCCGGCAAGCTCTAGTGTGCTCCTGGAGGAGCTCGCAGCAAGGAATCGAGACCAGCATGCCTCATACGATTACACTCAAGTGCTTTCGTGATGCCGTCAGGCAGCAAAGGGAAGATGGGCAGCAGGAGTGATTTTCAGGCAGCTTTCAAACCGCACCTCTCTGGCCTACCACGGAAGAAATGAAAGTTCTGCCAGGGTTGCCCGGTTTCAAACTTGAGCTCATAAGGTTATCCTCAGTAGTTTCTGACTACCTCAAGGAAACACAAGGGACCCACAGGGCTCTTCCATGCAGTTCCTGTGGGCACAGGGACCTCTGCATACGATGAAATGGGTAAGTATTTCAGTACCTTAGGTAGGCCAAGGTGACCATGGCTCTTGCACAAACGTAACAGTGTGAAGTGTGAAAAATGTACTGGTCTTCAGGCTGTGTACCAGACTGAATCACAAGCACATTGTGCCGTAGCAGTGTAGTTCTGTTTCAGTCACTGAGGACTATCCACTTGCAAAGGTAGTCTGCCAGGCGCTGCTTTTCCTAGGCTCTATGACGAATGGAACACTCTACCTAGGCATCCCATAAAGGAGTACTTTACCCTTGCTATAAAAGTGAAGAGTGCTCCCGGGGACCTACTTCGCCTAGGTTTCCTCAGAAGCCAGCGGCCTCTCTTCTAGCACACAGTAGTCATCATGAGAAACTGGTGCACGATACACTGCCCTTGTGTCCTCAGGGGCATAGCAGTGTTAAGGCACTCCTTTCAGAGTATGGCTTCGTGGCTACTGCTGCACACTCAACTCTGCTGATGTGAAATACTGGATCTTATCCTGAGGACATAGGTCACCTTTCATTTGTATGGAGCTGAATCTGGAGTGCAGTTGGATGAGTTTCTAGAAAGCAATTGCCAGCACATTATTGCCATTGAGAGAACGCAGCCTTGGCCCACAGCGACAATCCTGCAGTGAAGAGAAGTTGGGCCCCTAGGGTTGTTCAGGCAGCTTTGAAGCCGAAGGCAAGAAGCTTCCATTCCAGGAGAATACGAACTTTCTCTTCGGTGTCCGACTTTCAAGCTTGATGACACAGCAGATTGGTCTAAGATTCTGCCTACTTCCCTACTACTAGGGAAAGTCTGCTTCCTTCTGCTAAGAAAGGTTTTCACGTGGTGAGTGCTGTACGTGCAGCAGAGCATTCCCCCGCCGGGCAAAAGTTAGGCCTTGGTGAATCTGGTTGGTCCCAGAAGTCAGGCATTGTCACAGGTAAAGCTGTCCGTTGTTTTCATGCTGGAACTAAACATATAGCTTCAGGCTGCCGTAGGGAGACGTATTTGGGAGCCCACAGGTTTCACTTGTGAGGCACAGTGGTGTTTCTCAGAAGAATCCAAATGCCTCTCTGGCTATGCCAGCATGGAATGTAAGGTTGCTTGGGACAGCTTTCCTGAGGCCGTTTGAATGCTGTACAAACGAGAGCTGTTGAGCGATCCGGGCAGGGCTTTGCCTTTACCGCTGCATGTTCACAGCCTTAAAGCCAACGAACCCAATTGCTTCCCGGGACTCAAAGACCGCACAAGATGTGGACGGTATTCAGTGCCCTTTCGCAGATGTTACAACGAAGGTGAGTGCACAATGAGTCGTGAAATACGTAACAGTGTTGCAGCCTTCCTTTAACACATGCTTCTTCACTACTAGGGCATAGCTCAGATTACTATGGGAGAAATCTGGACTTTTGCTTGAGCACAGGGGTGCCAGTTCTTTGCCGGCAAGCTCCAGTGTGCTCCTGGAGGAGCTCGCAGCAAGGAAACGAGACCAGCATGCCTCATACGATTACACTCAAGTGCTTTCGTGATGCCGTCAGGCAGCAAAGGGAAGATGGGCAGCAGGAGTGATTTTCAGGCAGCTTTCAAACCGCACCTCTCTGGCCTACCACGGACGAAATGAAAGTTCTGCCAGGGTTGCCCGGTTTCAAACTTGAGCTCATAAGGTTATCCTCAGTAGTTTCTGACTACCTCAAGGAAACACACGGGACCCACAGGGCTCTTCCATGCAGTTCCTGTGGGCACAGGGACCTCTGCATAGGATGAAATGGGTAAGTATTTCAGTACCTTAGGTAGGCCTCGGTGACCATGGCTCTTGCACATACTTAAGAGTGTGAAGTTTGAAAAATGTACTGGTCTTCAGGCTGGATGTAAAGGTTAGCTTTCTCTTCTGTGAGAGTGCTATCCTGTGTACCAGACTGAATCACAAGCACATTGTGCCGTAGCAGTGTAGTTCTGTTTCAGTCACTGAGGACTATCCACTTGCAAAGATAGTCTGCCAGGCGCTGCTTTTGCTAGGCTCTATGACGAATGGAACACTCTACCTAGGCATCCCAGAAAGGAGTACATTACCCTTGCTATAAAAGTGAAGAGTGCTCCCGGGGACCTACTTCGCCTAGGGTTCCTCAGAAGCCAGCGGCCTCTCTTCTAGCACACAGTGGTCATCATGAGAAACTGGTGCACGATACACTGCCCTTGTGTCCTCAGGGGCATAGCAGAGCTAAGGCACTCCTTTCAGAGTATGGATTCGTGGCTACTGCTGCACACTCAACTCTGCTGATGTGAAATACTGGATCTTATCCTGAGGAGTTAGGTCACCTTTCATTTGTATGGAGCTGAATCTGGAGTGCAGTTGGATGAGTTTCTAGAAAGCAATTGCCAGCACATTATTGCCATTGAGAGAACGCAGCCTTGGCCCACAGCGACAATCCTGCAGTGAAGAGAAGTTGGGCCCCTAGGGCTGTTCAGGCAGCTTTGAAGCCCAAGGCAAGAAGCTTCCATTCCAGGAGAATACGAACTTTCTCGTCGGTGTCCGACTTTCAAGCTTGATGACACAGCAGATTTGTCTAAGATTCTGCCTACTTCCCTACTACTAGGGAAAGTCTGCTTCCTTCTGCTAAGAAAGGTTTTCACGTGGTGAGTGCTGTACGTGCAGAAGAGCATTCCCCCGCCGGGCAAAAGTTAGGCCTTGTTGAATCTGGACGGTGCTTGAAGTCCAGCATTGTCACAGGTAAAGCTGTCCGTTGTTTTCATGCTGGAAGTAAACATATAGCTTCAGGCTGCCATAGGGAGCCGTATTTGGGAGCCCACAGGTTTCACTTGTGAGGCACAGTGGTGTTTCTCAGAAGAATCCAAATGCCTCCCTGGCTACCCCAGCATGGAATATAAGGCTGCTTCGAACAGCGTTCCTGAGGCCGTTTGAATGCTGTATAAACGAGAGCTGTTGAGCGATCCGGGCAGGGCTTTGCCTTTACCGCTGCACGTTCACAGCCTTAAAGCCAACGAACCCACTTGCTTCCTGGGCCTCAAACGCAGCAGAAGATTTGTACGGCATTCAGTGCCTTTCACAGATGTTACAACGAAGGTGAGTGCACAATGAGTCGTGAAATACGTAACAGTGTTGCAGCCTTCCTTTAACACATGCTTCTTCACTACTAGGGCATAGCTCAGGTTACTATGGGAGAAATCTGGACTTTTACTTGAGCACATTGGTGCCTGTTCTTTGCCGGCAAGCTCTAGTGTGCTCCTGGAGGAGCTCCCAGCAAGGAACCGAGACCAGCATGCCTCATACGATTACACTCAAGTTCTTTCGTGATGCCGTCAGGCAGCAAAGAGAAGATGGGCATTAGGAGTGATTTTCAGGCAGCTTTCAAACCGCACCTGTCTGGGATACCACGGACGAAATGAAAGTTCTGCCAGGGTGGCCCGGTTTCAAACATGAGCTCATAAGGTTATCCTCAGTAGTTTCTGACTACCTCAAGGAAACACACGGGACCCAAAGGGCTCTTCCATGCAGTTCCTGTGGGCACAGGGACCTCTGCATACGATGAAATGGGTAAGTATTTCAGTACCTTAGGTAGGCCAAGGTGACCATGGCTTTTGCACATACTTAAGAGTGTGAAGTGTGAAAAATGTACTGGTCTTCAGGCTGTGTACCAGACTGAATCACAAGCACATTGTGCCGTAGCAGTGTAGTTCTGTTTCAGTCACTGAGGACTATCCACTTGCAAAGATAGTCTGCCAGGCGCTGCTTTTGCTAAGCTCTATGACGAATGGAACACTCTACCTAGGCATCCCAGAAAGGAGTACATTACCCTTGCTATAAAAGTGAAGAGTGCTCCCGGGGACCTACTTCGCCTAGGGTTCCTCAGAAGCCAGCGGCCTCTCTTCTAGCACACAGTGGTCATCATGAGAAACTGGTGCACGATACACTGCCCTTGTGTCCTCAGGGGCATAGCAGAGCTAAGGCACTCCTTTCAGAGTATGGATTCGTGGCTACTGCTGCACACTCAACTCTGCTGATGTGAAATACTGGATCTTATCCTGAGGAGTTAGGTCACCTTTCATTTGTATGGAGCTGAATCTGGAGTGCAGTTGGATAAGTTTCTAGAAAGCAATTGCCAGCACATTATTGCCATTGAGAGAACGCAGCCTTGGCCCACAGCGACAATCCTGCAGTGAAGAGAAGTTGGGCCCCTAGGGCTGTTCAGGCAGCTTTGAAGCCCAAGGCAAGAAGCTTCCATTCCAGGAGAATACGAACTTTCTCGTCGGTGTCCGACTTTCAAGCTTGATGACACAGCAGATTTGTCTAAGATTCTGCCTACTTCCCTACTACTAGGGAAAGTCTGCTTCCTTCTGCTAAGAAAGGTTTTCACGTGGTGAGTGCTGTACGTGCAGAAGAGCATTCCCCCGCCGGGCAAAAGTTAGGCCTTGGTGATTCTGGTTGGTCCCAGAAGTCCAGCATTGTCACAGGTAAAACTGTCCGTTGTTTTCATGCTGGAACTAAACATATAGCTTCAGGCTGCCGTAGGGAGACGTATTTGGGAGCCCACAGGTTTCACTTGTGAGGCACAGTGGTGTTTCTCAGAAGAATCCAAATGCCTCTCTGGCTATGCCAGCATGGAATGTAAGGTTGCTTGGGACAGCTTTCCTGAGGCCGTTTGAATGCTGTACAAACGAGAGCTGTTGAGCGATCCGGGCAGGGCTTTGCCTTTACCGCTGCATGTTCACAGCCTTAAAGCCAACGAACCCAATTGCTTCCCGGGACTCAAAGACCGCACAAGATTTGGACGGTATTCAGTGCCCTTTCACAGATGTTACAACGAAGGTGAGTGCACAATGAATCGTGAAATACGTAACAGTGTTGCAGCCTTCCTTTAACACATGCTTCTTCACTACTAGGGCATAGCTCAGATTACTATGGGAGAAATCTGGACTTTTTCTTGAGCACAGGGGTGCCAGTTCTTTGCCGGCAAGCTCCAGTGTGCTCCTGGAGGAGCTCGCAGCAAGGAAACGAGACCAGCATGCCTCATACGATTACACTCAAGTGCTTTCGTGATGCCGTCAGGCAGCAAAGGGAAGATGGGCAGCAGGAGTGATTTTCAGGCAGCTTTC
Source organism: Balaenoptera physalus (assembly GCF_965194825.1). Taxonomy (NCBI): domain Eukaryota; kingdom Metazoa; phylum Chordata; class Mammalia; order Artiodactyla; family Balaenopteridae; genus Balaenoptera; species Balaenoptera physalus. Next base: position 691,073 of record NW_028126495.1, on the reverse strand, counting down.
AAACCGCACCTCTCTGGCCTACCACGGACGAAATGAAAGTTTTGCCAGGGTTGCCCGGTTTCAAACTTGAGCTCATAAGGTTATCCTCAGTAGTTTCTGACTACCTCAAGGAAACACACGGGACCCACAGGGCTCTTCCATGCAGTTCCTGTGGGCACAGGGACCTCTGCATAGGATGAAATGGGTAAGTATTTCAGTACCTTAGGTAGGCCTCGGTGACCATGGCTCTTGCACATACTTAAGAGTGTGAAGTTTGAAAAATGTACTGGTCTTCAGGCTGGATGTAAAGGTTAGCTTTCTCTTCTGTGAGAGTGCTATCCTGTGTACCAGACTGAATCACAAGCACATTGTGCCGTAGCAGTGTAGTTCTGTTTCAGTCACTGAGGACTATCCACTTGCAAAGATAGTCTGCCAGGCGCTGCTTTTGCTAGGCTCTATGACGAATGGAACACTCTACCTAGGCATCCGGAAAGGAGTACATTACCCTTGCTATAAAAGTGAAGAGTGCTCCCGGGGACCTACTTCGCCTAGGGTTCCTCAGAAGCCAGCGGCCTCTCTCTAGCACACTGTGGTCATCATGAGAAACTGGTGCAAAATACACTACCCTATGTGTCCCCAGGGGCATAGCAGTGTTAAGGCACTCCTTTTCAGAGTATGGGTTCGTGGCTACCACTGCACACTCAACTCTGCTAATGTGAAATACTGGATCTTACCCTGAGGACTTAGGTCACCTTTCATTTATATGGAGCTGAATCTGGAGTGCAGTTGGATGAGTTTCTAGAAAGCAATTGCCAGCACATTATTGCCATTGAGAGAACGCAGCCTTGGCCCACAGCGACAATCCTGCAGTGAAGAGAAGTTGGGCCCCTAGGGCTGTTCAGGCAGCTTTGAAGCCCAAAGCAAGAAGCTTCCCTTCCAGGAGAATACGAACCTTCCCGTCGGTGTCCGACTTTCAAGCTTGATGACACAGCAGATTTATCTGAAGATTCTGCCTATCTCCCTACTACTAGGGAAAGACTGCTTCCTTCTGCTAAGAAAGGTTTCCACGTGGTGAGTGCTGTACGTGCAGAAGAGCATTCCCCCGCCGGGCAAAAGTTAGGCCTTGGTGAATCTGGACGGTGCTTGAAGTCCAGCATTGTCACAGGTAAAGCTGTCCGTTGTTTTCATGCTGGAAGTAAACATATAGCTTCAGGCTGCCCTAGGGAGCCGTATTTGGGAGCCCATAGGTTTCACTTGTGAGGCACAGTGGTGTTTCTCAGAAGAATCCAAATGCCTCCCTGGCTACGCCAGCATGGAATGTAAGGCTGCTTCGAACAGCGTTCCTGAGGCCGTTTGAATGCTGTATAAACGAGAGCTGTTGAGCGATCCGGGCAGGGCTTTGCCTTTACCGCTGCACGTTCACAGCCTTAAAGCCAACGAACCCACTTACTTCCTGGGCCTCAAACGCAGCAGAAGATTTGTACGGCATTCAGTGCCTTTCACAGATGTTACAACGAAGGTGAGTGCACAATGAGTCGTGAAATACGTAACAGTGTTGCAGCCTTCCTTTAACACATGCTTCTTCACTACTAGGGCATAGCTCAGGTTACTATGGGAGAAATCTGGACTTTTACTTGAGCACATTGGTGCCTGTTCTTTGCCGGCAAGCTCTAGTGTGCTCCTGGAGGAGCTCCCAGCAAGGAACCGAGACCAGCATGCCTCATACGATTACACTCAAGTTCTTTCGTGATGCCGTCAGGCAGCAAAGAGAAGATGGGCATTAGGAGTGATTTTCAGGCAGCTTTCAAACCGCACCTGTCTGGGATACCACGGACGAAATGAAAGTTCTGCCAGGGTGGCCCGGTTTCAAACATGAGCTCATAAGGTTATCCTCAGTAGTTTCTGACTACCTCAAGGAAACACACGGGACCCAAAGGGCTCTTCCATGCAGTTCCTGTGGGCACAGGGAGCTCTGCATACGATGAAATGGGTAAGTATTTCAGTACCTTAGGTAGGCCAAGGTGACCATGGCTTTTGCACATACTTAAGAGTGTGAAGTGTGAAAAATGTACTGGTCTTCAGGCTGTGTACCAGACTGAATCACAAGCACATTGTGCCGTAGCAGTGTAGTTCTGTTTCAGTCACTGAGGACTATCCACTTGCAAAGATAGTCTGCCAGGCGCTGCTTTTGCTAGGCTCTATGACGAATGGAACACTCTACCTAGGCATCCCAGAAAGGAGTACATTACCCTTGCTATAAAAGTGAAGAGTGCTCCCGGGGACCTACTTCGCCTAGGTTTCCTCAGAAGCCAGCGGCCTCTCTTCTAGCACACAGTAGTCATCATGAGAAACTGGTGCACGATACACTGCCCTTGTGTCCTCAGGGGCATAGCAGTGTTAAGGCACTCCTTTCAGAGTATGGCTTCGTGGCTACTGCTGCACACTCAACTCTGCTGATGTGAAATACTGGATCTTATCCTGAGGACATAGGTCACCTTTCATTTGTATGGAGCTGAATCTGGAGTGCAGTTGGATGAGTTTCTAGAAAGCAATTGCCAGCACATTATTGCCATTGAGAGAACGCAGCCTTGGCACACAGCGACAATCCTGCAGTGAAGAGAAGTTGGGCCCCTAGGGTTGTTCAGGCAGCTTTGAAGCCGAAGGCAAGAAGCTTCCATTCCAGGAGAATACGAACTTTCTCTTCGGTGTCCGACTTTCAAGCTTGATGACACAGCAGATTGGTCTAAGATTCTGCCTACTTCCCTACTACTAGGGAAAGTCTGCTTCCTTCTGCTAAGAAAGGTTTTCACGTGGTGAGTGCTGTACGTGCAGCAGAGCATTCCCCCGCCGGGCAAAAGTTAGGCCTTGGTGAATCTGGTTGGTCCCAGAAGTCAGGCATTGTCACAGGTAAAGCTGTCCGTTGTTTTCATGCTGGAACTAAACATATAGCTTCAGGCTGCCGTAGGGAGACGTATTTGGGAGCCCACAGGTTTCACTTGTGAGGCACAGTGGTGTTTCTCAGAAGAATCCAAATGCCTCTCTGGCTATGCCAGCATGGAATGTAAGGTTGCTTGGGACAGCTTTCCTGAGGCCGTTTGAATGCTGTACAAACGAGAGCTGTTGAGCGATCCGGGCAGGGCTTTGCCTTTACCGCTGCATGTTCACAGCCTTAAAGCCAACGAACCCAATTGCTTCCCGGGACTCAAAGACCGCACAAGATGTGGACGGTATTCAGTGCCCTTTCGCAGATGTTACAACGAAGGTGAGTGCACAATGAGTCGTGAAATACGTAACAGTGTTGCAGCCTTCCTTTAACACATGCTTCTTCACTACTAGGGCATAGCTCAGATTACTATGGGAGAAATCTGGACTTTTGCTTGAGCACAGGGGTGCCAGTTCTTTGCCGGCAAGCTCCAGTGTGCTCCTGGAGGAGCTCGCAGCAAGGAAACGAGACCAGCATGCCTCATACGATTACACTCAAGTGCTTTCGTGATGCCGTCAGGCAGCAAAGGGAAGATGGGCAGCAGGAGTGATTTTCAGGCAGCTTTCAAACCGCACCTCTCTGGCCTACCACGGACGAAATGAAAGTTCTGCCAGGGTTGCCCGGTTTCAAACTTGAGCTCATAAGGTTATCCTCAGTAGTTTCTGACTACCTCAAGGAAACACACGGGACCCACAGGGCTCTTCCATGCAGTTCCTGTGGGCACAGGGACCTCTGCATAGGATGAAATGGGTAAGTATTTCAGTACCTTAGGTAGGCCTCGGTGACCATGGCTCTTGCACATACTTAAGAGTGTGAAGTTTGAAAAATGTACTGGTCTTCAGGCTGGATGTAAAGGTTAGCTTTCTCTTCTGTGAGAGTGCTATCCTGTGTACCAGACTGAATCACAAGCACATTGTGCCGTAGCAGTGTAGTTCTGTTTCAGTCACTGAGGACTATCCACTTGCAAAGATAGTCTGCCAGGCGCTGCTTTTGCTAGGCTCTATGACGAATGGAACACTCTACCTAGGCATCCCAGAAAGGAGTACATTACCCTTGCTATAAAAGTGAAGAGTGCTCCCGGGGACCTACTTCGCCTAGGGTTCCTCAGAAGCCAGCGGCCTCTCTTCTAGCACACAGTGGTCATCATGAGAAACTGGTGCACGATACACTGCCCTTGTGTCCTCAGGGGCATAGCAGAGCTAAGGCACTCCTTTCAGAGTATGGATTCGTGGCTACTGCTGCACACTCAACTCTGCTGATGTGAAATACTGGATCTTATCCTGAGGAGTTAGGTCACCTTTCATTTGTATGGAGCTGAATCTGGAGTGCAGTTGGATGAGTTTCTAGAAAGCAATTGCCAGCACATTACTGCCATTGAGAGAACGCAGCCTTGGCCCACAGCGACAATCCTGCAGTGAAGAGAAGTTGGGCCCCTAGGGCTGTTCAGGCAGCTTTGAAGCCCAAGGCAAGAAGCTTCCATTCCAGGAGAATACGAACTTTCTCGTCGGTGTCCGACTTTCAAGCTTGATGACACAGCAGATTTGTCTAAGATTCTGCCTACTTCCCTACTACTAGGGAAAGTCTGCTTCCTTCTGCTAAGAAAGGTTTTCACGTGGTGAGTGCTGTACGTGCAGAAGAGCATTCCCCCGCCGGGCAAAAGTTAGGCCTTGGTGATTCTGGTTGGTCCCAGAAGTCCAGCATTGTCACAGGTAAAACTGTCCGTTGTTTTCATGCTGGAACTAAACATATAGCTTCAGGCTGCCGTAGGGAGACGTATTTGGGAGCCCACAGGTTTCACTTGTGAGGCACAGTGGTGTTTCTCAGAAGAATCCAAATGCCTCTCTGGCTATGCCAGCATGGAATGTAAGGTTGCTTGGGACAGCTTTCCTGAGGCCGTTTGAATGCTGTACAAACGAGAGCTGTTGAGCGATCCGGGCAGGGCTTTGCCTTTACCGCTGCATGTTCACAGCCTTAAAGCCAACGAACCCAATTGCTTCCCGGGACTCAAAGACCGCACAAGATTTGGACGGTATTCAGTGCCCTTTCACAGATGTTACAACGAAGGTGAGTGCACAATGAATCGTGAAATACGTAACAGTGTTGCAGCCTTCCTTTAACACATGCTTCTTCACTACTAGGGCATAGCTCAGATTACTATGGGAGAAATCTGGACTTTTTCTTGAGCACAGGGGTGCCAGTTCTTTGCCGGCAAGATCCAGTGTGCTCCCGGAGGAGCTCGCAGCAAGGAAACGAGACCAGCATGCCTCATACGATTACACTCAAGTGCTTTCGTGATGCCGTCAGGCAGCAAAGGGAAGATGGGCAGCAGGAGTGATTTTCAGGCAGCTTTCAAACCGCACCTCTCTGGCCTACCACGGACGAAATGAAAGTTTTGCCAGGGTTGCCCGGTTTCAAACTTGAACTCATAAGGTTATCCTCAGTAGTTTCTGACTACCTCAAGGAAACACACGGGACCCACATGGCTCTTCCATGCAGTTCCTGTGGGCACAGGGACCTCTGCATAGGATGAAATGGGTAAGTATTTCAGTACCTTAGGTAGGCCTCGGTGACCATGGCTCTTGCACATACTTAAGAGTGTGAAGTTTGAAAAATGTACTGGTCTTCAGGCTGGATGTAAAGGTTAGCTTTCTCTTCTGTGAGAGTGCTATCCTGTGTACCAGACTGAATCACAAGCACATTGTGCCGTAGCAGTGTAGTTCTGTTTCAGTCACTGAGGACTATCCACTTGCAAAGATAGTCTGCCAGGCGCTGCTTTTGCTAGGCTCTATGACGAATGGAACACTCTACCTAGGCATCCGGAAAGGAGTACATTACCCTTGCTATAAAAGTGAAGAGTGCTCCCGGGGACCTACTTCGCCTAGGGTTCCTCAGAAGCCAGCGGCCTCTCTCTAGCACACTGTGGTCATCATGAGAAACTGGTGCAAAATACACTACCCTATGTGTCCCCAGGGGCATAGCAGTGTTAAGGCACTCCTTTTCAGAGTATGGGTTCGTGGCTACCACTGCACACTCAACTCTGCTAATGTGAAATACTGGATCTTACCCTGAGGACTTAGGTCACCTTTCATTTATATGGAGCTGAATCTGGAGTGCAGTTGGATGAGTTTCTAGAAAGCAATTGCCAGCACATTATTGCCATTGAGAGAACGCAGCCTTGGCCCACAGCGACAATCCTGCAGTGAAGAGAAGTTGGGCCCCTAGGGCTGTTCAGGCAGCTTTGAAGCCCAAAGCAAGAAGCTTCCCTTCCAGGAGAATACGAACCTTCCCGTCGGTGTCCGACTTTCAAGCTTGATGACACAGCAGATTTATCTGAAGATTCTGCCTATCTCCCTACTACTAGGGAAAGACTGCTTCCTTCTGCTAAGAAAGGTTTCCACGTGGTGAGTGCTGTACGTGCAGAAGAGCATTCCCCCGCCGGGCAAAAGTTAGGCCTTGGTGAATCTGGACGGTGCTTGAAGTCCAGCATTGTCACAGGTAAAGCTGTCCGTTGTTTTCATGCTGGAAGTAAACATATAGCTTCAGGCTGCCCTAGGGAGCCGTATTTGGGAGCCCACAGGTTTCACTTGTGAGGCACAGTGGTGTTTCTCAGAAGAATCCAAATGCCTCCCTGGCTACGCCAGCATGGAATGTAAGGCTGCTTCGAACAGCGTTCCTGAGGTCGTTTGAATGCTGTATAAACGAGAGCTGTTGAGCGATCCGGGCAGGGCTTTGCCTTTACCGCTGCCCGTTCACAGCCTTAAAGCCAACGAACCCACTTGCTTCCTGGGCCTCAAACGCAGCAGAAGATTTGTACGGCATTCAGTGCCTTTCACAGATGTTACAACGAAGGTGAGTGCACAATGAGTCGTGAAATACGTAACAGTGTTGCAGCCTTCCTTTAACACATGCTTCTTCACTACTAGGGCATAGCTCAGATTACTATGGGAGAAATCTGGACTTTTACTTGAGCACATTGGTGCCTGTTCTTTGCCGGCAAGCTCTAGTGTGCTCCTGGAGGAGCTCCCAGCAAGGAACCGAGACCAGCATGCCTCATACGATTACACTCAAGTTCCTTCGTGATGCCGTCAGGCAGCAAAGAGAAGATGGGCAGTAGGAGTGATTTTCAGGCAGCTTTCAAACCGCACCTGTCTGGGCTACCACGGACGAAATGAAAGTTCTGCCAGGGTGGCCCGGTTTCAAACATGAGCTCATAAGGTTATCCTCAGTAGTTTCTGACTACCTCAAGGAAACACACGGGACCCACAGGGCTCTTCCATGCAGTTCCTGTGGGCACAGGGACCTCTGCATAGGATGAAATGGGTAAGTATTTCAGTACCTTAGGTAGGCCAAGGTGACCATGGCTTTTGCACATACTTAAGAGTGTGAAGTGTGAAAAATGTACTGGTCTTCAGGCTGTGTACCAGACTGAATCACAAGCACATTGTGCCGTAGCAGTGTAGTTCTGTTTCAGTCACTGAGGACTATCCACTTGCAAAGATAGTCTGCCAGGCGCTGCTTTTACTAAGCTCTATGACGAATGGAACACTCTACCTAGGCATCCCAGAAAGGAGTACATTACCCTTGCTATAAAAGTGAAGAGTGCTCCCGGGGACCTACTTCGCCTAGGGTTCCTCAGAAGCCAGCGGCCTCTCTTCTAGCACACAGTGGTCATCATGAGAAACTGGTGCACGATACACTGCCCTTGTGTCCTCAGGGGCATAGCAGAGCTAAGGCACTCCTTTCAGAGTATGGATTCGTGGCTACTGCTGCACACTCAACTCTGCTGATGTGAAATACTGGATCTTATCCTGAGGAGTTAGGTCACCTTTCATTTGTATGGAGCTGAATCTGGAGTGCAGTTGGATAAGTTTCTAGAAAGCAATTGCCAGCACATTATTGCCATTGAGAGAACGCAGCCTTGGCCCACAGCGACAATCCTGCAGTGAAGAGAAGTTGGGCCCCTAGGGCTGTTCAGGCAGCTTTGAAGCCCAAGGCAAGAAGCTTCCATTCCAGGAGAATACGAACTTTCTCGTCGGTGTCCGACTTTCAAGCTTGATGACACAGCAGATTTGTCTAAGATTCTGCCTACTTCCCTACTACTAGGGAAAGTCTGCTTCCTTCTGCTAAGAAAGGTTTTCACGTGGTGAGTGCTGTACGTGCAGAAGAGCATTCCCCCGCCGGGCAAAAGTTAGGCCTTGGTGATTCTGGTTGGTCCCAGAAGTCCAGCATTGTCACAGGTAAAACTGTCCGTTGTTTTCATGCTGGAACTAAACATATAGCTTCAGGCTGCCGTAGGGAGACGTATTTGGGAGCCCACAGGTTTCACTTGTGAGGCACAGTGGTGTTTCTCAGAAGAATCCAAATGCCTCTCTGGCTATGCCAGCATGGAATGTAAGGTTGCTTGGGACAGCTTTCCTGAGGCCGTTTGAATGCTGTACAAACGAGAGCTGTTGAGCGATCCGGGCAGGGCTTTGCCTTTACCGCTGCATGTTCACAGCCTTAAAGCCAACGAACCCAATTGCTTCCCGGGACTCAAAGACCGCACAAGATTTGGACGGTATTCAGTGCCCTTTCACAGATGTTACAACGAAGGTGAGTGCACAATGAATCGTGAAATACGTAACAGTGTTGCAGCCTTCCTTTAACACATGCTTCTTCACTACTAGGGCATAGCTCAGATTACTATGGGAGAAATCTGGACTTTTTCTTGAGCACAGGGGTGCCAGTTCTTTGCCGGCAAGCTCCAGTGTGCTCCTGGAGGAGCTCGCAGCAAGGAAACGAGACCAGCATGCCTCATACGATTACACTCAAGTGCTTTCGTGATGCCGTCAGGCAGCAAAGGGAAGATGGGCAGCAGGAGTGATTTTCAGGCAGCTTTCAAACCGCACCTCTCTGGCCTACCACGGACGAAATGAAAGTTTTGCCAGGGTTGCCCGGTTTCAAACTTGAGCTCATAAGGTTATCCTCAGTAGTTTCTGACTACCTCAAGGAAACACACGGGACCCACAGGGCTCTTCCATGCAGTTCCTGTGGGCACAGGGACCTCTGCATAGGATGAAATGGGTAAGTATTTCAGTACCTTAGGTAGGCCTCGGTGACCATGGCTCTTGCACATACTTAAGAGTGTGAAGTTTGAAAAATGTACTGGTCTTCAGGCTGGATGTAAAGGTTAGCTTTCTCTTCTGTGAGAGTGCTATCCTGTGTACCAGACTGAATCACAAGCACATTGTGCCGTAGCAGTGTAGTTCTGTTTCAGTCACTGAGGACTATCCACTTGCAAAGATAGTCTGCCAGGCGCTGCTTTTGCTAGGCTCTATGACGAATGGAACACTCTACCTAGGCATCCGGAAAGGAGTACATTACCCTTGCTATAAAAGTGAAGAGTGCTCCCGGGGACCTACTTCGCCTAGGGTTCCTCAGAAGCCAGCGGCCTCTCTCTAGCACACTGTGGTCATCATGAGAAACTGGTGCAAAATACACTACCCTATGTGTCCCCAGGGGCATAGCAGTGTTAAGGCACTCCTTTTCAGAGTATGGGTTCGTGGCTACCACTGCACACTCAACTCTGCTAATGTGAAATACTGGATCTTACCCTGAGGACTTAGGTCACCTTTCATTTATATGGAGCTGAATCTGGAGTGCAGTTGGATGAGTTTCTAGAAAGCAATTGCCAGCACATTATTGCCATTGAGAGAACGCAGCCTTGGCCCACAGCGACAATCCTGCAGTGAAGAGAAGTTGGGCCCCTAGGGCTGTTCAGGCAGCTTTGAAGCCCAAAGCAAGAAGCTTCCCTTCCAGGAGAATACGAACCTTCCCGTCGGTGTCCGACTTTCAAGCTTGATGACACAGCAGATTTATCTGAAGATTCTGCCTATCTCCCTACTACTAGGGAAAGACTGCTTCCTTCTGCTAAGAAAGGTTTCCACGTGGTGAGTGCTGTACGTGCAGAAGAGCATTCCCCCGCCGGGCAAAAGTTAGGCCTTGGTGAATCTGGACGGTGCTTGAAGTCCAGCATTGTCACAGGTAAAGCTGTCCGTTGTTTTCATGCTGGAAGTAAACATATAGCTTCAGGCTGCCCTAGGGAGCCGTATTTGGGAGCCCATAGGTTTCACTTGTGAGGCACAGTGGTGTTTCTCAGAAGAATCCAAATGCCTCCCTGGCTACGCCAGCATGGAATGTAAGGCTGCTTCGAACAGCGTTCCTGAGGCCGTTTGAATGCTGTATAAACGAGAGCTGTTGAGCGATCCGGGCAGGGCTTTGCCTTTACCGCTGCACGTTCACAGCCTTAAAGCCAACGAACCCACTTACTTCCTGGGCCTCAAACGCAGCAGAAGATTTGTACGGCATTCAGTGCCTTTCACAGATGTTACAACGAAGGTGAGTGCACAATGAGTCGTGAAATACGTAACAGTGTTGCAGCCTTCCTTTAACACATGCTTCTTCACTACTAGGGCATAGCTCAGGTTACTATGGGAGAAATCTGGACTTTTACTTGAGCACATTGGTGCCTGTTCTTTGCCGGCAAGCTCTAGTGTGCTCCTGGAGGAGCTCCCAGCAAGGAACCGAGACCAGCATGCCTCATACGATTACACTCAAGTTCTTTCGTGATGCCGTCAGGCAGCAAAGAGAAGATGGGCATTAGGAGTGAATATCAGGCAGCTTTCAAACCGCACCTGTCTGGGATACCACGGACGAAATGAAAGTTCTGCCAGGGTGGCCCGGTTTCAAACATGAGCTCATAAGGTTATCCTCAGTAGTTTCTGACTACCTCAAGGAAACACACGGGACCCAAAGGGCTCTTCCATGCAGTTCCTGTGGGCACAGGGACCTCTGCATAGGATGAAATGGGTAAGTATTTCAGTACCTTAGGTAGGCCTCGGTGACCATGGCTCTTGCACATACTTAAGAGTGTGAAGTTTGAAAAATGTACTGGTCTTCAGGCTGGATGTAAAGGTTAGCTTTCTCTTCTGTGAGAGTGCTATCCTGTGTACCAGACTGAATCACAAGCACATTGTGCCGTAGCAGTGTAGTTCTGTTTCAGTCACTGAGGACTATCCACTTGCAAAGATAGTCTGCCAGGCGCTGCTTTTGCTAGGCTCTATGACGAATGGAACACTCTACCTAGGCATCCGGAAAGGAGTACATTACCCTTGCTATAAAAGTGAAGAGTGCTCCCGGGGACCTACTTCGCCTAGGGTTCCTCAGAAGCCAGCGGCCTCTCTCTAGCACACTGTGGTCATCATGAGAAACTGGTGCAAAATACACTACCCTATGTGTCCCCAGGGGCATAGCAGTGTTAAGGCACTCCTTTTCAGAGTATGGGTTCGTGGCTACCACTGCACACTCAACTCTGCTAATGTGAAATACTGGATCTTACCCTGAGGACTTAGGTCACCTTTCATTTATATGGAGCTGAATCTGGAGTGCAGTTGGATGAGTTTCTAGAAAGCAATTGCCAGCACATTATTGCCATTGAGAGAACGCAGCCTTGGCCCACAGCGACAATCCTGCAGTGAAGAGAAGTTGGGCCCCTAGGGCTGTTCAGGCAGCTTTGAAGCCCAAAGCAAGAAGCTTCCCTTCCAGGAGAATACGAACCTTCCCGTCGGTGTCCGACTTTCAAGCTTGATGACACAGCAGATTTATCTGAAGATTCTGCCTATCTCCCTACTACTAGGGAAAGACTGCTTCCTTCTGCTAAGAAAGGTTTCCACGTGGTGAGTGCTGTACGTGCAGAAGAGCATTCCCCCGCCGGGCAAAAGTTAGGCCTTGGTGAATCTGGACGGTGCTTGAAGTCCAGCATTGTCACAGGTAAAGCTGTCCGTTGTTTTCATGCTGGAAGTAAACATATAGCTTCAGGCTGCCCTAGGGAGCCGTATTTGGGAGCCCACAGGTTTCACTTGTGAGGCACAGTGGTGTTTCTCAGAAGAATCCAAATGCCTCCCTGGCTACGCCAGCATGGAATGTAAGGCTGCTTCGAACAGCGTTCCTGAGGTCGTTTGAATGCTGTATAAACGAGAGCTGTTGAGCGATCCGGGCAGGGCTTTGCCTTTACCGCTGCCCGTTCACAGCCTTAAAGCCAACGAACCCACTTGCTTCCTGGGCCTCAAACGCAGCAGAAGATTTGTACGGCATTCAGTGCCTTTCACAGATGTTACAACGAAGGTGAGTGCACAATGAGTCGTGAAATACGTAACAGTGTTGCAGCCTTCCTTTAACACATGCTTCTTCACTACTAGGGCATAGCTCAGATTACTATGGGAGAAATCTGGACTTTTACTTGAGCACATTGGTGCCTGTTCTTTGCCGGCAAGCTCTAGTGTGCTCCTGGAGGAGCTCCCAGCAAGGAACCGAGACCAGCATGCCTCATACGATTACACTCAAGTTCCTTCGTGATGCCGTCAGGCAGCAAAGAGAAGATGGGCAGTAGGAGTGATTTTCAGGCAGCTTTCAAACCGCACCTGTCTGGGCTACCACGGACGAAATGAAAGTTCTGCCAGGGTGGCCCGGTTTCAAACATGAGCTCATAAGGTTATCCTCAGTAGTTTCTGACTACCTCAAGGAAACACACGGGACCCACAGGGCTCTTCCATGCAGTTCCTGTGGGCACAGGGACCTCTGCATAGGATGAAATGGGTAAGTATTTCAGTACCTTAGGTAGGCCAAGGTGACCATGGCTTTTGCACATACTTAAGAGTGTGAAGTGTGAAAAATGTACTGGTCTTCAGGCTGTGTACCAGACTGAATCACAAGCACATTGTGCCGTAGCAGTGTAGTTCTGTTTCAGTCACTGAGGACTATCCACTTGCAAAGATAGTCTGCCAGGCGCTGCTTTTGCTAAGCTCTATGACGAATGGAACACTCTACCTAGGCATCCCAGAAAGGAGTACATTACCCTTGCTATAAAAGTGAAGAGTGCTCCCGGGGACCTACTTCGCCTAGGGTTCCTCAGAAGCCAGCGGCCTCTCTTCTAGCACACAGTGGTCATCATGAGAAACTGGTGCACGATACACTGCCCTTGTGTCCTCAGGGGCATAGCAGAGCTAAGGCACTCCTTTCAGAGTATGGATTCGTGGCTACTGCTGCACACTCAACTCTGCTGATGTGAAATACTGGATCTTATCCTGAGGAGTTAGGTCACCTTTCATTTGTATGGAGCTGAATCTGGAGTGCAGTTGGATAAGTTTCTAGAAAGCAATTGCCAGCACATTATTGCCATTGAGAGAACGCAGCCTTGGCCCACAGCGACAATCCTGCAGTGAAGAGAAGTTGGGCCCCTAGGGCTGTTCAGGCAGCTTTGAAGCCCAAGGCAAGAAGCTTCCATTCCAGGAGAATACGAACTTTCTCGTCGGTGTCCGACTTTCAAGCTTGATGACACAGCAGATTTGTCTAAGATTCTGCCTACTTCCCTACTACTAGGGAAAGTCTGCTTCCTTCTGCTAAGAAAGGTTTTCACGTGGTGAGTGCTGTACGTGCAGAAGAGCATTCCCCCGCCGGGCAAAAGTTAGGCCTTGGTGATTCTGGTTGGTCCCAGAAGTCCAGCATTGTCACAGGTAAAACTGTCCGTTGTTTTCATGCTGGAACTAAACATATAGCTTCAGGCTGCCGTAGGGAGACGTATTTGGGAGCCCACAGGTTTCACTTGTGAGGCACAGTGGTGTTTCTCAGAAGAATCCAAATGCCTCTCTGGCTATGCCAGCATGGAATGTAAGGTTGCTTGGGACAGCTTTCCTGAGGCCGTTTGAATGCTGTACAAACGAGAGCTGTTGAGCGATCCGGGCAGGGCTTTGCCTTTACCGCTGCATGTTCACAGCCTTAAAGCCAACGAACCCAATTGCTTCCCGGGACTCAAAGACCGCACAAGATTTGGACGGTATTCAGTGCCCTTTCACAGATGTTACAACGAAGGTGAGTGCACAATGAATCGTGAAATACGTAACAGTGTTGCAGCCTTCCTTTAACACATGCTTCTTCACTACTAGGGCATAGCTCAGATTACTATGGGAGAAATCTGGACTTTTTCTTGAGCACAGGGGTGCCAGTTCTTTGCCGGCAAGCTCCAGTGTGCTCCTGGAGGAGCTCGCAGCAAGGAAACGAGACCAGCATGCCTCATACGATTACACTCAAGTGCTTTCGTGATGCCGTCAGGCAGCAAAGGGAAGATGGGCAGCAGGAGTGATTTTCAGGCAGCTTTCAAACCGCACCTCTCTGGCCTACCACGGACGAAATGAAAGTTTTGCCAGGGTTGCCCGGTTTCAAACTTGAGCTCATAAGGTTATCCTCAGTAGTTTCTGACTACCTCAAGGAAACACACGGGACCCACAGGGCTCTTCCATGCAGTTCCTGTGGGCACAGGGACCTCTGCATAGGATGAAATGGGTAAGTATTTCAGTACCTTAGGTAGGCCTCGGTGACCATGGCTCTTGCACATACTTAAGAGTGTGAAGTTTGAAAAATGTACTGGTCTTCAGGCTGGATGTAAAGGTTAGCTTTCTCTTCTGTGAGAGTGCTATCCTGTGTACCAGACTGAATCACAAGCACATTGTGCCGTAGCAGTGTAGTTCTGTTTCAGTCACTGAGGACTATCCACTTGCAAAGATAGTCTGCCAGGCGCTGCTTTTGCTAGGCTCTATGACGAATGGAACACTCTACCTAGGCATCCGGAAAGGAGTACATTACCCTTGCTATAAAAGTGAAGAGTGCTCCCGGGGACCTACTTCGCCTAGGGTTCCTCAGAAGCCAGCGGCCTCTCTCTAGCACACTGTGGTCATCATGAGAAACTGGTGCAAAATACACTACCCTATGTGTCCCCAGGGGCATAGCAGTGTTAAGGCACTCCTTTTCAGAGTATGGGTTCGTGGCTACCACTGCACACTCAACTCTGCTAATGTGAAATACTGGATCTTACCCTGAGGACTTAGGTCACCTTTCATTTATATGGAGCTGAATCTGGAGTGCAGTTGGATGAGTTTCTAGAAAGCAATTGCCAGCACATTATTGCCATTGAGAGAACGCAGCCTTGGCCCACAGCGACAATCCTGCAGTGAAGAGAAGTTGGGCCCCTAGGGCTGTTCAGGCAGCTTTGAAGCCCAAAGCAAGAAGCTTCCCTTCCAGGAGAATACGAACCTTCCCGTCGGTGTCCGACTTTCAAGCTTGATGACACAGCAGATTTATCTGAAGATTCTGCCTATCTCCCTACTACTAGGGAAAGACTGCTTCCTTCTGCTAAGAAAGGTTTCCACGTGGTGAGTGCTGTACGTGCAGAAGAGCATTCCCCCGCCGGGCAAAAGTTAGGCCTTGGTGAATCTGGACGGTGCTTGAAGTCCAGCATTGTCACAGGTAAAGCTGTCCGTTGTTTTCATGCTGGAAGTAAACATATAGCTTCAGGCTGCCCTAGGGAGCCGTATTTGGGAGCCCATAGGTTTCACTTGTGAGGCACAGTGGTGTTTCTCAGAAGAATCCAAATGCCTCCCTGGCTACGCCAGCATGGAATGTAAGGCTGCTTCGAACAGCGTTCCTGAGGCCGTTTGAATGCTGTATAAACGAGAGCTGTTGAGCGATCCGGGCAGGGCTTTGCCTTTACCGCTGCACGTTCACAGCCTTAAAGCCAACGAACCCACTTACTTCCTGGGCCTCAAACGCAGCAGAAGATTTGTACGGCATTCAGTGCCTTTCACAGATGTTACAACGAAGGTGAGTGCACAATGAGTCGTGAAATACGTAACAGTGTTGCAGCCTTCCTTTAACACATGCTTCTTCACTACTAGGGCATAGCTCAGGTTACTATGGGAGAAATCTGGACTTTTACTTGAGCACATTGGTGCCTGTTCTTTGCCGGCAAGCTCTAGTGTGCTCCTGGAGGAGCTCCCAGCAAGGAACCGAGACCAGCATGCCTCATACGATTACACTCAAGTTCTTTCGTGATGCCGTCAGGCAGCAAAGAGAAGATGGGCATTAGGAGTGATTTTCAGGCAGCTTTCAAACCGCACCTGTCTGGGATACCACGGACGAAATGAAAGTTCTGCCAGGGTGGCCCGGTTTCAAACATGAGCTCATAAGGTTATCCTCAGTAGTTTCTGACTACCTCAAGGAAACACACGGGACCCAAAGGGCTCTTCCATGCAGTTCCTGTGGGCACAGGGAGCTCTGCATACGATGAAATGGGTAAGTATTTCAGTACCTTAGGTAGGCCAAGGTGACCATGGCTTTTGCACATACTTAAGAGTGTGAAGTGTGAAAAATGTACTGGTCTTCAGGCTGTGTACCAGACTGAATCACAAGCACATTGTGCCGTAGCAGTGTAGTTCTGTTTCAGTCACTGAGGACTATCCACTTGCAAAGATAGTCTGCCAGGCGCTGCTTTTGCTAGGCTCTATGACGAATGGAACACTCTACCTAGGCATCCCAGAAAGGAGTACATTACCCTTGCTATAAAAGTGAAGAGTGCTCCCGGGGACCTACTTCGCCTAGGTTTCCTCAGAAGCCAGCGGCCTCTCTTCTAGCACACAGTAGTCATCATGAGAAACTGGTGCACGATACACTGCCCTTGTGTCCTCAGGGGCATAGCAGTGTTAAGGCACTCCTTTCAGAGTATGGCTTCGTGGCTACTGCTGCACACTCAACTCTGCTGATGTGAAATACTGGATCTTATCCTGAGGACATAGGTCACCTTTCATTTGTATGGAGCTGAATCTGGAGTGCAGTTGGATGAGTTTCTAGAAAGCAATTGCCAGCACATTATTGCCATTGAGAGAACGCAGCCTTGGCACACAGCGACAATCCTGCAGTGAAGAGAAGTTGGGCCCCTAGGGTTGTTCAGGCAGCTTTGAAGCCGAAGGCAAGAAGCTTCCATTCCAGGAGAATACGAACTTTCTCTTCGGTGTCCGACTTTCAAGCTTGATGACACAGCAGATTGGTCTAAGATTCTGCCTACTTCCCTACTACTAGGGAAAGTCTGCTTCCTTCTGCTAAGAAAGGTTTTCACGTGGTGAGTGCTGTACGTGCAGCAGAGCATTCCCCCGCCGGGCAAAAGTTAGGCCTTGGTGAATCTGGTTGGTCCCAGAAGTCAGGCATTGTCACAGGTAAAGCTGTCCGTTGTTTTCATGCTGGAACTAAACATATAGCTTCAGGCTGCCGTAGGGAGACGTATTTGGGAGCCCACAGGTTTCACTTGTGAGGCACAGTGGTGTTTCTCAGAAGAATCCAAATGCCTCTCTGGCTATGCCAGCATGGAATGTAAGGTTGCTTGGGACAGCTTTCCTGAGGCCGTTTGAATGCTGTACAAACGAGAGCTGTTGAGCGATCCGGGCAGGGCTTTGCCTTTACCGCTGCATGTTCACAGCCTTAAAGCCAACGAACCCAATTGCTTCCCGGGACTCAAAGACCGCACAAGATTTGGACGGTATTCAGTGCCCTTTCACAGATGTTACAACGAAGGTGAGTGCACAATGAATCGTGAAATACGTAACAGTGTTGCAGCCTTCCTTTAACACATGCTTCTTCACTACTAGGGCATAGCTCAGATTACTATGGGAGAAATCTGGACTTTTTCTTGAGCACAGGGGTGCCAGTTCTTTGCCGGCAAGCTCCAGTGTGCTCCTGGAGGAGCTCGCAGCAAGGAAACGAGACCAGCATGCCTCATACGATTACACTCAAGTGCTTTCGTGATGCCGTCAGGCAGCAAAGGGAAGATGGGCAGCAGGAGTGATTTTCAGGCAACTTTCAAACCGCACCTCTCTGGCCTACCACGGACGAAATGAAAGTTCTGCCAGGGTTGCCCGGTTTCAAACTTGAGCTCATAAGGTTATCCTCAGTAGTTTCTGACTACCTCAAGGAAACACTCGGGACCCACAGGGCTCTTCCATGCAGTTCCTGTGGGCACAGGGACCTCTGCATAGGATGAAATGGGTAAGTATTTCAGTACCTTAGGTAGGCCTCGGTGACCATGGCTCTTGCACATACTTAAGAGAGTGAAGTTTGAAAAATGTACTGGTCTTCAGGCTGGATGTAAAGGTTAGCTTTCTCTTCTGTGAGAGTGCTATCCTGTGTACCAGACTGAATCACAAGCACATTGTGCCGTAGCAGTGTAGTTCTGTTTCAGTCACTGAGGACTATCCACTTGCAAAGATAGTCTGCCAGGCGCTGCTTTTGCTAGGCTCTATGACGAATGGAACACTCTACCTAGGCATCCGGAAAGGAGTACATTACCCTTGCTATAAAAGTGAAGAGTGCTCCCGGGGACCTACTTCGCCTAGGGTTCCACAGAAGCCAGCGGCCTCTCTCTAGCACACTGTGGTCATCATGAGAAACTGGTGCAAAATACACTACCCTATGTGTCCCCAGGGGCATAGCAGTGTTAAGGCACTCCTTTTCAGAGTATGGGTTCGTGGCTACCACTGCACACTCAACTCTGCTAATGTGAAATACTGGATCTTACCCTGAGGACTTAGGTCACCTTTCATTTATATGGAGCTGAATCTGGAGTGCAGTTGGATGAGTTTCTAGAAAGCAATTGCCAGCACATTATTGCCATTGAGAGAACGCAGCCTTGGCCCACAGCGACAATCCTGCAGTGAAGAGAAGTTGGGCCCCTAGGGCTGTTCAGGCAGCTTTGAAGCCCAAAGCAAGAAGCTTCCCTTCCAGGAGAATACGAACCTTCCCGTCGGTGTCCGACTTTCAAGCTTGATGACACAGCAGATTTATCTGAAGATTCTGCCTATCTCCCTACTACTAGGGAAAGACTGCTTCCTTCTGCTAAGAAAGGTTTCCACGTGGTGAGTGCTGTACGTGCAGAAGAGCATTCCCCCGCCGGGCAAAAGTTAGGCCTTGGTGAATCTGGACGGTGCTTGAAGTCCAGCATTGTCACAGGTAAAGCTGTCCGTTGTTTTCATGCTGGAAGTAAACATATAGCTTCAGGCTGCCCTAGGGAGCCGTATTTGGGAGCCCATAGGTTTCACTTGTGAGGCACAGTGGTGTTTCTCAGAAGAATCCAAATGCCTCCCTGGCTACGCCAGCATGGAATGTAAGGCTGCTTCGAACAGCGTTCCTGAGGCCGTTTGAATGCTGTATAAACGAGAGCTGTTGAGCGATCCGGGCAGGGCTTTGCCTTTACCGCTGCACGTTCACAGCCTTAAAGCCAACGAACCCACTTACTTCCTGGGCCTCAAACGCAGCAGAAGATTTGTACGGCATTCAGTGCCTTTCACAGATGTTACAACGAAGGTGAGTGCACAATGAGTCGTGAAATACGTAACAGTGTTGCAGCCTTCCTTTAACACATGCTTCTTCACTACTAGGGCATAGCTCAGGTTACTATGGGAGAAATCTGGACTTTTACTTGAGCACATTGGTGCCTGTTCTTTGCCGGCAAGCTCTAGTGTGCTCCTGGAGGAGCTCCCAGCAAGGAACCGAGACCAGCATGCCTCATACGATTACACTCAAGTTCTTTCGTGATGCCGTCAGGCAGCAAAGAGAAGATGGGCATTAGGAGTGAATATCAGGCAGCTTTCAAACCGCACCTGTCTGGGATACCACGGACGAAATGAAAGTTCTGCCAGGGTGGCCCGGTTTCAAACATGAGCTCATAAGGTTATCCTCAGTAGTTTCTGACTACCTCAAGGAAACACACGGGACCCAAAGGGCTCTTCCATGCAGTTCCTGTGGGCACAGGGACCTCTGCATACGATGAAATGGGTAAGTATTTCAGTACCTTAGGTAGGCCAAGGTGACCATGGCTTTTGCACATACTTAAGAGTGTGAAGTGTGAAAAATGTACTGGTCTTCAGGCTGTGTACCAGACTGAATCACAAGCACATTGTGCCGTAGCAGTGTAGTTCTGTTTCAGTCACTGAGGACTATCCACTTGCAAAGATAGTCTGCCAGGCGCTGCTTTTGCTAGGCTCTATGACGAATGGAACACTCTACCTAGGCATCCCAGAAAGGAGTACATTACCCTTGCTATAAAAGTGAAGAGTGCTCCCGGGGACCTACTTCGCCTAGGTTTCCTCAGAAGCCAGCGGCCTCTCTTCTAGCACACAGTAGTCATCATGAGAAACTGGTGCACGATACACTGCCCTTGTGTCCTCAGGGGCATAGCAGAGCTAAGGCACTCCTTTCAGAGTATGGATTCGTGGCTACTGCTGCACACTCAACTCTGCTGATGTGAAATACTGGATCTTATCCTGAGGAGTTAGGTCACCTTTCATTTGTATGGAGCTGAATCTGGAGTGCAGTTGGATGAGTTTCTAGAAAGCAATTGCCAGCACATTATTGCCATTGAGAGAACGCAGCCTTGGCCCACAGCGACAATCCTGCAGTGAAGAGAAGTTGGGCCCCTAGGGTTGTTCAGGCAGCTTTGAAGCCGAAGGCAAGAAGCTTCCATTACAGGAGAATACGAACTTTCTCTTCGGTGTCCGACTTTCAAGCTTGATGACACAGCAGATTGCTCTAAGATTCTGCCTACTTCCCTACTACTAGGGAAAGTCTGCTTCCTTCTGCTAAGAAAGGTTTTCACGTGGTGAGTGCTGTACGTGCAGCAGAGCATTCCCCCGCCGGGCAAAAGTTAGGCCTTGGTGAATCTGGTTGGTCCCAGAAGTCAGGCATTGTCACAGGTAAAGCTGTCCGTTGTTTTCATGCTGGAACTAAACATATAGCTTCAGGCTGCCGTAGGGAGACGTATTTGGGAGCCCACAGGTTTCACTTGTGAGGCACAGTGGTGTTTCTCAGAAGAATCCAAATGCCTCTCTGGCTATGCCAGCATGGAATGTAAGGTTGCTTGGGACAGCTTTCCTGAGGCCGTTTGAATGCTGTACAAACGAGAGCTGTTGAGCGATCCGGGCAGGGCTTTGCCTTTACCGCTGCATGTTCACAGCCTTAAAGCCAACGAACCCAATTGCTTCCCGGGACTCAAAGACCGCACAAGATGTGGACGGTATTCAGTGCCCTTTCGCAGATGTTACAACGAAGGTGAGTGCACAATGAGTCGTGAAATACGTAACAGTGTTGCAGCCTTCCTTTAACACATGCTTCTTCACTACTAGGGCATAGCTCAGATTACTATGGGAGAAATCTGGACTTTTGCTTGAGCACAGGGGTGCCAGTTCTTTGCCGGCAAGCTCCAGTGTGCTCCTGGAGGAGCTCGCAGCAAGGAAACGAGACCAGCATGCCTCATACGATTACACTCAAGTGCTTTCGTGATGCCGTCAGGCAGCAAAGGGAAGATGGGCAGCAGGAGTGATTTTCAGGCAGCTTTCAAACCGCACCTCTCTGGCCTACCACGGACGAAATGAAAGTTCTGCCAGGGTTGCCCGGTTTCAAACTTGAGCTCATAAGGTTATCCTCAGTAGTTTCTGACTACCTCAAGGAAACACACGGGACCCACAGGGCTCTTCCATGCAGTTCCTGTGGGCACAGGGACCTCTGCATAGGATGAAATGGGTAAGTATTTCAGTACCTTAGGTAGGCCTCGGTGACCATGGCTCTTGCACATACTTAAGAGTGTGAAGTTTGAAAAATGTACTGGTCTTCAGGCTGGATGTAAAGGTTAGCTTTCTCTTCTGTGAGAGTGCTATCCTGTGTACCAGACTGAATCACAAGCACATTGTGCCGTAGCAGTGTAGTTCTGTTTCAGTCACTGAGGACTATCCACTTGCAAAGATAGTCTGCCAGGCGCTGCTTTTGCTAGGCTCTATGACGAATGGAACACTCTACCTAGGCATCCCATAAAGGAGTACTTTACCCTTGCTATAAAAGTGAAGAGTGCTCCCGGGGACCTACTTCGCCTAGGTTTCCTCAGAAGCCAGCGGCCTCTCTTCTAGCACACAGTAGTCATCATGAGAAACTGGTGCACGATACACTGCCCTTGTGTCCTCAGGGGCATAGCAGTGTTAAGGCACTCCTTTCAGAGTATGGCTTCGTGGCTACTGCTGCACACTCAACTCTGCTGATGTGAAATACTGGATCTTATCCTGAGGACATAGGTCACCTTTCATTTGTATGGAGCTGAATCTGGAGTGCAGTTGGATGAGTTTCTAGAAAGCAATTGCCAGCACATTATTGCCATTGAGAGAACGCAGCCTTGGCACACAGCGACAATCCTGCAGTGAAGAGAAGTTGGGCCCCTAGGGTTGTTCAGGCAGCTTTGAAGCCGAAGGGAAGAAGCTTCCATTCCAGGAAAATACGAACTTTCTCTTCGGTGTCCGACTTTCAAGCTTGATGACACAGCAGATTGGTCTAAGATTCTGCCTACTTCCCTACTACTAGGGAAAGTCTGCTTCCTTCTGCTAAGAAAGGTTTTCACGTGGTGAGTGCTGTACGTGCAGCAGAGCATTCCCCCGCCGGGCAAAAGTTAGGCCTTGGTGAATCTGGTTGGTCCCAGAAGTCAGGCATTGTCACAGGTAAAGCTGTCCGTTGTTTTCATGCTGGAACTAAACATATAGCTTCAGGCTGCCGTAGGGAGACGTATTTGGGAGCCCACAGGTTTCACTTGTGAGGCACAGTGGTGTTTCTCAGAAGAATCCAAATGCCTCTCTGGCTATGCCAGCATGGAATGTAAGGTTGCTTGGGACAGCTTTCCTGAGGCCGTTTGAATGCTGTACAAACGAGAGCTGTTGAGCGATCCGGGCAGGGCTTTGCCTTTACCGCTGCATGTTCACAGCCTTAAAGCCAACGAACCCAATTGCTTCCCGGGACTCAAAGACCGCACAAGATGTGGACGGTATTCAGTGCCCTTTCGCAGATGTTACAACGAAGGTGAGTGCACAATGAGTCGTGAAATACGTAACAGTGTTGCAGCCTTCCTTTAACACATGCTTCTTCACTACTAGGGCATAGCTCAGATTACTATGGGAGAAATCTGGACTTTTGCTTGAGCACAGGGGTGCCAGTTCTTTGCCGGCAAGCTCCAGTGTGCTCCTGGAGGAGCTCGCAGCAAGGAAACGAGACCAGCATGCCTCATACGATTACACTCAAGTGCTTTCGTGATGCCGTCAGGCAGCAAAGGGAAGATGGGCAGCAGGAGTGATTTTCAGGCAGCTTTCAAACCGCACCTCTCTGGCCTACCACGGACGAAATGAAAGTTCTGCCAGGGTTGCCCGGTTTCAAACTTGAGCTCATAAGGTTATCCTCAGTAGTTTCTGACTACCTCAAGGAAACACACGGGACCCACAGGGCTCTTCCATGCAGTTCCTGTGGGCACAGGGACCTCTGCATAGGATGAAATGGGTAAGTATTTCAGTACCTTAGGTAGGCCTCGGTGACCATGGCTCTTGCACATACTTAAGAGTGTGAAGTTTGAAAAATGTACTGGTCTTCAGGCTGGATGTAAAGGTTAGCTTTCTCTTCTGTGAGAGTGCTATCCTGTGTACCAGACTGAATCACAAGCACATTGTGCCGTAGCAGTGTAGTTCTGTTTCAGTCACTGAGGACTATCCACTTGCAAAGATAGTCTGCCAGGCGCTGCTTTTGCTAGGCTCTATGACGAATGGAACACTCTACCTAGGCATCCCATAAAGGAGTACTTTACCCTTGCTATAAAAGTGAAGAGTGCTCCCGGGGACCTACTTCGCCTAGGTTTCCTCAGAAGCCAGCGGCCTCTCTTCTAGCACACAGTAGTCATCATGAGAAACTGGTGCACGATACACTGCCCTTGTGTCCTCAGGGGCATAGCAGTGTTAAGGCACTCCTTTCAGAGTATGGCTTCGTGGCTACTGCTGCACACTCAACTCTGCTGATGTGAAATACTGGATCTTATCCTGAGGACATAGGTCACCTTTCATTTGTATGGAGCTGAATCTGGAGTGCAGTTGGATGAGTTTCTAGAAAGCAATTGCCAGCACATTATTGCCATTGAGAGAACGCAGCCTTGGCACACAGCGACAATCCTGCAGTGAAGAGAAGTTGGGCCCCTAGGGTTGTTCAGGCAGCTTTGAAGCCGAAGGGAAGAAGCTTCCATTCCAGGAAAATACGAACTTTCTCTTCTGTGTCCGACTTTCAAGCTTGATGACACAGCAGATTGGTCTAAGATTCTGCCTACTTCCCTACTACTAGGGAAAGTCTGCTTCCTTCTGCTAAGAAAGGTTTTCACGTGGTGAGTGCTGTACGTGCAGCAGAGCATTCCCCCGCCGGGCAAAAGTTAGGCCTTGGTGAATCTGGTTGGTCCCAGAAGTCAGGCATTGTCACAGGTAAAACTGTCCGTTGTTTTCATGCTGGAACTAAACATATAGCTTCAGGCTGCCGTAGGGAGACGTATTTGGGAGCCCACAGGTTTCACTTGTGAGGCACAGTGGTGTTTCTCAGAAGAATCCAAATGCCTCTCTGGCTATGCCAGCATGGAATGTAAGGTTGCTTGGGACAGCTTTCCTGAGGCCGTTTGAATGCTGTACAAACGAGAGCTGTTGAGCGATCCGGGCAGGGCTTTGCCTTTACCGCTGCATGTTCACAGCCTTAAAGCCAACGAACCCAATTGCTTCCCGGGACTCAAAGACCGCACAAGATTTGGACGGTATTCAGTGCCCTTTCACAGATGTTACAACGAAGGTGAGTGCACAATGAATCGTGAAATACGTAACAGTGTTGCAGCCTTCCTTTAACACATGCTTCTTCACTACTAGGGCATAGCTCAGATTACTATGGGAGAAATCTGGACTTTTTCTTGAGCACAGGGGTGCCAGTTCTTTGCCGGCAAGCTCCAGTGTGCTCCTGGAGGAGCTCGCAGCAAGGAAACGAGACCAGCATGCCTCATACGATTACACTCAAGTGCTTTCGTGATGCCGTCAGGCAGCAAAGGGAAGATGGGCAGCAGGAGTGATTTTCAGGCAACTTTCAAACCGCACCTCTCTGGCCTACCACGGACGAAATGAAAGTTCTGCCAGGGTTGCCCGGTTTCAAACTTGAGCTCATAAGGTTATCCTCAGTAGTTTCTGACTACCTCAAGGAAACACTCGGGACCCACAGGGCTCTTCCATGCAGTTCCTGTGGGCACAGGGACCTCTGCATAGGATGAAATGGGTAAGTATTTCAGTACCTTAGGTAGGCCTCGGTGACCATGGCTCTTGCACATACTTAAGAGAGTGAAGTTTGAAAAATGTACTGGTCTTCAGGCTGGATGTAAAGGTTAGCTTTCTCTTCTGTGAGAGTGCTATCCTGTGTACCAGACTGAATCACAAGCACATTGTGCCGTAGCAGTGTAGTTCTGTTTCAGTCACTGAGGACTATCCACTTGCAAAGATAGTCTGCCAGGCGCTGCTTTTGCTAGGCTCTATGACGAATGGAACACTCTACCTAGGCATCCGGAAAGGAGTACATTACCCTTGCTATAAAAGTGAAGAGTGCTCCCGGGGACCTACTTCGCCTAGGGTTCCACAGAAGCCAGCGGCCTCTCTCTAGCACACTGTGGTCATCATGAGAAACTGGTGCAAAATACACTACCCTATGTGTCCCCAGGGGCATAGCAGTGTTAAGGCACTCCTTTTCAGAGTATGGGTTCGTGGCTACCACTGCACACTCAACTCTGCTAATGTGAAATACTGGATCTTACCCTGAGGACTTAGGTCACCTTTCATTTATATGGAGCTGAATCTGGAGTGCAGTTGGATGAGTTTCTAGAAAGCAATTGCCAGCACATTATTGCCATTGAGAGAACGCAGCCTTGGCCCACAGCGACAATCCTGCAGTGAAGAGAAGTTGGGCCCCTAGGGCTGTTCAGGCAGCTTTGAAGCCCAAAGCAAGAAGCTTCCCTTCCAGGAGAATACGAACCTTCCCGTCGGTGTCCGACTTTCAAGCTTGATGACACAGCAGATTTATCTGAAGATTCTGCCTATCTCCCTACTACTAGGGAAAGACTGCTTCCTTCTGCTAAGAAAGGTTTCCACGTGGTGAGTGCTGTACGTGCAGAAGAGCATTCCCCCGCCGGGCAAAAGTTAGGCCTTGGTGAATCTGGACGGTGCTTGAAGTCCAGCATTGTCACAGGTAAAGCTGTCCGTTGTTTTCATGCTGGAAGTAAACATATAGCTTCAGGCTGCCCTAGGGAGCCGTATTTGGGAGCCCATAGGTTTCACTTGTGAGGCACAGTGGTGTTTCTCAGAAGAATCCAAATGCCTCCCTGGCTACGCCAGCATGGAATGTAAGGCTGCTTCGAACAGCGTTCCTGAGGCCGTTTGAATGCTGTATAAACGAGAGCTGTTGAGCGATCCGGGCAGGGCTTTGCCTTTACCGCTGCACGTTCACAGCCTTAAAGCCAACGAACCCACTTACTTCCTGGGCCTCAAACGCAGCAGAAGATTTGTACGGCATTCAGTGCCTTTCACAGATGTTACAACGAAGGTGAGTGCACAATGAGTCGTGAAATACGTAACAGTGTTGCAGCCTTCCTTTAACACATGCTTCTTCACTACTAGGGCATAGCTCAGGTTACTATGGGAGAAATCTGGACTTTTACTTGAGCACATTGGTGCCTGTTCTTTGCCGGCAAGCTCTAGTGTGCTCCTGGAGGAGCTCCCAGCAAGGAACCGAGACCAGCATGCCTCATACGATTACACTCAAGTTCTTTCGTGATGCCGTCAGGCAGCAAAGAGAAGATGGGCATTAGGAGTGATTTTCAGGCAGCTTTCAAACCGCACCTGTCTGGGATACCACGGACGAAATGAAAGTTCTGCCAGGGTGGCCCGGTTTCAAACATGAGCTCATAAGGTTATCCTCAGTAGTTTCTGACTACCTCAAGGAAACACACGGGACCCAAAGGGCTCTTCCATGCAGTTCCTGTGGGCACAGGGAGCTCTGCATACGATGAAATGGGTAAGTATTTCAGTACCTTAGGTAGGCCAAGGTGACCATGGCTTTTGCACATACTTAAGAGTGTGAAGTGTGAAAAATGTACTGGTCTTCAGGCTGTGTACCAGACTGAATCACAAGCACATTGTGCCGTAGCAGTGTAGTTCTGTTTCAGTCACTGAGGACTATCCACTTGCAAAGATAGTCTGCCAGGCGCTGCTTTTGCTAGGCTCTATGACGAATGGAACACTCTACCTAGGCATCCCAGAAAGGAGTACATTACCCTTGCTATAAAAGTGAAGAGTGCTCCCGGGGACCTACTTCGCCTAGGTTTCCTCAGAAGCCAGCGGCCTCTCTTCTAGCACACAGTAGTCATCATGAGAAACTGGTGCACGATACACTGCCCTTGTGTCCTCAGGGGCATAGCAGTGTTAAGGCACTCCTTTCAGAGTATGGCTTCGTGGCTACTGCTGCACACTCAACTCTGCTGATGTGAAATACTGGATCTTATCCTGAGGACATAGGTCACCTTTCATTTGTATGGAGCTGAATCTGGAGTGCAGTTGGATGAGTTTCTAGAAAGCAATTGCCAGCACATTATTGCCATTGAGAGAACGCAGCCTTGGCACACAGCGACAATCCTGCAGTGAAGAGAAGTTGGGCCCCTAGGGTTGTTCAGGCAGCTTTGAAGCCGAAGGCAAGAAGCTTCCATTCCAGGAGAATACGAACTTTCTCTTCGGTGTCCGACTTTCAAGCTTGATGACACAGCAGATTGGTCTAAGATTCTGCCTACTTCCCTACTACTAGGGAAAGTCTGCTTCCTTCTGCTAAGAAAGGTTTTCACGTGGTGAGTGCTGTACGTGCAGCAGAGCATTCCCCCGCCGGGCAAAAGTTAGGCCTTGGTGAATCTGGTTGGTCCCAGAAGTCAGGCATTGTCACAGGTAAAGCTGTCCGTTGTTTTCATGCTGGAACTAAACATATAGCTTCAGGCTGCCGTAGGGAGACGTATTTGGGAGCCCACAGGTTTCACTTGTGAGGCACAGTGGTGTTTCTCAGAAGAATCCAAATGCCTCTCTGGCTATGCCAGCATGGAATGTAAGGTTGCTTGGGACAGCTTTCCTGAGGCCGTTTGAATGCTGTACAAACGAGAGCTGTTGAGCGATCCGGGCAGGGCTTTGCCTTTACCGCTGCATGTTCACAGCCTTAAAGCCAACGAACCCAATTGCTTCCCGGGACTCAAAGACCGCACAAGATGTGGACGGTATTCAGTGCCCTTTCGCAGATGTTACAACGAAGGTGAGTGCACAATGAGTCGTGAAATACGTAACAGTGTTGCAGCCTTCCTTTAACACATGCTTCTTCACTACTAGGGCATAGCTCAGATTACTATGGGAGAAATCTGGACTTTTGCTTGAGCACAGGGGTGCCAGTTCTTTGCCGGCAAGCTCCAGTGTGCTCCTGGAGGAGCTCGCAGCAAGGAAACGAGACCAGCATGCCTCATACGATTACACTCAAGTGCTTTCGTGATGCCGTCAGGCAGCAAAGGGAAGATGGGCAGCAGGAGTGATTTTCAGGCAGCTTTCAAACCGCACCTCTCTGGCCTACCACGGACGAAATGAAAGTTCTGCCAGGGTTGCCCGGTTTCAAACTTGAGCTCATAAGGTTATCCTCAGTAGTTTCTGACTACCTCAAGGAAACACACGGGACCCACAGGGCTCTTCCATGCAGTTCCTGTGGGCACAGGGACCTCTGCATAGGATGAAATGGGTAAGTATTTCAGTACCTTAGGTAGGCCTCGGTGACCATGGCTCTTGCACATACTTAAGAGTGTGAAGTTTGAAAAATGTACTGGTCTTCAGGCTGGATGTAAAGGTTAGCTTTCTCTTCTGTGAGAGTGCTATCCTGTGTACCAGACTGAATCACAAGCACATTGTGCCGTAGCAGTGTAGTTCTGTTTCAGTCACTGAGGACTATCCACTTGCAAAGATAGTCTGCCAGGCGCTGCTTTTGCTAGGCTCTATGACGAATGGAACACTCTACCTAGGCATCCCATAAAGGAGTACTTTACCCTTGCTATAAAAGTGAAGAGTGCTCCCGGGGACCTACTTCGCCTAGGTTTCCTCAGAAGCCAGCGGCCTCTCTTCTAGCACACAGTAGTCATCATGAGAAACTGGTGCACGATACACTGCCCTTGTGTCCTCAGGGGCATAGCAGTGTTAAGGCACTCCTTTCAGAGTATGGCTTCGTGGCTACTGCTGCACACTCAACTCTGCTGATGTGAAATACTGGATCTTATCCTGAGGACATAGGTCACCTTTCATTTGTATGGAGCTGAATCTGGAGTGCAGTTGGATGAGTTTCTAGAAAGCAATTGCCAGCACATTATTGCCATTGAGAGAACGCAGCCTTGGCACACAGCGACAATCCTGCAGTGAAGAGAAGTTGGGCCCCTAGGGTTGTTCAGGCAGCTTTGAAGCCGAAGGGAAGAAGCTTCCATTCCAGGAAAATACGAACTTTCTCTTCGGTGTCCGACTTTCAAGCTTGATGACACAGCAGATTGGTCTAAGATTCTGCCTACTTCCCTACTACTAGGGAAAGTCTGCTTCCTTCTGCTAAGAAAGGTTTTCACGTGGTGAGTGCTGTACGTGCAGCAGAGCATTCCCCCGCCGGGCAAAAGTTAGGCCTTGGTGAATCTGGTTGGTCCCAGAAGTCAGGCATTGTCACAGGTAAAACTGTCCGTTGTTTTCATGCTGGAACTAAACATATAGCTTCAGGCTGCCGTAGGGAGACGTATTTGGGAGCCCACAGGTTTCACTTGTGAGGCACAGTGGTGTTTCTCAGAAGAATCCAAATGCCTCTCTGGCTATGCCAGCATGGAATGTAAGGTTGCTTGGGACAGCTTTCCTGAGGCCGTTTGAATGCTGTACAAACGAGAGCTGTTGAGCGATCCGGGCAGGGCTTTGCCTTTACCGCTGCATGTTCACAGCCTTAAAGCCAACGAACCCAATTGCTTCCCGGGACTCAAAGACCGCACAAGATTTGGACGGTATTCAGTGCCCTTTCACAGATGTTACAACGAAGGTGAGTGCACAATGAATCGTGAAATACGTAACAGTGTTGCAGCCTTCCTTTAACACATGCTTCTTCACTACTAGGGCATAGCTCAGATTACTATGGGAGAAATCTGGACTTTTTCTTGAGCACAGGGGTGCCAGTTCTTTGCCGGCAAGCTCCAGTGTGCTCCTGGAGGAGCTCGCAGCAAGGAAACGAGACCAGCATGCCTCATACGATTACACTCAAGTGCTTTCGTGATGCCGTCAGGCAGCAAAGGGAAGATGGGCAGCAGGAGTGATTTTCAGGCAACTTTCAAACCGCACCTCTCTGGCCTACCACGGACGAAATGAAAGTTCTGCCAGGGTTGCCCGGTTTCAAACTTGAGCTCATAAGGTTATCCTCAGTAGTTTCTGACTACCTCAAGGAAACACTCGGGACCCACAGGGCTCTTCCATGCAGTTCCTGTGGGCACAGGGACCTCTGCATAGGATGAAATGGGTAAGTATTTCAGTACCTTAGGTAGGCCTCGGTGACCATGGCTCTTGCACATACTTAAGAGAGTGAAGTTTGAAAAATGTACTGGTCTTCAGGCTGGATGTAAAGGTTAGCTTTCTCTTCTGTGAGAGTGCTATCCTGTGTACCAGACTGAATCACAAGCACATTGTGCCGTAGCAGTGTAGTTCTGTTTCAGTCACTGAGGACTATCCACTTGCAAAGATAGTCTGCCAGGCGCTGCTTTCGCTAGGCTCTATGACGAATGGAACACTCTACCTAGGCATCCGGAAAGGAGTACATTACCCTTGCTATAAAAGTGAAGAGTGCTCCCGGGGACCTACTTCGCCTAGGGTTCCACAGAAGCCAGCGGCCTCTCTCTAGCACACTGTGGTCATCATGAGAAACTGGTGCAAAATACACTACCCTATGTGTCCCCAGGGGCATAGCAGTGTTAAGGCACTCCTTTTCAGAGTATGGGTTCGTGGCTACCACTGCACACTCAACTCTGCTAATGTGAAATACTGGATCTTACCCTGAGGACTTAGGTCACCTTTCATTTATATGGAGCTGAATCTGGAGTGCAGTTGGATGAGTTTCTAGAAAGCAATTGCCAGCACATTATTGCCATTGAGAGAACGCAGCCTTGGCCCACAGCGACAATCCTGCAGTGAAGAGAAGTTGGGCCCCTAGGGCTGTTCAGGCAGCTTTGAAGCCCAAAGCAAGAAGCTTCCCTTCCAGGAGAATACGAACCTTCCCGTCGGTGTCCGACTTTCAAGCTTGATGACACAGCAGATTTATCTGAAGATTCTGCCTATCTCCCTACTACTAGGGAAAGACTGCTTCCTTCTGCTAAGAAAGGTTTCCACGTGGTGAGTGCTGTACGTGCAGAAGAGCATTCCCCCGCCGGGCAAAAGTTAGGCCTTGGTGAATCTGGACGGTGCTTGAAGTCCAGCATTGTCACAGGTAAAGCTGTCCGTTGTTTTCATGCTGGAAGTAAACATATAGCTTCAGGCTGCCCTAGGGAGCCGTATTTGGGAGCCCATAGGTTTCACTTGTGAGGCACAGTGGTGTTTCTCAGAAGAATCCAAATGCCTCCCTGGCTACGCCAGCATGGAATGTAAGGCTGCTTCGAACAGCGTTCCTGAGGCCGTTTGAATGCTGTATAAACGAGAGCTGTTGAGCGATCCGGGCAGGGCTTTGCCTTTACCGCTGCACGTTCACAGCCTTAAAGCCAACGAACCCACTTACTTCCTGGGCCTCAAACGCAG
This sequence comes from Balaenoptera physalus, assembly GCF_965194825.1. Lineage (NCBI taxonomy): Eukaryota > Metazoa > Chordata > Mammalia > Artiodactyla > Balaenopteridae > Balaenoptera > Balaenoptera physalus. The sequence continues at coordinate 659,531 of NW_028126495.1, read as the reverse complement.
CAGAAGATTTGTACGGCATTCAGTGCCTTTCACAGATGTTACAACGAAGGTGAGTGCACAATGAGTCGTGAAATACGTAACAGTGTTGCAGCCTTCCTTTAACACATGCTTCTTCACTACTAGGGCATAGCTCAGGTTACTATGGGAGAAATCTGGACTTTTACTTGAGCACATTGGTGCCTGTTCTTTGCCGGCAAGCTCTAGTGTGCTCCTGGAGGAGCTCCCAGCAAGGAACCGAGACCAGCATGCCTCATACGATTACACTCAAGTTCTTTCGTGATGCCGTCAGGCAGCAAAGAGAAGATGGGCATTAGGAGTGATTTTCAGGCAGCTTTCAAACCGCACCTGTCTGGGATACCACGGACGAAATGAAAGTTCTGCCAGGGTGGCCCGGTTTCAAACATGAGCTCATAAGGTTATCCTCAGTAGTTTCTGACTACCTCAAGGAAACACACGGGACCCAAAGGGCTCTTCCATGCAGTTCCTGTGGGCACAGGGAGCTCTGCATACGATGAAATGGGTAAGTATTTCAGTACCTTAGGTAGGCCAAGGTGACCATGGCTTTTGCACATACTTAAGAGTGTGAAGTGTGAAAAATGTACTGGTCTTCAGGCTGTGTACCAGACTGAATCACAAGCACATTGTGCCGTAGCAGTGTAGTTCTGTTTCAGTCACTGAGGACTATCCACTTGCAAAGATAGTCTGCCAGGCGCTGCTTTTGCTAGGCTCTATGACGAATGGAACACTCTACCTAGGCATCCCAGAAAGGAGTACATTACCCTTGCTATAAAAGTGAAGAGTGCTCCCGGGGACCTACTTCGCCTAGGTTTCCTCAGAAGCCAGCGGCCTCTCTTCTAGCACACAGTAGTCATCATGAGAAACTGGTGCACGATACACTGCCCTTGTGTCCTCAGGGGCATAGCAGTGTTAAGGCACTCCTTTCAGAGTATGGCTTCGTGGCTACTGCTGCACACTCAACTCTGCTGATGTGAAATACTGGATCTTATCCTGAGGACATAGGTCACCTTTCATTTGTATGGAGCTGAATCTGGAGTGCAGTTGGATGAGTTTCTAGAAAGCAATTGCCAGCACATTATTGCCATTGAGAGAACGCAGCCTTGGCACACAGCGACAATCCTGCAGTGAAGAGAAGTTGGGCCCCTAGGGTTGTTCAGGCAGCTTTGAAGCCGAAGGCAAGAAGCTTCCATTCCAGGAGAATACGAACTTTCTCTTCGGTGTCCGACTTTCAAGCTTGATGACACAGCAGATTGGTCTAAGATTCTGCCTACTTCCCTACTACTAGGGAAAGTCTGCTTCCTTCTGCTAAGAAAGGTTTTCACGTGGTGAGTGCTGTACGTGCAGCAGAGCATTCCCCCGCCGGGCAAAAGTTAGGCCTTGGTGAATCTGGTTGGTCCCAGAAGTCAGGCATTGTCACAGGTAAAGCTGTCCGTTGTTTTCATGCTGGAACTAAACATATAGCTTCAGGCTGCCGTAGGGAGACGTATTTGGGAGCCCACAGGTTTCACTTGTGAGGCACAGTGGTGTTTCTCAGAAGAATCCAAATGCCTCTCTGGCTATGCCAGCATGGAATGTAAGGTTGCTTGGGACAGCTTTCCTGAGGCCGTTTGAATGCTGTACAAACGAGAGCTGTTGAGCGATCCGGGCAGGGCTTTGCCTTTACCGCTGCATGTTCACAGCCTTAAAGCCAACGAACCCAATTGCTTCCCGGGACTCAAAGACCGCACAAGATGTGGACGGTATTCAGTGCCCTTTCGCAGATGTTACAACGAAGGTGAGTGCACAATGAGTCGTGAAATACGTAACAGTGTTGCAGCCTTCCTTTAACACATGCTTCTTCACTACTAGGGCATAGCTCAGATTACTATGGGAGAAATCTGGACTTTTGCTTGAGCACAGGGGTGCCAGTTCTTTGCCGGCAAGCTCCAGTGTGCTCCTGGAGGAGCTCGCAGCAAGGAAACGAGACCAGCATGCCTCATACGATTACACTCAAGTGCTTTCGTGATGCCGTCAGGCAGCAAAGGGAAGATGGGCAGCAGGAGTGATTTTCAGGCAGCTTTCAAACCGCACCTCTCTGGCCTACCACGGACGAAATGAAAGTTCTGCCAGGGTTGCCCGGTTTCAAACTTGAGCTCATAAGGTTATCCTCAGTAGTTTCTGACTACCTCAAGGAAACACACGGGACCCACAGGGCTCTTCCATGCAGTTCCTGTGGGCACAGGGACCTCTGCATAGGATGAAATGGGTAAGTATTTCAGTACCTTAGGTAGGCCTCGGTGACCATGGCTCTTGCACATACTTAAGAGTGTGAAGTTTGAAAAATGTACTGGTCTTCAGGCTGGATGTAAAGGTTAGCTTTCTCTTCTGTGAGAGTGCTATCCTGTGTACCAGACTGAATCACAAGCACATTGTGCCGTAGCAGTGTAGTTCTGTTTCAGTCACTGAGGACTATCCACTTGCAAAGATAGTCTGCCAGGCGCTGCTTTTGCTAGGCTCTATGACGAATGGAACACTCTACCTAGGCATCCCAGAAAGGAGTACATTACCCTTGCTATAAAAGTGAAGAGTGCTCCCGGGGACCTACTTCGCCTAGGGTTCCTCAGAAGCCAGCGGCCTCTCTTCTAGCACACAGTGGTCATCATGAGAAACTGGTGCACGATACACTGCCCTTGTGTCCTCAGGGGCATAGCAGAGCTAAGGCACTCCTTTCAGAGTATGGATTCGTGGCTACTGCTGCACACTCAACTCTGCTGATGTGAAATACTGGATCTTATCCTGAGGAGTTAGGTCACCTTTCATTTGTATGGAGCTGAATCTGGAGTGCAGTTGGATGAGTTTCTAGAAAGCAATTGCCAGCACATTACTGCCATTGAGAGAACGCAGCCTTGGCCCACAGCGACAATCCTGCAGTGAAGAGAAGTTGGGCCCCTAGGGCTGTTCAGGCAGCTTTGAAGCCCAAGGCAAGAAGCTTCCATTCCAGGAGAATACGAACTTTCTCGTCGGTGTCCGACTTTCAAGCTTGATGACACAGCAGATTTGTCTAAGATTCTGCCTACTTCCCTACTACTAGGGAAAGTCTGCTTCCTTCTGCTAAGAAAGGTTTTCACGTGGTGAGTGCTGTACGTGCAGAAGAGCATTCCCCCGCCGGGCAAAAGTTAGGCCTTGGTGATTCTGGTTGGTCCCAGAAGTCCAGCATTGTCACAGGTAAAACTGTCCGTTGTTTTCATGCTGGTACTAAACATATAGCTTCAGGCTGCCGTAGGGAGACGTATTTGGGAGCCCACAGGTTTCACTTGTGAGGCACAGTGGTGTTTCTGAGAAGAATCCAAATGCCTCTCTGGCTATGCCAGCATGGAATGTAAGGTTGCTTGGGACAGCTTTCCTGAGGCCGTTTGAATGCTGTACAAACGAGAGCTGTTGAGCGATCCGGGCAGGGCTTTGCCTTTACCGCTGCATGTTCACAGCCTTAAAGCCAACGAACCCAATTGCTTCCCGGGACTCAAAGACCGCACAAGATTTGGACGGTATTCAGTGCCCTTTCACAGATGTTACAACGAAGGTGAGTGCACAATGAATCGTGAAATACGTAACAGTGTTGCAGCCTTCCTTTAACACATGCTTCTTCACTACTAGGGCATAGCTCAGATTACTATGGGAGAAATCTGGACTTTTTCTTGAGCACAGGGGTGCCAGTTCTTTGCCGGCAAGATCCAGTGTGCTCCTGGAGGAGCTCGCAGCAAGGAAACGAGACCAGCATGCCTCATACGATTACACTCAAGTGCTTTCGTGATGCCGTCAGGCAGCAAAGGGAAGATGGGCAGCAGGAGTGATTTTCAGGCAGCTTTCAAACCGCACCTCTCTGGCCTACCACGGACGAAATGAAAGTTTTGCCAGGGTTGCCCGGTTTCAAACTTGAACTCATAAGGTTATCCTCAGTAGTTTCTGACTACCTCAAGGAAACACACGGGACCCACAGGGCTCTTCCATGCAGTTCCTGTGGGCACAGGGACCTCTGCATAGGATGAAATGGGTAAGTATTTCAGTACCTTAGGTAGGCCTCGGTGACCATGGCTCTTGCACATACTTAAGAGTGTGAAGTTTGAAAAATGTACTGGTCTTCAGGCTGGATGTAAAGGTTAGCTTTCTCTTCTGTGAGAGTGCTATCCTGTGTACCAGACTGAATCACAAGCACATTGTGCCGTAGCAGTGTAGTTCTGTTTCAGTCACTGAGGACTATCCACTTGCAAAGATAGTCTGCCAGGCGCTGCTTTTGCTAGGCTCTATGACGAATGGAACACTCTACCTAGGCATCCGGAAAGGAGTACATTACCCTTGCTATAAAAGTGAAGAGTGCTCCCGGGGACCTACTTCGCCTAGGGTTCCTCAGAAGCCAGCGGCCTCTCTCTAGCACACTGTGGTCATCATGAGAAACTGGTGCAAAATACACTACCCTATGTGTCCCCAGGGGCATAGCAGTGTTAAGGCACTCCTTTTCAGAGTATGGGTTCGTGGCTACCACTGCACACTCAACTCTGCTAATGTGAAATACTGGATCTTACCCTGAGGACTTAGGTCACCTTTCATTTATATGGAGCTGAATCTGGAGTGCAGTTGGATGAGTTTCTAGAAAGCAATTGCCAGCACATTATTGCCATTGAGAGAACGCAGCCTTGGCCCACAGCGACAATCCTGCAGTGAAGAGAAGTTGGGCCCCTAGGGCTGTTCAGGCAGCTTTGAAGCCCAAAGCAAGAAGCTTCCCTTCCAGGAGAATACGAACCTTCCCGTCGGTGTCCGACTTTCAAGCTTGATGACACAGCAGATTTATCTGAAGATTCTGCCTATCTCCCTACTACTAGGGAAAGACTGCTTCCTTCTGCTAAGAAAGGTTTCCACGTGGTGAGTGCTGTACGTGCAGAAGAGCATTCCCCCGCCGGGCAAAAGTTAGGCCTTGGTGAATCTGGACGGTGCTTGAAGTCCAGCATTGTCACAGGTAAAGCTGTCCGTTGTTTTCATGCTGGAAGTAAACATATAGCTTCAGGCTGCCCTAGGGAGCCGTATTTGGGAGCCCACAGGTTTCACTTGTGAGGCACAGTGGTGTTTCTCAGAAGAATCCAAATGCCTCCCTGGCTACGCCAGCATGGAATGTAAGGCTGCTTCGAACAGCGTTCCTGAGGTCGTTTGAATGCTGTATAAACGAGAGCTGTTGAGCGATCCGGGCAGGGCTTTGCCTTTACCGCTGCCCGTTCACAGCCTTAAAGCCAACGAACCCACTTGCTTCCTGGGCCTCAAACGCAGCAGAAGATTTGTACGGCATTCAGTGCCTTTCACAGATGTTACAACGAAGGTGAGTGCACAATGAGTCGTGAAATACGTAACAGTGTTGCAGCCTTCCTTTAACACATGCTTCTTCACTACTAGGGCATAGCTCAGATTACTATGGGAGAAATCTGGACTTTTACTTGAGCACATTGGTGCCTGTTCTTTGCCGGCAAGCTCTAGTGTGCTCCTGGAGGAGCTCCCAGCAAGGAACCGAGACCAGCATGCCTCATACGATTACACTCAAGTTCCTTCGTGATGCCGTCAGGCAGCAAAGAGAAGATGGGCAGTAGGAGTGATTTTCAGGCAGCTTTCAAACCGCACCTGTCTGGGCTACCACGGACGAAATGAAAGTTCTGCCAGGGTGGCCCGGTTTCAAACATGAGCTCATAAGGTTATCCTCAGTAGTTTCTGACTACCTCAAGGAAACACACGGGACCCACAGGGCTCTTCCATGCAGTTCCTGTGGGCACAGGGACCTCTGCATAGGATGAAATGGGTAAGTATTTCAGTACCTTAGGTAGGCCAAGGTGACCATGGCTTTTGCACATACTTAAGAGTGTGAAGTGTGAAAAATGTACTGGTCTTCAGGCTGTGTACCAGACTGAATCACAAGCACATTGTGCCGTAGCAGTGTAGTTCTGTTTCAGTCACTGAGGACTATCCACTTGCAAAGATAGTCTGCCAGGCGCTGCTTTTGCTAGGCTCTATGACGAATGGAACACTCTACCTAGGCATCCCAGAAAGGAGTACATTACCCTTGCTATAAAAGTGAAGAGTGCTCCCGGGGACCTACTTCGCCTAGGTTTCCTCAGAAGCCAGCGGCCTCTCTTCTAGCACACAGTAGTCATCATGAGAAACTGGTGCACGATACTCTGCCCTTGTGTCCTCAGGGGCATAGCAGAGCTAAGGCACTCCTTTCAGAGTATGGATTCGTGGCTACTGCTGCACACTCAACTCTGCTGATGTGAAATACTGGATCTTATCCTGAGGAGTTAGGTCACCTTTCATTTGTATGGAGCTGAATCTGGAGTGCAGTTGGATGAGTTTCTAGAAAGCAATTGCCAGCACATTATTGCCATTGAGAGAACGCAGCCTTGGCCCACAGCGACAATCCTGCAGTGAAGAGAAGTTGGGCCCCTAGGGTTGTTCAGGCAGCTTTGAAGCCGAAGGCAAGAAGCTTCCATTACAGGAGAATACGAACTTTCTCTTCGGTGTCCGACTTTCAAGCTTGATGACACAGCAGATTTGTCTAAGATTCTGCCTACTTCCCTACTACTAGGGAAAGTCTGCTTCCTTCTGCTAAGAAAGGTTTTCACGTGGTGAGTGCTGTACGTGCAGCAGAGCATTCCCCCGCCGGGCAAAAGTTAGGCCTTGGTGAATCTGGTTGGTCCCAGAAGTCCAGCATTGTCACAGGTAAAGCTGTCCGTTGTTTTCATGCTGGAACTAAACATATAGCTTCAGGCTGCCGTAGGGAGACGTATTTGGGAGCCCACAGGTTTCACTTGTGAGGCACAGTGGTGTTTCTCTGAAGAATCCAAATGCCTCTCTGGCTATGCCAGCATGGAATGTAAGGTTGCTTGGGACAGCTTTCCTGAGGCCGTTTGAATGCTGTACAAAGGAGAGCTGTTGAGCGATCCGGGCAGGGCTTTGCCTTTACCGCTGCATGTTCACAGCCTTAAAGCCAACGAACCCAATTGCTTCCCGGGACTCAAAGACCGCACAAGATTTGTACGGCATTCAGTGCCTTTCACAAATGTTACAACGAAGGTGAGTGCACAATGAGTCGTGAAATACGTAACAGTGTTGCAGCCTTCCTTTAACACATGCTTCTTCACTACTATGGCATAGCTCAGATTACTATGGGAGAAATCTGGACTTTTACTTGAGCACATTGGTGCCTGTTCTTTGCCGGCAAGCTCTAGTGTGCTCCTGGAGGAGCTCGCAGCAAGGAATCGAGACCAGCATGCCTCATACGATTACACTCAAGTGCTTTCGTGATGCCGTCAGGCAGCAAAGGGAAGATGGGCAGCAGGAGTGATTTTCAGGCAGCTTTCAAACCGCACCTCTCTGGCCTACCACGGAAGAAATGAAAGTTCTGCCAGGGTTGCCCGGTTTCAAACTTGAGCTCATAAGGTTATCCTCAGTAGTTTCTGACTACCTCAAGGAAACACAAGGGACCCACAGGGCTCTTCCATGCAGTTCCTGTGGGCACAGGGACCTCTGCATACGATGAAATGGGTAAGTATTTCAGTACCTTAGGTAGGCCAAGGTGACCATGGCTCTTGCACAAACGTAAAAGTGTGAAGTGTGAAAAATGTACTGGTCTTCAGGCTGTGTACCAGACTGAATCACAAGCACATTGTGCCGTAGCAGTGTAGTTCTGTTTCAGTCACTGAGGACTATCCACTTGCAAAGATAGTCTGCCAGGCGCTGCTTTTGCTAGGCTCTATGACGAATGGAACACTCTACCTAGGCATCCCATAAAGGAGTACTTTACCCTTGCTATAAAAGTGAAGAGTGCTCCCGGGGACCTACTTCGCCTAGGTTTCCTCAGAAGCCAGCGGCCTCTCTTCTAGCACACAGTAGTCATCATGAGAAACTGGTGCACGATACACTGCCCTTGTGTCCTCAGGGGCATAGCAGTGTTAAGGCACTCCTTTCAGAGTATGGCTTCGTGGCTACTGCTGCACACTCAACTCTGCTGATGTGAAATACTGGATCTTATCCTGAGGACATAGGTCACCTTTCATTTGTATGGAGCTGAATCTGGAGTGCAGTTGGATGAGTTTCTAGAAAGCAATTGCCAGCACATTATTGCCATTGAGAGAACGCAGCCTTGGCACACAGCGACAATCCTGCAGTGAAGAGAAGTTGGGCCCCTAGGGTTGTTCAGGCAGCTTTGAAGCCGAAGGGAAGAAGCTTCCATTCCAGGAAAATACGAACTTTCTCTTCGGTGTCCGACTTTCAAGCTTGATGACACAGCAGATTGGTCTAAGATTCTGCCTACTTCCCTACTACTAGGGAAAGTCTGCTTCCTTCTGCTAAGAAAGGTTTTCACGTGGTGAGTGCTGTACGTGCAGCAGAGCATTCCCCCGCCGGGCAAAAGTTAGGCCTTGGTGAATCTGGTTGGTCCCAGAAGTCAGGCATTGTCACAGGTAAAACTGTCCGTTGTTTTCATGCTGGAACTAAACATATAGCTTCAGGCTGCCGTAGGGAGACGTATTTGGGAGCCCACAGGTTTCACTTGTGAGGCACAGTGGTGTTTCTCAGAAGAATCCAAATGCCTCTCTGGCTATGCCAGCATGGAATGTAAGGTTGCTTGGGACAGCTTTCCTGAGGCCGTTTGAATGCTGTACAAACGAGAGCTGTTGAGCGATCCGGGCAGGGCTTTGCCTTTACCGCTGCATGTTCACAGCCTTAAAGCCAACGAACCCAATTGCTTCCCGGGACTCAAAGACCGCACAAGATTTGGACGGTATTCAGTGCCCTTTCACAGATGTTACAACGAAGGTGAGTGCACAATGAATCGTGAAATACGTAACAGTGTTGCAGCCTTCCTTTAACACATGCTTCTTCACTACTAGGGCATAGCTCAGATTACTATGGGAGAAATCTGGACTTTTTCTTGAGCACAGGGGTGCCAGTTCTTTGCCGGCAAGCTCCAGTGTGCTCCTGGAGGAGCTCGCAGCAAGGAAACGAGACCAGCATGCCTCATACGATTACACTCAAGTGCTTTCGTGATGCCGTCAGGCAGCAAAGGGAAGATGGGCAGCAGGAGTGATTTTCAGGCAACTTTCAAACCGCACCTCTCTGGCCTACCACGGACGAAATGAAAGTTCTGCCAGGGTTGCCCGGTTTCAAACTTGAGCTCATAAGGTTATCCTCAGTAGTTTCTGACTACCTCAAGGAAACACTCGGGACCCACAGGGCTCTTCCATGCAGTTCCTGTGGGCACAGGGACCTCTGCATAGGATGAAATGGGTAAGTATTTCAGTACCTTAGGTAGGCCTCGGTGACCATGGCTCTTGCACATACTTAAGAGAGTGAAGTTTGAAAAATGTACTGGTCTTCAGGCTGGATGTAAAGGTTAGCTTTCTCTTCTGTGAGAGTGCTATCCTGTGTACCAGACTGAATCACAAGCACATTGTGCCGTAGCAGTGTAGTTCTGTTTCAGTCACTGAGGACTATCCACTTGCAAAGATAGTCTGCCAGGCGCTGCTTTTGCTAGGCTCTATGACGAATGGAACACTCTACCTAGGCATCCGGAAAGGAGTACATTACCCTTGCTATAAAAGTGAAGAGTGCTCCCGGGGACCTACTTCGCCTAGGGTTCCACAGAAGCCAGCGGCCTCTCTCTAGCACACTGTGGTCATCATGAGAAACTGGTGCAAAATACACTACCCTATGTGTCCCCAGGGGCATAGCAGTGTTAAGGCACTCCTTTTCAGAGTATGGGTTCGTGGCTACCACTGCACACTCAACTCTGCTAATGTGAAATACTGGATCTTACCCTGAGGACTTAGGTCACCTTTCATTTATATGGAGCTGAATCTGGAGTGCAGTTGGATGAGTTTCTAGAAAGCAATTGCCAGCACATTATTGCCATTGAGAGAACGCAGCCTTGGCCCACAGCGACAATCCTGCAGTGAAGAGAAGTTGGGCCCCTAGGGCTGTTCAGGCAGCTTTGAAGCCCAAAGCAAGAAGCTTCCCTTCCAGGAGAATACGAACCTTCCCGTCGGTGTCCGACTTTCAAGCTTGATGACACAGCAGATTTATCTGAAGATTCTGCCTATCTCCCTACTACTAGGGAAAGACTGCTTCCTTCTGCTAAGAAAGGTTTCCACGTGGTGAGTGCTGTACGTGCAGAAGAGCATTCCCCCGCCGGGCAAAAGTTAGGCCTTGGTGAATCTGGACGGTGCTTGAAGTCCAGCATTGTCACAGGTAAAGCTGTCCGTTGTTTTCATGCTGGAAGTAAACATATAGCTTCAGGCTGCCCTAGGGAGCCGTATTTGGGAGCCCATAGGTTTCACTTGTGAGGCACAGTGGTGTTTCTCAGAAGAATCCAAATGCCTCCCTGGCTACGCCAGCATGGAATGTAAGGCTGCTTCGAACAGCGTTCCTGAGGCCGTTTGAATGCTGTATAAACGAGAGCTGTTGAGCGATCCGGGCAGGGCTTTGCCTTTACCGCTGCACGTTCACAGCCTTAAAGCCAACGAACCCACTTACTTCCTGGGCCTCAAACGCAGCAGAAGATTTGTACGGCATTCAGTGCCTTTCACAGATGTTACAACGAAGGTGAGTGCACAATGAGTCGTGAAATACGTAACAGTGTTGCAGCCTTCCTTTAACACATGCTTCTTCACTACTAGGGCATAGCTCAGGTTACTATGGGAGAAATCTGGACTTTTACTTGAGCACATTGGTGCCTGTTCTTTGCCGGCAAGCTCTAGTGTGCTCCTGGAGGAGCTCCCAGCAAGGAACCGAGACCAGCATGCCTCATACGATTACACTCAAGTTCTTTCGTGATGCCGTCAGGCAGCAAAGAGAAGATGGGCATTAGGAGTGAATATCAGGCAGCTTTCAAACCGCACCTGTCTGGGATACCACGGACGAAATGAAAGTTCTGCCAGGGTGGCCCGGTTTCAAACATGAGCTCATAAGGTTATCCTCAGTAGTTTCTGACTACCTCAAGGAAACACACGGGACCCAAAGGGCTCTTCCATGCAGTTCCTGTGGGCACAGGGACCTCTGCATACGATGAAATGGGTAAGTATTTCAGTACCTTAGGTAGGCCAAGGTGACCATGGCTTTTGCACATACTTAAGAGTGTGAAGTGTGAAAAATGTACTGGTCTTCAGGCTGTGTACCAGACTGAATCACAAGCACATTGTGCCGTAGCAGTGTAGTTCTGTTTCAGTCACTGAGGACTATCCACTTGCAAAGATAGTCTGCCAGGCGCTGCTTTTGCTAGGCTCTATGACGAATGGAACACTCTACCTAGGCATCCCATAAAGGAGTACTTTACCCTTGCTATAAAAGTGAAGAGTGCTCCCGGGGACCTACTTCGCCTAGGTTTCCTCAGAAGCCAGCGGCCTCTCTTCTAGCACACAGTAGTCATCATGAGAAACTGGTGCACGATACACTGCCCTTGTGTCCTCAGGGGCATAGCAGAGCTAAGGCACTCCTTTCAGAGTATGGATTCGTGGCTACTGCTGCACACTCAACTCTGCTGATGTGAAATACTGGATCTTATCCTGAGGAGTTAGGTCACCTTTCATTTGTATGGAGCTGAATCTGGAGTGCAGTTGGATGAGTTTCTAGAAAGCAATTGCCAGCACATTATTGCCATTGAGAGAACGCAGCCTTGGCCCACAGCGACAATCCTGCAGTGAAGAGAAGTTGGGCCCCTAGGGTTGTTCAGGCAGCTTTGAAGCCGAAGGCAAGAAGCTTCCATTACAGGAGAATACGAACTTTCTCTTCGGTGTCCGACTTTCAAGCTTGATGACACAGCAGATTGCTCTAAGATTCTGCCTACTTCCCTACTACTAGGGAAAGTCTGCTTCCTTCTGCTAAGAAAGGTTTTCACGTGGTGAGTGCTGTACGTGCAGCAGAGCATTCCCCCGCCGGGCAAAAGTTAGGCCTTGGTGAATCTGGTTGGTCCCAGAAGTCAGGCATTGTCACAGGTAAAGCTGTCCGTTGTTTTCATGCTGGAACTAAACATATAGCTTCAGGCTGCCGTAGGGAGACGTATTTGGGAGCCCACAGGTTTCACTTGTGAGGCACAGTGGTGTTTCTCAGAAGAATCCAAATGCCTCTCTGGCTATGCCAGCATGGAATGTAAGGTTGCTTGGGACAGCTTTCCTGAGGCCGTTTGAATGCTGTACAAACGAGAGCTGTTGAGCGATCCGGGCAGGGCTTTGCCTTTACCGCTGCATGTTCACAGCCTTAAAGCCAACGAACCCAATTGCTTCCCGGGACTCAAAGACCGCACAAGATGTGGACGGTATTCAGTGCCCTTTCGCAGATGTTACAACGAAGGTGAGTGCACAATGAGTCGTGAAATACGTAACAGTGTTGCAGCCTTCCTTTAACACATGCTTCTTCACTACTAGGGCATAGCTCAGATTACTATGGGAGAAATCTGGACTTTTGCTTGAGCACAGGGGTGCCAGTTCTTTGCCGGCAAGCTCCAGTGTGCTCCTGGAGGAGCTCGCAGCAAGGAAACGAGACCAGCATGCCTCATACGATTACACTCAAGTGCTTTCGTGATGCCGTCAGGCAGCAAAGGGAAGATGGGCAGCAGGAGTGATTTTCAGGCAGCTTTCAAACCGCACCTCTCTGGCCTACCACGGACGAAATGAAAGTTCTGCCAGGGTTGCCCGGTTTCAAACTTGAGCTCATAAGGTTATCCTCAGTAGTTTCTGACTACCTCAAGGAAACACACGGGACCCACAGGGCTCTTCCATGCAGTTCCTGTGGGCACAGGGACCTCTGCATAGGATGAAATGGGTAAGTATTTCAGTACCTTAGGTAGGCCTCGGTGACCATGGCTCTTGCACATACTTAAGAGTGTGAAGTTTGAAAAATGTACTGGTCTTCAGGCTGGATGTAAAGGTTAGCTTTCTCTTCTGTGAGAGTGCTATCCTGTGTACCAGACTGAATCACAAGCACATTGTGCCGTAGCAGTGTAGTTCTGTTTCAGTCACTGAGGACTATCCACTTGCAAAGATAGTCTGCCAGGCGCTGCTTTTGCTAGGCTCTATGACGAATGGAACACTCTACCTAGGCATCCCATAAAGGAGTACTTTACCCTTGCTATAAAAGTGAAGAGTGCTCCCGGGGACCTACTTCGCCTAGGTTTCCTCAGAAGCCAGCGGCCTCTCTTCTAGCACACAGTAGTCATCATGAGAAACTGGTGCACGATACACTGCCCTTGTGTCCTCAGGGGCATAGCAGTGTTAAGGCACTCCTTTCAGAGTATGGCTTCGTGGCTACTGCTGCACACTCAACTCTGCTGATGTGAAATACTGGATCTTATCCTGAGGACATAGGTCACCTTTCATTTGTATGGAGCTGAATCTGGAGTGCAGTTGGATGAGTTTCTAGAAAGCAATTGCCAGCACATTATTGCCATTGAGAGAACGCAGCCTTGGCACACAGCGACAATCCTGCAGTGAAGAGAAGTTGGGCCCCTAGGGTTGTTCAGGCAGCTTTGAAGCCGAAGGGAAGAAGCTTCCATTCCAGGAAAATACGAACTTTCTCTTCGGTGTCCGACTTTCAAGCTTGATGACACAGCAGATTGGTCTAAGATTCTGCCTACTTCCCTACTACTAGGGAAAGTCTGCTTCCTTCTGCTAAGAAAGGTTTTCACGTGGTGAGTGCTGTACGTGCAGCAGAGCATTCCCCCGCCGGGCAAAAGTTAGGCCTTGGTGAATCTGGTTGGTCCCAGAAGTCAGGCATTGTCACAGGTAAAACTGTCCGTTGTTTTCATGCTGGAACTAAACATATAGCTTCAGGCTGCCGTAGGGAGACGTATTTGGGAGCCCACAGGTTTCACTTGTGAGGCACAGTGGTGTTTCTCAGAAGAATCCAAATGCCTCTCTGGCTATGCCAGCATGGAATGTAAGGTTGCTTGGGACAGCTTTCCTGAGGCCGTTTGAATGCTGTACAAACGAGAGCTGTTGAGCGATCCGGGCAGGGCTTTGCCTTTACCGCTGAATGTTCACAGCCTTAAAGCCAACGAACCCAATTGCTTCCCGGGACTCAAAGACCGCACAAGATTTGGACGGTATTCAGTGCCCTTTCACAGATGTTACAACGAAGGTGAGTGCACAATGAATCGTGAAATACGTAACAGTGTTGCAGCCTTCCTTTAACACATGCTTCTTCACTACTAGGGCATAGCTCAGATTACTATGGGAGAAATCTGGACTTTTTCTTGAGCACAGGGGTGCCAGTTCTTTGCCGGCAAGCTCCAGTGTGCTCCTGGAGGAGCTCGCAGCAAGGAAACGAGACCAGCATGCCTCATACGATTACACTCAAGTGCTTTCGTGATGCCGTCAGGCAGCAAAGGGAAGATGGGCAGCAGGAGTGATTTTCAGGCAACTTTCAAACCGCACCTCTCTGGCCTACCACGGACGAAATGAAAGTTCTGCCAGGGTTGCCCGGTTTCAAACTTGAGCTCATAAGGTTATCCTCAGTAGTTTCTGACTACCTCAAGGAAACACTCGGGACCCACAGGGCTCTTCCATGCAGTTCCTGTGGGCACAGGGACCTCTGCATAGGATGAAATGGGTAAGTATTTCAGTACCTTAGGTAGGCCTCGGTGACCATGGCTCTTGCACATACTTAAGAGAGTGAAGTTTGAAAAATGTACTGGTCTTCAGGCTGGATGTAAAGGTTAGCTTTCTCTTCTGTGAGAGTGCTATCCTGTGTACCAGACTGAATCACAAGCACATTGTGCCGTAGCAGTGTAGTTCTGTTTCAGTCACTGAGGACTATCCACTTGCAAAGATAGTCTGCCAGGCGCTGCTTTTGCTAGGCTCTATGACGAATGGAACACTCTACCTAGGCATCCGGAAAGGAGTACATTACCCTTGCTATAAAAGTGAAGAGTGCTCCCGGGGACCTACTTCGCCTAGGGTTCCACAGAAGCCAGCGGCCTCTCTCTAGCACACTGTGGTCATCATGAGAAACTGGTGCAAAATACACTACCCTATGTGTCCCCAGGGGCATAGCAGTGTTAAGGCACTCCTTTTCAGAGTATGGGTTCGTGGCTACCACTGCACACTCAACTCTGCTAATGTGAAATACTGGATCTTACCCTGAGGACTTAGGTCACCTTTCATTTATATGGAGCTGAATCTGGAGTGCAGTTGGATGAGTTTCTAGAAAGCAATTGCCAGCACATTATTGCCATTGAGAGAACGCAGCCTTGGCCCACAGCGACAATCCTGCAGTGAAGAGAAGTTGGGCCCCTAGGGCTGTTCAGGCAGCTTTGAAGCCCAAAGCAAGAAGCTTCCCTTCCAGGAGAATACGAACCTTCCCGTCGGTGTCCGACTTTCAAGCTTGATGACACAGCAGATTTATCTGAAGATTCTGCCTATCTCCCTACTACTAGGGAAAGACTGCTTCCTTCTGCTAAGAAAGGTTTCCACGTGGTGAGTGCTGTACGTGCAGAAGAGCATTCCCCCGCCGGGCAAAAGTTAGGCCTTGGTGAATCTGGACGGTGCTTGAAGTCCAGCATTGTCACAGGTAAAGCTGTCCGTTGTTTTCATGCTGGAAGTAAACATATAGCTTCAGGCTGCCCTAGGGAGCCGTATTTGGGAGCCCATAGGTTTCACTTGTGAGGCACAGTGGTGTTTCTCAGAAGAATCCAAATGCCTCCCTGGCTACGCCAGCATGGAATGTAAGGCTGCTTCGAACAGCGTTCCTGAGGCCGTTTGAATGCTGTATAAACGAGAGCTGTTGAGCGATCCGGGCAGGGCTTTGCCTTTACCGCTGCACGTTCACAGCCTTAAAGCCAACGAACCCACTTACTTCCTGGGCCTCAAACGCAGCAGAAGATTTGTACGGCATTCAGTGCCTTTCACAGATGTTACAACGAAGGTGAGTGCACAATGAGTCGTGAAATACGTAACAGTGTTGCAGCCTTCCTTTAACACATGCTTCTTCACTACTAGGGCATAGCTCAGGTTACTATGGGAGAAATCTGGACTTTTACTTGAGCACATTGGTGCCTGTTCTTTGCCGGCAAGCTCTAGTGTGCTCCTGGAGGAGCTCCCAGCAAGGAACCGAGACCAGCATGCCTCATACGATTACACTCAAGTTCTTTCGTGATGCCGTCAGGCAGCAAAGAGAAGATGGGCATTAGGAGTGAATATCAGGCAGCTTTCAAACCGCACCTGTCTGGGATACCACGGACGAAATGAAAGTTCTGCCAGGGTGGCCCGGTTTCAAACATGAGCTCATAAGGTTATCCTCAGTAGTTTCTGACTACCTCAAGGAAACACACGGGACCCAAAGGGCTCTTCCATGCAGTTCCTGTGGGCACAGGGACCTCTGCATACGATGAAATGGGTAAGTATTTCAGTACCTTAGGTAGGCCAAGGTGACCATGGCTTTTGCACATACTTAAGAGTGTGAAGTGTGAAAAATGTACTGGTCTTCAGGCTGTGTACCAGACTGAATCACAAGCACATTGTGCCGTAGCAGTGTAGTTCTGTTTCAGTCACTGAGGACTATCCACTTGCAAAGATAGTCTGCCAGGCGCTGCTTTTGCTAGGCTCTATGACGAATGGAACACTCTACCTAGGCATCCCAGAAAGGAGTACATTACCCTTGCTATAAAAGTGAAGAGTGCTCCCGGGGACCTACTTCGCCTAGGTTTCCTCAGAAGCCAGCGGCCTCTCTTCTAGCACACAGTAGTCATCATGAGAAACTGGTGCACGATACACTGCCCTTGTGTCCTCAGGGGCATAGCAGAGCTAAGGCACTCCTTTCAGAGTATGGATTCGTGGCTACTGCTGCACACTCAACTCTGCTGATGTGAAATACTGGATCTTATCCTGAGGAGTTAGGTCACCTTTCATTTGTATGGAGCTGAATCTGGAGTGCAGTTGGATGAGTTTCTAGAAAGCAATTGCCAGCACATTATTGCCATTGAGAGAACGCAGCCTTGGCCCACAGCGACAATCCTGCAGTGAAGAGAAGTTGGGCCCCTAGGGTTGTTCAGGCAGCTTTGAAGCCGAAGGCAAGAAGCTTCCATTACAGGAGAATACGAACTTTCTCTTCGGTGTCCGACTTTCAAGCTTGATGACACAGCAGATTGGTCTAAGATTCTGCCTACTTCCCTACTACTAGGGAAAGTCTGCTTCCTTCTGCTAAGAAAGGTTTTCACGTGGTGAGTGCTGTACGTGCAGCAGAGCATTCCCCCGCCGGGCAAAAGTTAGGCCTTGGTGAATCTGGTTGGTCCCAGAAGTCAGGCATTGTCACAGGTAAAGCTGTCCGTTGTTTTCATGCTGGAACTAAACATATAGCTTCAGGCTGCCGTAGGGAGACGTATTTGGGAGCCCACAGGTTTCACTTGTGAGGCACAGTGGTGTTTCTCAGAAGAATCCAAATGCCTCTCTGGCTATGCCAGCATGGAATGTAAGGTTGCTTGGGACAGCTTTCCTGAGGCCGTTTGAATGCTGTACAAACGAGAGCTGTTGAGCGATCCGGGCAGGGCTTTGCCTTTACCGCTGCATGTTCACAGCCTTAAAGCCAACGAACCCAATTGCTTCCCGGGACTCAAAGACCGCACAAGATGTGGACGGTATTCAGTGCCCTTTCGCAGATGTTACAACGAAGGTGAGTGCACAATGAGTCGTGAAATACGTAACAGTGTTGCAGCCTTCCTTTAACACATGCTTCTTCACTACTAGGGCATAGCTCAGATTACTATGGGAGAAATCTGGACTTTTGCTTGAGCACAGGGGTGCCAGTTCTTTGCCGGCAAGCTCCAGTGTGCTCCTGGAGGAGCTCGCAGCAAGGAAACGAGACCAGCATGCCTCATACGATTACACTCAAGTGCTTTCGTGATGCCGTCAGGCAGCAAAGGGAAGATGGGCAGCAGGAGTGATTTTCAGGCAGCTTTCAAACCGCACCTCTCTGGCCTACCACGGACGAAATGAAAGTTCTGCCAGGGTTGCCCGGTTTCAAACTTGAGCTCATAAGGTTATCCTCAGTAGTTTCTGACTACCTCAAGGAAACACACGGGACCCACAGGGCTCTTCCATGCAGTTCCTGTGGGCACAGGGACCTCTGCATAGGATGAAATGGGTAAGTATTTCAGTACCTTAGGTAGGCCTCGGTGACCATGGCTCTTGCACATACTTAAGAGTGTGAAGTTTGAAAAATGTACTGGTCTTCAGGCTGGATGTAAAGGTTAGCTTTCTCTTCTGTGAGAGTGCTATCCTGTGTACCAGACTGAATCACAAGCACATTGTGCCGTAGCAGTGTAGTTCTGTTTCAGTCACTGAGGACTATCCACTTGCAAAGATAGTCTGCCAGGCGCTGCTTTTGCTAGGCTCTATGACGAATGGAACACTCTACCTAGGCATCCCAGAAAGGAGTACATTACCCTTGCTATAAAAGTGAAGAGTGCTCCCGGGGACCTACTTCGCCTAGGGTTCCTCAGAAGCCAGCGGCCTCTCTTCTAGCACACAGTGGTCATCATGAGAAACTGGTGCACGATACACTGCCCTTGTGTCCTCAGGGGCATAGCAGAGCTAAGGCACTCCTTTCAGAGTATGGATTCGTGGCTACTGCTGCACACTCAACTCTGCTGATGTGAAATACTGGATCTTATCCTGAGGAGTTAGGTCACCTTTCATTTGTATGGAGCTGAATCTGGAGTGCAGTTGGATGAGTTTCTAGAAAGCAATTGCCAGCACATTATTGCCATTGAGAGAACGCAGCCTTGGCCCACAGCGACAATCCTGCAGTGAAGAGAAGTTGGGCCCCTAGGGCTGTTCAGGCAGCTTTGAAGCCCAAAGCAAGTGGCCTCCATTGCAGGAGAGTACGAACTTTCTCGTCGGTGTCCGACTTTCAAGCTTGATGACACAGCAGATTTGTCTAAGATTCTGCCTACTTCCCTACTACTAGGGAAAGTCTGCTTCCTTCTGCTAAGAAAGGTTTTCACGTGGTGAGTGCTGTACGTGCAGAAGAGCATTTCCCCGCCGGGCAAAAGTTAGGCCTTGGTGATTCTGGTTGGTCCCAGAAGTCCAGCATTGTCACAGGTAAAACTGTCCGTTGTTTTCATGCTGGAACTAAACATATAGCTTCAGGCTGCCGTAGGGAGACGTATTTGGGAGCCCACAGGTTTCACTTGTGAGGCACAGTGGTGTTTCTCAGAAGAATCCAAATGCCTCTCTGGCTATGCCAGCATGGAATGTAAGGTTGCTTGGGACAGCTTTCCTGAGGCCGTTTGAATGCTGTACAAACGAGAGCTGTTGAGCGATCCGGGCAGGGCTTTGCCTTTACCGCTGCATGTTCACAGCCTTAAAGCCAACGAACCCAATTGCTTCCCGGGACTCAAAGACCGCACAAGATTTGGACGGTATTCAGTGCCCTTTCACAGATGTTACAACGAAGGTGAGTGCACAATGAATCGTGAAATACGTAACAGTGTTGCAGCCTTCCTTTAACACATGCTTCTTCACTACTAGGGCATAGCTCAGATTACTATGGGAGAAATCTGGACTTTTTCTTGAGCACAGGGGTGCCAGTTCTTTGCCGGCAAGCTCCAGTGTGCTCCTGGAGGAGCTCGCAGCAAGGAAACGAGACCAGCATGCCTCATACGATTACACTCAAGTGCTTTCGTGATGCCGTCAGGCAGCAAAGGGAAGATGGGCAGCAGGAGTGATTTTCAGGCAGCTTTCAAACCGCACCTCTCTGGCCTACCACGGACGAAATGAAAGTTTTGCCAGGGTTGCCCGGTTTCAAACTTGAACTCATAAGGTTATCCTCAGTAGTTTCTGACTACCTCAAGGAAACACACGGGACCCACAGGGCTCTTCCATGCAGTTCCTGTGGGCACAGGGACCTCTGCATAGGATGAAATGGGTAAGTATTTCAGTACCTTAGGTAGGCCTCGGTGACCATGGCTCTTGCACATACTTAAGAGTGTGAAGTTTGAAAAATGTACTGGTCTTCAGGCTGGATGTAAAGGTTAGCTTTCTCTTCTGTGAGAGTGCTATCCTGTGTACCAGACTGAATCACAAGCACATTGTGCCGTAGCAGTGTAGTTCTGTTTCAGTCACTGAGGACTATCCACTTGCAAAGATAGTCTGCCAGGCGCTGCTTTTGCTAGGCTCTATGACGAATGGAACACTCTACCTAGGCATCCGGAAAGGAGTACATTACCCTTGCTATAAAAGTGAAGAGTGCTCCCGGGGACCTACTTCGCCTAGGGTTCCTCAGAAGCCAGCGGCCTCTCTCTAGCACACTGTGGTCATCATGAGAAACTGGTGCAAAATACACTACCCTATGTGTCCCCAGGGGCATAGCAGTGTTAAGGCACTCCTTTTCAGAGTATGGGTTCGTGGCTACCACTGCACACTCAACTCTGCTAATGTGAAATACTGGATCTTACCCTGAGGACTTAGGTCACCTTTCATTTATATGGAGCTGAATCTGGAGTGCAGTTGGATGAGTTTCTAGAAAGCAATTGCCAGCACATTATTGCCATTGAGAGAACGCAGCCTTGGCCCACAGCGACAATCCTGCAGTGAAGAGAAGTTGGGCCCCTAGGGCTGTTCAGGCAGCTTTGAAGCCCAAAGCAAGAAGCTTCCCTTCCAGGAGAATACGAACCTTCCCGTCGGTGTCCGACTTTCAAGCTTGATGACACAGCAGATTTATCTGAAGATTCTGCCTATCTCCCTACTACTAGGGAAAGACTGCTTCCTTCTGCTAAGAAAGGTTTCCACGTGGTGAGTGCTGTACGTGCAGAAGAGCATTCCCCCGCCGGGCAAAAGTTAGGCCTTGGTGAATCTGGACGGTGCTTGAAGTCCAGCATTGTCACAGGTAAAGCTGTCCGTTGTTTTCATGCTGGAAGTAAACATATAGCTTCAGGCTGCCCTAGGGAGCCGTATTTGGGAGCCCATAGGTTTCACTTGTGAGGCACAGTGGTGTTTCTCAGAAGAATCCAAATGCCTCCCTGGCTACGCCAGCATGGAATGTAAGGCTGCTTCGAACAGCGTTCCTGAGGCCGTTTGAATGCTGTATAAACGAGAGCTGTTGAGCGATCCGGGCAGGGCTTTGCCTTTACCGCTGCACGTTCACAGCCTTAAAGCCAACGAACCCACTTACTTCCTGGGCCTCAAACGCAGCAGAAGATTTGTACGGCATTCAGTGCCTTTCACAGATGTTACAACGAAGGTGAGTGCACAATGAGTCGTGAAATACGTAACAGTGTTGCAGCCTTCCTTTAACACATGCTTCTTCACTACTAGGGCATAGCTCAGGTTACTATGGGAGAAATCTGGACTTTTACTTGAGCACATTGGTGCCTGTTCTTTGCCGGCAAGCTCTAGTGTGCTCCTGGAGGAGCTCCCAGCAAGGAACCGAGACCAGCATGCCTCATACGATTACACTCAAGTTCTTTCGTGATGCCGTCAGGCAGCAAAGAGAAGATGGGCATTAGGAGTGAATATCAGGCAGCTTTCAAACCGCACCTGTCTGGGATACCACGGACGAAATGAAAGTTCTGCCAGGGTGGCCCGGTTTCAAACATGATCTCATAAGGTTATCCTCAGTAGTTTCTGACTACCTCAAGGAAACACACGGGACCCAAAGGGCTCTTCCATGCAGTTCCTGTGGGCACAGGGACCTCTGCATACGATGAAATGGGTAAGTATTTCAGTACCTTAGGTAGGCCAAGGTGACCATGGCTTTTGCACATACTTAAGAGTGTGAAGTGTGAAAAATGTACTGGTCTTCAGGCTGTGTACCAGACTGAATCACAAGCACATTGTGCCGTAGCAGTGTAGTTCTGTTTCAGTCACTGAGGACTATCCACTTGCAAAGATAGTCTGCCAGGCGCTGCTTTTGCTAGGCTCTATGACGAATGGAACACTCTACCTAGGCATCCCAGAAAGGAGTACATTACCCTTGCTATAAAAGTGAAGAGTGCTCCCGGGGACCTACTTCGCCTAGGTTTCCTCAGAAGCCAGCGGCCTCTCTTCTAGCACACAGTAGTCATCATGAGAAACTGGTGCACGATACACTGCCCTTCTGTCCTCAGGGGCATAGCAGAGCTAAGGCACTCCTTTCAGAGTATGGATTCGTGGCTACTGCTGCACACTCAACTCTGCTGATGTGAAATACTGGATCTTATCCTGAGGAGTTAGGTCACCTTTCATTTGTATGGAGCTGAATCTGGAGTGCAGTTGGATGAGTTTCTAGAAAGCAATTGCCAGCACATTATTGCCATTGAGAGAACGCAGCCTTGGCCCACAGCGACAATCCTGCAGTGAAGAGAAGTTGGGCCCCTAGGGTTGTTCAGGCAGCTTTGAAGCCGAAGGCAAGAAGCTTCCATTCCAGGAGAATACGAACTTTCTCTTCGGTGTCCGACTTTCAAGCTTGATGACACAGCAGATTTGTCTAAGATTCTGCCTACTTCCCTACTACTAGGGAAAGTCTGCTTCCTTCTGCTAAGAAAGGTTTTCACGTGGTGAGTGCTGTACGTGCAGCAGAGCATTCCCCCGCCGGGCAAAAGTTAGGCCTTGGTGAATCTGGTTGGTCCCAGAAGTCCAGCATTGTCACAGGTAAAGCTGTCCGTTGTTTTCATGCTGGAACTAAACATATAGCTTCAGGCTGCCGTAGGGAGACGTATTTGGGAGCCCACAGGTTTCACTTGTGAGGCACAGTGGTGTTTCTCAGAAGAATCCAAATGCCTCTCTGGCTATGCCAGCATGGAATGTAAGGTTGCTTGGGACAGTTTTCCTGAGGCCGTTTGAATGCTGTACAAAGGAGAGCTGTTGAGCGATCCGGGCAGGGCTTTGCCTTTACCGCTGCATGTTCACAGCCTTAAAGCCAACGAACCCAATTGCTTCCCGGGACTCAAAGACCGCACAAGATTTGGACGGTATTCAGTGCCCTTTCACAGATGTTACAACGAAGGTGAGTGCACAATGAATCGTGAAATACGTAACAGTGTTGCAGCCTTCCTTTAACACATGCTTCTTCACTACTAGGGCATAGCTCAGATTACTATGGGAGAAATCTGGACTTTTACTTGAGCACATTGGTGCCTGTTCTTTGCCGGCAAGCTCTAGTGTGCTCCTGGAGGAGCTCGCAGCAAGGAATCGAGACCAGCATGCCTCATACGATTACACTCAAGTGCTTTCGTGATGCCGTCAGGCAGCAAAGGGAAGATGGGCAGCAGGAGTGATTTTCAGGCAGCTTTCAAACCGCACCTCTCTGGCCTACCACGGAAGAAATGAAAGTTCTGCCAGGGTTGCCCGGTTTCAAACTTGAGCTCATAAGGTTATCCTCAGTAGTTTCTGACTACCTCAAGGAAACACACGGGACCCACAGGGCTCTTCCATGCAGTTCCTGTGGGCACAGGGACCTCTGCATAGGATGAAATGGGTAAGTATTTCAGTACCTTAGGTAGGCCTCGGTGACCATGGCTCTTGCACATACTTAAGAGTGTGAAGTTTGAAAAATGTACTTGTCTTCAGGCTGGATGTAAAGGTTAGCTTTCTCTTCTGTGAGAGTGCTATCCTGTGTACCAGACTGAATCACAAGCACATTGTGCCGTAGCAGTGTAGTTCTGTTTCAGTCACTGAGGACTATCCACTTGCAAAGATAGTCTGCCAGGCGCTGCTTTTGCTAGGCTCTATGACGAATGGAACACTCTACCTAGGCATCCGGAAAGGAGTACATTACCCTTGCTATAAAAGTGAAGAGTGCTCCCGGGGACCTACTTTGCCTAGGGTTCCTCAGAAGCCAGCGGCCTCTCTCTAGCACACTGTGGTCATCATGAGAAACTGGTGCAAAATACACTACCCTATATGTCCCCAGGGGCATAGCAGTGTTAAGGCACTCCTTTTCAGAGTATGGGTTCGTGGCTACCACTGCACACTCAACTCTGCTAATGTGAAATACTGGATCTTACTCTGAGGACTTAGGTCACCTTTCATTTATATGGAGCTGAATCTGGAGTGCAGTTGGATGAGTTTCTAGAAAGCAATTGCCAGCACATTATTGCCATTGAGAGAACGCAGCCTTGGCCCACAGCGACAATCCTGCAGTGAAGAGAAGTTGGGCCCCTAGGGCTGTTCAGGCAGCTTTGAACCCCAAAGCAAGAAGCTTCCCTTCCAGGAGAATACGAACCTTCCCGTCGGTGTCCGACTTTCAAGCTTGATGACACAGCAGATTTATCTGAAGATTCTGCCTATCTCCCTACTACTAGGAAAAGACTGCTTCCTTCTGCTAAGAAAGGTTTCCACGTGGTGAGTGCTGTACGTGCAGAAGAGCATTCCCCCGCCGGGCAAAAGTTAGGCCTTGGTGAATCTGGACGGTGCTTGAAGTCCAGCATTGTCACAGGTAAAGCTCTCCTTTGTTTTCATGCTGGAAGTAAACATATAGCTTCAGGCTGCCCTAGGGAGCCGTATTTGGGAGCCCATAGGTTTCACTTGTGAGGCACAGTGGTGTTTCTCAGAAGAATCCAAATGCCTCCCTGGCTACGCCAGCATGGAATGTAAGGCTGCTTCGAACAGCGTTCCTGAGGCCGTTTGAATGCTGTATAAACGAGAGCTGTTGAGCGATCCGGGCAGGGCTTTGCCTTTACCGCTGCACGTTCACAGCCTTAAAGCCAACGAACCCACTTACTTCCTGGGCCTCAAACGCAGCAGAAGATTTGTACGGCATTCAGTGCCTTTCACAAATGTTACAACGAAGGTGAGTGCACAATGAGTCGTGAAATACGTAACAGTGTTGCAGCCTTCCTTTAACACATGCTTCTTCACTACTATGGCATAGCTCAGATTACTATGGGAGAAATCTGGACTTTTACTTGAGCACATTGGTGCCTGTTCTTTGCCGGCAAGCTCTAGTGTGCTCCTGGAGGAGCTCGCAGCAAGGAATCGAGACCAGCATGCCTCATACGATTACACTCAAGTGCTTTCGTGATGCCGTCAGGCAGCAAAGGGAAGATGGGCAGCAGGAGTGATTTTCAGGCAGCTTTCAAACCGCACCTCTCTGGCCTACAACGGAAGAAATGAAAGTTCTGCCAGGGTTGCCCGGTTTCAAACTTGAGCTCATAAGGTTATCCTCAGTAGTTTCTGACTACCTCAAGGAAACACAAGGGACCCACAAGGCTCTTCCATGCAGTTCCTGTGGGCACAGGGACCTCTGCATACGATGAAATGGGTAAGTATTTCAGTACCTTAGGTAGGCCAAGGTGACCATGGCTCTTGCACAAACGTAACAGTGTGAAGTGTGAAAAATGTACTGGTCTTCAGGCTGTGTACCAGACTGAATCACAAGCACATTGTGCCGTAGCAGTGCAGTTCTGTTTCAGTCACTGAGGACTATCCACTTGCAAAGATAGTCTGCCAGGCGCTGCTTTTGCTAGGCTCTATGACGAATGGAACACTCTACCTAGGCATCCCAGAAAGGAGTACATTACCCTTGCTATAAAAGTGAAGAGTGCTCCCGGGGACCTACTTCGCCTAGGTTTCCTCAGAAGCCAGCGGCCTCTCTTCTAGCACACAGTAGTCATCATGAGAAACTGGTGCACGATACACTGCCCTTGTGTCCTCAGGGGCATAGCAGAGCTAAGGCACTCCTTTCAGAGTATGGATTCGTGGCTACTGCTGCACACTCAACTCTGCTGATGTGAAATACTGGATCTTATCCTGAGGAGTTAGGTCACCTTTCATTTGTATGGAGCTGAATCTGGAGTGCAGTTGGATGAGTTTCTAGAAAGCAATTGCCAGCACATTATTGCCATTGAGAGAACGCAGCCTTGGCCCACAGCGACAATCCTGCAGTGAAGAGAAGTTGGGCCCCTAGGGCTGTTCAGGCAGCTTTGAAGCCCAAGGCAAGAAGCTTCCATTCCAGGAGAATACGAACTTTCTCGTCGGTGTCCGACTTTCAAGCTTGATGACACAGCAGATTTGTCTAAGATTCTGCCTACTTCCCTACTACTAGGGAAAGTCTGCTTCCTTCTGCAAAGAAAGGTTTTCACGTGGTGAGTGCTGTACGTGCAGAAGAGCATTCCCCCGCCGGGCAAAAGTTAGGCCTTGGTGATTCTGGTTGGTCCCAGAAGTCCAGCATTGTCACAGGTAAAACTGTCCGTTGTTTTCATGCTGGAACTAAACATATAGCTTCAGGCTGCCGTAGGGAGACGTATTTGGGAGCCCACAGGTTTCACTTGTGAGGCACAGTGGTGTTTCTCAGAAGAATCCAAATGCCTCTCTGGCTATGCCAGCATGGAATGTAAGGTTGCTTGGGACAGTTTTCCTGAGGCCGTTTGAATGCTGTACAAACGAGAGCTGTTGAGCGATCCGGGCAGGGCTTTGCCTTTACCGCTGCATGTTCACAGCCTTAAAGCCAACGAACCCAATTGCTTCCCGGGACTCAAAGACCGCACAAGATTTGGACGGTATTCAGTGCCCTTTCACAGATGTTACAACGAAGGTGAGTGCACAATGAATCGTGAAATACGTAACAGTGTTGCAGCCTTCCTTTAACACATGCTTCTTCACTACTAGGGCATAGCTCAGATTACTATGGGAGAAATCTGGACTTTTTCTTGAGCACAGGGGTGCCAGTTCTTTGCCGGCAAGCTCCAGTGTGCTCCTGGAGGAGCTCGCAGCAAGGAAACGAGACCAGCATGCCTCATACGATTACACTCAAGTGCTTTCGTGATGCCGTCAGGCAGCAAAGGGAAGATGGGCAGCAGGAGTGATTTTCAGGCAGCTTTCAAACCGCACCTCTCTGGCCTACCACGGACGAAATGAAAGTTTTGCCAGGGTTGCCCGGTTTCAAACTTGAGCTCATAAGGTTATCCTCAGTAGTTTCTGACTACCTCAAGGAAACACACGGGACCCACAGGGCTCTTCCATGCAGTTCCTGTGGGCACAGGGACCTCTGCATAGGATGAAATGGGTAAGTATTTCAGTACCTTAGGTAGGCCTCGGTGACCATGGCTCTTGCACATACTTAAGAGAGTGAAGTTTGAAAAATGTACTGGTCTTCAGGCTGGATGTAAAGGTTAGCTTTCTCTTCTGTGAGAGTGCTATCCTGTGTACCAGACTGAATCACAAGCACATTGTGCCGTAGCAGTGTAGTTCTGTTTCAGTCACTGAGGACTATCCACTTGCAAAGATAGTCTGCCAGGCGCTGCTTTTGCTAGGCTCTATGACGAATGGAACACTCTACCTAGGCATCCGGAAAGGAGTACATTACCCTTGCTATAAAAGTGAAGAGTGCTCCCGGGGACCTACTTCGCCTAGGGTTCCTCAGAAGCCAGCGGCCTCTCTCTAGCACACTGTGGTCATCATGAGAAACTGGTGCAAAATACACTACCCTATGTGTCCCCAGGGGCATAGCAGTGTTAAGGCACTCCTTTTCAGAGTATGGGTTCGTGGCTACCACTGCACACTCAACTCTGCTAATGTGAAATACTGGATCTTACCCTGAGGACTTAGGTCACCTTTCATTTATATGGAGCTGAATCTGGAGTGCAGTTGGATGAGTTTCTAGAAAGCAATTGCCAGCACATTATTGCCATTGAGAGAACGCAGCCTTGGCCCACAGCGACAATCCTGCAGTGAAGAGAAGTTGGGCCCCTAGGGCTGTTCAGGCAGCTTTGAAGCCCAAAGCAAGAAGCTTCCCTTCCAGGAGAATACGAACCTTCCCGTCGGTGTCCGACTTTCAAGCTTGATGACACAGCAGATTTGTCTAAGATTCTGCCTACTTCCCTACTACTAGGGAAAGTCTGCTTCCTTCTGCTAAGAAAGGTTTTCACGTGGTGAGTGCTGTACGTGCAGCAGAGCATTCCCCCGCCGGGCAAAAGTTAGGCCTTGGTGAATCTGGTTGGTCCCAGAAGTCCAGCATTGTCACAGGTAAAGCTGTCCGTTGTTTTCATGCAGGAACTAAACATATAGCTTCAGGCTGCCGTAGGGAGACGTATTTGGGAGCCCACAGGTTTCACTTGTGAGGCACAGTGGTGTTTCTCAGAAGAATCCAAATGCCTCTCTGGCTATGCCAGCATGGAATGTAAGGTTGCTTGGGACAGCTTTCCTGAGGCCGTTTGAATGCTGTACAAAGGAGAGCTGTTGAGCGATCCGGGCAGGGCTTTGCCTTTACCGCTGCATGTTCACAGCCTTAAAGCCAACGAACCCAATTGCTTCCCGGGACTCAAAGACCGCACAAGATTTGGACGGTATTCAGTGCCCTTTCACAGATGTTACAACGAAGGTGAGTGCACAATGAATCGTGAAATACGTAACAGTGTTGCAGCCTTCCTTTAACACATGCTTCTTCACTACTAGGGCATAGCTCAGATTACTATGGGAGAAATCTGGACTTTTACTTGAGCACATTGGTGCCTGTTCTTTGCCGGCAAGCTCTAGTGTGCTCCTGGAGGAGCTCGCAGCAAGGAATCGAGACCAGCATGCCTCATACGATTACACTCAAGTGCTTTCGTGATGCCGTCAGGCAGCAAAGGGAAGATGGGCAGCAGGAGTGATTTTCAGGCAGCTTTCAAACCGCACCTCTCTGGCCTACCACGGAAGAAATGAAAGTTCTGCCAGGGTTGCCCGGTTTCAAACTTGAGCTCATAAGGTTATCCTCAGTAGTTTCTGACTACCTCAAGGAAACACAAGGGACCCACAGGGCTCTTCCATGCAGTTCCTGTGGGCACAGGGACCTCTGCATACGATGAAATGGGTAAGTATTTCAGTACCTTAGGTAGGCCAAGGTGACCATGGCTCTTGCACAAACGTAACAGTGTGAAGTGTGAAAAATGTACTGGTCTTCAGGCTGTGTACCAGACTGAATCACAAGCACATTGTGCCGTAGCAGTGTAGTTCTGTTTCAGTCACTGAGGACTATCCACTTGCAAAGGTAGTCTGCCAGGCGCTGCTTTTCCTAGGCTCTATGACGAATGGAACACTCTACCTAGGCATCCCATAAAGGAGTACTTTACCCTTGCTATAAAAGTGAAGAGTGCTCCCGGGGACCTACTTCGCCTAGGTTTCCTCAGAAGCCAGCGGCCTCTCTTCTAGCACACAGTAGTCATCATGAGAAACTGGTGCACGATACACTGCCCTTGTGTCCTCAGGGGCATAGCAGTGTTAAGGCACTCCTTTCAGAGTATGGCTTCGTGGCTACTGCTGCACACTCAACTCTGCTGATGTGAAATACTGGATCTTATCCTGAGGACATAGGTCACCTTTCATTTGTATGGAGCTGAATCTGGAGTGCAGTTGGATGAGTTTCTAGAAAGCAATTGCCAGCACATTATTGCCATTGAGAGAACGCAGCCTTGGCACACAGCGACAATCCTGCAGTGAAGAGAAGTTGGGCCCCTAGGGTTGTTCAGGCAGCTTTGAAGCCGAAGGCAAGAAGCTTCCATTACAGGAGAATACGAACTTTCTCTTCGGTGTCCGACTTTCAAGCTTGATGACACA
This sequence comes from Balaenoptera physalus, assembly GCF_965194825.1. Lineage (NCBI taxonomy): Eukaryota > Metazoa > Chordata > Mammalia > Artiodactyla > Balaenopteridae > Balaenoptera > Balaenoptera physalus. The sequence continues at coordinate 630,003 of NW_028126495.1, read as the reverse complement.
GCAGATTGGTCTAAGATTCTGCCTACTTCCCTACTACTAGGGAAAGTCTGCTTCCTTCTGCTAAGAAAGGTTTTCACGTGGTGAGTGCTGTACGTGCAGCAGAGCATTCCCCCGCCGGGCAAAAGTTAGGCCTTGGTGAATCTGGTTGGTCCCAGAAGTCAGGCATTGTCACAGGTAAAGCTGTCCGTTGTTTTCATGCTGGAACTAAACATATAGCTTCAGGCTGCCGTAGGGAGACGTATTTGGGAGCCCACAGGTTTCACTTGTGAGGCACAGTGGTGTTTCTCAGAAGAATCCAAATGCCTCTCTGGCTATGCCAGCATGGAATGTAAGGTTGCTTGGGACAGCTTTCCTGAGGCCGTTTGAATGCTGTACAAACGAGAGCTGTTGAGCGATCCGGGCAGGGCTTTGCCTTTACCGCTGCATGTTCACAGCCTTAAAGCCAACGAACCCAATTGCTTCCCGGGACTCAAAGACCGCACAAGATGTGGACGGTATTCAGTGCCCTTTCGCAGATGTTACAACGAAGGTGAGTGCACAATGAGTCGTGAAATACGTAACAGTGTTGCAGCCTTCCTTTAACACATGCTTCTTCACTACTAGGGCATAGCTCAGATTACTATGGGAGAAATCTGGACTTTTGCTTGAGCACAGGGGTGCCAGTTCTTTGCCGGCAAGCTCCAGTGTGCTCCTGGAGGAGCTCGCAGCAAGGAAACGAGACCAGCATGCCTCATACGATTACACTCAAGTGCTTTCGTGATGCCGTCAGGCAGCAAAGGGAAGATGGGCAGCAGGAGTGATTTTCAGGCAGCTTTCAAACCGCACCTCTCTGGCCTACCACGGACGAAATGAAAGTTCTGCCAGGGTTGCCCGGTTTCAAACTTGAGCTCATAAGGTTATCCTCAGTAGTTTCTGACTACCTCAAGGAAACACACGGGACCCACAGGGCTCTTCCATGCAGTTCCTGTGGGCACAGGGACCTCTGCATAGGATGAAATGGGTAAGTATTTCAGTACCTTAGGTAGGTCAAGGTGACCATGGCTCTTGCACATACTTAACAGTGTGAAGTGTGAAAAATGTACTGGTCTTCAGGCTGGATGTAAAGGTAGCTTTCTCTTCTGTGAGAGTGCTATGCTGTGTCCGAGACTGAATCACAGGCACATTGTGCCGTAGCAGTGTAGTTCTGTTTCAGTCACTGAGGACTATCCACTTGCAAAGATAGTCTGCCAGGCGCTGCTTTTGCTAGGCTCTATGACGAATGGAACACTCTACCTAGGCATCCCAGAAAGGAGTACATTACCCTTGCTATAAAAGTGAAGAGTGCTCCCGGGGACCTACTTCGCCTAGGGTTCCTCAGAAGCCAGCGGCCTCTCTTCTAGCACACAGTGGTCATCATGAGAAACTGGTGCACGATACACTGCCCTTGTGTCCTCAGGGGCATAGCAGAGCTAAGGCACTCCTTTCAGAGTATGGATTCGTGGCTACTGCTGCACACTCAACTCTGCTGATGTGAAATACTGGATCTTATCCTGAGGAGTTAGGTCACCTTTCATTTGTATGGAGCTGAATCTGGAGTGCAGTTGGATGAGTTTCTAGAAAGCAATTGCCAGCACATTATTGCCATTGAGAGAACGCAGCCTTGGCCCACAGCGACAATCCTGCAGTGAAGAGAAGTTGGGCCCCTAGGGCTGTTCAGGCAGCTTTGAAGCCCAAGGCAAGAAGCTTCCATTCCAGGAGAATACGAACTTTCTCGTCGGTGTCCGACTTTCAAGCTTGATGACACAGCAGATTTGTCTAAGATTCTGCCTACTTCCCTACTACTAGGGAAAGTCTGCTTCCTTCTGCTAAGAAAGGTTTTCACGTGGTGAGTGCTGTACGTGCAGAAGAGCATTCCCCCGCCGGGCAAAAGTTAGGCCTTGGTGATTCTGGTTGGTCCCAGAAGTCCAGCATTGTCACAGGTAAAACTGTCCGTTGTTTTCATGCTGGAACTTAACATATAGCTTCAGGCTGCCGTAGGGAGACGTATTTGGGAGCCCACAGGTTTCACTTGTGAGGCACAGTGGTGTTTCTCAGAAGAATCCAAATGCCTCTCTGGCTATGCCAGCATGGAATGTAAGGTTGCTTGGGACAGCTTTCCTGAGGCCGTTTGAATGCTGTACAAACGAGAGCTGTTGAGCGATCCGGGCAGGGCTTTGCCTTTACCGCTGCATGTTCACAGCCTTAAAGCCAACGAACCCAATTGCTTCCCGGGACTCAAAGACCGCACAAGATTTGGACGGTATTCAGTGCCCTTTCACAGATGTTACAACGAAGGTGAGTGCACAATGAATCGTGAAATACGTAACAGTGTTGCAGCCTTCCTTTAACACATGCTTCTTCACTACTAGGGCATAGCTCAGATTACTATGGGAGAAATCTGGACTTTTTCTTGAGCACAGGGGTGCCAGTTCTTTGCCGGCAAGCTCCAGTGTGCTCCTGGAGGAGCTCGCAGCAAGGAAACGAGACCAGCATGCCTCATACGATTACACTCAAGTGCTTTCGTGATGCCGTCAGGCAGCAAAGGGAAGATGGGCAGCAGGAGTGATTTTCAGGCAGCTTTCAAACCGCACCTCTCTGGCCTACCACGGACGAAATGAAAGTTTTGCCAGGGTTGCCCGGTTTCAAACTTGAGCTCATAAGGTTATCCTCAGTAGTTTCTGACTACCTCAAGGAAACACACGGGACCCACAGGGCTCTTCCATGCAGTTCCTGTGGGCACAGGGACCTCTGCATAGGATGAAATGGGTAAGTATTTCAGTACCTTAGGTAGGCCTCGGTGACCATGGCTCTTGCACATACTTAAGAGTGTGAAGTTTGAAAAATGTACTGGTCTTCAGGCTGGATGTAAAGGTTAGCTTTCTCTTCTGTGAGAGTGCTATCCTGTGTACCAGACTGAATCACAAGCACATTGTGCCGTAGCAGTGTAGTTCTGTTTCAGTCACTGAGGACTATCCACTTGCAAAGATAGTCTGCCAGGCGCTGCTTTTGCTAGGCTCTATGACGAATGGAACACTCTACCTAGGCATCCGGAAAGGAGTACATTACCCTTGCTATAAAAGTGAAGAGTGCTCCCGGGGACCTACTTCGCCTAGGGTTCCTCAGAAGCCAGCGGCCTCTCTCTAGCACACTGTGGTCATCATGAGAAACTGGTGCAAAATACACTACCCTATGTGTCCCCAGGGGCATAGCAGTGTTAAGGCACTCCTTTTCAGAGTATGGGTTCGTGGCTACCACTGCACACTCAACTCTGCTAATGTGAAATACTGGATCTTACCCTGAGGACTTAGGTCACCTTTCATTTATATGGAGCTGAATCTGGAGTGCAGTTGGATGAGTTTCTAGAAAGCAATTGCCAGCACATTATTGCCATTGAGAGAACGCAGCCTTGGCCCACAGCGACAATCCTGCAGTGAAGAGAAGTTGGGCCCCTAGGGCTGTTCAGGCAGCTTTGAAGCCCAAAGCAAGAAGCTTCCCTTCCAGGAGAATACGAACCTTCCCGTCGGTGTCCGACTTTCAAGCTTGATGACACAGCAGATTTATCTGAAGATTCTGCCTATCTCCCTACTACTAGGGAAAGACTGCTTCCTTCTGCTAAGAAAGGTTTCCACGTGGTGAGTGCTGTACGTGCAGAAGAGCATTCCCCCGCCGGGCAAAAGTTAGGCCTTGGTGAATCTGGACGGTGCTTGAAGTCCAGCATTGTCACAGGTAAAGCTGTCCGTTGTTTTCATGCTGGAAGTAAACATATAGCTTCAGGCTGCCCTAGGGAGCCGTATTTGGGAGCCCATAGGTTTCACTTGTGAGGCACAGTGGTGTTTCTCAGAAGAATCCAAATGCCTCCCTGGCTACGCCAGCATGGAATGTAAGGCTGCTTCGAACAGCGTTCCTGAGGCCGTTTGAATGCTGTATAAACGAGAGCTGTTGAGCGATCCGGGCAGGGCTTTGCCTTTACCGCTGCACGTTCACAGCCTTAAAGCCAACGAACCCACTTACTTCCTGGGCCTCAAACGCAGCAGAAGATTTGTACGGCATTCAGTGCCTTTCACAGATGTTACAACGAAGGTGAGTGCACAATGAGTCGTGAAATACGTAACAGTGTTGCAGCCTTCCTTTAACACATGCTTCTTCACTACTAGGGCATAGCTCAGGTTACTATGGGAGAAATCTGGACTTTTACTTGAGCACATTGGTGCCTGTTCTTTGCCGGCAAGCTCTAGTGTGCTCCTGGAGGAGCTCCCAGCAAGGAACCGAGACCAGCATGCCTCATACGATTACACTCAAGTTCTTTCGTGATGCCGTCAGGCAGCAAAGAGAAGATGGGCATTAGGAGTGATTTTCAGGCAGCTTTCAAACCGCACCTGTCTGGGATACCACGGACGAAATGAAAGTTCTGCCAGGGTGGCCCGGTTTCAAACATGAGCTCATAAGGTTATCCTCAGTAGTTTCTGACTACCTCAAGGAAACACACGGGACCCAAAGGGCTCTTCCATGCAGTTCCTGTGGGCACAGGGACCTCTGCATACGATGAAATGGGTAAGTATTTCAGTACCTTAGGTAGGCCAAGGTGACCATGGCTTTTGCACATACTTAAGAGTGTGAAGTGTGAAAAATGTACTGGTCTTCAGGCTGTGTACCAGACTGAATCACAAGCACATTGTGCCGTAGCAGTGTAGTTCTGTTTCAGTCACTGAGGACTATCCACTTGCAAAGATAGTCTGCCAGGCGCTGCTTTTGCTAGGCTCTATGACGAATGGAACACTCTACCTAGGCATCCCAGAAAGGAGTACATTACCCTTGCTATAAAAGTGAAGAGTGCTCCCGGGAACCTACTTCGCCTAGGTTTCCTCAGAAGCCAGCGGCCTCTCTTCTAGCACACAGTAGTCATCATGAGAAACTGGTGCACGATACACTGCCCTTGTGTCCTCAGGGGCATAGCAGAGCTAAGGCACTCCTTTCAGAGTATGGATTCGTGGCTACTGCTGCACACTCAACTCTGCTGATGTGAAATACTGGATCTTATCCTGAGGAGTTAGGTCACCTTTCATTTGTATGGAGCTGAATCTGGAGTGCAGTTGGATGAGTTTCTAGAAAGCAATTGCCAGCACATTATTGCCATTGAGAGAACGCAGCCTTGGCCCACAGCGACAATCCTGCAGTGAAGAGAAGTTGGGCCCCTAGGGTTGTTCAGGCAGCTTTGAAGCCGAAGGCAAGAAGCTTCCATTACAGGAGAATACGAACTTTCTCTTCGGTGTCCGACTTTCAAGCTTGATGACACAGCAGATTTGTCTAAGATTCTGCCTACTTCCCTACTACTAGGGAAAGTCTGCTTCCTTCTGCTAAGAAAGGTTTTCACGTGGTGAGTGCTGTACGTGCAGCAGAGCATTCCCCCGCCGGGCAAAAGTTAGGCCTTGGTGAATCTTGTTGGTCCCAGAAGTCCAGCATTGTCACAGGTAAAGCTGTCCGTTGTTTTCATGCTGGAACTAAACATATAGCTTCAGGCTGCCGTAGGGAGACGTATTTGGGAGCCCACAGGTTTCACTTGTGAGGCACAGTGGTGTTTCTTAGAAGAATCCAAATGCCTCTCTGGCTATGCCAGCATGGAATGTAAGGTTGCTTGGGACAGCTTTCCTGAGGCCGTTTGAATGCTGTACAAAGGAGAGCTGTTGAGCGATCCGGGCAGGGCTTTGCCTTTACCGCTGCATGTTCACAGCCTTAAAGCCAACGAACCCAATTGCTTCCCGGGACTCAAAGACCGCACAAGATTTGGACGGTATTCAGTGCCCTTTCACAGATGTTACAACGAAGGTGAGTGCACAATGAATCGTGAAATACGTAACAGTGTTGCAGCCTTCCTTTAACACATGCTTCTTCACTACTAGGGCATAGCTCAGATTACTATGGGAGAAATCTGGACTTTTACTTGAGCACATTGGTGCCTGTTCTTTGCCGGCAAGCTCTAGTGTGCTCCTGGAGGAGCTCGCAGCAACGAATCGAGACCAGCATGCCTCATACGATTACACTCAAGTGCTTTCGTGATGCCGTCAGGCAGCAAAGGGAAGATGGGCAGCAGGAGTGATTTTCAGGCAGCTTTCAAACCGCACCTCTCTGGCCTACCACGGAAGAAATGAAAGTTCTGCCAGGGTTGCCCGGTTTCAAACTTGAGCTCATAAGGTTATCCTCAGTAGTTTCTGACTACCTCAAGGAAACACAAGGGACCCACAGGGCTCTTCCATGCAGTTCCTGTGGGCACAGGGACCTCTGCATACGATGAAATGGGTAAGTATTTCAGTACCTTAGGTAGGCCAAGGTGACCATGGCTCTTGCACAAACGTAACAGTGTGAAGTGTGAAAAATGTACTGGTCTTCAGGCTGTGTACCAGACTGAATCACAAGCACATTGTGCCGTAGCAGTGTAGTTCTGTTTCAGTCACTGAGGACTATCCACTTGCAAAGGTAGTCTGCCAGGCGCTGCTTTTCCTACGCTCTATGACGAATGGAACACTCTACCTAGGCATCCCATAAAGGAGTACTTTACCCTTGCTATAAAAGTGAAGAGTGCTCCCGGGGACCTACTTCGCCTAGGTTTCCTCAGAAGCCAGCGGCCTCTCTTCTAGCACACAGTAGTCATCATGAGAAACTGGTGCACGATACACTGCCCTTGTGTCCTCAGGGGCATAGCAGTGTTAAGGCACTCCTTTCAGAGTATGGCTTCGTGGCTACTGCTGCACACTCAACTCTGCTGATGTGAAATACTGGATCTTATCCTGAGGACATAGGTCACCTTTCATTTGTATGGAGCTGAATCTGGAGTGCAGTTGGATGAGTTTCTAGAAAGCAATTGCCAGCACATTATTGCCATTGAGAGAACGCAGCCTTGGCACACAGCGACAATCCTGCAGTGAAGAGAAGTTGGGCCCCTAGGGTTGTTCAGGCAGCTTTGAAGCCGAAGGCAAGAAGCTTCCATTCCAGGAGAATACGAACTTTCTCTTCGGTGTCCGACTTTCAAGCTTGATGACACAGCAGATTGGTCTAAGATTCTGCCTACTTCCCTACTACTAGGGAAAGTCTGCTTCCTTCTGCTAAGAAAGGTTTTCACGTGGTGAGTGCTGTACGTGCAGCAGAGCATTCCCCCGCCGGGCAAAAGTTAGGCCTTGGTGAATCTGGTTGGTCCCAGAAGTCAGGCATTGTCACAGGTAAAGCTGTCCGTTGTTTTCATGCTGGAACTAAACATATAGCTTCAGGCTGCCGTAGGGAGACGTATTTGGGAGCCCACAGGTTTCACTTGTGAGGCACAGTGGTGTTTCTCAGAAGAATCCAAATGCCTCTCTGGCTATGCCAGCATGGAATGTAAGGTTGCTTGGGACAGCTTTCCTGAGGCCGTTTGAATGCTGTACAAACGAGAGCTGTTGAGCGATCCGGGCAGGGCTTTGCCTTTACCGCTGCATGTTCACAGCCTTAAAGCCAACGAACCCAATTGCTTCCCGGGACTCAAAGACCGCACAAGATGTGGACGGTATTCAGTGCCCTTTCGCAGATGTTACAACGAAGGTGAGTGCACAATGAGTCGTGAAATACGTAACAGTGTTGCAGCCTTCCTTTAACACATGCTTCTTCACTACTAGGGCATAGCTCAGATTACTATGGGAGAAATCTGGACTTTTGCTTGAGCACAGGGGTGCCAGTTCTTTGCCGGCAAGCTCCAGTGTGCTCCTGGAGGAGCTCGCAGCAAGGAAACGAGACCAGCATGCCTCATACGATTACACTCAAGTGCTTTCGTGATGCCGTCAGGCAGCAAAGGGAAGATGGGCAGCAGGAGTGATTTTCAGGCAGCTTTCAAACCGCACCTCTCTGGCCTACCACGGACGAAATGAAAGTTCTGCCAGTGTTGCCCGGTTTCAAACTTGAGCTCATAAGGTTATCCTCAGTAGTTTCTGACTACCTCAAGGAAACACACGGGACCCACAGGGCTCTTCCATGCAGTTCCTGTGGGCACAGGGACCTCTGCATAGGATGAAATGGGTAAGTATTTCAGTACCTTAGGTAGGCCTCGGTGACCATGGCTCTTGCACATACTTAAGAGTGTGAAGTTTGAAAAATGTACTGGTCTTCAGGCTGGATGTAAAGGTTAGCTTTCTCTTCTGTGAGAGTGCTATCCTGTGTACCAGACTGAATCACAAGCACATTGTGCCGTAGCAGTGTAGTTCTGTTTCAGTCACTGAGGACTATCCACTTGCAAAGATAGTCTGCCAGGCGCTGCTTTTGCTAGGCTCTATGACGAATGGAACACTCTACCTAGGCATCCGGAAAGGAGTACATTACCCTTGCTATAAAAGTGAAGAGTGCTCCCGGGGACCTACTTCGCCTAGGGTTCCACAGAAGCCAGCGGCCTCTCTCTAGCACACTGTGGTCATCATGAGAAACTGGTGCAAAATACACTACCCTATGTGTCCCCAGGGGCATAGCAGTGTTAAGGCACTCCTTTTCAGAGTATGGGTTCGTGGCTACCACTGCACACTCAACTCTGCTAATGTGAAATACTGGATCTTACCCTGAGGACTTAGGTCACCTTTCATTTATATGGAGCTGAATCTGGAGTGCAGTTGGATGAGTTTCTAGAAAGCAATTGCCAGCACATTATTGCCATTGAGAGAACGCAGCCTTGGCCCACAGCGACAATCCTGCAGTGAAGAGAAGTTGGGCCCCTAGGGCTGTTCAGGCAGCTTTGAAGCCCAAAGCAAGAAGCTTCCCTTCCAGGAGAATACGAACCTTCCCGTCGGTGTCCGACTTTCAAGCTTGATGACACAGCAGATTTATCTGAAGATTCTGCCTATCTCCCTACTACTAGGGAAAGACTGCTTCCTTCTGCTAAGAAAGGTTTCCACGTGGTGAGTGCTGTACGTGCAGAAGAGCATTCCCCCGCCGGGCAAAAGTTAGGCCTTGGTGAATCTGGACGGTGCTTGAAGTCCAGCATTGTCACAGGTAAAGCTGTCCGTTGTTTTCATGCTGGAAGTAAACATATAGCTTCAGGCTGCCCTAGGGAGCCGTATTTGGGAGCCCATAGGTTTCACTTGTGAGGCACAGTGGTGTTTCTCAGAAGAATCCAAATGCCTCCCTGGCTACGCCAGCATGGAATGTAAGGCTGCTTCGAACAGCGTTCCTGAGGCCGTTTGAATGCTGTATAAACGAGAGCTGTTGAGCGATCCGGGCAGGGCTTTGCCTTTACCGCTGCACGTTCACAGCCTTAAAGCCAACGAACCCACTTACTTCCTGGGCCTCAAACGCAGCAGAAGATTTGTACGGCATTCAGTGCCTTTCACAGATGTTACAACGAAGGTGAGTGCACAATGAGTCGTGAAATACGTAACAGTGTTGCAGCCTTCCTTTAACACATGCTTCTTCACTACTAGGGCATAGCTCAGGTTACTATGGGAGAAATCTGGACTTTTACTTGAGCACATTGGTGCCTGTTCTTTGCCGGCAAGCTCTAGTGTGCTCCTGGAGGAGCTCCCAGCAAGGAACCGAGACCAGCATGCCTCATACGATTACACTCAAGTTCTTTCGTGATGCCGTCAGGCAGCAAAGAGAAGATGGGCATTAGGAGTGAATATCAGGCAGCTTTCAAACCGCACCTGTCTGGGATACCACGGACGAAATGAAAGTTCTGCCAGGGTGGCCCGGTTTCAAACATGAGCTCATAAGGTTATCCTCAGTAGTTTCTGACTACCTCAAGGAAACACACGGGACCCAAAGGGCTCTTCCATGCAGTTCCTGTGGGCACAGGGACCTCTGCATACGATGAAATGGGTAAGTATTTCAGTACCTTAGGTAGGCCAAGGTGACCATGGCTTTTGCACATACTTAAGAGTGTGAAGTGTGAAAAATGTACTGGTCTTCAGGCTGTGTACCAGACTGAATCACAAGCACATTGTGCCGTAGCAGTGTAGTTCTGTTTCAGTCACTGAGGACTATCCACTTGCAAAGATAGTCTGCCAGGCGCTGCTTTTGCTAGGCTCTATGACGAATGGAACACTCTACCTAGGCATCCCAGAAAGGAGTACATTACCCTTGCTATAAAAGTGAAGAGTGCTCCCGGGGACCTACTTCGCCTAGGTTTCCTCAGAAGCCAGCGGCCTCTCTTCTAGCACACAGTAGTCATCATGAGAAACTGGTGCACGATACACTGCCCTTGTGTCCTCAGGGGCATAGCAGAGCTAAGGCACTCCTTTCAGAGTATGGATTCGTGGCTACTGCTGCACACTCAACTCTGCTGATGTGAAATACTGGATCTTATCCTGAGGAGTTAGGTCACCTTTCATTTGTATGGAGCTGAATCTGGAGTGCAGTTGGATGAGTTTCTAGAAAGCAATTGCCAGCACATTATTGCCATTGAGAGAACGCAGCCTTGGCCCACAGCGACAATCCTGCAGTGAAGAGAAGTTGGGCCCCTAGGGTTGTTCAGGCAGCTTTGAAGCCGAAGGCAAGAAGCTTCCATTACAGGAGAATACGAACTTTCTCTTCGGTGTCCGACTTTCAAGCTTGATGACACAGCAGATTGGTCTAAGATTCTGCCTACTTCCCTACTACTAGGGAAAGTCTGCTTCCTTCTGCTAAGAAAGGTTTTCACGTGGTGAGTGCTGTACGTGCAGCAGAGCATTCCCCCGCCGGGCAAAAGTTAGGCCTTGGTGAATCTGGTTGGTCCCAGAAGTCAGGCATTGTCACAGGTAAAGCTGTCCGTTGTTTTCATGCTGGAACTAAACATATAGCTTCAGGCTGCCGTAGGGAGACGTATTTGGGAGCCCACAGGTTTCACTTGTGAGGCACAGTGGTGTTTCTCAGAAGAATCCAAATGCCTCTCTGGCTATGCCAGCATGGAATGTAAGGTTGCTTGGGACAGCTTTCCTGAGGCCGTTTGAATGCTGTACAAAGGAGAGCTGTTGAGCGATCCGGGCAGGGCTTTGCCTTTACCGCTGCATGTTCACAGCCTTAAAGCCAACGAACCCAATTGCTTCCCGGGACTCAAAGACCGCACAAGATTTGTACGGCATTCAGTGCCTTTCACAAATGTTACAACGAAGGTGAGTGCACAATGAGTCGTGAAATACGTAACAGTGTTGCAGCCTTCCTTTAACACATGCTTCTTCACTACTATGGCATAGCTCAGATTACTATGGGAGAAATCTGGACTTTTACTTGAGCACATTGGTGCCTGTTCTTTGCCGGCAAGCTCTAGTGTGCTCCTGGAGGAGCTCGCAGCAAGGAATCGAGACCAGCATGCCTCATACGATTACACTCAAGTGCTTTCGTGATGCCGTCAGGCAGCAAAGGGAAGATGGGCAGCAGGAGTGATTTTCAGGCAGCTTTCAAACCGCACCTCTCTGGCCTACCACGGAAGAAATGAAAGTTCTGCCAGGGTTGCCCGGTTTCAAACTTGAGCTCATAAGGTTATCCTCAGTAGTTTCTGACTACCTCAAGGAAACACAAGGGACCCACAGGGCTCTTCCATGCAGTTCCTGTGGGCACAGGGACCTCTGCATACGATGAAATGGGTAAGTATTTCAGTACCTTAGGTAGGCCAAGGTGACCATGGCTCTTGCACAAACGTAAAAGTGTGAAGTGTGAAAAATGTACTGGTCTTCAGGCTGTGTACCAGACTGAATCACAAGCACATTGTGCCGTAGCAGTGTAGTTCTGTTTCAGTCACTGAGGACTATCCACTTGCAAAGATAGTCTGCCAGGCGCTGCTTTTGCTAGGCTCTATGACGAATGGAACACTCTACCTAGGCATCCCATAAAGGAGTACTTTACCCTTGCTATAAAAGTGAAGAGTGCTCCCGGGGACCTACTTCGCCTAGGTTTCCTCAGAAGCCAGCGGCCTCTCTTCTAGCACACAGTAGTCATCATGAGAAACTGGTGCACGATACACTGCCCTTGTGTCCTCAGGGGCATAGCAGTGTTAAGGCACTCCTTTCAGAGTATGGCTTCGTGGCTACTGCTGCACACTCAACTCTGCTGATGTGAAATACTGGATCTTATCCTGAGGACATAGGTCACCTTTCATTTGTATGGAGCTGAATCTGGAGTGCAGTTGGATGAGTTTCTAGAAAGCAATTGCCAGCACATTATTGCCATTGAGAGAACGCAGCCTTGGCACACAGCGACAATCCTGCAGTGAAGAGAAGTTGGGCCCCTAGGGTTGTTCAGGCAGCTTTGAAGCCGAAGGGAAGAAGCTTCCATTCCAGGAAAATACGAACTTTCTCTTCGGTGTCCGACTTTCAAGCTTGATGACACAGCAGATTGGTCTAAGATTCTGCCTACTTCCCTACTACTAGGGAAAGTCTGCTTCCTTCTGCTAAGAAAGGTTTTCACGTGGTGAGTGCTGTACGTGCAGCAGAGCATTCCCCCGCCGGGCAAAAGTTAGGCCTTGGTGAATCTGGTTGGTCCCAGAAGTCAGGCATTGTCACAGGTAAAACTGTCCGTTGTTTTCATGCTGGAACTAAACATATAGCTTCAGGCTGCCGTAGGGAGACGTATTTGGGAGCCCACAGGTTTCACTTGTGAGGCACAGTGGTGTTTCTCAGAAGAATCCAAATGCCTCTCTGGCTATGCCAGCATGGAATGTAAGGTTGCTTGGGACAGCTTTCCTGAGGCCGTTTGAATGCTGTACAAACGAGAGCTGTTGAGCGATCCGGGCAGGGCTTTGCCTTTACCGCTGCATGTTCACAGCCTTAAAGCCAACGAACCCAATTGCTTCCCGGGACTCAAAGACCGCACAAGATTTGGACGGTATTCAGTGCCCTTTCACAGATGTTACAACGAAGGTGAGTGCACAATGAATCGTGAAATACGTAACAGTGTTGCAGCCTTCCTTTAACACATGCTTCTTCACTACTAGGGCATAGCTCAGATTACTATGGGAGAAATCTGGACTTTTTCTTGAGCACAGGGGTGCCAGTTCTTTGCCGGCAAGCTCCAGTGTGCTCCTGGAGGAGCTCGCAGCAAGGAAACGAGACCAGCATGCCTCATACGATTACACTCAAGTGCTTTCGTGATGCCGTCAGGCAGCAAAGGGAAGATGGGCAGCAGGAGTGATTTTCAGGCAACTTTCAAACCGCACCTCTCTGGCCTACCACGGACGAAATGAAAGTTCTGCCAGGGTTGCCCGGTTTCAAACTTGAGCTCATAAGGTTATCCTCAGTAGTTTCTGACTACCTCAAGGAAACACTCGGGACCCACAGGGCTCTTCCATGCAGTTCCTGTGGGCACAGGGACCTCTGCATAGGATGAAATGGGTAAGTATTTCAGTACCTTAGGTAGGCCTCGGTGACCATGGCTCTTGCACATACTTAAGAGAGTGAAGTTTGAAAAATGTACTGGTCTTCAGGCTGGATGTAAAGGTTAGCTTTCTCTTCTGTGAGAGTGCTATCCTGTGTACCAGACTGAATCACAAGCACATTGTGCCGTAGCAGTGTAGTTCTGTTTCAGTCACTGAGGACTATCCACTTGCAAAGATAGTCTGCCAGGCGCTGCTTTTGCTAGGCTCTATGACGAATGGAACACTCTACCTAGGCATCCGGAAAGGAGTACATTACCCTTGCTATAAAAGTGAAGAGTGCTCCCGGGGACCTACTTCGCCTAGGGTTCCACAGAAGCCAGCGGCCTCTCTCTAGCACACTGTGGTCATCATGAGAAACTGGTGCAAAATACACTACCCTATGTGTCCCCAGGGGCATAGCAGTGTTAAGGCACTCCTTTTCAGAGTATGGGTTCGTGGCTACCACTGCACACTCAACTCTGCTAATGTGAAATACTGGATCTTACCCTGAGGACTTAGGTCACCTTTCATTTATATGGAGCTGAATCTGGAGTGCAGTTGGATGAGTTTCTAGAAAGCAATTGCCAGCACATTATTGCCATTGAGAGAACGCAGCCTTGGCCCACAGCGACAATCCTGCAGTGAAGAGAAGTTGGGCCCCTAGGGCTGTTCAGGCAGCTTTGAAGCCCAAAGCAAGAAGCTTCCCTTCCAGGAGAATACGAACCTTCCCGTCGGTGTCCGACTTTCAAGCTTGATGACACAGCAGATTTATCTGAAGATTCTGCCTATCTCCCTACTACTAGGGAAAGACTGCTTCCTTCTGCTAAGAAAGGTTTCCACGTGGTGAGTGCTGTACGTGCAGAAGAGCATTCCCCCGCCGGGCAAAAGTTAGGCCTTGGTGAATCTGGACGGTGCTTGAAGTCCAGCATTGTCACAGGTAAAGCTGTCCGTTGTTTTCATGCTGGAAGTAAACATATAGCTTCAGGCTGCCCTAGGGAGCCGTATTTGGGAGCCCATAGGTTTCACTTGTGAGGCACAGTGGTGTTTCTCAGAAGAATCCAAATGCCTCCCTGGCTACGCCAGCATGGAATGTAAGGCTGCTTCGAACAGCGTTCCTGAGGCCGTTTGAATGCTGTATAAACGAGAGCTGTTGAGCGATCCGGGCAGGGCTTTGCCTTTACCGCTGCACGTTCACAGCCTTAAAGCCAACGAACCCACTTACTTCCTGGGCCTCAAACGCAGCAGAAGATTTGTACGGCATTCAGTGCCTTTCACAGATGTTACAACGAAGGTGAGTGCACAATGAGTCGTGAAATACGTAACAGTGTTGCAGCCTTCCTTTAACACATGCTTCTTCACTACTAGGGCATAGCTCAGGTTACTATGGGAGAAATCTGGACTTTTACTTGAGCACATTGGTGCCTGTTCTTTGCCGGCAAGCTCTAGTGTGCTCCTGGAGGAGCTCCCAGCAAGGAACCGAGACCAGCATGCCTCATACGATTACACTCAAGTTCTTTCGTGATGCCGTCAGGCAGCAAAGAGAAGATGGGCATTAGGAGTGAATATCAGGCAGCTTTCAAACCGCACCTGTCTGGGATACCACGGACGAAATGAAAGTTCTGCCAGGGTGGCCCGGTTTCAAACATGAGCTCATAAGGTTATCCTCAGTAGTTTCTGACTACCTCAAGGAAACACACGGGACCCAAAGGGCTCTTCCATGCAGTTCCTGTGGGCACAGGGACCTCTGCATACGATGAAATGGGTAAGTATTTCAGTACCTTAGGTAGGCCAAGGTGACCATGGCTTTTGCACATACTTAAGAGTGTGAAGTGTGAAAAATGTACTGGTCTTCAGGCTGTGTACCAGACTGAATCACAAGCACATTGTGCCGTAGCAGTGTAGTTCTGTTTCAGTCACTGAGGACTATCCACTTGCAAAGATAGTCTGCCAGGCGCTGCTTTTGCTAGGCTCTATGACGAATGGAACACTCTACCTAGGCATCCCAGAAAGGAGTACATTACCCTTGCTATAAAAGTGAAGAGTGCTCCCGGGGACCTACTTCGCCTAGGTTTCCTCAGAAGCCAGCGGCCTCTCTTCTAGCACACAGTAGTCATCATGAGAAACTGGTGCACGATACACTGCCCTTGTGTCCTCAGGGGCATAGCAGAGCTAAGGCACTCCTTTCAGAGTATGGATTCGTGGCTACTGCTGCACACTCAACTCTGCTGATGTGAAATACTGGATCTTATCCTGAGGAGTTAGGTCACCTTTCATTTGTATGGAGCTGAATCTGGAGTGCAGTTGGATGAGTTTCTAGAAAGCAATTGCCAGCACATTATTGCCATTGAGAGAACGCAGCCTTGGCCCACAGCGACAATCCTGCAGTGAAGAGAAGTTGGGCCCCTAGGGTTGTTCAGGCAGCTTTGAAGCCGAAGGCAAGAAGCTTCCATTACAGGAGAATACGAACTTTCTCTTCGGTGTCCGACTTTCAAGCTTGATGACACAGCAGATTGGTCTAAGATTCTGCCTACTTCCCTACTACTAGGGAAAGTCTGCTTCCTTCTGCTAAGAAAGGTTTTCACGTGGTGAGTGCTGTACGTGCAGCAGAGCATTCCCCCGCCGGGCAAAAGTTAGGCCTTGGTGAATCTGGTTGGTCCCAGAAGTCAGGCATTGTCACAGGTAAAGCTGTCCGTTGTTTTCATGCTGGAACTAAACATATAGCTTCAGGCTGCCGTAGGGAGACGTATTTGGGAGCCCACAGGTTTCACTTGTGAGGCACAGTGGTGTTTCTCAGAAGAATCCAAATGCCTCTCTGGCTATGCCAGCATGGAATGTAAGGTTGCTTGGGACAGCTTTCCTGAGGCCGTTTGAATGCTGTACAAACGAGAGCTGTTGAGCGATCCGGGCAGGGCTTTGCCTTTACCGCTGCATGTTCACAGCCTTAAAGCCAACGAACCCAATTGCTTCCCGGGACTCAAAGACCGCACAAGATGTGGACGGTATTCAGTGCCCTTTCGCAGATGTTACAACGAAGGTGAGTGCACAATGAGTCGTGAAATACGTAACAGTGTTGCAGCCTTCCTTTAACACATGCTTCTTCACTACTAGGGCATAGCTCAGATTACTATGGGAGAAATCTGGACTTTTGCTTGAGCACAGGGGTGCCAGTTCTTTGCCGGCAAGCTCCAGTGTGCTCCTGGAGGAGCTCGCAGCAAGGAAACGAGACCAGCATGCCTCATACGATTACACTCAAGTGCTTTCGTGATGCCGTCAGGCAGCAAAGGGAAGATGGGCAGCAGGAGTGATTTTCAGGCAGCTTTCAAACCGCACCTCTCTGGCCTACCACGGACGAAATGAAAGTTCTGCCAGGGTTGCCCGGTTTCAAACTTGAGCTCATAAGGTTATCCTCAGTAGTTTCTGACTACCTCAAGGAAACACACGGGACCCACAGGGCTCTTCCATGCAGTTCCTGTGGGCACAGGGACCTCTGCATACGATGAAATGGGTAAGTATTTCAGTACCTTAGGTAGGCCTCGGTGACCATGGCTCTTGCACATACTTAAGAGTGTGAAGTTTGAAAAATGTACTGGTCTTCAGGCTGGATGTAAAGGTTAGCTTTCTCTTCTGTGAGAGTGCTATCCTGTGTACCAGACTGAATCACAAGCACATTGTGCCGTAGCAGTGTAGTTCTGTTTCAGTCACTGAGGACTATCCACTTGCAAAGATAGTCTGCCAGGCGCTGCTTTTGCTAGGCTCTATGACGAATGGAACACTCTACCTAGGCATCCCAGAAAGGAGTACATTACCCTTGCTATAAAAGTGAAGAGTGCTCCCGGGGACCTACTTCGCCTAGGGTTCCTCAGAAGCCAGCGGCCTCTCTTCTAGCACACAGTGGTCATCATGAGAAACTGGTGCACGATACACTGCCCTTGTGTCCTCAGGGGCATAGCAGAGCTAAGGCACTCCTTTCAGAGTATGGATTCGTGGCTACTGCTGCACACTCAACTCTGCTGATGTGAAATACTGGATCTTATCCTGAGGAGTTAGGTCACCTTTCATTTGTATGGAGCTGAATCTGGAGTGCAGTTGGATGAGTTTCTAGAAAGCAATTGCCAGCACATTACTGCCATTGAGAGAACGCAGCCTTGGCCCACAGCGACAATCCTGCAGTGAAGAGAAGTTGGGCCCCTAGGGCTGTTCAGGCAGCTTTGAAGCCCAAGGCAAGAAGCTTCCATTCCAGGAGAATACGAACTTTCTCGTCGGTGTCCGACTTTCAAGCTTGATGACACAGCAGATTTGTCTAAGATTCTGCCTACTTCCCTACTACTAGGGAAAGTCTGCTTCCTTCTGCTAAGAAAGGTTTTCACGTGGTGAGTGCTGTACGTGCAGAAGAGCATTCCCCCGCCGGGCAAAAGTTAGGCCTTGGTGATTCTGGTTGGTCCCAGAAGTCCAGCATTGTCACAGGTAAAACTGTCCGTTGTTTTCATGCTGGAACTAAACATATAGCTTCAGGCTGCCGTAGGGAGACGTATTTGGGAGCCCACAGGTTTCACTTGTGAGGCACAGTGGTGTTTCTCAGAAGAATCCAAATGCCTCTCTGACTATGCCAGCATGGAATGTAAGGTTGCTTGGGACAGCTTTCCTGAGGCCGTTTGAATGCTGTACAAACGAGAGCTGTTGAGCGATCCGGGCAGGGCTTTGCCTTTACCGCTGCATGTTCACAGCCTTAAAGCCAACGAACCCAATTGCTTCCCGGGACTCAAAGACCGCACAAGATTTGGACGGTATTCAGTGCCCTTTCACAGATGTTACAACGAAGGTGAGTGCACAATGAATCGTGAAATACGTAACAGTGTTGCAGCCTTCCTTTAACACATGCTTCTTCACTACTAGGGCATAGCTCAGATTACTATGGGAGAAATCTGGACTTTTTCTTGAGCACAGGGGTGCCAGTTCTTTGCCGGCAAGCTCCAGTGTGCTCCTGGAGGAGCTCGCAGCAAGGAAACGAGACCAGCATGCCTCATACGATTACACTCAAGTGCTTTCGTGATGCCGTCAGGCAGCAAAGGGAAGATGGGCAGCAGGAGTGATTTTCAGGCAACTTTCAAACCGCACCTCTCTGGCCTACCACGGACGAAATGAAAGTTTTGCCAGGGTTGCCCGGTTTCAAACTTGAACTCATAAGGTTATCCTCAGTAGTTTCTGACTACCTCAAGGAAACACACGGGACCCACAGGGCTCTTCCATGCAGTTCCTGTGGGCACAGGGACCTCTGCATAGGATGAAATGGGTAAGTATTTCAGTACCTTAGGTAGGCCTCGGTGACCATGGCTCTTGCACATACTTAAGAGTGTGAAGTTTGAAAAATGTACTGGTCTTCAGGCTGGATGTAAAGGTTAGCTTTCTCTTCTGTGAGAGTGCTATCCTGTGTACCAGACTGAATCACAAGCACATTGTGTCGTAGCAGTGTAGTTCTGTTTCAGTCACTGAGGACTATCCACTTGCAAAGATAGTCTGCCAGGCGCTGCTTTTGCTAGGCTCTATGACGAATGGAACACTCTACCTAGGCATCCGGAAAGGAGTACATTACCCTTGCTATAAAAGTGAAGAGTGCTCCCGGGGACATACTTCGCCTAGGGTTCCTCAGAAGCCAGCGGCCTCTCTCTAGCACACTGTGGTCATCATGAGAAACTGGTGCAAAATACACTACCCTATGTGTCCCCAGGGGCATAGCAGTGTTAAGGCACTCCTTTTCAGAGTATGGGTTCGTGGCTACCACTGCACACTCAACTCTGCTAATGTGAAATACTGGATCTTACCCTGAGGACTTAGGTCACCTTTCATTTATATGGAGCTGAATCTGGAGTGCAGTTGGATGAGTTTCTAGAAAGCAATTGCCAGCACATTATTGCCATTGAGAGAACGCAGCCTTGGCCCACAGCGACAATCCTGCAGTGAAGAGAAGTTGGGCCCCTAGGGCTGTTCAGGCAGCTTTGAAGCCCAAAGCAAGAAGCTTCCCTTCCAGGAGAATACGAACCTTCCCGTCGGTGTCCGACTTTCAAGCTTGATGACACAGCAGATTTATCTGAAGATTCTGCCTATCTCCCTACTACTAGGGAAAGACTGCTTCCTTCTGCTAAGAAAGGTTTCCACGTGGTGAGTGCTGTACGTGCAGAAGAGCATTCCCCCGCCGGGCAAAAGTTAGGCCTTGGTGAATCTGGACGGTGCTTGAAGTCCAGCATTGTCACAGGTAAAGCTGTCCGTTGTTTTCATGCTGGAAGTAAACATATAGCTTCAGGCTGCCCTAGGGAGCCGTATTTGGGAGCCCATAGGTTTCACTTGTGAGGCACAGTGGTGTTTCTCAGAAGAATCCAAATGCCTCCCTGGCTACGCCAGCATGGAATGTAAGGCTGCTTCGAACAGCGTTCCTGAGGCCGTTTGAATGCTGTATAAACGAGAGCTGTTGAGCGATCCGGGCAGGGCTTTGCCTTTACCGCTGCACGTTCACAGCCTTAAAGCCAACGAACCCACTTACTTCCTGGGCCTCAAACGCAGCAGAAGATTTGTACGGCATTCAGTGCCTTTCACAGATGTTACAACGAAGGTGAGTGCACAATGAGTCGTGAAATACGTAACAGTGTTGCAGCCTTCCTTTAACACATGCTTCTTCACTACTAGGGCATAGCTCAGGTTACTATGGGAGAAATCTGGACTTTTACTTGAGCACATTGGTGCCTGTTCTTTGCCGGCAAGCTCTAGTGTGCTCCTGGAGGAGCTCCCAGCAAGGAACCGAGACCAGCATGCCTCATACGATTACACTCAAGTTCTTTCGTGATGCCGTCAGGCAGCAAAGAGAAGATGGGCATTAGGAGTGATTTTCAGGCAGCTTTCAAACCGCACCTGTCTGGGATACCACGGACGAAATGAAAGTTCTGCCAGGGTGGCCCGGTTTCAAACATGAGCTCATAAGGTTATCCTCAGTAGTTTCTGACTACCTCAAGGAAACACACGGGACCCAAAGGGCTCTTCCATGCAGTTCCTGTGGGCACAGGGAGCTCTGCATACGATGAAATGGGTAAGTATTTCAGTACCTTAGGTAGGCCAAGGTGACCATGGCTTTTGCACATACTTAAGAGTGTGAAGTGTGAAAAATGTACTGGTCTTCAGGCTGTGTACCAGACTGAATCACAAGCACATTGTGCCGTAGCAGTGTAGTTCTGTTTCAGTCACTGAGGACTATCCACTTGCAAAGATAGTCTGCCAGGCGCTGCTTTTGCTAGGCTCTATGACGAATGGAACACTCTACCTAGGCATCCCAGAAAGGAGTACATTACCCTTGCTATAAAAGTGAAGAGTGCTCCCGGGAACCTACTTCGCCTAGGTTTCCTCAGAAGCCAGCGGCCTCTCTTCTAGCACACAGTAGTCATCATGAGAAACTGGTGCACGATACACTGCCCTTGTGTCCTCAGGGGCATAGCAGAGCTAAGGCACTCCTTTCAGAGTATGGATTCGTGGCTACTGCTGCACACTCAACTCTGCTGATGTGAAATACTGGATCTTATCCTGAGGAGTTAGGTCACCTTTCATTTGTATGGAGCTGAATCTGGAGTGCAGTTGGATGAGTTTCTAGAAAGCAATTGCCAGCACATTATTGCCATTGAGAGAACGCAGCCTTGGCCCACAGCGACAATCCTGCAGTGAAGAGAAGTTGGGCCCCTAGGGTTGTTCAGGCAGCTTTGAAGCCGAAGGCAAGAAGCTTCCATTACAGGAGAATACGAACTTTCTCTTCGGTGTCCGACTTTCAAGCTTGATGACACAGCAGATTTGTCTAAGATTCTGCCTACTTCCCTACTACTAGGGAAAGTCTGCTTCCTTCTGCTAAGAAAGGTTTTCACGTGGTGAGTGCTGTACGTGCAGCAGAGCATTCCCCCGCCGGGCAAAAGTTAGGCCTTGGTGAATCTTGTTGGTCCCAGAAGTCCAGCATTGTCACAGGTAAAGCTGTCCGTTGTTTTCATGCTGGAACTAAACATATAGCTTCAGGCTGCCGTAGGGAGACGTATTTGGGAGCCCACAGGTTTCACTTGTGAGGCACAGTGGTGTTTCTCAGAAGAATCCAAATGCCTCTCTGGCTATGCCAGCATGGAATGTAAGGTTGCTTGGGACAGCTTTCCTGAGGCCGTTTGAATGCTGTACAAAGGAGAGCTGTTGAGCGATCCGGGCAGGGCTTTGCCTTTACCGCTGCATGTTCACAGCCTTAAAGCCAACGAACCCAATTGCTTCCCGGGACTCAAAGACCGCACAAGATTTGGACGGTATTCAGTGCCCTTTCACAGATGTTACAACGAAGGTGAGTGCACAATGAATCGTGAAATACGTAACAGTGTTGCAGCCTTCCTTTAACACATGCTTCTTCACTACTAGGGCATAGCTCAGATTACTATGGGAGAAATCTGGACTTTTACTTGAGCACATTGGTGCCTGTTCTTTGCCGGCAAGCTCTAGTGTGCTCCTGGAGGAGCTCGCAGCAAGGAATCGAGACCAGCATGCCTCATACGATTACACTCAAGTGCTTTCGTGATGCCGTCAGGCAGCAAAGGGAAGATGGGCAGCAGGAGTGATTTTCAGGCAGCTTTCAAACCGCACCTCTCTGGCCTACCACGGAAGAAATGAAAGTTCTGCCAGGGTTGCCCGGTTTCAAACTTGAGCTCATAAGGTTATCCTCAGTAGTTTCTGACTACCTCAAGGAAACACAAGGGACCCACAGGGCTCTTCCATGCAGTTCCTGTGGGCACAGGGACCTCTGCATACGATGAAATGGGTAAGTATTTCAGTACCTTAGGTAGGCCAAGGTGACCATGGCTTTTGCACATACTTAAGAGTGTGAAGTGTGAAAAATGTACTGGTCTTCAGGCTGTGTACCAGACTGAATCACAAGCACATTGTGCCGTAGCAGTGTAGTTCTGTTTCAGTCACTGAGGACTATCCACTTGCAAAGATAGTCTGCCAGGCGCTGCTTTTGCTAGGCTCTATGACGAATGGAACACTCTACCTAGGCATCCCAGAAAGGAGTACATTACCCTTGCTATAAAAGTGAAGAGTGCTCCCGGGGACCTACTTCGCCTAGGTTTCCTCAGAAGCCAGCGGCCTCTCTTCTAGCACACAGTAGTCATCATGAGAAACTGGTGCACGATACACTGCCCTTGTGTCCTCAGGGGCATAGCAGAGCTAAGGCACTCCTTTCAGAGTATGGATTCGTGGCTACTGCTGCACACTCAACTCTGCTGATGTGAAATACTGGATCTTATCCTGAGGAGTTAGGTCACCTTTCATTTGTATGGAGCTGAATCTGGAGTGCAGTTGGATGAGTTTCTAGAAAGCAATTGCCAGCACATTATTGCCATTGAGAGAACGCAGCCTTGGCCCACAGCGACAATCCTGCAGTGAAGAGAAGTTGGGCCCCTAGGGTTGTTCAGGCAGCTTTGAAGCCGAAGGCAAGAAGCTTCCATTCCAGGAGAATACGAACTTTCTCTTCGGTGTCCGACTTTCAAGCTTGATGACACAGCAGATTGGTCTAAGATTCTGCCTACTTCCCTACTACTAGGGAAAGTCTGCTTCCTTCTGCTAAGAAAGGTTTTCACGTGGTGAGTGCTGTACGTGCAGCAGAGCATTCCCCCGCCGGGCAAAAGTTAGGCCTTGGTGAATCTGGTTGGTCCCAGAAGTCAGGCATTGTCACAGGTAAAGCTGTCCGTTGTTTTCATGCTGGAACTAAACATATAGCTTCAGGCTGCCGTAGGGAGACGTATTTGGGAGCCCACAGGTTTCACTTGTGAGGCACAGTGGTGTTTCTCAGAAGAATCCAAATGCCTCTCTGGCTATGCCAGCATGGAATGTAAGGTTGCTTGGGACAGCTTTCCTGAGGCCGTTTGAATGCTGTACAAACGAGAGCTGTTGAGCGATCCGGGCAGGGCTTTGCCTTTACCGCTGCATGTTCACAGCCTTAAAGCCAACGAACCCAATTGCTTCCCGGGACTCAAAGACCGCACAAGATGTGGACGGTATTCAGTGCCCTTTCGCAGATGTTACAACGAAGGTGAGTGCACAATGAGTCGTGAAATACGTAACAGTGTTGCAGCCTTCCTTTAACACATGCTTCTTCACTACTAGGGCATAGCTCAGATTACTATGGGAGAAATCTGGACTTTTGCTTGAGCACAGGGGTGCCAGTTCTTTGCCGGCAAGCTCCAGTGTGCTCCTGGAGGAGCTCGCAGCAAGGAAACGAGACCAGCATGCCTCATACGATTACACTCAAGTGCTTTCGTGATGCCGTCAGGCAGCAAAGGGAAGATGGGCAGCAGGAGTGATTTTCAGGCAGCTTTCAAACCGCACCTCTCTGGCCTACCACGGACGAAATGAAAGTTCTGCCAGGGTTGCCCGGTTTCAAACTTGAGCTCATAAGGTTATCCTCAGTAGTTTCTGACTACCTCAAGGAAACACACGGGACCCACAGGGCTCTTCCATGCAGTTCCTGTGGGCACAGGGACCTCTGCATAGGATGAAATGGGTAAGTATTTCAGTACCTTAGGTAGGCCTCGGTGACCATGGCTCTTGCACATACTTAAGAGTGTGAAGTTTGAAAAATGTACTGGTCTTCAGGCTGGATGTAAAGGTTAGCTTTCTCTTCTGTGAGAGTGCTATCCTGTGTACCAGACTGAATCACAAGCACATTGTGCCGTAGCAGTGTAGTTCTGTTTCAGTCACTGAGGACTATCCACTTGCAAAGATAGTCTGCCAGGCGCTGCTTTTGCTAGGCTCTATGACGAATGGAACACTCTACCTAGGCATCCCAGAAAGGAGTACATTACCCTTGCTATAAAAGTGAAGAGTGCTCCCGGGGACCTACTTCGCCTAGGGTTCCTCAGAAGCCAGCGGCCTCTCTTCTAGCACACAGTGGTCATCATGAGAAACTGGTGCACGATACACTGCCCTTGTGTCCTCAGGGGCATAGCAGAGCTAAGGCACTCCTTTCAGAGTATGGATTCGTGGCTACTGCTGCACACTCAACTCTGCTGATGTGAAATACTGGATCTTATCCTGAGGAGTTAGGTCACCTTTCATTTGTATGGAGCTGAATCTGGAGTGCAGTTGGATGAGTTTCTAGAAAGCAATTGCCAGCACATTACTGCCATTGAGAGAACGCAGCCTTGGCCCACAGCGACAATCCTGCAGTGAAGAGAAGTTGGGCCCCTAGGGCTGTTCAGGCAGCTTTGAAGCCCAAGGCAAGAAGCTTCCATTCCAGGAGAATACGAACTTTCTCGTCGGTGTCCGACTTTCAAGCTTGATGACACAGCAGATTTGTCTAAGATTCTGCCTACTTCCCTACTACTAGGGAAAGTCTGCTTCCTTCTGCTAAGAAAGGTTTTCACGTGGTGAGTGCTGTACGTGCAGAAGAGCATTCCCCCGCCGGGCAAAAGTTAGGCCTTGGTGATTCTGGTTGGTCCCAGAAGTCCAGCATTGTCACAGGTAAAACTGTCCGTTGTTTTCATGCTGGAACTAAACATATAGCTTCAGGCTGCCGTAGGGAGACGTATTTGGGAGCCCACAGGTTTCACTTGTGAGGCACAGTGGTGTTTCTCAGAAGAATCCAAATGCCTCTCTGGCTATGCCAGCATGGAATGTAAGGTTGCTTGGGACAGCTTTCCTGAGGCCGTTTGAATGCTGTACAAACGAGAGCTGTTGAGCGATCCGGGCAGGGCTTTGCCTTTACCGCTGCATGTTCACAGCCTTAAAGCCAACGAACCCAATTGCTTCCCGGGACTCAAAGACCGCACAAGATTTGGACGGTATTCAGTGCCCTTTCACAGATGTTACAACGAAGGTGAGTGCACAATGAATCGTGAAATACGTAACAGTGTTGCAGCCTTCCTTTAACACATGCTTCTTCACTACTAGGGCATAGCTCAGATTACTATGGGAGAAATCTGGACTTTTTCTTGAGCACAGGGGTGCCAGTTCTTTGCCGGCAAGCTCCAGTGTGCTCCTGGAGGAGCTCGCAGCAAGGAAACGAGACCAGCATGCCTCATACGATTACACTCAAGTGCTTTCGTGATGCCGTCAGGCAGCAAAGGGAAGATGGGCAGCAGGAGTGATTTTCAGGCAGCTTTCAAACCGCACCTCTCTGGCCTACCACGGACGAAATGAAAGTTTTGCCAGGGTTGCCCGGTTTCAAACTTGAACTCATAAGGTTATCCTCAGTAGTTTCTGACTACCTCAAGGAAACACACGGGACCCACAGGGCTCTTCCATGCAGTTCCTGTGGGCACAGGGACCTCTGCATAGGATGAAATGGGTAAGTATTTCAGTACCTTAGGTAGGCCTCGGTGACCATGGCTCTTGCACATACTTAAGAGTGTGAAGTTTGAAAAATGTACTGGTCTTCAGGCTGGATGTAAAGGTTAGCTTTCTCTTCTGTGAGAGTGCTATCCTGTGTACCAGACTGAATCACAAGCACATTGTGTCGTAGCAGTGTAGTTCTGTTTCAGTCACTGAGGACTATCCACTTGCAAAGATAGTCTGCCAGGCGCTGCTTTTGCTAGGCTCTATGACGAATGGAACACTCTACCTAGGCATCCGGAAAGGAGTACATTACCCTTGCTATAAAAGTGAAGAGTGCTCCCGGGGACCTACTTCGCCTAGGGTTCCTCAGAAGCCAGCGGCCTCTCTCTAGCACACTGTGGTCATCATGAGAAACTGGTGCAAAATACACTACCCTATGTGTCCCCAGGGGCATAGCAGTGTTAAGGCACTCCTTTTCAGAGTATGGGTTCGTGGCTACCACTGCACACTCAACTCTGCTAATGTGAAATACTGGATCTTACCCTGAGGACTTAGGTCACCTTTCATTTATATGGAGCTGAATCTGGAGTGCAGTTGGATGAGTTTCTAGAAAGCAATTGCCAGCACATTATTGCCATTGAGAGAACGCAGCCTTGGCCCACAGCGACAATCCTGCAGTGAAGAGAAGTTGGGCCCCTAGGGCTGTTCAGGCAGCTTTGAAACCCAAAGCAAGAAGCTTCCCTTCCAGGAGAATACGAACCTTCCCGTCGGTGTCCGACTTTCAAGCTTGATGACACAGCAGATTTATCTGAAGATTCTGCCTATCTCCCTACTACTAGGGAAAGACTGCTTCCTTCTGCTAAGAAAGGTTTCCACGTGGTGAGTGCTGTACGTGCAGAAGAGCATTCCCCCGCCGGGCAAAAGTTAGGCCTTGGTGAATCTGGACGGTGCTTGAAGTCCAGCATTGTCACAGGTAAAGCTGTCCGTTGTTTTCATGCTGGAAGTAAACATATAGCTTCAGGCTGCCCTAGGGAGCCGTATTTGGGAGCCCATAGGTTTCACTTGTGAGGCACAGTGGTGTTTCTCAGAAGAATCCAAATGCCTCCCTGGCTACGCCAGCATGGAATGTAAGGCTGCTTCGAACAGCGTTCCTGAGGCCGTTTGAATGCTGTATAAACGAGAGCTGTTGAGCGATCCGGGCAGGGCTTTGCCTTTACCGCTGCACGTTCACAGCCTTAAAGCCAACGAACCCACTTACTTCCTGGGCCTCAAACGCAGCAGAAGATTTGTACGGCATTCAGTGCCTTTCACAGATGTTACAACGAAGGTGAGTGCACAATGAGTCGTGAAATACGTAACAGTGTTGCAGCCTTCCTTTAACACATGCTTCTTCACTACTAGGGCATAGCTCAGGTTACTATGGGAGAAATCTGGACTTTTACTTGAGCACATTGGTGCCTGTTCTTTGCCGGCAAGCTCTAGTGTGCTCCTGGAGGAGCTCCCAGCAAGGAACCGAGACCAGCATGCCTCATACGATTACACTCAAGTTCTTTCGTGATGCCGTCAGGCAGCAAAGAGAAGATGGGCATTAGGAGTGATTTTCAGGCAGCTTTCAAACCGCACCTGTCTGGGATACCACGGACGAAATGAAAGTTCTGCCAGGGTGGCCCGGTTTCAAACATGAGCTCATAAGGTTATCCTCAGTAGTTTCTGACTACCTCAAGGAAACACACGGGACCCAAAGGGCTCTTCCATGCAGTTCCTGTGGGCACAGGGAGCTCTGCATACGATGAAATGGGTAAGTATTTCAGTACCTTAGGTAGGCCAAGGTGACCATGGCTTTTGCACATACTTAAGAGTGTGAAGTGTGAAAAATGTACTGGTCTTCAGGCTGTGTACCAGACTGAATCACAAGCACATTGTGCCGTAGCAGTGTAGTTCTGTTTCAGTCACTGAGGACTATCCACTTGCAAAGATAGTCTGCCAGGCGCTGCTTTTGCTAGGCTCTATGACGAATGGAACACTCTACCTAGGCATCCCAGAAAGGAGTACATTACCCTTGCTATAAAAGTGAAGAGTGCTCCCGGGAACCTACTTCGCCTAGGTTTCCTCAGAAGCCAGCGGCCTCTCTTCTAGCACACAGTAGTCATCATGAGAAACTGGTGCACGATACACTGCCCTTGTGTCCTCAGGGGCATAGCAGAGCTAAGGCACTCCTTTCAGAGTATGGATTCGTGGCTACTGCTGCACACTCAACTCTGCTGATGTGAAATACTGGATCTTATCCTGAGGAGTTAGGTCACCTTTCATTTGTATGGAGCTGAATCTGGAGTGCAGTTGGATGAGTTTCTAGAAAGCAATTGCCAGCACATTATTGCCATTGAGAGAACGCAGCCTTGGCCCACAGCGACAATCCTGCAGTGAAGAGAAGTTGGGCCCCTAGGGTTGTTCAGGCAGCTTTGAAGCCGAAGGCAAGAAGCTTCCATTACAGGAGAATACGAACTTTCTCTTCGGTGTCCGACTTTCAAGCTTGATGACACAGCAGATTTGTCTAAGATTCTGCCTACTTCCCTACTACTAGGGAAAGTCTGCTTCCTTCTGCTAAGAAAGGTTTTCACGTGGTGAGTGCTGTACGTGCAGCAGAGCATTCCCCCGCCGGGCAAAAGTTAGGCCTTGGTGAATCTTGTTGGTCCCAGAAGTCCAGCATTGTCACAGGTAAAGCTGTCCGTTGTTTTCATGCTGGAACTAAACATATAGCTTCAGGCTGCCGTAGGGAGACGTATTTGGGAGCCCACAGGTTTCACTTGTGAGGCACAGTGGTGTTTCTCAGAAGAATCCAAATGCCTCTCTGGCTATGCCAGCATGGAATGTAAGGTTGCTTGGGACAGCTTTCCTGAGGCCGTTTGAATGCTGTACAAAGGAGAGCTGTTGAGCGATCCGGGCAGGGCTTTGCCTTTACCGCTGCATGTTCACAGCCTTAAAGCCAACGAACCCAATTGCTTCCCGGGACTCAAAGACCGCACAAGATTTGGACGGTATTCAGTGCCCTTTCACAGATGTTACAACGAAGGTGAGTGCACAATGAATCGTGAAATACGTAACAGTGTTGCAGCCTTCCTTTAACACATGCTTCTTCACTACTAGGGCATAGCTCAGATTACTATGGGAGAAATCTGGACTTTTACTTGAGCACATTGGTGCCTGTTCTTTGCCGGCAAGCTCTAGTGTGCTCCTGGAGGAGCTCGCAGCAAGGAATCGAGACCAGCATGCCTCATACGATTACACTCAAGTGCTTTCGTGATGCCGTCAGGCAGCAAAGGGAAGATGGGCAGCAGGAGTGATTTTCAGGCAGCTTTCAAACCGCACCTCTCTGGCCTACCACGGAAGAAATGAAAGTTCTGCCAGGGTTGCCCGGTTTCAAACTTGAGCTCATAAGGTTATCCTCAGTAGTTTCTGACTACCTCAAGGAAACACAAGGGACCCACAGGGCTCTTCCATGCAGTTCCTGTGGGCACAGGGACCTCTGCATACGATGAAATGGGTAAGTATTTCAGTACCTTAGGTAGGCCAAGGTGACCATGGCTCTTGCACAAACGTAACAGTGTGAAGTGTGAAAAATGTACTGGTCTTCAGGCTGTGTACCAGACTGAATCACAAGCACATTGTGCCGTAGCAGTGTAGTTCTGTTTCAGTCACTGAGGACTATCCACTTGCAAAGGTAGTCTGCCAGGCGCTGCTTTTCCTAGGCTCTATGACGAATGGAACACTCTACCTAGGCATCCCATAAAGGAGTACTTTACCCTTGCTATAAAAGTGAAGAGTGCTCCCGGGGACCTACTTCGCCTAGGTTTCCTCAGAAGCCAGCGGCCTCTCTTCTAGCACACAGTAGTCATCATGAGAAACTGGTGCACGATACACTGCCCTTGTGTCCTCAGGGGCATAGCAGTGTTAAGGCACTCCTTTCAGAGTATGGCTTCGTGGCTACTGCTGCACACTCAACTCTGCTGATGTGAAATACTGGATCTTATCCTGAGGACATAGGTCACCTTTCATTTGTATGGAGCTGAATCTGGAGTGCAGTTGGATGAGTTTCTAGAAAGCAATTGCCAGCACATTATTGCCATTGAGAGAACGCAGCCTTGGCCCACAGCGACAATCCTGCAGTGAAGAGAAGTTGGGCCCCTAGGGTTGTTCAGGCAGCTTTGAAGCCGAAGGCAAGAAGCTTCCATTCCAGGAGAATACGAACTTTCTCTTCGGTGTCCGACTTTCAAGCTTGATGACACAGCAGATTGGTCTAAGATTCTGCCTACTTCCCTACTACTAGGGAAAGTCTGCTTCCTTCTGCTAAGAAAGGTTTTCACGTGGTGAGTGCTGTACGTGCAGCAGAGCATTCCCCCGCCGGGCAAAAGTTAGGCCTTGGTGAATCTGGTTGGTCCCAGAAGTCAGGCATTGTCACAGGTAAAGCTGTCCGTTGTTTTCATGCTGGAACTAAACATATAGCTTCAGGCTGCCGTAGGGAGACGTATTTGGGAGCCCACAGGTTTCACTTGTGAGGCACAGTGGTGTTTCTCAGAAGAATCCAAATGCCTCTCTGGCTATGCCAGCATGGAATGTAAGGTTGCTTGGGACAGCTTTCCTGAGGCCGTTTGAATGCTGTACAAACGAGAGCTGTTGAGCGATCCGGGCAGGGCTTTGCCTTTACCGCTGCATGTTCACAGCCTTAAAGCCAACGAACCCAATTGCTTCCCGGGACTCAAAGACCGCACAAGATGTGGACGGTATTCAGTGCCCTTTCGCAGATGTTACAACGAAGGTGAGTGCACAATGAGTCGTGAAATACGTAACAGTGTTGCAGCCTTCCTTTAACACATGCTTCTTCACTACTAGGGCATAGCTCAGATTACTATGGGAGAAATCTGGACTTTTGCTTGAGCACAGGGGTGCCAGTTCTTTGCCGGCAAGCTCCAGTGTGCTCCTGGAGGAGCTCGCAGCAAGGAAACGAGACCAGCATGCCTCATACGATTACACTCAAGTGCTTTCGTGATGCCGTCAGGCAGCAAAGGGAAGATGGGCAGCAGGAGTGATTTTCAGGCAGCTTTCAAACCGCACCTCTCTGGCCTACCACGGACGAAATGAAAGTTCTGCCAGGGTTGCCCGGTTTCAAACTTGAGCTCATAAGGTTATCCTCAGTAGTTTCTGACTACCTCAAGGAAACACACGGGACCCACAGGGCTCTTCCATGCAGTTCCTGTGGGCACAGGGACCTCTGCATAGGATGAAATGGGTAAGTATTTCAGTACCTTAGGTAGGCCTCGGTGACCATGGCTCTTGCACATACTTAAGAGTGTGAAGTTTGAAAAATGTACTGGTCTTCAGGCTGGATGTAAAGGTTAGCTTTCTCTTCTGTGAGAGTGCTATCCTGTGTACCAGACTGAATCACAAGCACATTGTGCCGTAGCAGTGTAGTTCTGTTTCAGTCACTGAGGACTATCCACTTGCAAAGATAGTCTGCCAGGCGCTGCTTTTGCTAGGCTCTATGACGAATGGAACACTCTACCTAGGCATCCCAGAAAGGAGTACATTACCCTTGCTATAAAAGTGAAGAGTGCTCCCGGGGACCTACTTCGCCTAGGGTTCCTCAGAAGCCAGCGGCCTCTCTTCTAGCACACAGTGGTCATCATGAGAAACTGGTGCACGATACACTGCCCTTGTGTCCTCAGGGGCATAGCAGAGCTAAGGCACTCCTTTCAGAGTATGGATTCGTGGCTACTGCTGCACACTCAACTCTGCTGATGTGAAATACTGGATCTTATCCTGAGGAGTTAGGTCACCTTTCATTTGTATGGAGCTGAATCTGGAGTGCAGTTGGATGAGTTTCTAGAAAGCAATTGCCAGCACATTACTGCCATTGAGAGAACGCAGCCTTGGCCCACAGCGACAATCCTGCAGTGAAGAGAAGTTGGGCCCCTAGGGCTGTTCAGGCAGCTTTGAAGCCCAAGGCAAGAAGCTTCCATTCCAGGAGAATACGAACTTTCTCGTCGGTGTCCGACTTTCAAGCTTGATGACACAGCAGATTTGTCTAAGATTCTGCCTACTTCCCTACTACTAGGGAAAGTCTGCTTCCTTCTGCTAAGAAAGGTTTTCACGTGGTGAGTGCTGTACGTGCAGAAGAGCATTCCCCCGCCGGGCAAAAGTTAGGCCTTGGTGATTCTGGTTGGTCCCAGAAGTCCAGCATTGTCACAGGTAAAACTGTCCGTTGTTTTCATGCTGGAACTAAACATATAGCTTCAGGCTGCCGTAGGGAGACGTATTTGGGAGCCCACAGGTTTCACTTGTGAGGCACAGTGGTGTTTCTCAGAAGAATCCAAATGCCTCTCTGGCTATGCCAGCATGGAATGTAAGGTTGCTTGGGACAGCTTTCCTGAGGCCGTTTGAATGCTGTACAAACGAGAGCTGTTGAGCGATCCGGGCAGGGCTTTGCCTTTACCGCTGCATGTTCACAGCCTTAAAGCCAACGAACCCAATTGCTTCCCGGGACTCAAAGACCGCACAAGATTTGGACGGTATTCAGTGCCCTTTCACAGATGTTACAACGAAGGTGAGTGCACAATGAATCGTGAAATACGTAACAGTGTTGCAGCCTTCCTTTAACACATGCTTCTTCACTACTAGGGCATAGCTCAGATTACTATGGGAGAAATCTGGACTTTTTCTTGAGCACAGGGGTGCCAGTTCTTTGCCGGCAAGCTCCAGTGTGCTCCTGGAGGAGCTCGCAGCAAGGAAACGAGACCAGCATGCCTCATACGATTACACTCAAGTGCTTTCGTGATGCCGTCAGGCAGCAAAGGGAAGATGGGCAGCAGGAGTGATTTTCAGGCAGCTTTCAAACCGCACCTCTCTGGCCTACCACGGACGAAATGAAAGTTTTGCCAGGGTTGCCCGGTTTCAAACTTGAACTCATAAGGTTATCCTCAGTAGTTTCTGACTACCTCAAGGAAACACACGGGACCCACAGGGCTCTTCCATGCAGTTCCTGTGGGCACAGGGACCTCTGCATAGGATGAAATGGGTAAGTATTTCAGTACCTTAGGTAGGCCTCGGTGACCATGGCTCTTGCACATACTTAAGAGTGTGAAGTTTGAAAAATGTACTGGTCTTCAGGCTGGATGTAAAGGTTAGCTTTCTCTTCTGTGAGAGTGCTATCCTGTGTACCAGACTGAATCACAAGCACATTGTGCCGTAGCAGTGTAGTTCTGTTTCAGTCACTGAGGACTATCCACTTGCAAAGATAGTCTGCCAGGCGCTGCTTTTGCTAGGCTCTATGACGAATGGAACACTCTACCTAGGCATCCGGAAAGGAGTACATTACCCTTGCTATAAAAGTGAAGAGTGCTCCCGGGGACCTACTTCGCCTAGGGTTCCTCAGAAGCCAGCGGCCTCTCTCTAGCACACTGTGGTCATCATGAGAAACTGGTGCAAAATACACTACCCTATGTGTCCCCAGGGGCATAGCAGTGTTAAGGCACTCCTTTTCAGAGTATGGGTTCGTGGCTACCACTGCACACTCAACTCTGCTAATGTGAAATACTGGATCTTACCCTGAGGACTTAGGTCACCTTTCATTTATATGGAGCTGAATCTGGAGTGCAGTTGGATGAGTTTCTAGAAAGCAATTGCCAGCACATTATTGCCATTGAGAGAACGCAGCCTTGGCCCACAGCGACAATCCTGCAGTGAAGAGAAGTTGGGCCCCTAGGGCTGTTCAGGCAGCTTTGAAGCCCAAAGCAAGAAGCTTCCCTTCCAGGAGAATACGAACCATCCCGTCGGTGTCCGACTTTCAAGCTTGATGACACAGCAGATTTATCTGAAGATTCTGCCTATCTCCCTACTACTAGGGAAAGACTGCTTCCTTCTGCTAAGAAAGGTTTCCACGTGGTGAGTGCTGTACGTGCAGAAGAGCATTCCCCCGCCGGGCAAAAGTTAGGCCTTGGTGAATCTGGACGGTGCTTGAAGTCCAGCATTGTCACAGGTAAAGCTGTCCGTTGTTTTCATGCTGGAAGTAAACATATAGCTTCAGGCTGCCCTAGGGAGCCGTATTTGGGAGCCCACAGGTTTCACTTGTGAGGCACAGTGGTGTTTCTCAGAAGAATCCAAATGCCTCCCTGGCTACGCCAGCATGGAATGTAAGGCTGCTTCGAACAGCGTTCCTGAGGTCGTTTGAATGCTGTATAAACGAGAGCTGTTGAGCGATCCGGGCAGGGCTTTGCCTTTACCGCTGCATGTTCACAGCCTTAAAGCCAACGAACCCAATTGCTTCCCGGGACTCAAAGACCGCACAAGATTTGTACGGCATTCAGTGCCTTTCACAAATGTTACAACGAAGGTGAGTGCACAATGAGTCGTGAAATACGTAACAGTGTTGCAGCCTTCCTTTAACACATGCTTCTTCACTACTATGGCATAGCTCAGATTACTATGGGAGAAATCTGGACTTTTACTTGAGCACATTGGTGCCTGTTCTTTGCCGGCAAGCTCTAGTGTGCTCCTGGAGGAGCTCGCAGCAAGGAATCGAGACCAGCATGCCTCATACGATTACACTCAAGTGCTTTCGTGATGCCGTCAGGCAGCAAAGGGAAGATGGGCAGCAGGAGTGATTTTCAGGCAGCTTTCAAACCGCACCTCTCTGGCCTACCACGGAAGAAATGAAAGTTCTGCCAGGGTTGCCCGGTTTCAAACTTGAGCTCATAAGGTTATCCTCAGTAGTTTCTGACTACCTCAAGGAAACACAAGGGACCCACAGGGCTCTTCCATGCAGTTCCTGTGGGCACAGGGACCTCTGCATACGATGAAATGGGTAAGTATTTCAGTACCTTAGGTAGGCCAAGGTGACCATGGCTCTTGCACAAACGTAAAAGTGTGAAGTGTGAAAAATGTACTGGTCTTCAGGCTGTGTACCAGACTGAATCACAAGCACATTGTGCCGTAGCAGTGTAGTTCTGTTTCAGTCACTGAGGACTATCCACTTGCAAAGATAGTCTGCCAGGCGCTGCTTTTGCTAGGCTCTATGACGAATGGAACACTCTACCTAGGCATCCCATAAAGGAGTACTTTACCCTTGCTATAAAAGTGAAGAGTGCTCCCGGGGACCTACTTCGCCTAGGTTTCCTCAGAAGCCAGCGGCCTCTCTTCTAGCACACAGTAGTCATCATGAGAAACTGGTGCACGATACACTGCCCTTGTGTCCTCAGGGGCATAGCAGTGTTAAGGCACTCCTTTCAGAGTATGGCTTCGTGGCTACTGCTGCACACTCAACTCTGCTGATGTGAAATACTGGATCTTATCCTGAGGACATAGGTCACCTTTCATTTGTATGGAGCTGAATCTGGAGTGCAGTTGGATGAGTTTCTAGAAAGCAATTGCCAGCACATTATTGCCATTGAGAGAACGCAGCCTTGGCACACAGCGACAATCCTGCAGTGAAGAGAAGTTGGGCCCCTAGGGTTGTTCAGGCAGCTTTGAAGCCGAAGGGAAGAAGCTTCCATTCCAGGAAAATACGAACTTTCTCTTCGGTGTCCGACTTTCAAGCTTGATGACACAGCAGATTGGTCTAAGATTCTGCCTACTTCCCTACTACTAGGGAAAGTCTGCTTCCTTCTGCTAAGAAAGGTTTTCACGTGGTGAGTGCTGTACGTGCAGCAGAGCATTCCCCCGCCGGGCAAAAGTTAGGCCTTGGTGAATCTGGTTGGTCCCAGAATTCAGGCATTGTCACAGGTAAAACTGTCCGTTGTTTTCATGCTGGAACTAAACATATAGCTTCAGGCTGCCGTAGGGAGACGTATTTGGGAGCCCACAGGTTTCACTTGTGAGGCACAGTGGTGTTTCTCAGAAGAATCCAAATGCCTCTCTGGCTATGCCAGCATGGAATGTAAGGTTGCTTGGGACAGCTTTCCTGAGGCCGTTTGAATGCTGTACAAACGAGAGCTGTTGAGCGATCCGGGCAGGGCTTTGCCTTTACCGCTGCATGTTCACAGCCTTAAAGCCAACGAACCCAATTGCTTCCCGGGACTCAAAGACCGCACAAGATTTGGACGGTATTCAGTGCCCTTTCACAGATGTTACAACGAAGGTGAGTGCACAATGAATCGTGAAATACGTAACAGTGTTGCAGCCTTCCTTTAACACATGCTTCTTCACTACTAGGGCATAGCTCAGATTACTATGGGAGAAATCTGGACTTTTTCTTGAGCACAGGGGTGCCAGTTCTTTGCCGGCAAGCTCCAGTGTGCTCCTGGAGGAGCTCGCAGCAAGGAAACGAGACCAGCATGCCTCATACGATTACACTCAAGTGCTTTCGTGATGCCGTCAGGCAGCAAAGGGAAGATGGGCAGCAGGAGTGATTTTCAGGCAACTTTCAAACCGCACCTCTCTGGCCTACCACGGACGAAATGAAAGTTCTGCCAGGGTTGCCCGGTTTCAAACTTGAGCTCATAAGGTTATCCTCAGTAGTTTCTGACTACCTCAAGGAAACACTCGGGACCCACAGGGCTCTTCCATGCAGTTCCTGTGGGCACAGGGACCTCTGCATAGGATGAAATGGGTAAGTATTTCAGTACCTTAGGTAGGCCTCGGTGACCATGGCTCTTGCACATACTTAAGAGAGTGAAGTTTGAAAAATGTACTGGTCTTCAGGCTGGATGTAAAGGTTAGCTTTCTCTTCTGTGAGAGTGCTATCCTGTGTACCAGACTGAATCACAAGCACATTGTGCCGTAGCAGTGTAGTTCTGTTTCAGTCACTGAGGACTATCCACTTGCAAAGATAGTCTGCCAGGCGCTGCTTTTGCTAGGCTCTATGACGAATGGAACACTCTACCTAGGCATCCGGAAAGGAGTACATTACCCTTGCTATAAAAGTGAAGAGTGCTCCCGGGGACCTACTTCGCCTAGGGTTCCACAGAAGCCAGCGGCCTCTCTCTAGCACACTGTGGTCATCATGAGAAACTGGTGCAAAATACACTACCCTATGTGTCCCCAGGGGCATAGCAGTGTTAAGGCACTCCTTTTCAGAGTATGGGTTCGTGGCTACCACTGCACACTCAACTCTGCTAATGTGAAATACTGGATCTTACCCTGAGGACTTAGGTCACCTTTCATTTATATGGAGCTGAATCTGGAGTGCAGTTGGATGAGTTTCTAGAAAGCAATTGCCAGCACATTATTGCCATTGAGAGAACGCAGCCTTGGCCCACAGCGACAATCCTGCAGTGAAGAGAAGTTGGGCCCCTAGGGCTTTTCAGGCAGCTTTGAAGCCCAAAGCAAGAAGCTTCCCTTCCAGGAGAA
Organism: Balaenoptera physalus; assembly: GCF_965194825.1. NCBI lineage: Eukaryota > Metazoa > Chordata > Mammalia > Artiodactyla > Balaenopteridae > Balaenoptera > Balaenoptera physalus. The sequence goes on along the minus strand of NW_028126495.1, from coordinate 592,985 downwards.
TACGAACCTTCCCGTCGGTGTCCGACTTTCAAGCTTGATGACACAGCAGATTTATCTGAAGATTCTGCCTATCTCCCTACTACTAGGGAAAGACTGCTTCCTTCTGCTAAGAAAGGTTTCCACGTGGTGAGTGCTGTACGTGCAGAAGAGCATTCCCCCGCCGGGCAAAAGTTAGGCCTTGGTGAATCTGGACGGTGCTTGAAGTCCAGCATTGTCACAGGTAAAGCTGTCCGTTGTTTTCATGCTGGAAGTAAACATATAGCTTCAGGCTGCCCTAGGGAGCCGTATTTGGGAGCCCATAGGTTTCACTTGTGAGGCACAGTGGTGTTTCTCAGAAGAATCCAAATGCCTCCCTGGCTACGCCAGCATGGAATGTAAGGCTGCTTCGAACAGCGTTCCTGAGGCCGTTTGAATGCTGTATAAACGAGAGCTGTTGAGCGATCCGGGCAGGGCTTTGCCTTTACCGCTGCACGTTCACAGCCTTAAAGCCAACGAACCCACTTACTTCCTGGGCCTCAAACGCAGCAGAAGATTTGTACGGCATTCAGTGCCTTTCACAGATGTTACAACGAAGGTGAGTGCACAATGAGTCGTGAAATACGTAACAGTGTTGCAGCCTTCCTTTAACACATGCTTCTTCACTACTAGGGCATAGCTCAGGTTACTATGGGAGAAATCTGGACTTTTACTTGAGCACATTGGTGCCTGTTCTTTGCCGGCAAGCTCTAGTGTGCTCCTGGAGGAGCTCCCAGCAAGGAACCGAGACCAGCATGCCTCATACGATTACACTCAAGTTCTTTCGTGATGCCGTCAGGCAGCAAAGAGAAGATGGGCATTAGGAGTGAATATCAGGCAGCTTTCAAACCGCACCTGTCTGGGATACCACGGACGAAATGAAAGTTCTGCCAGGGTGGCCCGGTTTCAAACATGAGCTCATAAGGTTATCCTCAGTAGTTTCTGACTACCTCAAGGAAACACACGGGACCCAAAGGGCTCTTCCATGCAGTTCCTGTGGGCACAGGGACCTCTGCATACGATGAAATGGGTAAGTATTTCAGTACCTTAGGTAGGCCAAGGTGACCATGGCTTTTGCACATACTTAAGAGTGTGAAGTGTGAAAAATGTACTGGTCTTCAGGCTGTGTACCAGACTGAATCACAAGCACATTGTGCCGTAGCAGTGTAGTTCTGTTTCAGTCACTGAGGACTATCCACTTGCAAAGATAGTCTGCCAGGCGCTGCTTTTGCTAGGCTCTATGACGAATGGAACACTCTACCTAGGCATCCCAGAAAGGAGTACATTACCCTTGCTATAAAAGTGAAGAGTGCTCCCGGGGACCTACTTCGCCTAGGTTTCCTCAGAAGCCAGCGGCCTCTCTTCTAGCACACAGTAGTCATCATGAGAAACTGGTGCACGATACACTGCCCTTGTGTCCTCAGGGGCATAGCAGAGCTAAGGCACTCCTTTCAGAGTATGGATTCGTGGCTACTGCTGCACACTCAACTCTGCTGATGTGAAATACTGGATCTTATCCTGAGGAGTTAGGTCACCTTTCATTTGTATGGAGCTGAATCTGGAGTGCAGTTGGATGAGTTTCTAGAAAGCAATTGCCAGCACATTATTGCCATTGAGAGAACGCAGCCTTGGCCCACAGCGACAATCCTGCAGTGAAGAGAAGTTGGGCCCCTAGGGTTGTTCAGGCAGCTTTGAAGCCGAAGGCAAGAAGCTTCCATTACAGGAGAATACGAACTTTCTCTTCGGTGTCCGACTTTCAAGCTTGATGACACAGCAGATTGGTCTAAGATTCTGCCTACTTCCCTACTACTAGGGAAAGTCTGCTTCCTTCTGCTAAGAAAGGTTTTCACGTGGTGAGTGCTGTACGTGCAGCAGAGCATTCCCCCGCCGGGCAAAAGTTAGGCCTTGGTGAATCTGGTTGGTCCCAGAAGTCAGGCATTGTCACAGGTAAAGCTGTCCGTTGTTTTCATGCTGGAACTAAACATATAGCTTCAGGCTGCCGTAGGGAGACGTATTTGGGAGCCCACAGGTTTCACTTGTGAGGCACAGTGGTGTTTCTCAGAAGAATCCAAATGCCTCTCTGGCTATGCCAGCATGGAATGTAAGGTTGCTTGGGACAGCTTTCCTGAGGCCGTTTGAATGCTGTACAAACGAGAGCTGTTGAGCGATCCGGGCAGGGCTTTGCCTTTACCGCTGCATGTTCACAGCCTTAAAGCCAACGAACCCAATTGCTTCCCGGGACTCAAAGACCGCACAAGATGTGGACGGTATTCAGTGCCCTTTCGCAGATGTTACAACGAAGGTGAGTGCACAATGAGTCGTGAAATACGTAACAGTGTTGCAGCCTTCCTTTAACACATGCTTCTTCACTACTAGGGCATAGCTCAGATTACTATGGGAGAAATCTGGACTTTTGCTTGAGCACAGGGGTGCCAGTTCTTTGCCGGCAAGCTCCAGTGTGCTCCTGGAGGAGCTCGCAGCAAGGAAACGAGACCAGCATGCCTCATACGATTACACTCAAGTGCTTTCGTGATGCCGTCAGGCAGCAAAGGGAAGATGGGCAGCAGGAGTGATTTTCAGGCAGCTTTCAAACCGCACCTCTCTGGCCTACCACGGACGAAATGAAAGTTCTGCCAGGGTTGCCCGGTTTCAAACTTGAGCTCATAAGGTTATCCTCAGTAGTTTCTGACTACCTCAAGGAAACACACGGGACCCACAGGGCTCTTCCATGCAGTTCCTGTGGGCACAGGGACCTCTGCATAGGATGAAATGGGTAAGTATTTCAGTACCTTAGGTAGGCCTCGGTGACCATGGCTCTTGCACATACTTAAGAGTGTGAAGTTTGAAAAATGTACTGGTCTTCAGGCTGGATGTAAAGGTTAGCTTTCTCTTCTGTGAGAGTGCTATCCTGTGTACCAGACTGAATCACAAGCACATTGTGCCGTAGCAGTGTAGTTCTGTTTCAGTCACTGAGGACTATCCACTTGCAAAGATAGTCTGCCAGGCGCTGCTTTTGCTAGGCTCTATGACGAATGGAACACTCTACCTAGGCATCCCAGAAAGGAGTACATTACCCTTGCTATAAAAGTGAAGAGTGCTCCCGGGGACCTACTTCGCCTAGGTTTCCTCAGAAGCCAGCGGCCTCTCTTCTAGCACACAGTAGTCATCATGAGAAACTGGTGCACGATACTCTGCCCTTGTGTCCTCAGTGGCATAGCAGAGCTAAGGCACTCCTTTCAGAGTATGGATTCGTGGCTACTGCTGCACACTCAACTCTGCTGATGTGAAATACTGGATCTTATCCTGAGGAGTTAGGTCACCTTTCATTTGTATGGAGCTGAATCTGGAGTGCAGTTGGATGAGTTTCTAGAAAGCAATTGCCAGCACATTATTGCCATTGAGAGAACGCAGCCTTGGCCCACAGCGACAATCCTGCAGTGAAGAGAAGTTGGGCCCCTAGGGTTGTTCAGGCAGCTTTGAAGCCGAAGGCAAGAAGCTTCCATTACAGGAGAATACGAACTTTCTCGTCGGTGTCCGACTTTCAAGCTTGATAACACAGCAGATTTGTCTAAGATTCTGCCTACTTCCCTACTACTAGGGAAAGTCTGCTTCCTTCTGCTAAGAAAGGTTTTCACGTGGTGAGTGCTGTACGTGCAGCAGAGCATTCCCCCGCCGGGCAAAAGTTAGGCCTTGGTGAATCTGGTTGGTCCCAGAAGTCCAGCATTGTCACAGGTAAAGCTGTCCGTTGTTTTCATGCTGGAACTAAACATATAGCTTCAGGCTGCCGTAGGGAGACGTATTTGGGAGCCCACAGGTTTCACTTGTGAGGCACAGTGGTGTTTCTCAGAAGAATCCAAATGCCTCTCTGGCTATGCCAGCATGGAATGTAAGGTTGCTTGGGACAGCTTTCCTGAGGCCGTTTGAATGCTGTACAAAGGAGAGCTGTTGAGCGATCCGGGCAGGGCTTTGCCTTTACCGCTGCATGTTCACAGCCTTAAAGCCAACGAACCCAATTGCTTCCCGGGACTCAAAGACCGCACAAGATTTGTACGGCATTCAGTGCCTTTCACAAATGTTACAACGAAGGTGAGTGCACAATGAGTCGTGAAATACGTAACAGTGTTGCAGCCTTCCTTTAACACATGCTTCTTCACTACTATGGCATAGCTCAGATTACTATGGGAGAAATCTGGACTTTTACTTGAGCACATTGGTGCCTGTTCTTTGCCGGCAAGCTCTAGTGTGCTCCTGGAGGAGCTCGCAGCAAGGAATCGAGACCAGCATGCCTCATACGATTACACTCAAGTGCTTTCGTGATGCCGTCAGGCAGCAAAGGGAAGATGGGCAGCAGGAGTGATTTTCAGGCAGCTTTCAAACCGCACCTCTCTGGCCTACCACGGAAGAAATGAAAGTTCTGCCAGGGTTGCCCGGTTTCAAACTTGAACTCATAAGGTTATCCTCAGTAGTTTCTGACTACCTCAAGGAAACACAAGGGACCCACAGGGCTCTTCCATGCAGTTCCTGTGGGCACAGGGACCTCTGCATACGATGAAATGGGTAAGTATTTCAGTACCTTAGGTAGGCCAAGGTGACCATGGCTCTTGCACATACTTAAGAGTGTGAAGTTTGAAAAATGTACTGGTCTTCAGGCTGGATGTAAAGGTTAGCTTTCTCTTCTGTGAGAGTGCTATCCTGTGTACCAGACTGAATCACAAGCACATTGTGCCGTAGCAGTGTAGTTCTGTTTCAGTCACTGAGGACTATCCACTTGCAAAGATAGTCTGCCAGGCGCTGCTTTTGCTAGGCTCTATGACGAATGGAACACTCTACCTAGGCATCCCAGAAAGGAGTACATTACCCTTGCTATAAAAGTGAAGAGTGCTCCCGGGGACCTACTTCGCCTAGGGTTCCTCAGAAGCCAGCGGCCTCTCTTCTAGCACACAGTGGTCATCATGAGAAACTGGTGCACGATACACTGCCCTTGTGTCCTCAGGGGCATAGCAGAGCTAAGGCACTCCTTTCAGAGTATGGATTCGTGGCTACTGCTGCACACTCAACTCTGCTGATGTGAAATACTGGATCTTATCCTGAGGAGTTAGGTCACCTTTCATTTGTATGGAGCTGAATCTGGAGTGCAGTTGGATGAGTTTCTAGAAAGCAATTGCCAGCACATTACTGCCATTGAGAGAACGCAGCCTTGGCCCACAGCGACAATCCTGCAGTGAAGAGAAGTTGGGCCCCTAGGGCTGTTCAGGCAGCTTTGAAGCCCAAGGCAAGAAGCTTCCATTCCAGGAGAATACGAACTTTCTCGTCGGTGTCCGACTTTCAAGCTTGATGACACAGCAGATTTGTCTAAGATTCTGCCTACTTCCCTACTACTAGGGAAAGTCTGCTTCCTTCTGCTAAGAAAGGTTTTCACGTGGTGAGTGCTGTACGTGCAGAAGAGCATTCCCCCGCCGGGCAAAAGTTAGGCCTTGGTGATTCTGGTTGGTCCCAGAAGTCCAGCATTGTCACAGGTAAAACTGTCCGTTGTTTTCATGCTGGAACTAAACATATAGCTTCAGGCTGCCGTAGGGAGACGTATTTGGGAGCCCACAGGTTTCACTTGTGAGGCACAGTGGTGTTTCTCAGAAGAATCCAAATGCCTCTCTGGCTATGCCAGCATGGAATGTAAGGTTGCTTGGGACAGCTTTCCTGAGGCCGTTTGAATGCTGTACAAACGAGAGCTGTTGAGCGATCCGGGCAGGGCTTTGCCTTTACCGCTGCATGTTCACAGCCTTAAAGCCAACGAACCCAATTGCTTCCCGGGACTCAAAGACCGCACAAGATTTGGACGGTATTCAGTGCCCTTTCACAGATGTTACAACGAAGGTGAGTGCACAATGAATCGTGAAATACGTAACAGTGTTGCAGCCTTCCTTTAACACATGCTTCTTCACTACTAGGGCATAGCTCAGATTACTATGGGAGAAATCTGGACTTTTTCTTGAGCACAGGGGTGCCAGTTCTTTGCCGGCAAGCTCCAGTGTGCTCCTGGAGGAGCTCGCAGCAAGGAAACGAGACCAGCATGCCTCATACGATTACACTCAAGTGCTTTCGTGATGCCGTCAGGCAGCAAAGGGAAGATGGGCAGCAGGAGTGATTTTCAGGCAGCTTTCAAACCGCACCTCTCTGGCCTACCACGGACGAAATGAAAGTTTTGCCAGGGTTGCCCGGTTTCAAACTTGAACTCATAAGGTTATCCTCAGTAGTTTCTGACTACCTCAAGGAAACACACGGGACCCACAGGGCTCTTCCATGCAGTTCCTGTGGGCACAGGGACCTCTGCATAGGATGAAATGGGTAAGTATTTCAGTACCTTAGGTAGGCCTCGGTGACCATGGCTCTTGCACATACTTAAGAGTGTGAAGTTTGAAAAATGTACTGGTCTTCAGGCTGGATGTAAAGGTTAGCTTTCTCTTCTGTGAGAGTGCTATCCTGTGTACCAGACTGAATCACAAGCACATTGTGCCGTAGCAGTGTAGTTCTGTTTCAGTCACTGAGGACTATCCACTTGCAAAGATAGTCTGCCAGGCGCTGCTTTTGCTAGGCTGTATGACGAATGGAACACTCTACCTAGGCATCCGGAAAGGAGTACATTACCCTTGCTATAAAAGTGAAGAGTGCTCCCGGGGACCTACTTCGCCTAGGGTTCCTCAGAAGCCAGCGGCCTCTCTCTAGCACACTGTGGTCATCATGAGAAACTGGTGCAAAATACACTACCCTATGTGTCCCCAGGGGCATAGCAGTGTTAAGGCACTCCTTTTCAGAGTATGGGTTCGTGGCTACCACTGCACACTCAACTCTGCTAATGTGAAATACTGGATCTTACCCTGAGGACTTAGGTCACCTTTCATTTATATGGAGCTGAATCTGGAGTGCAGTTGGATGAGTTTCTAGAAAGCAATTGCCAGCACATTATTGCCATTGAGAGAACGCAGCCTTGGCCCACAGCGACAATCCTGCAGTGAAGAGAAGTTGGGCCCCTAGGGCTGTTCAGGCAGCTTTGAAGACCAAAGCAAGAAGCTTCCCTTCCAGGAGAATACGAACCTTCCCGTCGGTGTCCGACTTTCAAGCTTGATGACACAGCAGATTTATCTGAAGATTCTGCCTATCTCCCTACTACTAGGGAAAGACTGCTTCCTTCTGCTAAGAAAGGTTTCCACGTGGTGAGTGCTGTACGTGCAGAAGAGCATTCCCCCGCCGGGCAAAAGTTAGGCCTTGGTGAATCTGGACGGTGCTTGAAGTCCAGCATTGTCACAGGTAAAGCTGTCCGTTGTTTTCATGCTGGAAGTAAACATATAGCTTCAGGCTGCCCTAGGGAGCCGTATTTGGGAGCCCACAGGTTTCACTTGTGAGGCACAGTGGTGTTTCTCAGAAGAATCCAAATGCCTCCCTGGCTACGCCAGCATGGAATGTAAGGCTGCTTCGAACAGCGTTCCTGAGGTCGTTTGAATGCTGTATAAACGAGAGCTGTTGAGCGATCCGGGCAGGGCTTTGCCTTTACCGCTGCCCGTTCACAGCCTTAAAGCCAACGAACCCACTTGCTTCCTGGGCCTCAAACGCAGCAGAAGATTTGTACGGCATTCAGTGCCTTTCACAGATGTTACAACGAAGGTGAGTGCACAATGAGTCGTGAAATACGTAACAGTGTTGCAGCCTTCCTTTAACACATGCTTCTTCACTACTAGGGCATAGCTCAGATTACTATGGGAGAAATCTGGACTTTTACTTGAGCACATTGGTGCCTGTTCTTTGCCGGCAAGCTCTAGTGTGCTCCTGGAGGAGCTCCCAGCAAGGAACCGAGACCAGCATGCCTCATACGATTACACTCAAGTTCCTTCGTGATGCCGTCAGGCAGCAAAGAGAAGATGGGCAGTAGGAGTGATTTTCAGGCAGCTTTCAAACCGCACCTGTCTGGGCTACCACGGACGAAATGAAAGTTCTGCCAGGGTGGCCCGGTTTCAAACATGAGCTCATAAGGTTATCCTCAGTAGTTTCTGACTACCTCAAGGAAACACACGGGACCCACAGGGCTCTTCCATGCAGTTCCTGTGGGCACAGGGACCTCTGCATAGGATGAAATGGGTAAGTATTTCAGTACCTTAGGTAGGCCAAGGTGACCATGGCTTTTGCACATACTTAAGAGTGTGAAGTGTGAAAAATGTACTGGTCTTCAGGCTGTGTACCAGACTGAATCACAAGCACATTGTGCCGTAGCAGTGTAGTTCTGTTTCAGTCACTGAGGACTATCCACTTGCAAAGATAGTCTGCCAGGCGCTGCTTTTGCTAGGCTCTATGACGAATGGAACACTCTACCTAGGCATCCCAGAAAGGAGTACATTACCCTTGCTATAAAAGTGAAGAGTGCTCCCAGGGACCTACTTCGCCTAGGTTTCCTCAGAAGCCAGCGGCCTCTCTTCTAGCACACAGTAGTCATCATGAGAAACTGGTGCACGATACTCTGCCCTTGTGTCCTCAGGGGCATAGCAGAGCTAAGGCACTCCTTTCAGAGTATGGATTCGTGGCTACTGCTGCACACTCAACTCTGCTGATGTGAAATACTGGATCTTATCCTGAGGAGTTAGGTCACCTTTCATTTGTATGGAGCTGAATCTGGAGTGCAGTTGGATGAGTTTCTAGAAAGCAATTGCCAGCACATTATTGCCATTGAGAGAACGCAGCCTTGGCCCACAGCGACAATCCTGCAGTGAAGAGAAGTTGGGCCCCTAGGGTTGTTCAGGCAGCTTTGAAGCCGAAGGCAAGAAGCTTCCATTACAGGAGAATACGAACTTTCTCTTCGGTGTCCGACTTTCAAGCTTGATGACACAGCAGATTTGTCTAAGATTCTGCCTACTTCCCTACTACTAGGGAAAGTCTGCTTCCTTCTGCTAAGAAAGGTTTTCACGTGGTGAGTGCTGTACGTGCAGCAGAGCATTCCCCCGCCGGGCAAAAGTTAGGCCTTGGTGAATCTGGTTGGTCCCAGAAGTCCAGCATTGTCACAGGTAAAGCTGTCCGTTGTTTTCATGCTGGAACTAAACATATAGCTTCAGGCTGCCGTAGGGAGACGTATTTGGGAGCCCACAGGTTTCACTTGTGAGGCACAGTGGTGTTTCTCAGAAGAATCCAAATGCCTCTCTGGCTATGCCAGCATGGAATGTAAGGTTGCTTGGGACAGCTTTCCTGAGGCCGTTTGAATGCTGTACAAAGGAGAGCTGTTGAGCGATCCGGGCAGGGCTTTGCCTTTACCGCTGCATGTTCACAGCCTTAAAGCCAACGAACCCAATTGCTTCCCGGGACTCAAAGACCGCACAAGATTTGTACGGCATTCAGTGCCTTTCACAAATGTTACAACGAAGGTGAGTGCACAATGAGTCGTGAAATACGTAACAGTGTTGCAGCCTTCCTTTAACACATGCTTCTTCACTACTATGGCATAGCTCAGATTACTATGGGAGAAATCTGGACTTTTACTTGAGCACATTGGTGCCTGTTCTTTGCCGGCAAGCTCTAGTGTGCTCCTGGAGGAGCTCGCAGCAAGGAATCGAGACCAGCATGCCTCATACGATTACACTCAAGTGCTTTCGTGATGCCGTCAGGCAGCAAAGGGAAGATGGGCAGCAGGAGTGATTTTCAGGCAGCTTTCAAACCGCACCTCTCTGGCCTACCACGGAAGAAATGAAAGTTCTGCCAGGGTTGCCCGGTTTCAAACTTGAGCTCATAAGGTTATCCTCAGTAGTTTCTGACTACCTCAAGGAAACACAAGGGACCCACAGGGCTCTTCCATGCAGTTCCTGTGGGCACAGGGACCTCTGCATACGATGAAATGGGTAAGTATTTCAGTACCTTAGGTAGGCCAAGGTGACCATGGCTCTTGCACAAACGTAAAAGTGTGAAGTGTGAAAAATGTACTGGTCTTCAGGCTGTGTACCAGACTGAATCACAAGCACATTGTGCCGTAGCAGTGTAGTTCTGTTTCAGTCACTGAGGACTATCCACTTGCAAAGATAGTCTGCCAGGCGCTGCTTTTGCTAGGCTCTATGACGAATGGAACACTCTACCTAGGCATCCCATAAAGGAGTACTTTACCCTTGCTATAAAAGTGAAGAGTGCTCCCGGGGACCTACTTCGCCTAGGTTTCCTCAGAAGCCAGCGGCCTCTCTTCTAGCACACAGTAGTCATCATGAGAAACTGGTGCACGATACACTGCCCTTGTGTCCTCAGGGGCATAGCAGTGTTAAGGCACTCCTTTCAGAGTATGGCTTCGTGGCTACTGCTGCACACTCAACTCTGCTGATGTGAAATACTGGATCTTATCCTGAGGACATAGGTCACCTTTCATTTGTATGGAGCTGAATCTGGAGTGCAGTTGGATGAGTTTCTAGAAAGCAATTGCCAGCACATTATTGCCATTGAGAGAACGCAGCCTTGGCACACAGCGACAATCCTGCAGTGAAGAGAAGTTGGGCCCCTAGGGTTGTTCAGGCAGCTTTGAAGCCGAAGGGAAGAAGCTTCCATTCCAGGAAAATACGAACTTTCTCTTCGGTGTCCGACTTTCAAGCTTGATGACACAGCAGATTGGTCTAAGATTCTGCCTACTTCCCTACTACTAGGGAAAGTCTGCTTCCTTCTGCTAAGAAAGGTTTTCACGTGGTGAGTGCTGTACGTGCAGAAGAGCATTCCCCCGCCGGGCAAAAGTTAGGCCTTGGTGATTCTGGTTGGTCCCAGAAGTCCAGCATTGTCACAGGTAAAACTGTCCGTTGTTTTCATGCTGGAACTAAACATATAGCTTCAGGCTGCCGTAGGGAGACGTATTTGGGAGCCCACAGGTTTCACTTGTGAGGCACAGTGGTGTTTCTCAGAAGAATCCAAATGCCTCTCTGGCTATGCCAGCATGGAATGTAAGGTTGCTTGGGACAGCTTTCCTGAGGCCGTTTGAATGCTGTACAAACGAGAGCTGTTGAGCGATCCGGGCAGGGCTTTGCCTTTACCGCTGCATGTTCACAGCCTTAAAGCCAACGAACCCAATTGCTTCCCGGGACTCAAAGACCGCACAAGATTTGGACGGTATTCAGTGCCCTTTCACAGATGTTACAACGAAGGTGAGTGCACAATGAATCGTGAAATACGTAACAGTGTTGCAGCCTTCCTTTAACACATGCTTCTTCACTACTAGGGCATAGCTCAGATTACTATGGGAGAAATCTGGACTTTTTCTTGAGCACAGGGGTGCCAGTTCTTTGCCGGCAAGATCCAGTGTGCTCCTGGAGGAGCTCGCAGCAAGGAAACGAGACCAGCATGCCTCATACGATTACACTCAAGTGCTTTCGTGATGCCGTCAGGCAGCAAAGGGAAGATGGGCAGCAGGAGTGATTTTCAGGCAGCTTTCAAACCGCACCTCTCTGGCCTACCACGGACGAAATGAAAGTTTTGCCAGGGTTGCCCGGTTTCAAACTTGAACTCATAAGGTTATCCTCAGTAGTTTCTGACTACCTCAAGGAAACACACGGGACCCACAGGGCTCTTCCATGCAGTTCCTGTGGGCACAGGGACCTCTGCATAGGATGAAATGGGTAAGTATTTCAGTACCTTAGGTAGGCCTCGGTGACCATGGCTCTTGCACATACTTAAGAGTGTGAAGTTTGAAAAATGTACTGGTCTTCAGGCTGGATGTAAAGGTTAGCTTTCTCTTCTGTGAGAGTGCTATCCTGTGTACCAGACTGAATCACAAGCACATTGTGCCGTAGCAGTGTAGTTCTGTTTCAGTCACTGAGGACTATCCACTTGCAAAGATAGTCTGCCAGGCGCTGCTTTTGCTAGGCTCTATGACGAATGGAACACTCTACCTAGGCATCCGGAAAGGAGTACATTACCCTTGCTATAAAAGTGAAGAGTGCTCCCGGGGACCTACTTCGCCTAGGGTTCCTCAGAAGCCAGCGGCCTCTCTCTAGCACACTGTGGTCATCATGAGAAACTGGTGCAAAATACACTACCCTATGTGTCCCCAGGGGCATAGCAGTGTTAAGGCACTCCTTTTCAGAGTATGGGTTCGTGGCTACCACTGCACACTCAACTCTGCTAATGTGAAATACTGGATCTTACCCTGAGGACTTAGGTCACCTTTCATTTATATGGAGCTGAATCTGGAGTGCAGTTGGATGAGTTTCTAGAAAGCAATTGCCAGCACATTATTGCCATTGAGAGAACGCAGCCTTGGCCCACAGCGACAATCCTGCAGTGAAGAGAAGTTGGGCCCCTAGGGCTGTTCAGGCAGCTTTGAAGCCCAAAGCAAGAAGCTTCCCTTCCAGGAGAATACGAACCTTCCCGTCGGTGTCCGACTTTCAAGCTTGATGACACAGCAGATTTATCTGAAGATTCTGCCTATCTCCCTACTACTAGGGAAAGACTGCTTCCTTCTGCTAAGAAAGGTTTCCACGTGGTGAGTGCTGTACGTGCAGAAGAGCATTCCCCCGCCGGGCAAAAGTTAGGCCTTGGTGAATCTGGACGGTGCTTGAAGTCCAGCATTGTCACAGGTAAAGCTGTCCGTTGTTTTCATGCTGGAAGTAAACATATAGCTTCAGGCTGCCCTAGGGAGCCGTATTTGGGAGCCCACAGGTTTCACTTGTGAGGCACAGTGGTGTTTCTCAGAAGAATCCAAATGCCTCCCTGGCTACGCCAGCATGGAATGTAAGGCTGCTTCGAACAGCGTTCCTGAGGTCGTTTGAATGCTGTATAAACGAGAGCTGTTGAGCGATCCGGGCAGGGCTTTGCCTTTACCGCTGCCCGTTCACAGCCTTAAAGCCAACGAACCCACTTGCTTCCTGGGCCTCAAACGCAGCAGAAGATTTGTACGGCATTCAGTGCCTTTCACAGATGTTACAACGAAGGTGAGTGCACAATGAGTCGTGAAATACGTAACAGTGTTGCAGCCTTCCTTTAACACATGCTTCTTCACTACTAGGGCATAGCTCAGATTACTATGGGAGAAATCTGGACTTTTACTTGAGCACATTGGTGCCTGTTCTTTGCCGGCAAGCTCTAGTGTGCTCCTGCAGGAGCTCCCAGCAAGGAACCGAGACCAGCATGCCTCATACGATTACACTCAAGTTCCTTCGTGATGCCGTCAGGCAGCAAAGAGAAGATGGGCAGTAGGAGTGATTTTCAGGCAGCTTTCAAACCGCACCTGTCTGGGCTACCACGGACGAAATGAAAGTTCTGCCAGGGTGGCCCGGTTTCAAACATGAGCTCATAAGGTTATCCTCAGTAGTTTCTGACTACCTCAAGGAAACACACGGGACCCAGAGGGCTCTTCCATGCAGTTCCTGTGGGCACAGGGACCTCTGCATAGGATGAAATGGGTAAGTATTTCAGTACCTTAGGTAGGCCAAGGTGACCATGGCTTTTGCACATACTTAAGAGTGTGAAGTGTGAAAAATGTACTGGTCTTCAGGCTGTGTACCAGACTGAATCACAAGCACATTGTGCCGTAGCAGTGTAGTTCTGTTTCAGTCACTGAGGACTATCCACTTGCAAAGATAGTCTGCCAGGCGCTGCTTTTGCTAGGCTCTATGACGAATGGAACACTCTACCTAGGCATCCCAGAAAGGAGTACATTACCCTTGCTATAAAAGTGAAGAGTGCTCCCAGGGACCTACTTCGCCTAGGTTTCCTCAGAAGCCAGCGGCCTCTCTTCTAGCACACAGTAGTCATCATGAGAAACTGGTGCACGATACTCTGCCCTTGTGTCCTCAGGGGCATAGCAGAGCTAAGGCACTCCTTTCAGAGTATGGATTCGTGGCTACTGCTGCACACTCAACTCTGCTGATGTGAAATACTGGATCTTATCCTGAGGAGTTAGGTCACCTTTCATTTGTATGGAGCTGAATCTGGAGTGCAGTTGGATGAGTTTCTAGAAAGCAATTGCCAGCACATTATTGCCATTGAGAGAACGCAGCCTTGGCCCACAGCGACAATCCTGCAGTGAAGAGAAGTTGGGCCCCTAGGGTTGTTCAGGCAGCTTTGAAGCCGAAGGCAAGAAGCTTCCATTACAGGAGAATACGAACTTTCTCTTCGGTGTCCGACTTTCAAGCTTGATGACACAGCAGATTTGTCTAAGATTCTGCCTACTTCCCTACTACTAGGGAAAGTCTGCTTCCTTCTGCTAAGAAAGGTTTTCACGTGGTGAGTGCTGTACGTGCAGCAGAGCATTCCCCCGCCGGGCAAAAGTTAGGCCTTGGTGAATCTGGTTGGTCCCAGAAGTCCAGCATTGTCACAGGTAAAGCTGTCCGTTGTTTTCATGCTGGAACTAAACATATAGCTTCAGGCTGCCGTAGGGAGACGTATTTGGGAGCCCACAGGTTTCACTTGTGAGGCACAGTGGTGTTTCTCAGAAGAATCCAAATGCCTCTCTGGCTATGCCAGCATGGAATGTAAGGTTGCTTGGGACAGCTTTCCTGAGGCCGTTTGAATGCTGTACAAAGGAGAGCTGTTGAGCGATCCGGGCAGGGCTTTGCCTTTACCGCTGCATGTTCACAGCCTTAAAGCCAACGAACCCAATTGCTTCCCGGGACTCAAAGACCGCACAAGATTTGTACGGCATTCAGTGCCTTTCACAAATGTTACAACGAAGGTGAGTGCACAATGAGTCGTGAAATACGTAACAGTGTTGCAGCCTTCCTTTAACACATGCTTCTTCACTACTATGGCATAGCTCAGATTACTATGGGAGAAATCTGGACTTTTACTTGAGCACATTGGTGCCTGTTCTTTGCCGGCAAGCTCTAGTGTGCTCCTGGAGGAGCTCGCAGCAAGGAATCGAGACCAGCATGCCTCATACGATTACACTCAAGTGCTTTCGTGATGCCGTCAGGCAGCAAAGGGAAGATGGGCAGCAGGAGTGATTTTCAGGCAGCTTTCAAACCGCACCTCTCTGGCCTACCACGGAAGAAATGAAAGTTCTGCCAGGGTTGCCCGGTTTCAAACTTGAGCTCATAAGGTTATCCTCAGTAGTTTCTGACTACCTCAAGGAAACACAAGGGACCCACAGGGCTCTTCCATGCAGTTCCTGTGGGCACAGGGACCTCTGCATACGATGAAATGGGTAAGTATTTCAGTACCTTAGGTAGGCCAAGGTGACCATGGCTCTTGCACAAACGTAAAAGTGTGAAGTGTGAAAAATGTACTGGTCTTCAGGCTGTGTACCAGACTGAATCACAAGCACATTGTGCCGTAGCAGTGTAGTTCTGTTTCAGTCACTGAGGACTATCCACTTGCAAAGATAGTCTGCCAGGCGCTGCTTTTGCTAGGCTCTATGACGAATGGAACACTCTACCTAGGCATCCCATAAAGGAGTACTTTACCCTTGCTATAAAAGTGAAGAGTGCTCCCGGGGACCTACTTCGCCTAGGTTTCCTCAGAAGCCAGCGGCCTCTCTTCTAGCACACAGTAGTCATCATGAGAAACTGGTGCACGATACACTGCCCTTGTGTCCTCAGGGGCATAGCAGTGTTAAGGCACTCCTTTCAGAGTATGGCTTCGTGGCTACTGCTGCACACTCAACTCTGCTGATGTGAAATACTGGATCTTATCCTGAGGACATAGGTCACCTTTCATTTGTATGGAGCTGAATCTGGAGTGCAGTTGGATGAGTTTCTAGAAAGCAATTGCCAGCACATTATTGCCATTGAGAGAACGCAGCCTTGGCACACAGCGACAATCCTGCAGTGAAGAGAAGTTGGGCCCCTAGGGTTGTTCAGGCAGCTTTGAAGCCGAAGGGAAGAAGCTTCCATTCCAGGAAAATACGAACTTTCTCTTCGGTGTCCGACTTTCAAGCTTGATGACACAGCAGATTGGTCTAAGATTCTGCCTACTTCCCTACTACTAGGGAAAGTCTGCTTCCTTCTGCTAAGAAAGGTTTTCACGTGGTGAGTGCTGTACGTGCAGCAGAGCATTCCCCCGCCGGGCAAAAGTTAGGCCTTGGTGAATCTGGTTGGTCCCAGAAGTCAGGCATTGTCACAGGTAAAACTGTCCGTTGTTTTCATGCTGGAACTAAACATATAGCTTCAGGCTGCCGTAGGGAGACGTATTTGGGAGCCCACAGGTTTCACTTGTGAGGCACAGTGGTGTTTCTCAGAAGAATCCAAATGCCTCTCTGGCTATGCCAGCATGGAATGTAAGGTTGCTTGGGACAGCTTTCCTGAGGCCGTTTGAATGCTGTACAAACGAGAGCTGTTGAGCGATCCGGGCAGGGCTTTGCCTTTACCGCTGCATGTTCACAGCCTTAAAGCCAACGAACCCAATTGCTTCCCGGGACTCAAAGACCGCACAAGATTTGGACGGTATTCAGTGCCCTTTCACAGATGTTACAACGAAGGTGAGTGCACAATGAATCGTGAAATACGTAACAGTGTTGCAGCCTTCCTTTAACACATGCTTCTTCACTACTAGGGCATAGCTCAGATTACTATGGGAGAAATCTGGACTTTTTCTTGAGCACAGGGGTGCCAGTTCTTTGCCGGCAAGCTCCAGTGTGCTCCTGGAGGAGCTCGCAGCAAGGAAACGAGACCAGCATGCCTCATACGATTACACTCAAGTGCTTTCGTGATGCCGTCAGGCAGCAAAGGGAAGATGGGCAGCAGGAGTGATTTTCAGGCAACTTTCAAACCGCACCTCTCTGGCCTACCACGGACGAAATGAAAGTTCTGCCAGGGTTGCCCGGTTTCAAACTTGAGCTCATAAGGTTATCCTCAGTAGTTTCTGACTACCTCAAGGAAACACTCGGGACCCACAGGGCTCTTCCATGCAGTTCCTGTGGGCACAGGGACCTCTGCATAGGATGAAATGGGTAAGTATTTCAGTACCTTAGGTAGGCCTCGGTGACCATGGCTCTTGCACATACTTAAGAGAGTGAAGTTTGAAAAATGTACTGGTCTTCAGGCTGGATGTAAAGGTTAGCTTTCTCTTCTGTGAGAGTGCTATCCTGTGTACCAGACTGAATCACAAGCACATTGTGCCGTAGCAGTGTAGTTCTGTTTCAGTCACTGAGGACTATCCACTTGCAAAGATAGTCTGCCAGGCGCTGCTTTTGCTAGGCTCTATGACGAATGGAACACTCTACCTAGGCATCCGGAAAGGAGTACATTACCCTTGCTATAAAAGTGAAGAGTGCTCCCGGGGACCTACTTCGCCTAGGGTTCCACAGAAGCCAGCGGCCTCTCTCTAGCACACTGTGGTCATCATGAGAAACTGGTGCAAAATACACTACCCTATGTGTCCCCAGGGGCATAGCAGTGTTAAGGCACTCCTTTTCAGAGTATGGGTTCGTGGCTACCACTGCACACTCAACTCTGCTAATGTGAAATACTGGATCTTACCCTGAGGACTTAGGTCACCTTTCATTTATATGGAGCTGAATCTGGAGTGCAGTTGGATGAGTTTCTAGAAAGCAATTGCCAGCACATTATTGCCATTGAGAGAACGCAGCCTTGGCCCACAGCGACAATCCTGCAGTGAAGAGAAGTTGGGCCCCTAGGGCTGTTCAGGCAGCTTTGAAGCCCAAAGCAAGAAGCTTCCCTTCCAGGAGAATACGAACCTTCCCGTCGGTGTCCGACTTTCAAGCTTGATGACACAGCAGATTTATCTGAAGATTCTGCCTATCTCCCTACTACTAGGGAAAGACTGCTTCCTTCTGCTAAGAAAGGTTTCCACGTGGTGAGTGCTGTACGTGCAGAAGAGCATTCCCCCGCCGGGCAAAAGTTAGGCCTTGGTGAATCTGGACGGTGCTTGAAGTCCAGCATTGTCACAGGTAAAGCTGTCCGTTGTTTTCATGCTGGAAGTAAACATATAGCTTCAGGCTGCCCTAGGGAGCCGTATTTGGGAGCCCATAGGTTTCACTTGTGAGGCACAGTGGTGTTTCTCAGAAGAATCCAAATGCCTCCCTGGCTACGCCAGCATGGAATGTAAGGCTGCTTCGAACAGCGTTCCTGAGGCCGTTTGAATGCTGTATAAACGAGAGCTGTTGAGCGATCCGGGCAGGGCTTTGCCTTTACCGCTGCACGTTCACAGCCTTAAAGCCAACGAACCCACTTACTTCCTGGGCCTCAAACGCAGCAGAAGATTTGTACGGCATTCAGTGCCTTTCACAGATGTTACAACGAAGGTGAGTGCACAATGAGTCGTGAAATACGTAACAGTGTTGCAGCCTTCCTTTAACACATGCTTCTTCACTACTAGGGCATAGCTCAGGTTACTATGGGAGAAATCTGGACTTTTACTTGAGCACATTGGTGCCTGTTCTTTGCCGGCAAGCTCTAGTGTGCTCCTGGAGGAGCTCCCAGCAAGGAACCGAGACCAGCATGCCTCATACGATTACACTCAAGTTCTTTCGTGATGCCGTCAGGCAGCAAAGAGAAGATGGGCATTAGGAGTGAATATCAGGCAGCTTTCAAACCGCACCTGTCTGGGATACCACGGACGAAATGAAAGTTCTGCCAGGGTGGCCCGGTTTCAAACATGAGCTCATAAGGTTATCCTCAGTAGTTTCTGACTACCTCAAGGAAACACACGGGACCCAAAGGGCTCTTCCATGCAGTTCCTGTGGGCACAGGGACCTCTGCATACGATGAAATGGGTAAGTATTTCAGTACCTTAGGTAGGCCAAGGTGACCATGGCTTTTGCACATACTTAAGAGTGTGAAGTGTGAAAAATGTACTGGTCTTCAGGCTGTGTACCAGACTGAATCACAAGCACATTGTGCCGTAGCAGTGTAGTTCTGTTTCAGTCACTGAGGACTATCCACTTGCAAAGATAGTCTGCCAGGCGCTGCTTTTGCTAGGCTCTATGACGAATGGAACACTCTACCTAGGCATCCCAGAAAGGAGTACATTACCCTTGCTATAAAAGTGAAGAGTGCTCCCGGGGACCTACTTCGCCTAGGTTTCCTCAGAAGCCAGCGGCCTCTCTTCTAGCACACAGTAGTCATCATGAGAAACTGGTGCACGATACACTGCCCTTGTGTCCTCAGGGGCATAGCAGAGCTAAGGCACTCCTTTCAGAGTATGGATTCGTGGCTACTGCTGCACACTCAACTCTGCTGATGTGAAATACTGGATCTTATCCTGAGGAGTTAGGTCACCTTTCATTTGTATGGAGCTGAATCTGGAGTGCAGTTGGATGAGTTTCTAGAAAGCAATTGCCAGCACATTATTGCCATTGAGAGAACGCAGCCTTGGCCCACAGCGACAATCCTGCAGTGAAGAGAAGTTGGGCCCCTAGGGTTGTTCAGGCAGCTTTGAAGCCGAAGGCAAGAAGCTTCCATTACAGGAGAATACGAACTTTCTCTTCGGTGTCCGACTTTCAAGCTTGATGACACAGCAGATTGGTCTAAGATTCTGCCTACTTCCCTACTACTAGGGAAAGTCTGCTTCCTTCTGCTAAGAAAGGTTTTCACGTGGTGAGTGCTGTACGTGCAGCAGAGCATTCCCCCGCCGGGCAAAAGTTAGGCCTTGGTGAATCTGGTTGGTCCCAGAAGTCAGGCATTGTCACAGGTAAAGCTGTCCGTTGTTTTCATGCTGGAACTAAACATATAGCTTCAGGCTGCCGTAGGGAGACGTATTTGGGAGCCCACAGGTTTCACTTGTGAGGCACAGTGGTGTTTCTCAGAAGAATCCAAATGCCTCTCTGGCTATGCCAGCATGGAATGTAAGGTTGCTTGGGACAGCTTTCCTGAGGCCGTTTGAATGCTGTACAAACGAGAGCTGTTGAGCGATCCGGGCAGGGCTTTGCCTTTACCGCTGCATGTTCACAGCCTTAAAGCCAACGAACCCAATTGCTTCCCGGGACTCAAAGACCGCACAAGATGTGGACGGTATTCAGTGCCCTTTCGCAGATGTTACAACGAAGGTGAGTGCACAATGAGTCGTGAAATACGTAACAGTGTTGCAGCCTTCCTTTAACACATGCTTCTTCACTACTAGGGCATAGCTCAGATTACTATGGGAGAAATCTGGACTTTTGCTTGAGCACAGGGGTGCCAGTTCTTTGCCGGCAAGCTCCAGTGTGCTCCTGGAGGAGCTCGCAGCAAGGAAACGAGACCAGCATGCCTCATACGATTACACTCAAGTGCTTTCGTGATGCCGTCAGGCAGCAAAGGGAAGATGGGCAGCAGGAGTGATTTTCAGGCAGCTTTCAAACCGCACCTCTCTGGCCTACCACGGACGAAATGAAAGTTCTGCCAGGGTTGCCCGGTTTCAAACTTGAGCTCATAAGGTTATCCTCAGTAGTTTCTGACTACCTCAAGGAAACACACGGGACCCACAGGGCTCTTCCATGCAGTTCCTGTGGGCACAGGGACCTCTGCATAGGATGAAATGGGTAAGTATTTCAGTACCTTAGGTAGGCCTCGGTGACCATGGCTCTTGCACATACTTAAGAGTGTGAAGTTTGAAAAATGTACTGGTCTTCAGGCTGGATGTAAAGGTTAGCTTTCTCTTCTGTGAGAGTGCTATCCTGTGTACCAGACTGAATCACAAGCACATTGTGCCGTAGCAGTGTAGTTCTGTTTCAGTCACTGAGGACTATCCACTTGCAAAGATAGTCTGCCAGGCGCTGCTTTTGCTAGGCTCTATGACGAATGGAACACTCTACCTAGGCATCCCAGAAAGGAGTACATTACCCTTGCTATAAAAGTGAAGAGTGCTCCCGGGGACCTACTTCGCCTAGGGTTCCTCAGAAGCCAGCGGCCTCTCTTCTAGCACACAGTGGTCATCATGAGAAACTGGTGCACGATACACTGCCCTTGTGTCCTCAGGGGCATAGCAGAGCTAAGGCACTCCTTTCAGAGTATGGATTCGTGGCTACTGCTGCACACTCAACTCTGCTGATGTGAAATACTGGATCTTATCCTGAGGAGTTAGGTCACCTTTCATTTGTATGGAGCTGAATCTGGAGTGCAGTTGGATGAGTTTCTAGAAAGCAATTGCCAGCACATTACTGCCATTGAGAGAACGCAGCCTTGGCCCACAGCGACAATCCTGCAGTGAAGAGAAGTTGGGCCCCTAGGGCTGTTCAGGCAGCTTTGAAGCCCAAAGCAAGTGGCCTCCATTGCAGGAGAGTACGAACTTTCTCGTCGGTGTCCGACTTTCAAGCTTGATGACACAGCAGATTTGTCTAAGATTCTGCCTACTTCCCTACTATTAGGGAAAGTCTGCTTCCTTCTGCTAAGAAAGGTTTTCACGTGGTGAGTGCTGTACGTGCAGAAGAGCATTTCCCCGCCGGGCAAAAGTTAGGCCTTGGTGATTCTGGTTGGTCCCAGAAGTCCAGCATTGTCACAGGTAAAACTGTCCGTTGTTTTCATGCTGGAACTAAACATATAGCTTCAAGCTGCCGTAGGGAGACGTATTTGGGAGCCCACAGGTTTCACTTGTGAGGCACAGTGGTGTTTCTCAGAAGAATCCAAATGCCTCTCTGGCTATGCCAGCATGGAATGTAAGGTTGCTTGGGACAGCTTTCCTGAGGCCGTTTGAATGCTGTACAAACGAGAGCTGTTGAGCGATCCGGGCAGGGCTTTGCCTTTACCGCTGCATGTTCACAGCCTTAAAGCCAACGAAACCAATTGCTTCCCGGGACTCAAAGTCCGCACAAGATTTGGACGGTATTCAGTGCCCTTTCACAGATGTTACAACGAAGGTGAGTGCACAATGAATCGTGAAATACGTAACAGTGTTGCAGCCTTCCTTTAACACATGCTTCTTCACTACTAGGGCATAGCTCAGATTACTATGGGAGAAATCTGGACTTTTTCTTGAGCACAGGGGTGCCAGTTCTTTGCCGGCAAGCTCCAGTGTGCTCCTGGAGGAGCTCGCAGCAAGGAAACGAGACCAGCATGCCTCATACGATTACACTCAAGTGCTTTCGTGATGCCGTCAGGCAGCAAAGGGAAGATGGGCAGCAGGAGTGATTTTCAGGCAGCTTTCAAACCGCACCTCTCTGGCCTACCACGGACGAAATGAAAGTTTTGCCAGGGTTGCCCGGTTTCAAACTTGAGCTCATAAGGTTATCCTCAGTAGTTTCTGACTACCTCAAGGAAACACACGGGACCCACAGGGCTCTTCCATGCAGTTCCTGTGGGCACAGGGACCTCTGCATAGGATGAAATGGGTAAGTATTTCAGTACCTTAGGTAGGCCTCGGTGACCATGGCTCTTGCACATACTTAAGAGTGTGAAGTTTGAAAAATGTACTGGTCTTCAGGCTGGATGTAAAGGTTAGCTTTCTCTTCTGTGAGAGTGCTATCCTGTGTACCAGACTGAATCACAAGCACATTGTGCCGTAGCAGTGTAGTTCTGTTTCAGTCACTGAGGACTATCCACTTGCAAAGATAGTCTGCCAGGCGCTGCTTTTGCTAGGCTCTATGACGAATGGAACACTCTACCTAGGCATCCGGAAAGGAGTACATTACCCTTGCTATAAAAGTGAAGAGTGCTCCCGGGGACCTACTTCGCCTAGGGTTCCTCAGAAGCCAGCGGCCTCTCTCTAGCACACTGTGGTCATCATGAGAAACTGGTGCAAAATACACTACCCTATGTGTCCCCAGGGGCATAGCAGTGTTAAGGCACTCCTTTTCAGAGTATGGGTTCGTGGCTACCACTGCACACTCAACTCTGCTAATGTGAAATACTGGATCTTACCCTGAGGACTTAGGTCACCTTTCATTTATATGGAGCTGAATCTGGAGTGCAGTTGGATGAGTTTCTAGAAAGCAATTGCCAGCACATTATTGCCATTGAGAGAACGCAGCCTTGGCCCACAGCGACAATCCTGCAGTGAAGAGAAGTTGGGCCCCTAGGGCTGTTCAGGCAGCTTTGAAGCCCAAAGCAAGAAGCTTCCCTTCCAGGAGAATACGAACCTTCCCGTCGGTGTCCGACTTTCAAGCTTGATGACACAGCAGATTTATCTGAAGATTCTGCCTATCTCCCTACTACTAGGGAAAGACTGCTTCCTTCTGCTAAGAAAGGTTTCCACGTGGTGAGTGCTGTACGTGCAGAAGAGCATTCCCCCGCCGGGCAAAAGTTAGGCCTTGGTGAATCTGGACGGTGCTTGAAGTCCAGCATTGTCACAGGTAAAGCTGTCCGTTGTTTTCATGCTGGAAGTAAACATATAGCTTCAGGCTGCCCTAGGGAGCCGTATTTGGGAGCCCATAGGTTTCACTTGTGAGGCACAGTGGTGTTTCTCAGAAGAATCCAAATGCCTCCCTGGCTACGCCAGCATGGAATGTAAGGCTGCTTCGAACAGCGTTCCTGAGGCCGTTTGAATGCTGTATAAACGAGAGCTGTTGAGCGATCCGGGCAGGGCTTTGCCTTTACCGCTGCACGTTCACAGCCTTAAAGCCAACGAACCCACTTACTTCCTGGGCCTCAAACGCAGCAGAAGATTTGTACGGCATTCAGTGCCTTTCACAGATGTTACAACGAAGGTGAGTGCACAATGAGTCGTGAAATACGTAACAGTGTTGCAGCCTTCCTTTAACACATGCTTCTTCACTACTAGGGCATAGCTCAGGTTACTATGGGAGAAATCTGGACTTTTACTTGAGCACATTGGTGCCTGTTCTTTGCCGGCAAGCTCTAGTGTGCTCCTGGAGGAGCTCCCAGCAAGGAACCGAGACCAGCATGCCTCATACGATTACACTCAAGTTCTTTCGTGATGCCGTCAGGCAGCAAAGAGAAGATGGGCATTAGGAGTGAATATCAGGCAGCTTTCAAACCGCACCTGTCTGGGATACCACGGACGAAATGAAAGTTCTGCCAGGGTGGCCCGGTTTCAAACATGAGCTCATAAGTTTATCCTCAGTAGTTTCTGACTACCTCAAGGAACCACACGGGACCCAAAGGGCTCTTCCATGCAGTTCCTGTGGGCACAGGGACCTCTGCATACGATGAAATGGGTAAGTATTTCAGTACCTTAGGTAGGCCAAGGTGACCATGGCTTTTGCACATACTTAAGAGTGTGAAGTGTGAAAAATGTACTGGTCTTCAGGCTGTGTACCAGACTGAATCACAAGCACATTGTGCCGTAGCAGTGTAGTTCTGTTTCAGTCACTGAGGACTATCCACTTGCAAAGATAGTCTGCCAGGCGCTGCTTTTGCTAGGCTCTATGACGAATGGAACACTCTACCTAGGCATCCCAGAAAGGAGTACATTACCCTTGCTATAAAAGTGAAGAGTGCTCCCGGGGACCTACTTCGCCTAGGTTTCCTCAGAAGCCAGCGGCCTCTCTTCTAGCACACAGTAGTCATCATGAGAAACTGGTGCACGATACACTGCCCTTGTGTCCTCAGGGGCATAGGAGAGCTAAGGCACTCCTTTCAGAGTATGGATTCGTGGCTACTGCTGCACACTCAACTCTGCTGATGTGAAATACTGGATCTTATCCTGAGGAGTTAGGTCACCTTTCATTTGTATGGAGCTGAATCTGGAGTGCAGTTGGATGAGTTTCTAGAAAGCAATTGCCAGCACATTATTGCCATTGAGAGAACGCAGCCTTGGCCCACAGCGACAATCCTGCAGTGAAGAGAAGTTGGGCCCCTAGGGTTGTTCAGGCAGCTTTGAAGCCGAAGGCAAGAAGCTTCCATTCCAGGAGAATACGAACTTTCTCTTCGGTGTCCGACTTTCAAGCTTGATGACACAGCAGATTTGTCTAAGATTCTGCCTACTTCCCTACTACTAGGGAAAGTCTGCTTCCTTCTGCTAAGAAAGGTTTTCACGTGGTGAGTGCTGTACGTGCAGCAGAGCATTCCCCCGCCGGGCAAAAGTTAGGCCTTGGTGAATCTGGTTGGTCCCAGAAGTCCAGCATTGTCACAGGTAAAGCTGTCCGTTGTTTTCATGCTGGAACTAAACATATAGCTTCAGGCTGCCGTAGGGAGACGTATTTGGGAGCCCACAGGTTTCACTTGTGAGGAACAGTGGTGTTTCTCAGAAGAATCCAAATGCCTCTCTGGCTATGCCAGCATGGAATGTAAGGTTGCTTGGGACAGTTTTCCTGAGGCCGTTTGAATGCTGTACAAAGGAGAGCTGTTGAGCGATCCGGGCAGGGCTTTGCCTTTACCGCTGCATGTTCACAGCCTTAAAGCCAACGAACCCACTTGCTTCCCGGGACTCAAAGACCGCACAAGATTTGGACGGTATTCAGTGCCCTTTCACAGATGTTACAACGAAGGTGAGTGCACAATGAATCGTGAAATACGTAACAGTGTTGCAGCCTTCCTTTAACACATGCTTCTTCACTACTAGGGCATAGCTCAGATTACTATGGGAGAAATCTGGACTTTTACTTGAGCACATTGGTGCCTGTTCTTTGCCGGCAAGCTCTAGTGTGCTCCTGGAGGAGCTCGCAGCAAGGAATCGAGACCAGCATGCCTCATACGATTACACTCAAGTGCTTTCGTGATGCCGTCAGGCAGCAAAGGGAAGATGGGCAGCAGGAGTGATTTTCAGGCAGCTTTCAAACCGCACCTCTCTGGCCTACCACGGAAGAAATGAAAGTTCTGCCAGGGTTGCCCGGTTTCAAACTTGAGCTCATAAGGTTATCCTCAGTAGTTTCTGACTACCTCAAGGAAACACAAGGGACCCACAGGGCTCTTCCATGCAGTTCCTGTGGGCACAGGGACCTCTGCATACGATGAAATGGGTAAGTATTTCAGTACCTTAGGTAGGCCAAGGTGACCATGGCTCTTGCACAAACGTAACAGTGTGAAGTGTGAAAAATGTACTGGTCTTCAGGCTGTGTACCAGACTGAATCACAAGCACATTGTGCCGTAGCAGTGTAGTTCTGTTTCAGTCACTGAGGACTATCCACTTGCAAAGATAGTCTGCCAGGCGCTGCTTTTGCTAGGCTCTATGACGAATGGAACACTCTACCTAGGCATCCCATAAAGGAGTACTTTACCCTTGCTATAAAAGTGGAGTGCTCCCGGGGACCTACTTCGCCTAGGTTTCCTCAGAAGCCAGCGGCCTCTCTTCTAGCACACAGTAGTCATCATGAGAAACTGGTGCACGATACACTGCCCTTGTGTCCTCAGGGGCATAGCAGTGTTAAGGCACTCCTTTCAGAGTATGGCTTCGTGGCTACTGCTGCACACTCAACTCTGCTGATGTGAAATACTGGATCTTATCCTGAGGACATAGGTCACCTTTCATTTGTATGGAGCTGAATCTGGAGTGCAGTTGGATGAGTTTCTAGAAAGCAATTGCCAGCACATTATTGCCATTGAGAGAACGCAGCCTTGGCACACAGCGACAATCCTGCAGTGAAGAGAAGTTCGGCCCCTAGGGTTGTTCAGGCAGCTTTGAAGCCGAAGGCAAGAAGCTTCCATTCCAGGAGAATACGAACTTTCTCTTCGGTGTCCGACTTTCAAGCTTGATGACACAGCAGATTGGTCTAAGATTCTGCCTACTTCCCTACTACTAGGGAAAGTCTGCTTCCTTCTGCTAAGAAAGGTTTTCACGTGGTGAGTGCTGTACGTGCAGCAGAGCATTCCCCCGCCGGGCAAAAGTTAGGCCTTGGTGAATCTGGTTGGTCCCAGAAGTCAGGCATTGTCACAGGTAAAGCTGTCCGTTGTTTTCATGCTGGAACTAAACATATAGCTTCAGGCTGCCGTAGGGAGACGTATTTGGGAGCCCACAGGTTTCACTTGTGAGGCACAGTGGTGTTTCTCAGAAGAATCCAAATGCCTCTCTGGCTATGCCAGCATGGAATGTAAGGTTGCTTGGGACAGCTTTCCTGAGGCCGTTTGAATGCTGTACAAACGAGAGCTGTTGAGCGATCCGGGCAGGGCTTTGCCTTTACCGCTGCATGTTCACAGCCTTAAAGCCAACGAACCCAATTGCTTCCCGGGACTCAAAGACCGCACAAGATGTGGACGGTATTCAGTGCCCTTTCGCAGATGTTACAACGAAGGTGAGTGCACAATGAGTCGTGAAATACGTAACAGTGTTGCAGCCTTCCTTTAACACATGCTTCTTCACTACTAGGGCATAGCTCAGATTACTATGGGAGAAATCTGGACTTTTGCTTGAGCACAGGGGTGCCAGTTCTTTGCCGGCAAGCTCCAGTGTGCTCCTGGAGGAGCTCGCAGCAAGGAAACGAGACCAGCATGCCTCATACGATTACACTCAAGTGCTTTCGTGATGCCGTCAGGCAGCAAAGGGAAGATGGGCAGCAGGAGTGATTTTCAGGCAGCTTTCAAACCGCACCTCTCTGGCCTACCACGGACGAAATGAAAGTTCTGCCAGGGTTGCCCGGTTTCAAACTTGAGCTCATAAGGTTATCCTCAGTAGTTTCTGACTACCTCAAGGAAACACACGGGACCCACAGGGCTCTTCCATGCAGTTCCTGTGGGCACAGGGACCTCTGCATAGGATGAAATGGGTAAGTATTTCAGTACCTTAGGTAGGCCTCGGTGACCATGGCTCTTGCACATACTTAAGAGTGTGAAGTTTGAAAAATGTACTGGTCTTCAGGCTGGATGTAAAGGTTAGCTTTCTCTTCTGTGAGAGTGCTATCCTGTGTACCAGACTGAATCACAAGCACATTGTGCCGTAGCAGTGTAGTTCTGTTTCAGTCACTGAGGACTATCCACTTGCAAAGATAGTCTGCCAGGCGCTGCTTTTGCTAGGCTCTATGACGAATGGAACACTCTACCTAGGCATCCCAGAAAGGAGTACATTACCCTTGCTATAAAAGTGAAGAGTGCTCCCGGGGACCTACTTCGCCTAGGGTTCCTCAGAAGCCAGCGGCCTCTCTTCTAGCACACAGTGGTCATCATGAGAAACTGGTGCACGATACACTGCCCTTGTGTCCTCAGGGGCATAGCAGAGCTAAGGCACTCCTTTCAGAGTATGGATTCGTGGCTACTGCTGCACACTCAACTCTGCTGATGTGAAATACTGGATCTTATCCTGAGGAGTTAGGTCACCTTTCATTTGTATGGAGCTGAATCTGGAGTGCAGTTGGATGAGTTTCTAGAAAGCAATTGCCAGCCCATTATTGCCATTGAAAGAACGCAGCCTTGGCCCACAGCGACAATCCTGCAGTGAAGAGAAGTTGGGCCCATAGGGCTGTTCAGGCAGCTTTGAAGCCCAAGGCAAGAAGCTTCCATTCCAGGAGAATACGAACTTTCTCTTCGGTGTCCGACTTTCAAGCTTGATGACACAGCAGATTAGTCTAAGATTCTGCCTACTTCCCTACTACTAGGGAAAGTCTGCTTCCTTCTGCTAAGAAAGGTTTTCACGTGGTGAGTGCTGTACGTGCAGCAGAGCATTCCCCCGCCGGGCAAAAGTTAGGCCTTGGTGAATCTGGTTGGTCCCCGAAGTCCAGCATTGTCACAGGTAAAGCTGTCCGTTGTTTTCATGCTGGAACTAAACATATAGCTTCAGGCTGCCGTAGGGAGACGTATTTGGGAGCCCACAGGTTTCACTTGTGAGGCACAGTGGTGTTTCTCAGAAGAATCCAAATGCCTCTCTGGCTATGCCAGCATGGAATGTAAGGTTGCTTGGGACAGCTTTCCTGAGGCCGTTTGCATGCTGTCCAAAGAGAGCTGTTGAGCGATCCGGGCAGGGCTTTGCCTTTACCGCTGCATGTTCACAGCCTTAAAGCCAACGAACCCAATTGCTTCCCGGGACTCAAAGACCGCACAAGATTTGGACGGTATTCAGTGCCCTTTCACAGATGTTACAACGAAGGTGAGTGCACAATGAATCGTGAAATACGTAACAGTTGCAGCCTTCCTTTAACACATGCTTCTTCACTACTAGGGCATAGCTCAGATTACTATTGGAGAAATCTGGACTTTTGCTTGAGCACAGGGGTGCCAGTTCTTTGCCGGCAAGCTCCAGTGTGCTCCTGGAGGAGCTCGCAGCAAGGAAACGAGACCAGCATGCCTCATACGATTACACTCAAGTGCTTTCGTGATGCCGTCAGGCAGCAAAGGGAAGATGGGCAGCAGGAGTGATTTTCAGGCAGCTTTCAAACCGCACCTCTCTGGCCTACCACGGACGAAATGAAAGTTCTGCCAGGGTTGCCCGGTTTCAAACTTGAGCTCATAAGGTTATCCTCAGTAGTTTCTGACTACCTCAAGGAAACACACGGGACCCACAGGGCTCTTCCATGCAGTTCCTGTGGGCACAGGGACCTCTGCATAGGATGAAATGGGTAAGTATTTCAGTACCTTAGGTAGGCCTCGGTGACCATGGCTCTTGCACATACTTAAGAGTGTGAAGTTTGAAAAATGTACTGGTCTTCAGGCTGGATGTAAAGGTTAGCTTTCTCTTCTGTGAGAGTGCTATCCTGTGTACCAGACTGAATCACAAGCACATTGTGCCGTAGCAGTGTAGTTCTGTTTCAGTCACTGAGGACTATCCACTTGCAAAGATAGTCTGCCAGGCGCTGCTTTTGCTAGGCTCTATGACGAATGGAACACTCTACCTAGGCATCCGGAAAGGAGTACATTACCCTTGCTATAAAAGTGAAGAGTGCTCCCGGGGACCTACTTCGCCTAGGGTTCCTCAGAAGCCAGCGGCCTCTCTCTAGCACACTGTGGTCATCATGAGAAACTGGTGCAAAATACACTACCCTATATGTCCCCAGGGGCATAGCAGTGTTAAGGCACTCCTTTTCAGAGTATGGGTTCGTGGCTACCACTGCACACTCAACTCTGCTAATGTGAAATACTGGATCTTACCCTGAGGACTTAGGTCACCTTTCATTTATATGGAGCTGAATCTGGAGTGCAGTTGGATGAGTTTCTAGAAAGCAATTGCCAGCACATTATTGCCATTGAGAGAACGCAGCCTTGGCCCACAGCGACAATCCTGCAGTGAAGAGAAGTTGGGCCCCTAGGGCTGTTCAGGCAGCTTTGAACCCCAAAGCAAGAAGCTTCCCTTCCAGGAGAATACGAACCTTCCCGTCGGTGTCCGACTTTCAAGCTTGATGACACAGCAGATTTATCTGAAGATTCTGCCTATCTCCCTACTACTAGGAAAAGACTGCTTCCTTCTGCTAAGAAAGGTTTCCACGTGGTGAGTGCTGTACGTGCAGAAGAGCATTCCCCCGCCGGGCAAAAGTTAGGCCTTGGTGAATCTGGACGGTGCTTGAAGTCCAGCATTGTCACAGGTAAAGCTCTCCTTTGTTTTCATGCTGGAAGTAAACATATAGCTTCAGGCTGCCCTAGGGAGCCGTATTTGGGAGCCCATAGGTTTCACTTGTGAGGCACAGTGGTGTTTCTCAGAAGAATCCAAATGCCTCCCTGGCTACGCCAGCATGGAATGTAAGGCTGCTTCGAACAGCGTTCCTGAGGCCGTTTGAATGCTGTATAAACGAGAGCTGTTGAGCGATCCGGGCAGGGCTTTGCCTTTACCGCTGCACGTTCACAGCCTTAAAGCCAACGAACCCACTTACTTCCTGGGCCTCAAACGCAGCAGAAGATTTGTACGGCATTCAGTGCCTTTCACAAATGTTACAACGAAGGTGAGTGCACAATGAGTCGTGAAATACGTAACAGTGTTGCAGCCTTCCTTTAACACATGCTTCTTCACTACTATGGCATAGCTCAGATTACTATGGGAGAAATCTGGACTTTTACTTGAGCACATTGGTGCCTGTTCTTTGCCGGCAAGCTCTAGTGTGCTCTTGGAGGAGCTCGCAGCAAGGAATCGAGACCAGCATGCCTCATACGATTACACTCAATTGCTTTCGTGATGCCGTCAGGCAGCAAAGGGAAGATGGGCAGCAGGAGTGATTTTCAGGCAGCTTTCAAACCGCACCTCTCTGGCCTACCACGGAAGAAATGAAAGTTCTGCCAGGGTTGCCCGGTTTCAAACTTGAGCTCATAAGGTTATCCTCAGTAGTTTCTGACTACCTCAAGGAAACACAAGGGACCCACAAGGCTCTTCCATGCAGTTCCTGTGGGCACAGGGACCTCTGCATACGATGAAATGGGTATTTCAGTACCTTAGGTAGGCCTCGGTGGCCATGGCTCTTGCACATACTTAAGAGTGTGAAGTTTGAAAAATGTACTGGTCTTCAGGCTGGATGTAAAGGTTAGCTTTCTCTTCTGTGAGAGTGCTATCCTGTGTACCAGACTGAATCACAAGCACATTGTGCCGTAGCAGTGTAGTTCTGTTTCAGTCACTGAGGACTATCCACTTGCAAAGATAGTCTGCCAGGCGCTGCTTTTGCTAGGCTCTATGACGAATGGAACACTCTACCTAGGCATCCGGAAAGGAGTACATTACCCTTGCTATAAAAGTGAAGAGTGCTCCCGGGGACCTACTTCGCCTAGGGTTCCTCAGAAGCCAGCGGCCTCTCTCTAGCACACTGTGGTCATCATGAGAAACTGGTGCAAAATACACTACCCTATGTGTCCCCAGGGGCATAGCAGTGTTAAGGCACTCCTTTTCAGAGTATGGGTTCGTGGCTACCACTGCACACTCAACTCTGCTAATGTGAAATACTGGATCTTACCCTGAGGACTTAGGTCACCTTTCATTTATATGGAGCTGAATCTGGAGTGCAGTTGGATGAGTTTCTAGAAAGCAATTGCCAGCACATTATTGCCATTGAGAGAACGCAGCCTTGGCCCACAGCGACAATCCTGCAGTGAAGAGAAGTTGGGCCCCTAGGGCTGTTCAGGCAGCTTTGAAGCCCAAAGCAAGAAGCTTCCCTTCCAGGAGAATACGAACCTTCCCGTCGGTGTCCGACTTTCAAGCTTGATGACACAGCAGATTTATCTGAAGATTCTGCCTATCTCCCTACTACTAGGGAAAGACTGCTTCCTTCTGCTAAGAAAGGTTTCCACGTGGTGAGTGCTGTACGTGCAGAAGAGCATTCCCCCGCCGGGCAAAAGTTAGGCCTTGGTGAATCTGGACGGTGCTTGAAGTCCAGCATTGTCACAGGTAAAGCTGTCCGTTGTTTTCATGCTGGAAGTAAACATATAGCTTCAGGCTGCCCTAGGGAGCCGTATTTGGGAGCCCATAGGTTTCACTTGTGAGGCACAGTGGTGTTTCTCAGAAGAATCCAAATGCCTCCCTGGCTACGCCAGCATGGAATGTAAGGCTGCTTCGAACAGCGTTCCTGAGGCCGTTTGAATGCTGTATAAACGAGAGCTGTTGAGCGATCCGGGCAGGGCTTTGCCTTTACCGCTGCACGTTCACAGCCTTAAAGCCAACGAACCCACTTACTTCCTGGGCCTCAAACGCAGCAGAAGATTTGTACGGCATTCAGTGCCTTTCACAGATGTTACAACGAAGGTGAGTGCACAATGAGTCGTGAAATACGTAACAGTGTTGCAGCCTTCCTTTAACACATGCTTCTTCACTACTAGGGCATAGCTCAGGTTACTATGGGAGAAATCTGGACTTTTACTTGAGCACATTGGTGCCTGTTCTTTGCCGGCAAGCTCTAGTGTGCTCCTGGAGGAGCTCCCAGCAAGGAACCGAGACCAGCATGCCTCATACGATTACACTCAAGTTCTTTCGTGATGCCGTCAGGCAGCAAAGAGAAGATGGGCATTAGGAGTGAATATCAGGCAGCTTTCAAACCGCACCTGTCTGGGATACCACGGACGAAATGAAAGTTCTGCCAGGGTGGCCCGGTTTCAAACATGAGCTCATAAGGTTATCCTCAGTAGTTTCTGACTACCTCAAGGAACCACACGGGACCCAAAGGGCTCTTCCATGCAGTTCCTGTGGGCACAGGGACCTCTGCATACGATGAAATGGGTAAGTATTTCAGTACCTTAGGTAGGCCAAGGTGACCATGGCTTTTGCACATACTTAAGAGTGTGAAGTGTGAAAAATGTACTGGTCTTCAGGCTGTGTACCAGACTGAATCACAAGCACATTGTGCCGTAGCAGTGTAGTTCTGTTTCAGTCACTGAGGACTATCCACTTGCAAAGATAGTCTGCCAGGCGCTGCTTTTGCTAGGCTCTATGACGAATGGAACACTCTACCTAGGCATCCCAGAAAGGAGTACATTACCCTTGCTATAAAAGTGAAGAGTGCTCCCGGGGACCTACTTCGCCTAGGTTTCCTCAGAAGCCAGCGGCCTCTCTTCTAGCACACAGTAGTCATCATGAGAAACTGGTGCACGATACACTGCCCTTGTGTCCTCAGGGGCATAGGAGAGCTAAGGCACTCCTTTCAGAGTATGGATTCGTGGCTACTGCTGCACACTCAACTCTGCTGATGTGAAATACTGGATCTTATCCTGAGGAGTTAGGTCACCTTTCATTTGTATGGAGCTGAATCTGGAGTGCAGTTGGATGAGTTTCTAGAAAGCAATTGCCAGCACATTATTGCCATTGAGAGAACGCAGCCTTGGCCCACAGCGACAATCCTGCAGTGAAGAGAAGTTGGGCCCCTAGGGTTGTTCAGGCAGCTTTGAAGCCGAAGGCAAGAAGCTTCCATTCCAGGAGAATACGAACTTTCTCTTCGGTGTCCGACTTTCAAGCTTGATGACACAGCAGATTTGTCTAAGATTCTGCCTACTTCCCTACTACTAGGGAAAGTCTGCTTCCTTCTGCTAAGAAAGGTTTTCACGTGGTGAGTGCTGTACGTGCAGCAGAGCATTCCCCCGCCGGGCAAAAGTTAGGCCTTGGTGAATCTGGTTGGTCCCAGAAGTCCAGCATTGTCACAGGTAAAGCTGTCCGTTGTTTTCATGCTGGAACTAAACATATAGCTTCAGGCTGCCGTAGGGAGACGTATTTGGGAGCCCACAGGTTTCACTTGTGAGGAACAGTGGTGTTTCTCAGAAGAATCCAAATGCCTCTCTGGCTATGCCAGCATGGAATGTAAGGTTGCTTGGGACAGTTTTCCTGAGGCCGTTTGAATGCTGTACAAAGGAGAGCTGTTGAGCGATCCGGGCAGGGCTTTGCCTTTACCGCTGCATGTTCACAGCCTTAAAGCCAACGAACCCACTTGCTTCCCGGGACTCAAAGACCGCACAAGATTTGGACGGTATTCAGTGCCCTTTCACAGATGTTACAACGAAGGTGAGTGCACAATGAATCGTGAAATACGTAACAGTGTTGCAGCCTTCCTTTAACACATGCTTCTTCACTACTAGGGCATAGCTCAGATTACTATGGGAGAAATCTGGACTTTTACTTGAGCACATTGGTGCCTGTTCTTTGCCGGCAAGCTCTAGTGTGCTCCTGGAGGAGCTCGCAGCAAGGAATCGAGACCAGCATGCCTCATACGATTACACTCAAGTGCTTTCGTGATGCCGTCAGGCAGCAAAGGGAAGATGGGCAGCAGGAGTGATTTTCAGGCAGCTTTCAAACCGCACCTCTCTGGCCTACCACGGAAGAAATGAAAGTTCTGCCAGGGTTGCCCGGTTTCAAACTTGAGCTCATAAGGTTATCCTCAGTAGTTTCTGACTACCTCAAGGAAACACAAGGGACCCACAGGGCTCTTCCATGCAGTTCCTGTGGGCACAGGGACCTCTGCATACGATGAAATGGGTAAGTATTTCAGTACCTTAGGTAGGCCAAGGTGACCATGGCTCTTGCACAAACGTAACAGTGTGAAGTGTGAAAAATGTACTGGTCTTCAGGCTGTGTACCAGACTGAATCACAAGCACATTGTGCCGTAGCAGTGTAGTTCTGTTTCAGTCACTGAGGACTATCCACTTGCAAAGATAGTCTGCCAGGCGCTGCTTTTGCTAGGCTCTATGACGAATGGAACACTCTACCTAGGCATCCCATAAAGGAGTACTTTACCCTTGCTATAAAAGTGGAGTGCTCCCGGGGACCTACTTCGCCTAGGTTTCCTCAGAAGCCAGCGGCCTCTCTTCTAGCACACAGTAGTCATCATGAGAAACTGGTGCACGATACACTGCCCTTGTGTCCTCAGGGGCATAGCAGTGTTAAGGCACTCCTTTCAGAGTATGGCTTCGTGGCTACTGCTGCACACTCAACTCTGCTGATGTGAAATACTGGATCTTATCCTGAGGACATAGGTCACCTTTCATTTGTATGGAGCTGAATCTGGAGTGCAGTTGGATGAGTTTCTAGAAAGCAATTGCCAGCACATTATTGCCATTGAGAGAACGCAGCCTTGGCACACAGCGACAATCCTGCAGTGAAGAGAAGTTGGGCCCCTAGGGTTGTTCAGGCAGCTTTGAAGCCGAAGGCAAGAAGCTTCCATTCCAGGAGAATACGAACTTTCTCTTCGGTGTCCGACTTTCAAGCTTGATGACACAGCAGATTGGTCTAAGATTCTGCCTACTTCCCTACTACTAGGGAAAGTCTGCTTCCTTCTGCTAAGAAAGGTTTTCACGTGGTGAGTGCTGTACGTGCAGCAGAGCATTCCCCCGCCGGGCAAAAGTTAGGCCTTGGTGAATCTGGTTGGTCCCAGAAGTCAGGCATTGTCACAGGTAAAGCTGTCCGTTGTTTTCATGCTGGAACTAAACATATAGCTTCAGGCTGCCGTAGGGAGACGTATTTGGGAGCCCACAGGTTTCACTTGTGAGGCACAGTGGTGTTTCTCAGAAGAATCCAAATGCCTCTCTGGCTATGCCAGCATGGAATGTAAGGTTGCTTGGGACAGCTTTCCTGAGGCCGTTTGAATGCTGTACAAACGAGAGCTGTTGAGCGATCCGGGCAGGGCTTTGCCTTTACCGCTGCATGTTCACAGCCTTAAAGCCAACGAACCCAATTGCTTCCCGGGACTCAAAGACCGCACAAGATGTGGACGGTATTCAGTGCCCTTTCGCAGATGTTACAACGAAGGTGAGTGCACAATGAGTCGTGAAATACGTAACAGTGTTGCAGCCTTCCTTTAACACATGCTTCTTCACTACTAGGGCATAGCTCAGATTACTATGGGAGAAATCTGGACTTTTGCTTGAGCACAGGGGTGCCAGTTCTTTGCCGGCAAGCTCCAGTGTGCTCCTGGAGGAGCTCGCAGCAAGGAAACGAGACCAGCATGCCTCATACGATTACACTCAAGTGCTTTCGTGATGCCGTCAGGCAGCAAAGGGAAGATGGGCAGCAGGAGTGATTTTCAGGCAGCTTTCAAACCGCACCTCTCTGGCCTACCACGGACGAAATGAAAGTTCTGCCAGGGTTGCCCGGTTTCAAACTTGAGCTCATAAGGTTATCCT
Source organism: Balaenoptera physalus (assembly GCF_965194825.1). Classification (NCBI taxonomy): domain Eukaryota; kingdom Metazoa; phylum Chordata; class Mammalia; order Artiodactyla; family Balaenopteridae; genus Balaenoptera; species Balaenoptera physalus. The sequence continues at coordinate 556,771 of NW_028126495.1, read as the reverse complement.
CAGTAGTTTCTGACTACCTCAAGGAAACACACGGGACCCACAGGGCTCTTCCATGCAGTTCCTGTGGGCACAGGGACCTCTGCATAGGATGAAATGGGTAAGTATTTCAGTACCTTAGGTAGGCCTCGGTGACCATGGCTCTTGCACATACTTAAGAGTGTGAAGTTTGAAAAATGTACTGGTCTTCAGGCTGGATGTAAAGGTTAGCTTTCTCTTCTGTGAGAGTGCTATCCTGTGTACCAGACTGAATCACAAGCACATTGTGCCGTAGCAGTGTAGTTCTGTTTCAGTCACTGAGGACTATCCACTTGCAAAGATAGTCTGCCAGGCGCTGCTTTTGCTAGGCTCTATGACGAATGGAACACTCTACCTAGGCATCCCAGAAAGGAGTACATTACCCTTGCTATAAAAGTGAAGAGTGCTCCCGGGGACCTACTTCGCCTAGGGTTCCTCAGAAGCCAGCGGCCTCTCTTCTAGCACACAGTGGTCATCATGAGAAACTGGTGCACGATACACTGCCCTTGTGTCCTCAGGGGCATAGCAGAGCTAAGGCACTCCTTTCAGAGTATGGATTCGTGGCTACTGCTGCACACTCAACTCTGCTGATGTGAAATACTGGATCTTATCCTGAGGAGTTAGGTCACCTTTCATTTGTATGGAGCTGAATCTGGAGTGCAGTTGGATGAGTTTCTAGAAAGCAATTGCCAGCCCATTATTGCCATTGAAAGAACGCAGCCTTGGCCCACAGCGACAATCCTGCAGTGAAGAGAAGTTGGGCCCATAGGGCTGTTCAGGCAGCTTTGAAGCCCAAGGCAAGAAGCTTCCATTCCAGGAGAATACGAACTTTCTCTTCGGTGTCCGACTTTCAAGCTTGATGACACAGCAGATTAGTCTAAGATTCTGCCTACTTCCCTACTACTAGGGAAAGTCTGCTTCCTTCTGCTAAGAAAGGTTTTCACGTGGTGAGTGCTGTACGTGCAGCAGAGCATTCCCCCGCCGGGCAAAAGTTAGGCCTTGGTGAATCTGGTTGGTCCCCGAAGTCCAGCATTGTCACAGGTAAAGCTGTCCGTTGTTTTCATGCTGGAACTAAACATATAGCTTCAGGCTGCCGTAGGGAGACGTATTTGGGAGCCCACAGGTTTCACTTGTGAGGCACAGTGGTGTTTCTCAGAAGAATCCAAATGCCTCTCTGGCTATGCCAGCATGGAATGTAAGGTTGCTTGGGACAGCTTTCCTGAGGCCGTTTGCATGCTGTACAAACGAGAGCTGTTGAGCGATCCGGGCAGGGCTTTGCCTTTACCGCTGCATGTTCACAGCCTTAAAGCCAACGAACCCAATTGCTTCCCGGGACTCAAAGACCGCACAAGATTTGGACGGTATTCAGTGCCCTTTCACAGATGTTACAACGAAGGTGAGTGCACAATGAATCGTGAAATACGTAACAGTTGCAGCCTTCCTTTAACACATGCTTCTTCACTACTAGGGCATAGCTCAGATTACTATTGGAGAAATCTGGACTTTTGCTTGAGCACAGGGGTGCCAGTTCTTTGCCGGCAAGCTCCAGTGTGCTCCTGGAGGAGCTCGCAGCAAGGAAACGAGACCAGCATGCCTCATACGATTACACTCAAGTGCTTTCGTGATGCCGTCAGGCAGCAAAGGGAAGATGGGCAGCAGGAGTGATTTTCAGGCAGCTTTCAAACCGCACCTCTCTGGCCTACCACGGACGAAATGAAAGTTCTGCCAGGGTTGCCCGGTTTCAAACTTGAGCTCATAAGGTTATCCTCAGTAGTTTCTGACTACCTCAAGGAAACACACGGGACCCACAGGGCTCTTCCATGCAGTTCCTGTGGGCACAGGGACCTCTGCATAGGATGAAATGGGTAAGTATTTCAGTACCTTAGGTAGGCCTCGGTGACCATGGCTCTTGCACATACTTAAGAGTGTGAAGTTTGAAAAATGTACTGGTCTTCAGGCTGGATGTAAAGGTTAGCTTTCTCTTCTGTGAGAGTGCTATCCTGTGTACCAGACTGAATCACAAGCACATTGTGCCGTAGCAGTGTAGTTCTGTTTCAGTCACTGAGGACTATCCACTTGCAAAGATAGTCTGCCAGGCGCTGCTTTTGCTAGGCTCTATGACGAATGGAACACTCTACCTAGGCATCCGGAAAGGAGTACATTACCCTTGCTATAAAAGTGAAGAGTGCTCCCGGGGACCTACTTCGCCTAGGGTTCCTCAGAAGCCAGCGGCCTCTCTCTAGCACACTGTGGTCATCATGAGAAACTGGTGCAAAATACACTACCCTATATGTCCCCAGGGGCATAGCAGTGTTAAGGCACTCCTTTTCAGAGTATGGGTTCGTGGCTACCACTGCACACTCAACTCTGCTAATGTGAAATACTGGATCTTACCCTGAGGACTTAGGTCACCTTTCATTTATATGGAGCTGAATCTGGAGTGCAGTTGGATGAGTTTCTAGAAAGCAATTGCCAGCACATTATTGCCATTGAGAGAACGCAGCCTTGGCCCACAGCGACAATCCTGCAGTGAAGAGAAGTTGGGCCCCTAGGGCTGTTCAGGCAGCTTTGAACCCCAAAGCAAGAAGCTTCCCTTCCAGGAGAATACGAACCTTCCCGTCGGTGTCCGACTTTCAAGCTTGATGACACAGCAGATTTATCTGAAGATTCTGCCTATCTCCCTACTACTAGGAAAAGACTGCTTCCTTCTGCTAAGAAAGGTTTCCACGTGGTGAGTGCTGTACGTGCAGAAGAGCATTCCCCCGCCGGGCAAAAGTTAGGCCTTGGTGAATCTGGACGGTGCTTGAAGTCCAGCATTGTCACAGGTAAAGCTCTCCTTTGTTTTCATGCTGGAAGTAAACATATAGCTTCAGGCTGCCCTAGGGAGCCGTATTTGGGAGCCCATAGGTTTCACTTGTGAGGCACAGTGGTGTTTCTCAGAAGAATCCAAATGCCTCCCTGGCTACGCCAGCATGGAATGTAAGGCTGCTTCGAACAGCGTTCCTGAGGCCGTTTGAATGCTGTATAAACGAGAGCTGTTGAGCGATCCGGGCAGGGCTTTGCCTTTACGGCTGCACGTTCACAGCCTTAAAGCCAACGAACCCACTTACTTCCTGGGCCTCAAACGCAGCAGAAGATTTGTACGGCATTCAGTGCCTTTCACAAATGTTACAACGAAGGTGAGTGCACAATGAGTCGTGAAATACGTAACAGTGTTGCAGCCTTCCTTTAACACATGCTTCTTCACTACTATGGCATAGCTCAGATTACTATGGGAGAAATCTGGACTTTTACTTGAGCACATTGGTGCCTGTTCTTTGCCGGCAAGCTCTAGTGTGCTCTTGGAGGAGCTCGCAGCAAGGAATCGAGACCAGCATGCCTCATACGATTACACTCAATTGCTTTCGTGATGCCGTCAGGCAGCAAAGGGAAGATGGGCAGCAGGAGTGATTTTCAGGCAGCTTTCAAACCGCACCTCTCTGGCCTACCACGGAAGAAATGAAAGTTCTGCCAGGGTTGCCCGGTTTCAAACTTGAGCTCATAAGGTTATCCTCAGTAGTTTCTGACTACCTCAAGGAAACACAAGGGACCCACAAGGCTCTTCCATGCAGTTCCTGTGGGCACAGGGACCTCTGCATACGATGAAATGGGTATTTCAGTACCTTAGGTAGGCCTCGGTGGCCATGGCTCTTGCACATACTTAAGAGTGTGAAGTTTGAAAAATGTACTGGTCTTCAGGCTGGATGTAAAGGTTAGCTTTCTCTTCTGTGAGAGTGCTATCCTGTGTACCAGACTGAATCACAAGCACATTGTGCCGTAGCAGTGTAGTTCTGTTTCAGTCACTGAGGACTATCCACTTACAAAGAGAGTCTGCCAGGCGCTGCTTTTGCTAGGCTCTATGACGAATGGAACATTCTACTTAGGCATCCCAGAAAGGTGTACATTACCCTTGCTATAAAAGTGAAGAGTGCTCCCGGGGACCTACTTCGCCTAGGGTTCCTCAGAAGCCAGCGGCCTCTCTCTAGCACACTGTGGTCATCATGAGAAACTGGTGCAAAATACACTACCCTATATGTCCCCAGGGGCATAGCAGTGTTAAGGCACTCCTTTTCAGAGTATGGGTTCGTGGCTACCACTGCACACTCAACTCTGCTAATGTGAAATACTGGATCTTACCCTGAGGACTTAGGTCACCTTTCATTTATATGGAGCTGAATCTGGAGTGCAGTTGGATGAGTTTCTAGAAAGCAATTGCCAGCACATTATTGCCATTGAGAGAACGCAGCCTTGGCCCACAGCGACAATCCTGCAGTGAAGAGAAGTTGGGCCCCTAGGGCTGTTCAGGCAGCTTTGAAGCCCAAAGCAAGAAGCTTCCCTTCCAGGAGAATACGAACCTTCCCGTCGGTGTCCGACTTTCAAGCTTGATGACACAGCAGATTTATCTGAAGATTCTGCCTATCTCCCTACTACTAGGGAAAGACTGCTTCCTTCTGCTAAGAAAGGTTTCCACGTGGTGAGTGCTGTACGTGCAGAAGAGCATTCCCCCGCCGGGCAAAAGTTAGGCCTTGGTGAATCTGGACGGTGCTTGAAGTCCAGCATTGTCACAGGTAAAGCTGTCCGTTGTTTTCATGCTGGAAGTAAACATATAGCTTCAGGCTGCCCTAGGGAGCCGTATTTGGGAGCCCATAGGTTTCACTTGTGAGGCACAGTGGTGTTTCTCAGAAGAATCCAAATGCCTCCCTGGCTACGCCAGCATGGAATGTAAGGCTGCTTCGAACAGCGTTCCTGAGGCCGTTTGAATGCTGTATAAACGAGAGCTGTTGAGCGATCCGGGCAGGGCTTTGCCTTTACCGCTGCACGTTCACAGCCTTAAAGCCAACGAACCCACTTACTTCCTGGGCCTCAAACGCAGCAGAAGATTTGTACGGCATTCAGTGCCTTTCACAAATGTTACAACGAAGGTGAGTGCACAATGAGTCGTGAAATACGTAACAGTGTTGCAGCCTTCCTTTAACACATGCTTCTTCACTACTATGGCATAGCTCAGATTACTATGGGAGAAATCTGGGCTTTTACTTGAGCACATTGGTGCCTGTTCTTTGCCGGCAAGCTCTAGTGTGCTCCTGGAGGAGCTCGCAGCAAGGAATCGAGACCAGCATGCCTCATACGATTACACTCAAGTGCTTTCGTGATGCCGTCAGGCAGCAAAGGGAAGATGGGCAGCAGGAGTGATTTTCAGGCAGCTTTCAAACCGCACCTCTCTGGCCTACCACGGAAGAAATGAAAGTTCTGCCAGGGTTGCCCGGTTTCAAACTTGAGCTCATAAGGTTATCCTCAGTAGTTTCTGACTACCTCAAGGAAACACAAGGGACCCACAGGGCTCTTCCATGCAGTTCCTGTGGGCACAGGGACCTCTGCATACGATGAAATGGGTAAGTATTTCAGTACCTTAGGTAGGCCAAGGTGACCATGGCTCTTGCACAAACGTAACAGTGTGAAGTGTGAAAAATGTACTGGTCTTCAGGCTGTGTACCAGACTGAATCACAAGCACATTGTGCCGTAGCAGTGTAGTTCTGTTTCAGTCACTGAGGACTATCCACTTGCAAAGATAGTCTGCCAGGCGCTGCTTTTGCTAGGCTCTATGACGAATGGAACACTCTACCTAGGCATCCCAGAAAGGAGTACATTACCCTTGCTATAAAAGTGAAGAGTGCTCCCGGGGACCTACTTCGCCTAGGTTTCCTCAGAAGCCAGCGGCCTCTCTTCTAGCACACAGTAGTCATCATGAGAAACTGGTGCACGATACACTGCCCTTGTGTCCTCAGGGGCATAGCAGTGTTAAGGCACTCCTTTCAGAGTATGGCTTCGTGGCTACTGCTGCACACTCAACTCTGCTGATGTGAAATACTGGATCTTATCCTGAGGAGTTAGGTCACCTTTCATTTGTATGGAGCTGAATCTGGAGTGCAGTTGGATGAGTTTCTAGAAAGCAATTGCCAGCACATTATTGCCATTGAGAGAACGCAGCCTTGGCCCACAGCGACAATCCTGCAGTGAAGAGAAGTTGGGCCCCTAGGGCTGTTCAGGCAGCTTTGAACCCCAAAGCAAGAAGCTTCCCTTCCAGGAGAATACGAACCTTCCCGTCGGTGTCCGACTTTCAAGCTTGATGACACAGCAGATTTATCTGAAGATTCTGCCTATCTCCCTACTACTAGGGAAAGACTGCTTCCTTCTGCTAAGAAAGGTTTCCACGTGGTGAGTGCTGTACGTGCAGAAGAGCATTCCCCCGCCGGGCAAAAGTTAGGCCTTGGTGAATCTGGACGGTGCTTGAAGTCCAGCATTGTCACAGGTAAAGCTCTCCTTTGTTTTCATGCTGGAAGTAAACATATAGCTTCAGGCTGCCCTAGGGAGCCGTATTTGGGAGCCCATAGGTTTCACTTGTGAGGCACAGTGGTGTTTCTCAGAAGAATCCAAATGCCTCCCTGGCTACGCCAGCATGGAATGTAAGGCTGCTTCGAACAGCGTTCCTGAGGTCGTTTGAATGCTGTATAAACGAGAGCTGTTGAGCGATCCGGGCAGGGCTTTGCCTTTACCGCTGCACGTTCACAGCCTTAAAGCCAACGAACCCACTTACTTCCTGGGCCTCAAACGCAGCAGAAGATTTGTACGGCATTCAGTGCCTTTCACACATGTTACAACGAAGGTGAGTGCACAATGAGTCGTGAAATACGTAACAGTGTTGCAGCCTTCCTTTAACACATGCTTCTTCACTACTATGGCATAGCTCAGATTACTATGGGAGAAATCTGGACTTTTACTTGAGCACATTGGTGCCTGTTCTTTGCCGGCAAGCTCTAGTGTGCTCCTGGAGGAGCTCGCAGCAAGGAATCGAGACCAGCATGCCTCATACGATTACACTCAAGTGCTTTCGTGATGCCGTCAGGCAGCAAAGGGAAGATGGGCAGCAGGAGTGATTTTCAGGCAGCTTTCAAACCGCACCTCTCTGGCCTACCACGGAAGAAATGAAAGTTCTGCCAGGGTTGCCCGGTTTCAAACTTGAGCTCATAAGGTTATCCTCAGTAGTTTCTGACTACCTCAAGGAAACACACGGGACCCACAGGGCTCTTCCATGCAGTTCCTGTGGGCACAGGGACCTCTGCATACGATGAAATGGGTAAGTATTTCAGTACCTTAGGTAGGCCAAGGTGACCATGGCTCTTGCACATACTTAAGAGTGTGAAGTTTGAAAAATGTACTGGTCTTCAGGCTGGATGTAAAGGTTAGCTTTCTCTTCTGTGAGAGTGCTATCCTGTGTACCAGACTGAATCACAAGCACATTGTGCCGTAGCAGTGTAGTTCTGTTTCAGTCACTGAGGACTATCCACTTACAAAGAGAGTCTGCCAGGCGCTGCTTTTGCTAGGCTCTATGACGAATGGAACATTCTACTTAGGCATAACAGAAAGGTGTACATTACCCTTGCTATAAAAGTGAAGAGTGCTCCCGGGGACCTACTTCGCCTAGGGTTCCTCAGAAGCCAGCGGCCTCTCTCTAGCACACTGTGGTCATCATGAGAAACTGGTGCAAAATACACTACCCTATATGTCCCCAGGGGCATAGCAGTGTTAAGGCACTCCTTTTCAGAGTATGGGTTCGTGGCTACCACTGCACACTCAACTCTGCTAATGTGAAATACTGGATCTTACCCTGAGGACTTAGGTCACCTTTCATTTATATGGAGCTGAATCTGGAGTGCAGTTGGATGAGTTTCTAGAAAGCAATTGCCAGCACATTATTGCCATTGAGAGAACGCAGCCTTGGCCCACAGCGACAATCCTGCAGTGAAGAGAAGTTGGGCCCCTAGGGCTGTTCAGGCAGCTTTGAAGCCCAAAGCAAGAAGCTTCCCTTCCAGGAGAATACGAACCTTCCCGTCGGTGTCCGACTTTCAAGCTTGATGACACAGCAGATTTATCTGAAGATTCTGCCTATCTCCCTACTACTAGGGAAAGACTGCTTCCTTCTGCTAAGAAAGGTTTCCACGTGGTGAGTGCTGTACGTGCAGAAGAGCATTCCCCCGCCGGGCAAAAGTTAGGCCTTGGTGAATCTGGACGGTGCTTGAAGTCCAGCATTGTCACAGGTAAAGCTGTCCGTTGTTTTCATGCTGGAAGTAAACATATAGCTTCAGGCTGCCCTAGGGAGCCGTATTTGGGAGCCCATAGGTTTCACTTGTGAGGCACAGTGGTGTTTCTCAGAAGAATCCAAATGCCTCCCTGGCTACGCCAGCATGGAATGTAAGGCTGCTTCGAACAGCGTTCCTGAGGCCGTTTGAATGCTGTATAAACGAGAGCTGTTGAGCGATCCGGGCAGGGCTTTGCCTTTACCGCTGCACGTTCACAGCCTTAAAGCCAACGAACCCACTTACTTCCTGGGCCTCAAACGCAGCAGAAGATTTGTACGGCATTCAGTGCCTTTCACAAATGTTACAACGAAGGTGAGTGCACAATGAGTCGTGAAATACGTAACAGTGTTGCAGCCTTCCTTTAACACATGCTTCTTCACTACTATGGCATAGCTCAGATTACTATGGGAGAAATCTGGGCTTTTACTTGAGCACATTGGTGCCTGTTCTTTGCCGGCAAGCTCTAGTGTGCTCCTGGAGGAGCTCGCAGCAAGGAATCGAGACCAGCATGCCTCATACGATTACACTCAAGTGCTTTCGTGATGCCGTCAGGCAGCAAAGGGAAGATGGGCAGCAGGAGTGATTTTCAGGCAGCTTTCAAACCGCACCTCTCTGGCCTACCACGGAAGAAATGAAAGTTCTGCCAGGGTTGCCCGGTTTCAAACTTGAGCTCATAAGGTTATCCTCAGTAGTTTCTGACTACCTCAAGGAAACACAAGGGACCCACAGGGCTCTTCCATGCAGTTCCTGTGGGCACAGGGACCTCTGCATACGATGAAATGGGTAAGTATTTCAGTACCTTAGGTAGGCCAAGGTGACCATGGCTCTTGCACAAACGTAACAGTGTGAAGTGTGAAAAATGTACTGGTCTTCAGGCTGTGTACCAGACTGAATCACAAGCACATTGTGCCGTAGCAGTGTAGTTCTGTTTCAGTCACTGAGGACTATCCACTTGCAAAGATAGTCTGCCAGGCGCTGCTTTTGCTAGGCTCTATGACGAATGGAACACTCTACCTAGGCATCCCAGAAAGGAGTACATTACCCTTGCTATAAAAGTGAAGAGTGCTCCCGGGGACCTACTTCGCCTAGGTTTCCTCAGAAGCCAGCGGCCTCTCTTCTAGCACACAGTAGTCATCATGAGAAACTGGTGCACGATACACTGCCCTTGTGTCCTCAGGGGCATAGCAGTGTTAAGGCACTCCTTTCAGAGTATGGCTTCGTGGCTACTGCTGCACACTCAACTCTGCTGATGTGAAATACTGGATCTTATCCTGAGGAGTTAGGTCACCTTTCATTTGTATGGAGCTGAATCTGGAGTGCAGTTGGATGAGTTTCTAGAAAGCAATTGCCAGCACATTATTGCCATTGAGAGAACGCAGCCTTGGCCCACAGCGACAATCCTGCAGTGAAGAGAAGTTGGGCCCCTAGGGCTGTTCAGGCAGCTTTGAACCCCAAAGCAAGAAGCTTCCCTTCCAGGAGAATACGAACCTTCCCGTCGGTGTCCGACTTTCAAGCTTGATGACACAGCAGATTTATCTGAAGATTCTGCCTATCTCCCTACTACTAGGGAAAGACTGCTTCCTTCTGCTAAGAAAGGTTTCCACGTGGTGAGTGCTGTACGTGCAGAAGAGCATTCCCCCGCCGGGCAAAAGTTAGGCCTTGGTGAATCTGGACGGTGCTTGAAGTCCAGCATTGTCACAGGTAAAGCTCTCCTTTGTTTTCATGCTGGAAGTAAACATATAGCTTCAGGCTGCCCTAGGGAGCCGTATTTGGGAGCCCATAGGTTTCACTTGTGAGGCACAGTGGTGTTTCTCAGAAGAATCCAAATGCCTCCCTGGCTACGCCAGCATGGAATGTAAGGCTGCTTCGAACAGCGTTCCTGAGGTCGTTTGAATGCTGTATAAACGAGAGCTGTTGAGCGATCCGGGCAGGGCTTTGCCTTTACCGCTGCACGTTCACAGCCTTAAAGCCAACGAACCCACTTACTTCCTGGGCCTCAAACGCAGCAGAAGATTTGTACGGCATTCAGTGCCTTTCACAAATCTTACAACGAAGGTGAGTGCACAATGAGTCGTGAAATACGTAACAGTGTTGCAGCCTTCCTTTAACACATGCTTCTTCACTACTATGGCATAGCTCAGATTACTATGGGAGAAATCTGGACTTTTACTTGAGCACATTGGTGCCTGTTCTTTGCCGGCAAGCTCTAGTGTGCTCCTGGAGGAGCTCGCAGCAAGGAATCGAGACCAGCATGCCTCATACGATTACACTCAAGTGCTTTCGTGATGCCGTCAGGCAGCAAAGGGAAGATGGGCAGCAGGAGTGATTTTCAGGCAGCTTTCAAACCGCACCTCTCTGGCCTACCACGGAAGAAATGAAAGTTCTGCCAGGGTTGCCCGGTTTCAAACTTGAGCTCATAAGGTTATCCTCAGTAGTTTCTGACTACCTCAAGGAAACACACGGGACCCACAGGGCTCTTCCATGCAGTTCCTGTGGGCACAGGGACCTCTGCATACGATGAAATGGGTAAGTATTTCAGTACCTTAGGTAGGCCAAGGTGACCATGGCTCTTGCACAAACGTAACAGTGTGAAGTGTGAAAAATGTACTGGTCTTCAGGCTGTGTACCAGACTGAATCACAAGCACATTGTGCCGTAGCAGTGTAGTTCTGTTTCAGTCACTGAGGACTATCCACTTGCAAAGATAGTCTGCCAGGCGCTGCTTTTGCTAGGCTCTATGACGAATGGAACACTCTACCTAGGCATCCCAGAAAGGAGTACATTACCCTTGCTATAAAAGTGAAGAGTGCTCCCGGGGACCTACTTCGCCTAGGTTTCCTCAGAAGCCAGCGGCCTCTCTTCTAGCACACAGTAGTCATCATGAGAAACTGGTGCACGATACACTGCCCTTGTGTCCTCAGGGGCATAGCAGTGTTAAGGCACTCCTTTCAGAGTATGGCTTCGTGGCTACTGCTGCACACTCAACTCTGCTGATGTGAAATACTGGATCTTATCCTGAGGAGTTAGGTCACCTTTCATTTGTATGGAGCTGAATCTGGAGTGCAGTTGGATGAGTTTCTAGAAAGCAATTGCCAGCCCATTATTGCCATTGAAAGAACGCAGCCTTGGCCCACAGCGACAATCCTGCAGTGAAGAGAAGTTGGGCCCCTAGGGCTGTTCAGGCAGCTTTGAAGCCCAAGGCAAGAAGCTTCCATTCCAGGAGAATACGAACTTTCTCGTCGGTGTCCGACTTTCAAGCTTGATGACACAGCAGATTTGTCTAAGATTCTGCCTACTTCCCTACTACTAGGGAAAGTCTGCTTCCTTCTGCTAAGAAAGGTTTTCACGTGGTGAGTGCTGTACGTGCAGCAGAGCATTCCCCCGCCGGGCAAAAGTTAGGCCTTGGTGATTCTGGTTGGTCCCAGAAGTCCAGCATTGTCACAGGTAAAGCTGTCCGTTGTTTTCATGCTGGAACTAAGCATATAGCTTCAGGCTGCCGTAGGGAGACGTATTTGGGAGCCCACAGGTTTCACTTGTGAGGCACAGTGGTGTTTCTCAGAAGAATCCAAATGCCTCTCTGGCTATGCCAGCATGGAATGTAAGGTTGCTTGGGACAGCTTTCCTGAGGCCGTTTGAATGCTGTACAAACGAGAGCTGTTGAGCGATCCGGGCAGGGCTTTGCCTTTACCGCTGCATGTTCACAGCCTTAAAGCCAACGAACCCAATTGCTTCCCGGGACTCAAAGACCGCACAAGATTTGGACGGTATTCAGTGCCCTTTCACAGATGTTACAACGAAGGTGAGTGCACAATGAGTCGTGAAATACGTAACAGTGTTGCAGCCTTCCTTTAACACATGCTTCTTCACTACTAGGGCCTAGCTCAGATTACTATGGGAGAAATCTGCACTTTTGCTTGAGCACAGGGGTGCCAGTTCTTTGCCGGCAAGCTCCAGTGTGCTCCTGGAGGAGCTCGCAGCAAGGAACCGAGACCAGCATGCCTCATACGATTACACTCAAGTGCTTTCGTGATGCCGTCAGGCAGCAAAGGGAAGATGGGCAGCAGGAGTGATTTTCAGGCAGCTTTCAAATCGCACCTCTCTGGCCTACCACGGACGAAATGAAAGTTTTGCCAGGGTTGCCCGGTTTCAAACTTGAGCTCATAAGGTTATCCTCAGTAGTTTCTGACTACCTCAAGGAAACACACGGGACCCACAGGGCTCTTCCATGCAGTTCCTGTGGGCACAGGGACCTCTGCATAGGATGAAATGGGTAAGTATTTCAGTACCTTAGGTAGGCCTCGGTGGCCATGGCTCTTGCACATACTTAAGAGTGTGAAGTTTGAAAAATGTACTGGTCTTCAGGCTGGATGTAAAGGTTAGCTTTCTCTTCTGTGAGAGTGGTATCCTGTGTACCAGACTGAATCACAAGCACATTGTGCCGTAGCAGTGTAGATCTGTTTCAGTCACTGAGGACGATCCACTTACAAAGAGAGTCTGCCAGGCGCTGCTTTTGCTAGGCTCTATGACGAATGGAACATTCTACTTAGGCATCCCAGAAAGGTGTACATTACCCTTGCTATAAAAGTGAAGAGTGCTCCCGGGGACCTACTTCGCCTAGGGTTCCTCAGAAGCCAGCGGCCTCTCTCTAGCACACTGTGGTCATCATGAGAAACTGGTGCAAAATACACTACCCTATAAGTCCCCACGGGCATAGCAGTGTTAAGGCACTCCTTTTCAGAGTATGGGTTCGTGGCTACCACTGCACACTCAACTCTGCTAATGTGAAATACTGGATCTTACCCTGAGGACTTAGGTCACCTTTCATTTATATGGAGCTGAATCTGGAGTGCAGTTGGATGAGTTTCTAGAAAGCAATTGCCAGCACATTATTGCCATTGAGAGAACGCAGCCTTGGCCCACAGCGACAATCCTGCAGTGAAGAGAAGTTGGGCCCCTAGGGCTGTTCAGGCAGCTTTGAAGCCCAAAGCAAGAAGCTTCCCTTCCAGGAGAATAGGAACCTTCCCGTCGGTGTCCGACTTTCAAGCTTGATGACACAGCAGATTTATCTGAAGATTCTGCCTATCTCCCTACTACTAGGGAAAGACTGCTTCCTTCTGCTAAGAAAGGTTTCCACGTGGTGAGTGCTGTACGTGCAGAAGAGCATTCCCCCGCCGGGCAAAAGTTAGGCCTTGGTGAATCTGGACGGTGCTTGAAGTCCAGCATTGTCACAGGTAAAGCTCTCCGTTGTTTTCATGCTGGAAGTAAACATATAGCTTCAGGCTGCCCTAGGGAGCCGTATTTGGGAGCCCATAGGTTTCACTTGTGAGGCACAGTGGTGTTTCTCAGAAGAATCCAAATGCCTCCCTGGCTACGCCAGCATGGAATGTAAGGCTGCTTCGAACAGCGTTCCTGAGGCCGTTTGAATGCTGTATAAACGAGAGCTGTTGAGCGATCCGGGCAGGGCTTTGCCTTTACCGCTGCACGTTCACAGCCTTAAAGCCAACGAACCCACTTACTTCCTGGGCCTCAAACGCAGCAGAAGATTTGTACGGCATTCAGTGCCTTTCACAAATGTTACAACGAAGGTGAGTGCACAATGAGTCGTGAAATACGTAACAGTGTTGCAGCCTTCCTTTAACACATGCTTCTTCACTACTATGGCATAGCTCAGATTACTATGGGAGAAATCTGGGCTTTTACTTGAGCACATTGGTGCCTGTTCTTTGCCGGCAAGCTCTAGTGTGTTCCTGGAGGAGCTCGCAGCAAGGAATCGAGACCAGCATGCCTCATACGATTACACTCAAGTGCTTTCGTGATGCCGTCAGGCAGCAAAGGGAAGATGGGCAGCAGGAGTGATTTTCAGGCAGCTTTCAAACCGCACCTCTCTGGCCTACCACGGAAGAAATGAAAGTTCTGCCAGGGTTGCCCGGTTTCAAACTTGAGCTCATAAGGTTATCCTCAGTAGTTTCTGACTACCTCAAGGAAACACAAGGGACCCACAGGGCTCTTCCATGCAGTTCCTGTGGGCACAGGGACCTCTGCATACGATGAAATGGGTAAGTATTTCAGTACCTTAGGTAGGCCAAGGTGACCATGGCTCTTGCACAAACGTAACAGTGTGAAGTGTGAAAAATGTACTGGTCTTCAGGCTGTGTACCAGACTGAATCACAAGCACATTGTGCCGTAGCAGTGTAGTTCTGTTTCAGTCACTGAGGACTATCCACTTGCAAAGATAGTCTGCCAGGCGCTGCTTTTGCTAGGCTCTATGACGAATGGAACACTCTACCTAGGCATCCCAGAAAGGAGTACATTACCCTTGCTATAAAAGTGAAGAGTGCTCCCGGGGACCTACTTCGCCTAGGTTTCCTCAGAAGCCAGCGGCCTCTCTTCTAGCACACAGTAGTCATCATGAGAAACTGGTGCACGATACACTGCCCTTGTGTCCTCAGGGGCATAGCAGTGTTAAGGCACTCCTTTCAGAGTATGGCTTCGTGGCTACTGCTGCACACTCAACTCTGCTGATGTGAAATACTGGATCTTATCCTGAGGAGTTAGGTCACCTTTCATTTGTATGGAGCTGAATCTGGAGTGCAGTTGGATGAGTTTCTAGAAAGCAATTGCCAGCACATTATTGCCATTGAGAGAACGCAGCCTTGGCCCACAGCGACAATCCTGCAGTGAAGAGAAGTTGGGCCCCTAGGGCTGTTCAGGCAGCTTTGAAGCCCAAAGCAAGAAGCTTCCCTTCCAGGAGAATACGAACCTTCCCGTCGGTGTCCGACTTTCAAGCTTGATGACACAGCAGATTTATCTGAAGATTCTGCCTATCTCCCTACTACTAGGGAAAGACTGCTTCCTTCTGCTAAGAAAGGTTTCCACGTGGTGAGTGCTGTACGTGCAGAAGAGCATTCCCCCGCCGGGCAAAAGTTAGGCCTTGGTGAATCTGGACGGTGCTTGAAGTCCAGCATTGTCACAGGTAAAGCTCTCCTTTGTTTTCATGCTGGAAGTAAACATATAGCTTCAGGCTGCCCTAGGGAGCCGTATTTGGGAGCCCATAGGTTTCACTTGTGAGGCACAGTGGTGTTTCTCAGAAGAATCCAAATGCCTCCCTGGCTACGCCAGCATGGAATGTAAGGCTGCTTCGAACAGCGTTCCTGAGGTCGTTTGAATGCTGTATAAACGAGAGCTGTTGAGCGATCCGGGCAGGGCTTTGCCTTTACCGCTGCACGTTCACAGCCTTAAAGCCAACGAACCCACTTACTTCCTGGGCCTCAAACGCAGCAGAAGATTTGTACGGCATTCAGTGCCTTTCACAAATCTTACAACGAAGGTGAGTGCACAATGAGTCGTGAAATACGTAACAGTGTTGCAGCCTTCCTTTAACACATGCTTCTTCACTACTATGGCATAGCTCAGATTACTATGGGAGAAATCTGGACTTTTACTTGAGCACATTGGTGCCTGTTCTTTGCCGGCAAGCTCTAGTGTGCTCCTGGAGGAGCTCGCAGCAAGGAATCGAGACCAGCATGCCTCATACGATTACACTCAAGTGCTTTCGTGATGCCGTCAGGCAGCAAAGGGAAGATGGGCAGCAGGAGTGATTTTCAGGCAGCTTTCAAACCGCACCTCTCTGGCCTACCACGGAAGAAATGAAAGTTCTGCCAGGGTTGCCCGGTTTCAAACTTGAGCTCATAAGGTTATCCTCAGTAGTTTCTGACTACCTCAAGGAAACACACGGGACCCACAGGGCTCTTCCATGCAGTTCCTGTGGGCACAGGGACCTCTGCATACGATGAAATGGGTAAGTATTTCAGTACCTTAGGTAGGCCAAGGTGACCATGGCTCTTGCACAAACGTAACAGTGTGAAGTGTGAAAAATGTACTGGTCTTCAGGCTGTGTACCAGACTGAATCACAAGCACATTGTGCCGTAGCAGTGTAGTTCTGTTTCAGTCACTGAGGACTATCCACTTGCAAAGATAGTCTGCCAGGCGCTGCTTTTGCTAGGCTCTATGACGAATGGAACACTCTACCTAGGCATCCCAGAAAGGAGTACATTACCCTTGCTATAAAAGTGAAGAGTGCTCCCGGGGACCTACTTCGCCTAGGTTTCCTCAGAAGCCAGCGGCCTCTCTTCTAGCACACAGTAGTCATCATGAGAAACTGGTGCACGATACACTGCCCTTGTGTCCTCAGGGGCATAGCAGTGTTAAGGCACTCCTTTCAGAGTATGGCTTCGTGGCTACTGCTGCACACTCAACTCTGCTGATGTGAAATACTGGATCTTATCCTGAGGAGTTAGGTCACCTTTCATTTGTATGGAGCTGAATCTGGAGTGCAGTTGGATGAGTTTCTAGAAAGCAATTGCCAGCCCATTATTGCCATTGAAAGAACGCAGCCTTGGCCCACAGCGACAATCCTGCAGTGAAGAGAAGTTGGGCCCCTAGGGCTGTTCAGGCAGCTTTGAAGCCCAAGGCAAGAAGCTTCCATTCCAGGAGAATACGAACTTTCTCGTCGGTGTCCGACTTTCAAGCTTGATGACACAGCAGATTTGTCTAAGATTCTGCCTACTTCCCTACTACTAGGGAAAGTCTGCTTCCTTCTGCTAAGAAAGGTTTTCACGTGGTGAGTGCTGTACGTGCAGCAGAGCATTCCCCCGCCGGGCAAAAGTTAGGCCTTGGTGATTCTGGTTGGTCCCAGAAGTCCAGCATTGTCACAGGTAAAGCTGTCCGTTGTTTTCATGCTGGAACTAAGCATATAGCTTCAGGCTGCCGTAGGGAGACGTATTTGGGAGCCCACAGGTTTCACTTGTGAGGCACAGTGGTGTTTCTCAGAAGAATCCAAATGCCTCTCTGGCTATGCCAGCATGGAATGTAAGGTTGCTTGGGACAGCTTTCCTGAGGCCGTTTGAATGCTGTACAAACGAGAGCTGTTGAGCGATCCGGGCAGGGCTTTGCCTTTACCGCTGCATGTTCACAGCCTTAAAGCCAACGAACCCAATTGCTTCCCGGGACTCAAAGACCGCACAAGATTTGGACGGTATTCAGTGCCCTTTCACAGATGTTACAACGAAGGTGAGTGCACAATGAGTCGTGAAATACGTAACAGTGTTGCAGCCTTCCTTTAACACATGCTTCTTCACTACTAGGGCCTAGCTCAGATTACTATGGGAGAAATCTGCACTTTTGCTTGAGCACAGGGGTGCCAGTTCTTTGCCGGCAAGCTCCAGTGTGCTCCTGGAGGAGCTCGCAGCAAGGAACCGAGACCAGCATGCCTCATACGATTACACTCAAGTGCTTTCGTGATGCCGTCAGGCAGCAAAGGGAAGATGGGCAGCAGGAGTGATTTTCAGGCAGCTTTCAAACCGCACCTCTCTGGCCTACCACGGAAGAAATGAAAGTTCTGCCAGGGTTGCCCGGTTTCAAACTTGAGCTCATAAGGTTATCCTCAGTAGTTTCTGACTACCTCAAGGAAACACAAGGGACCCACAGGGCTCTTCCATGCAGTTCCTGTGGGCACAGGGACCTCTGCATACGATGAAATGGGTAAGTATTTCAGTACCTTAGGTAGGCCAAGGTGACCATGGCTCTTGCACAAACGTAACAGTGTGAAGTGTGAAAAATGTACTGGTCTTCAGGCTGTGTACCAGACTGAATCACAAGCACATTGTGCCGTAGCAGTGTAGTTCTGTTTCAGTCACTGAGGACTATCCACTTGCAAAGATAGTCTGCCAGGCGCTGCTTTTGCTAGGCTCTATGACGAATGGAACACTCTACCTAGGCATCCCATAAAGGAGTACTTTACCCTTGCTATAAAAGTGGAGTGCTCCCGGGGACCTACTTCGCCTAGGTTTCCTCAGAAGCCAGCGGCCTCTCTTCTAGCACACAGTAGTCATCATGAGAAACTGGTGCACGATACACTGCCCTTGTGTCCTCAGGGGCATAGCAGTGTTAAGGCACTCCTTTCAGAGTATGGCTTCGTGGCTACTGCTGCACACTCAACTCTGCTGATGTGAAATACTGGATCTTATCCTGAGGACATAGGTCACCTTTCATTTGTATGGAGCTGAATCTGGAGTGCAGTTGGATGAGTTTCTAGAAAGCAATTGCCAGCACATTATTGCCATTGAGAGAACGCAGCCTTGGCACACAGCGACAATCCTGCAGTGAAGAGAAGTTGGGCCCCTAGGGTTGTTCAGGCAGCTTTGAAGCCGAAGGCAAGAAGCTTCCATTCCAGGAGAATACGAACTTTCTCTTCGGTGTCCGACTTTCAAGCTTGATGACACAGCAGATTGGTCTAAGATTCTGCCTACTTCCCTACTACTAGGGAAAGTCTGCTTCCTTCTGCTAAGAAAGGTTTTCACGTGGTGAGTGCTGTACGTGCAGCAGAGCATTCCCCCGCCGGGCAAAAGTTAGGCCTTGGTGAATCTGGTTGGTCCCAGAAGTCAGGCATTGTCACAGGTAAAGCTGTCCGTTGTTTTCATGTTGGAACTAAACATATAGCTTCAGGCTGCCGTAGGGAGACGTATTTGGGAGCCCACAGGTTTCACTTGTGAGGCACAGTGGTGTTTCTCAGAAGAATCCAAATGCCTCTCTGGCTATGCCAGCATGGAATGTAAGGTTGCTTGGGACAGCTTTCCTGAGGCCGTTTGAATGCTGTACAAACGAGAGCTGTTGAGCGATCCGGGCAGGGCTTTGCCTTTACCGCTGCATGTTCACAGCCTTAAAGCCAACGAACCCAATTGCTTCCCGGGACTCAAAGACCGCACAAGATGTGGACGGTATTCAGTGCCCTTTCGCAGATGTTACAACGAAGGTGAGTGCACAATGAGTCGTGAAATACGTAACAGTGTTGCAGCCTTCCTTTAACACATGCTTCTTCACTACTAGGGCATAGCTCAGATTACTATGGGAGAAATCTGGACTTTTGCTTGAGCACAGGGGTGCCAGTTCTTTGCCGGCAAGCTCCAGTGTGCTCCTGGAGGAGCTCGCAGCAAGGAAACGAGACCAGCATGCCTCATACGATTACACTCAAGTGCTTTCGTGATGCCGTCAGGCAGCAAAGGGAAGATGGGCAGCAGGAGTGATTTTCAGGCAGCTTTCAAACCGCACCTCTCTGGCCTACCACGGACGAAATGAAAGTTCTGCCAGGGTTGCCCGGTTTCAAACTTGAGCTCATAAGGTTATCCTCAGTAGTTTCTGACTACCTCAAGGAAACACACGGGACCCACAGGGCTCTTCCATGCAGTTCCTGTGGGCACAGGGACCTCTGCATAGGATGAAATGGGTAAGTATTTCAGTACCTTAGGTAGGCCTCGGTGACCATGGCTCTTGCACATACTTAAGAGTGTGAAGTTTGAAAAATGTACTGGTCTTCAGGCTGGATGTAAAGGTTAGCTTTCTCTTCTGTGAGAGTGCTATCCTGTGTACCAGACTGAATCACAAGCACATTGTGCCGTAGCAGTGTAGTTCTGTTTCAGTCACTGAGGACTATCCACTTGCAAAGATAGTCTGCCAGGCGCTGCTTTTGCTAGGCTCTATGACGAATGGAACACTCTACCTAGGCATCCCAGAAAGGAGTACATTACCCTTGCTATAAAAGTGAAGAGTGCTCCCGGGGACCTACTTCGCCTAGGGTTCCTCAGAAGCCAGCGGCCTCTCTTCTAGCACACAGTGGTCATCATGAGAAACTGGTGCACGATACACTGCCCTTGTGTCCTCAGGGGCATAGCAGAGCTAAGGCACTCCTTTCAGAGTATGGATTCGTGGCTACTGCTGCACACTCAACTCTGCTGATGTGAAATACTGGATCTTATCCTGAGGAGTTAGGTCACCTTTCATTTGTATGGAGCTGAATCTTGAGTGCAGTTGGATGAGTTTCTAGAAAGCAATTGCCAGCCCATTTTTGCCATTGAAAGAACGCAGCCTTGGCCCACAGCGACAATCCTGCAGTGAAGAGAAGTTGGGCCCATAGGGCTGTTCAGGCAGCTTTGAAGCCCAAGGCAAGAAGCTTCCATTCCAGGAGAATACGAACTTTCTCGTCGGTGTCCGACTTTCAAGCTTGATGACACAGCAGATTTGTCTAAGATTGTGCCTACTTCCCTACTACTAGGGAAAGTCTGCTTCCTTCTGCTAAGAAAGGTTTTCACGTGGTGAGTGCTGTACGTGCAGCAGAGCATTCCCCCGCCGGGCAAAAGTTAGGCCTTGGTGATTCTGGTTGGTCCCAGAAGTCCAGCATTGTCACAGGTAAAGCTGTCCGTTGTTTTCATGCTGGAACTAAACATATAGCTTCAGGCTGCCGTAGGGAGACGTATTTGGGAGCCCACAGGTTTCACTTGTGAGGCACAGTGGTGTTTCTCAGAAGAATCCAAATGCCTCTCTGGCTATGCCAGCATGGAATGTAAGGTTGCTTGGGACAGCTTTCCTGAGGCCGTTTGCATGCTGTACAAACGAGAGCTGTTGAGCGATCCGGGCAGGGCTTTGCCTTTACCGCTGCATGTTCACAGCCTTAAAGCCAACGAACCCAATTGCTTCCCGGGACTCAAAGACCGCACAAGATTTGGACGGTATTCAGTGCCCTTTCACAGATGTTACAACGAAGGTGAGTGCACAATGAATCGTGAAATACGTAACAGTTGCAGCCTTCCTTTAACACATGCTTCTTCACTACTAGGGCATAGCTCAGATTACTATTGGAGAAATCTGGACTTTTGCTTGAGCACAGGGGTGCCAGTTCTTTGCCGGCAAGCTCCAGTGTGCTCCTGGAGGAGCTCGCAGCAAGGAAACGAGACCAGCATGCCTCATACGATTACACTCAAGTGCTTTCGTGATGCCGTCAGGCAGCAAAGGGAAGATGGGCAGCAGGAGTGATTTTCAGGCAGCTTTCAAACCGCACCTCTCTGGCCTACCACGGACGAAATGAAAGTTCTGCCAGGGTTGCCCGGTTTCAAACTTGAGCTCATAAGGTTATCCTCAGTAGTTTCTGACTACCTCAAGGAAACACACGGGACCCACAGGGCTCTTCCATGCAGTTCCTGTGGGCACAGGGACCTCTGCATAGGATGAAATGGGTAAGTATTTCAGTACCTTAGGTAGGCCTCGGTGACCATGGCTCTTGCACATACTTAAGAGTGTGAAGTTTGAAAAATGTACTGGTCTTCAGGCTGGATGTAAAGGTTAGCTTTCTCTTCTGTGAGAGTGCTATCCTGTGTACCAGACTGAATCACAAGCACATTGTGCCGTAGCAGTGTAGTTCTGTTTCAGTCACTGAGGACTATCCACTTGCAAAGATAGTCTGCCAGGCGCTGCTTTTGCTAGGCTCTATGACGAATGGAACACTCTACCTAGGCATCCGGAAAGGAGTACATTACCCTTGCTATAAAAGTGAAGAGTGCTCCCGGGGACCTACTTCGCCTAGGGTTCCTCAGAAGCCAGCGGCCTCTCTCTAGCACACTGTGGTCATCATGAGAAACTGGTGCAAAATACACTACCCTATATGTCCCCAGGGGCATAGCAGTGTTAAGGCACTCCTTTTCAGAGTATGGGTTCGTGGCTACCACTGCACACTCAACTCTGCTAATGTGAAATACTGGATCTTACCCTGAGGACTTAGGTCACCTTTCATTTATATGGAGCTGAATCTGGAGTGCAGTTGGATGAGTTTCTAGAAAGCAATTGCCAGCACATTATTGCCATTGAGAGAACGCAGCCTTGGCCCACAGCGACAATCCTGCAGTGAAGAGAAGTTGGGCCCCTAGGGCTGTTCAGGCAGCTTTGAACCCCAAAGCAAGAAGCTTCCCTTCCAGGAGAATAGGAACCTTCCCGTCGGTGTCCGACTTTCAAGCTTGATGACACAGCAGATTTATCTGAAGATTCTGCCTATCTCCCTACTACTAGGAAAAGACTGCTTCCTTCTGCTAAGAAAGGTTTCCACGTGGTGAGTGCTGTACGTGCAGAAGAGCATTCCCCCGCCGGGCAAAAGTTAGGCCTTGGTGAATCTGGACGGTGCTTGAAGTCCAGCATTGTCACAGGTAAAGCTCTCCTTTGTTTTCATGCTGGAAGTAAACATATAGCTTCAGGCTGCCCTAGGGAGCCGTATTTGGGAGCCCATAGGTTTCACTTGTGAGGCACAGTGGTGTTTCTCAGAAGAATCCAAATGCCTCCCTGGCTACGCCAGCATAGAATGTAAGGCTGCTTCGAACAGCGTTCCTGAGGCCGTTTGAATGCTGTATAAACGAGAGCTGTTGAGCGATCCGGGCAGGGCTTTGCCTTTACCGCTGCACGTTCACAGCCTTAAAGCCAACGAACCCACTTACTTCCTGGGCCTCAAACGCAGCAGAAGATTTGTACGGCATTCAGTGCCTTTCACAAATGTTACAACGAAGGTGAGTGCACAATGAGTCGTGAAATACGTAACAGTGTTGCAGCCTTCCTTTAACACATGCTTCTTCACTACTATGGCATAGCTCAGATTACTATGGGAGAAATCTGGACTTTTACTTGAGCACATTGGTGCCTGTTCTTTGCCGGCAAGCTCTAGTGTGCTCCTGGAGGAGCTCGCAGCAAGGAATCGAGACCAGCATGCCTCATACGATTACACTCAAGTGCTTTCGTGATGCCGTCAGGCAGCAAAGGGAAGATGGGCAGCAGGAGTGATTTTCAGGCAGCTTTCAAACCGCACCTCTCTGGCCTACCACGGAAGAAATGAAAGTTCTGCCAGGGTTGCCCGGTTTCAAACTTGAGCTCATAAGGTTATCCTCAGTAGTTTCTGACTACCTTAAGGAAACACAAGGGACCCACAAGGCTCTTCCATGCAGTTCCTGTGGGCACAGGGACCTCTGCATACGATGAAATGGGTAAGTATTTCAGTACCTTAGGTAGGCCAAGGTGACCATGGCTCTTGCACAAACGTAACAGTGTGAAGTGTGAAAAATGTACTGGTCTTCAGGCTGTGTACCAGACTGAATCACAAGCACATTGTGCCGTAGCAGTGCAGTTCTGTTTCAGTCACTGAGGACTATCCACTTGCAAAGATAGTCTGCCAGGCGCTGCTTTTGCTAGGCTCTATGACGAATGGAACATTCTACTTAGGCATCCCAGAAAGGTGTACATTACCCTTGCTATAAAAGTGAAGAGTGCTCCCGGGGACCTACTTCGCCTAGGGTTCCTCAGAAGCCAGCGGCCTCTCTCTAGCACACTGTGGTCATCATGAGAAACTGGTGCAAAATACACTACCCTATATGTCCCCAGGGGCATAGCAGTGTTAAGGCACTCCTTTTCAGAGTATGGGTTCGTGGCTACCACTGCACACTCAACTCTGCTAATGTGAAATACTGGATCTTACCCTGAGGACTTAGGTCACCTTTCATTTATATGGAGCTGAATCTGGAGTGCAGTTGGATGAGTTTCTAGAAAGCAATTGCCAGCACATTATTGCCATTGAGAGAACGCAGCCTTGGCCCACAGCGACAATCCTGCAGTGAAGAGAAGTTGGGCCCCTAGGGCTGTTCAGGCAGCTTTGAAGCCCAAAGCAAGAAGCTTCCCTTCCAGGAGAATACGAACCTTCCCGTCGGTGTCCGACTTTCAAGCTTGATGACACAGCAGATTTATCTGAAGATTCTGCCTATCTCCCTACTACTAGGGAAAGACTGCTTCCTTCTGCTAAGAAAGGTTTCCACGTGGTGAGTGCTGTACGTGCAGAAGAGCATTCCCCCGCCGGGCAAAAGTTAGGCCTTGGTGAATCTGGACGGTGCTTGAAGTCCAGCATTGTCACAGGTAAAGCTGTCCGTTGTTTTCATGCTGGAAGTAAACATATAGCTTCAGGCTGCCCTAGGGAGCCGTATTTGGGAGCCCACAGGTTTCACTTGTGAGGCACAGTGGTGTTTCTCAGAAGAATCCAAATGCCTCCCTGGCTACGCCAGCATGGAATATAGGGCTGCTTCGAACAGCTTTCCTGAGGCCGTTTGAATGCTGTATAAACGAGAGCTGTTGAGCGATCCGGGCAGGGCTTTGCCTTTACCGCTGCCCGTTCACAGCCTTAAAGCCAACGAACCCACGTGCTTCCTGGGCCTCAAACGCAGCAGAAGATTTGTACGGCATTCAGTGCCTTTCACAGATGTTACAACGAAGGTGAGTGCACAATGAGTCGTGAAATACGTAACAGTGTTGCAGCCTTCCTTTAACACATGCTTCTTCACTACTATGGCATAGCTCAGATTACTATGGGAGAAATCTGGGCTTTTACTTGAGCACATTGGTGCCTGTTCTTTGCCGGCAAGCTCTAGTGTGCTCCTGGAGGAGTTCGCAGCAAGGAATCGAGACCAGCATGCCTCATACGATTACACTCAAGTGCTTTCGTGATGCCGTCAGGCAGCAAAGGGAAGATGGGCAGCAGGAGTGATTTTCAGGCAGCTTTCAAACCGCACCTCTCTGGCCTACCACGGAAGAAATGAAAGTTCTGCCAGGGTTGCCCGGTTTCAAACTTGAGCTCATAAGGTTATCCTCAGTAGTTTCTGACTACCTCAAGGAAACACAAGGGACCCACAGGGCTCTTCCATGCAGTTCCTGTGGGCACAGGGACCTCTGCATACGATGAAATGGGTAAGTATTTCAGTACCTTAGGTAGGCCTCGGTGACCATGGCTCTTGCACATACTTAAGAGTGTGAAGTTTGAAAAATGTACTGGTCTTCAGGCTGGATGTAAAGGTTAGCTTTCTCTTCTGTGAGAGTGCTATCCTGTGTACCAGACTGAATCACAAGCACATTGTGCCGTAGCAGTGTAGTTCTGTTTCAGTCACTGAGGACTATCCACTTGCAAAGATAGTCTGCCAGGCGCTGCTTTTGCTAGGCTCTATGACGAATGGAACACTCTACCTAGGCATCCGGAAAGGAGTACATTACCCTTGCTATAAAAGTGAAGAGTGCTCCCGGGGACCTACTTCGCCTAGGGTTCCTCAGAAGCCAGCGGCCTCTCTCTAGCACACTGTGGTCATCATGAGAAACTGGTGCAAAATACACTACCCTATATGTCCCCAGGGGCATAGCAGTGTTAAGGCACTCCTTTTCAGAGTATGGGTTCGTGGCTACCACTGCACACTCAACTCTGCTAATGTGAAATACTGGATCTTACCCTGAGGACTTAGGTCACCTTTCATTTATATGGAGCTGAATCTGGAGTGCAGTTGGATGAGTTTCTAGAAAGCAATTGCCAGCACATTATTGCCATTGAGAGAACGCAGCCTTGGCCCACAGCGACAATCCTGCAGTGAAGAGAAGTTGGGCCCCTAGGGCTGTTTAGGCAGCTTTGAACCCCAAAGCAAGAAGCTTCCCTTCCAGGAGAATACGAACCTTCCCGTCGGTGTCCGACTTTCAAGCTTGATGACACAGCAGATTTATCTGAAGATTCTGCCTATCTCCCTACTACTAGGAAAAGACTGCTTCCTTCTGCTAAGAAAGGTTTCCACGTGGTGAGTGCTGTACGTGCAGAAGAGCATTCCCCCGCCGGGCAAAAGTTAGGCCTTGGTGAATCTGGACGGTGCTTGAAGTCCAGCATTGTCACAGGTAAAGCTCTCCTTTGTTTTCATGCTGGAAGTAAACATATAGCTTCAGGCTGCCCTAGGGAGCCGTATTTGGGAGCCCATAGGTTTCACTTGTGAGGCACAGTGGTGTTTCTCAGAAGAATCCAAATGCCTCCCTGGCTACGCCAGCATGGAATGTAAGGCTGCTTCGAACAGCGTTCCTGAGGCCGTTTGAATGCTGTATAAACGAGAGCTGTTGAGCGATCCGGGCAGGGCTTTGCCTTTACCGCTGCACGTTCACAGCCTTAAAGCCAACGAACCCACTTACTTCCTGGGCCTCAAACGCAGCAGAAGATTTGTACGGCATTCAGTGCCTTTCACAAATGTTACAACGAAGGTGAGTGCACAATGAGTCGTGAAATACGTAACAGTGTTGCAGCCTTCCTTTAACACATGCTTCTTCACTACTATGGCATAGCTCAGATTACTATGGGAGAAATCTGGACTTTTACTTGAGCACATTGGTGCCTGTTCTTTGCCGGCAAGCTCTAGTGTGCTCCTGGAGGAGCTCGCAGCAAGGAATCGAGACCAGCATGCCTCATACGATTACACTCAAGTGCTTTCGTGATGCCGTCAGGCAGCAAAGGGAAGATGGGCAGCAGGAGTGATTTTCAGGCAGCTTTCAAACCGCACCTCTCCGGCCTACCACGGAAGAAATGAAAGTTCTGCCAGGGTTGCCCGGTTTCAAACTTGAGCTCATAAGGTTATCCTCAGTAGTTTCTGACTACCTCAAGGAAACACAAGGGACCCACAAGGCTCTTCCATGCAGTTCCTGTGGGCACAGGGACCTCTGCATACGATGAAATGGGTAAGTATTTCAGTACCTTAGGTAGGCCAAGGTGACCATGGCTCTTGCACAAACGTAACAGTGTGAAGTGTGAAAAATGTACTGGTCTTCAGGCTGTGTACCAGACTGAATCACAAGCACATTGTGCCGTAGCAGTGCAGTTCTGTTTCAGTCACTGAGGACTATCCACTTGCAAAGATAGTCTGCCAGGCGCTGCTTTTGCTAGGCTCTATGACGAATGGAACACTCTACCTAGGCATCCCAGAAAGGAGTACATTACCCTTGCTATAAAAGTGAAGAGTGCTCCCGGGGACCTACTTCGCCTAGGTTTCCTCAGAAGCCAGCGGCCTCTCTTCTAGCACACAGTAGTCATCATGAGAAACTGGTGCACGATACACTGCCCTTGTGTCCTCAGGGGCATAGCAGTGTTAAGGCACTCCTTTCAGAGTATGGCTTCGTGGCTACTGCTGCACACTCAACTCTGCTGATGTGAAATACTGGATCTTATCCTGAGGAGTTAGGTCACCTTTCATTCGTATGGAGCTGAATCTGGAGTGCAGTTGGATGAGTTTCTAGAAAGCAATTGCCAGCACATTATTGCCATTGAGAGAACGCAGCCTTGGCCCACAGCGACAATCCTGCAGTGAAGAGAAGTTGGGCCCCTAGGGCTGTTCAGGCAGCTTTGAACCCCAAAGCAAGAAGCTTCCCTTCCAGGAGAATACGAACCTTCCCGTCGGTGTCCGACTTTCAAGCTTGATGACACAGCAGATTTATCTGAAGATTCTGCCTATCTCCCTACTACTAGGGAAAGACTGCTTCCTTCTGCTAAGAAAGGTTTCCAAGTGGTGAGTGCTGTACGTGCAGCAGAGCATTCCCCCGCCGGGCAAAAGTTAGGCCTTGGTGATTCTGGTTGGTCCCAGAAGTCCAGCATTGTCACAGGTAAAGCTGTCCGTTGTTTTCATGCTGGAACTAAGCATATAGCTTCAGGCTGCCGTAGGGAGACGTATTTGGGAGCCCACAGGTTTCACTTGTGAGGCACAGTGGTGTTTCTCAGAAGAATCCAAATGCCTCTCTGGCTATGCCAGCATGGAATGTAAGGTTGCTTGGGACAGCTTTCCTGAGGCCGTTTGAATGCTGTACAAACGAGAGCTGTTGAGCGATCCGGGCAGGGCTTTGCCTTTACCGCTGCATGTTCACAGCCTTAAAGCCAACGAACCCAATTGCTTCCCGGGACTCAAAGACCGCACAAGATTTGGACGGTATTTAGTGCCCTTTCACAGATGTTACAACGAAGGTGAGTGCACAATGAGTCGTGAAATACGTAACAGTGTTGCAGCCTTCCTTTAACACATGCTTCTTCACTACTAGGGCCTAGCTCAGATTACTATGGGAGAAATCTGCACTTTTGCTTGAGCACAGGGGTGCCAGTTCTTTGCCGGCAAGCTCCAGTGTGCTCCTGGAGGAGCTCGCAGCAAGGAACCGAGACCAGCATGCCTCATACGATTACACTCAAGTGCTTTCGTAATGCCGTCAGGCAGCAAAGGGAAGATGGGCAGCAGGAGTGATTTTCAGGCAGCTTTCAAATCGCACCTCTCTGGCTTACCACGGACGAAATGAAAGTTTTGCCAGGGTTGCCCGGTTTCAAACTTGAGCTCATAAGGTTATCCTCAGTAGTTTCTGACTACCTCAAGGAAACACACGGGACCCACAGGGCTCTTCCATGCAGTTCCTGTGGGCACAGGGACCTCTGCATAGGATGAAATGGGTAAGTATTTCAGTACCTTAGGTAGGCCTCGGTGGCCATGGCTCTTGCACATACTTAAGAGTGTGAAGTTTGAAAAATGTACTGGTCTTCAGGCTGGATGTAAAGGTTAGCTTTCTCTTCTGTGAGAGTGCTATCCTGTGTACCAGACTGAATCACAAGCACATTGTGCCGTAGCAGTGTAGATCTGTTTCAGTCACTGAGGACGATCCACTTACAAAGAGAGTCTGCCAGGCGCTGCTTTTGCTAGGCTCTATGACGAATGGAACATTCTACTTAGGCATCCCAGAAAGGTGTACATTACCCTTGCTATAAAAGTGAACAGTGCTCCCGGGGACCTACTTCGCCTAGGGTTCCTCAGAAGCCAGCGGCCTCTCTCTAGCACACTGTGGTCATCATGAGAAACTGGTGCAAAATACACTACCCTATATGTCCCCAGGGGCATAGCAGTGTTAAGGCACTCCTTTTCAGAGTATGGGTTCGTGGCTACCACTGCACACTCAACTCTGCTAATGTGAAATACTGGATCTTACCCTGAGGACTTAGGTCACCTTTCATTTATATGGAGCTGAATCTGGAGTGCAGTTGGATGAGTTTCTAGAAAGCAATTGCCAGCACATTATTGCCATTGAGAGAACGCAGCCTTGGCCCACAGCGACAATCCTGCAGTGAAGAGAAGTTGGGCCCCTAGGGCTGTTCAGGCAGCTTTGAAGCCCAAAGCAAGAAGCTTCCCTTCCAGGAGAATATGAACCTTCCCGTCGGTGTCCGACTTTCAAGCTTGATGACACAGCAGATTTATCTGAAGATTCTGCCTATCTCCCTACTACTAGGGAAAGACTGCTTCCTTCTGCTAAGAAAGGTTTCCACGTGGTGAGTGCTGTACGTGCAGAAGAGCATTCCCCCGCTGGGCAAAAGTTAGGCCTTGGTGAATCTGGACGGTGCTTGAAGTCCAGCATTGTCACAGGTAAAGCTCTCCGTTGTTTATATGCTGGAAGTAAACATATAGCTTCAGGCTGCCCTAGGGAGCCGTATTTGGGAGCCCATAGGTTTCACTTGTGAGGCACAGTGGTGTTTCTCAGAAGAATCCAAATGCCTCCCTGGCTACGCCAGCATGGAATGTAAGGCTGCTTCGAACAGCGTTCCTGAGGCCGTTTGAATGCTGTATAAACGAGAGCTGTTGAGCGATCCGGGCAGGGCTTTGCCTTTACCGCTGCACGTTCACAGCCTTAAAGCCAACGAACCCACTTACTTCCTGGGCCTCAAACGCAGCAGAAGATTTGTACGGCATTCAGTGCCTTTCACAGATGTTACAACGAAGGTGAGTGCACAATGAGTCGTGAAATACGTAACAGTGTTGCAGCCTTCCTTTAACACATGCTTCTTCACTACTATGGCATAGCTCAGATTACTATGGGAGAAATCTGGACTTTTACTTGAGCACATTGGTGCCTGTTCTTTGCCGGCAAGCTCTAGTGTGCTCCTGGAGGAGCTCGCAGCAAGGAATCGAGACCAGCATGCCTCATACGATTACACTCAAGTGCTTTCGTGATGCCGTCAGGCAGCAAAGGGAAGATGGGCAGCAGGAGTGATTTTCAGGCAGCTTTCAAACCGCACCTCTCTGGCCTACCACGGAAGAAATGAAAGTTCTGCCAGGGTTGCCCGGTTTCAAACTTGAGCTCATAAGGTTATCCTCAGTAGTTTCTGACTACCTCAAGGAAACACACGGGACCCACAGGGCTCTTCCATGCAGTTCCTGTGGGCACAGGGACCTCTGCATACGATGAAATGGGTAAGTATTTCAGTACCTTAGGTAGGCCAAGGTGACCATGGCTCTTGCTCAAACGTAACAGTGTGAAGTGTGAAAAATGTACTGGTCTTCAGGCTGTGTACCAGACTGAATCACAAGCACATTGTGCCGTAGCAGTGTAGTTCTGTTTCAGTCACTGAGGACTATCCACTTGCAAAGATAGTCTGCCAGGCGCTGCTTTTGCTAGGCTCTATGACGAATGGAACACTCTACCTAGGCATCCCAGAAAGGAGTACATTACCCTTGCTATAAAAGTGAAGAGTGCTCCCGGGGACCTACTTCGCCTAGGTTTCCTCAGAAGCCAGCGGCCTCTCTTCTAGCACACAGTAGTCATCATGAGAAACTGGTGCACGATACACTGCCCTTGTGTCCTCAGGGGCATAGCAGTGTTAAGGCACTCCTTTCAGAGTATGGCTTCGTGGCTACTGCTGCACACTCAACTCTGCTGATGTGAAATACTGGATCTTATCCTGAGGAGTTAGGTCACCTTTCATTTGTATGGAGCTGAATCTGGAGTGCAGTTGGATGAGTTTCTAGAAAGCAATTGCCAGCCCATTATTGCCATTGAAAGAACGCAGCCTTGGCCCACAGCGACAATCCTGCAGTGAAGAGAAGTTGGGCCCCTAGGGCTGTTCAGGCAGCTTTGAAGCCCAAAGAAAGAAGCTTCCATTGCAAGGGAATACGAAAGATCCCATCGGTGTCCGACTTTCAAGCTTGATGACACAGCAGGTTTATCTGAAGATTCTGCCTACCTCTCTACTACTAGGGTAAGACTGCTTCCTTGTGCTAAGAAAGGTTTTCACGTGGTGAGTGCTGTACGTGCAGAAGAGCATTCCCCCGCCGGGCAAAAGTTAGGCCTTGGTGAATCTGGATGGTCCCAGAAGTCCAGCATTGTCTCAAGTAAAGCTGTCCGTTTTTTTCATACTGGAACTAAGCATATAGTTTCAGGCTGCCGTAGGGAGACGTATTTAGGAGCCCGCAGGTTTCACTTGTGAGGCACAGTGGTGTTTCTCAAAAGAATCCAAATGCCTTCCTGGCTACGACAGCCTGGAATGTAAGGATGCTTGGAACGGCCTTCCTGAAGCCGTTTGAATGCTGTACAAACGAGAGCTCTGGAGCGATCCGGGCAGGGCTTTGCCATTACTGCTGCCCGTTCACAGCCTTAAAGCCAAGGAACCCATTTGCGTCCTCGGACTCAAACGCAGCAGAAGATTTGGAGGCATTCAGTGCCTTTTCACAGATGTTACAACCAAGTTGAGTGCACAGTGAGTTGTGAAATACGTAACAGTGTTGCAGCCTTCCTTTAACACATGCTTCTTCGCCACTAGGGCATAGCTAAACTTACTTTGGGAGAAATCTGCATTTTACTTGAGCACAGGGGTGCCAGTTCTTTGCCAGCAGGCTCCAGTGTGCTCCTAGAGGAGCTCCCAGCAAGGAACCGAGACCAGCATGCCTCATACGATTACACTCAAGTTCTTTCGTGATGCCGTCAGGCAGCAAAGAGAAGATGGGCAGCAGGAGTGATTTTCAGGCAGCTTTCAATCCGCACCTGTCTCGCCTACCACGGACGAAATGAAGGTTTTGCCAGGGTTGCCCGGTTTCAAACATGAGCTCATAAGGTTATCCTCAGTAGTTTCTGACTACCTCAAGGAAACACATGGGACCCACAGGGCTCTTCCAAGGAGTTCCTGTGGGCACAGGGACCTCTGCATAGGATGAAATGGGTAAGTATTTCAGTACCTTAGGTAGGCCTCGGTGGCCTTGGCTCTTGCACATACTTAAGAGTGTGAAGTTTGAAAAATGTACTGGTCTTCAGGCGGGATGTAAAGGTTAGCTTTCTCTTCTGTGAGAGTGCTATCCTGTGTACCAGACTGAATCACAAGCACATTGTGCCGTAGCAGTGTAGATCTGCTTCAGTCACTGAGGACGATCCACTTACAAAGAGAGTCTGCCAGGCGCTGCTTTTGCTAGGCTCTATGACGAATGGAACATTCTACTTAGGCATCCCAGAAAGGTGTACATTACCCTTGCTATAAAAGTGAATAGTGCTCCCGGGGACCTACTTCGCCTAGGGTTCCTCAGAAGCCAGCGGCCTCTCTCTAGCACACTGTGGTCATCATGAGAAACTGGTGCAAAATACACTACCCTATGTGTCCCCAGGGGCATAGCAGTGTTAAGGCACTCCTTTTCACAGTATGGGTTCGTGGCTACCACTGCACACTCAACTCTGCTAATGTGAAATACTGGATCTTACCCTGAGGACTTAGGTCACCTTTCATTTATATGGAGCTGAATCTGGAGTGCAGTTGGATGAGTTTCTAGAAAGCAATTGCCAGCACATTATTGCCATTGAGAGAACGCAGCCTTGGCCCACAGCGACAATCCTGCAGTGAAGAGAAGTTGGGCCCCTAGGGCCGTTCAGGCAGCTTTGAACCCCAAAGCAAGAAGCTTCCCTTCCAGGAGAATACGAACCTTCCCGTCGGTGTCCGACTTTCAAGCTTGATGACACAGTAGATTTATCTGAAGATTCTGCCTATCACCCTACTACTAGGGAAAGGCTGCTTCCTTCTGCTAAGAAAGCTTTCCACGTGGTGAGTGCTGTACGTGCAGAAGAGCATTCCCCCGCCGGGCAAAAGTTAGGCCTTGGTGAATCTGGACGGTGCTTGAAGTCCAGCATTGTCACAGGTAAAGCTGTCCGTTGTTTTCATGCTGGAAGTAAACATATAGCTTCAGGCTGCCATAGGGAGCCGTATTTGGGAGCCCACAGGTTTCACTTGTGAGGCACAGTGGTGTTTCTCAGAAGAATCCAAATGCCTCCCTGGCTACGCCAGCATGGAATGTAAGGCTGCTTCGAACAGCGTTCCTGAGGCCGTTTGAATGCTGTATAAACGAGAGCTGTTGAGCGATCCGGGCAGGGCTTTGCCTTTACCGCTGCACGTTCACAGCCTTAAAGCCAACGAACCCACTTGCTTCCTGGGCCTCAAACGCAGCAGAAGATTTGTACGGCATTCAGTGCCTTTCACAGATGTTACAACGAAGGTGAGTGCACAATGAGTCGTGAAATACGTAACAGTGTTGCAGCCTTCCTTTAACACATGCTTCTTCACTACTAGGGCATAGCTCAGATTACTATGGGAGAAATCTGGACTTTTACTTGAGCACATTGGTGCCTGTTCTTTGCCGGCAAGCTCTAGTGTGCTCCTGGAGGAGCTCCCAGCAAGGAACCGAGACCAGCATGCCTCATACGATTACACTCAAGTTCTTTCGTGATGCCGTCAGGCAGCAAAGAGAAGATGGGCAGTAGGAGTGATTTTCAGGCAGCTTTCAAAGCGCACCTGTCTGGGATACCACGGACGAAATGAAAGTTCTGCCAGGGTGGCCCGGTTTCAAACATGAGCTCATAAGGTTATCCTCAGTAGTTTCTGACTACCTCAAGGAAACACACGGGACCCACAGGGCTCTTCCATGCAGTTCCTGTGGGCACAGGGACCTCTGCATACGATGAAATGGCTAAGTATTTCAGTACCTTAGGTAGGCCTCGGTGACCATGGCTCTTGCACATACTTAACAGTGGAATGTGTGAAAAATGTACTGATCTTCAGGCTGGATGTAAAGGTAGCTTTCTGTTCTGTGAGAGTTCTATGCTGTGTCCGAGACTGAATCACAGGAACATTGTGCAGTAGCCATGTAGTGCTGTTTCAGTCACTGAGGACGATCCACTTGCAAAGAGAGTCGGCCAGGCGCTGCTTTTGCTAGGCTCTATGACGATTGGAACACTCTACCTAGGCATCCCAGAAAGGAGTACATTACCCTTGCTATGCAAGTGAAGAGTGCTCCCGGGGACCTACTTCGCCTAGGGGTCCTCAGAAGCCAACGGCCTCTCTTCTAGCACACAGTGGTCATCATAAGAAACTGGTGCACGATACACTGCCCTTGTGTCCTCAGGGGCATAGCAGAGCTAAAGCACTCCTTTCAGAGTATGGCTTCGTGGCTACCGCTGCACATTCAACTCTGCTGATGTGAAATACTGGATCTTATCCTGAGGACTTAGGTCACCTTTCATTTGTATGGACCTGCATCTGGAGTGCCATTAGATGAGCTTTTAGAAAGCCTCGGTCACCGAGCCCTACCTAAGGTACTGAAATACCCATTTCATCCCATTCAGAGGTCCCTGTTCCCACAGGAACTCCATGGAAGAGCCCTGTGGGTCCCGTGTGTTTCCTTGAGGTAGTCAGAAACTACTGAGGATAACCTTATGAGCTCAAGTTTGAAACCGGGCAACATTGGCAAAACCTTCATTTCGTCCGTGGTAGGCGAGACAGGTGCGGTTTGAAAGCTTCCTGAAAATCACTCCTGCTGCCCATCTTCTCTTTGCTGCCTGACGGCATCGCGAAAGAACTTGAGTATAATCGTATTAGGCATGCTGGTTTCGGTTCCTTGCTGGGGGCTCCTCCAGGAGCACACTGGAGCCTGCCGGGAAAGAACTGGCACCCCTGTGCTCAACTAAAATGCACATTTCTCCCAAAGTAAGTTTAGCTATGACCTACTGGCGAAGAAGCATGTGTTAAAGGAAGGCTGCAACACTGTTACGTATTTCACGACTCACTGTGCACTCACCTTGGTTGTAACATCTGTGAAAAGTCACTGAATGCCGCCAAATCTTCAGCTGCGTTTGAGTCCCAGGAAGCAAATGGTTTCGTTGGCTTTAAGGCTGTGAACGGGCAGCGGTAATGGCAAAGCCCTGCCCGCATTGCTCGACAGCTCTCGTTTGTACAGCATTCAAACGGCTTCAGGAAGGCCGTTCCAAGCATCCTTACATTCCAGGCTGTCGTAGCCAGGAAGGCATTTGGATTCTTTTGAGAAACACCACTGTGCCTCACAAGTGAAACCTGTGGGCTCCTAAATACGTCTCCCTACGGCAGCCTGAAACTATATGTTTAGCTCCAGTATGAAAACAACCGACAGCTTTAGCTGTGACAATGCTGGACTTCTGGGACCATCCAGATTCACCAAGGCCTAACTGTTGCCCGGCGGGGGAATGCTCTTCTGCACGTACAGCACTCACCACGTGAAAACCTTTCTTAGAACAAGGAAGCGGTCTTTTCCTAGTAGTAGAGAGGTAGGCAGAATCTTCAGATAAACCTGCTGTGTCATCAAGCTTGAAAGTCGGACACCGATGGGAACGTTCGTACTCTCCTGCAATGGAGGCCACTTGCTTTGGGGTTCAAAGCTGCCTGAAGAGCCCTAGGGGCCCTACGTCTCTTCACTGCACCATGCTCGCTGTGGGCCAAGGCTGCGTTCTCTCAAAGGCAATAATGTACTGGCAATTGGTTTCTAAAAACTCATCCAACTGCACTCCAGTTTCAGCTCCATACCAACGAAATGTGACCTAAGACCTCAGCGTAAGGTCCAGTGTTTCCATCAGCAGAGTTGATTGTGCTGTGGTAGCCATGGAGCCATACTCTGAGAAGCAGTGCCTTAACTCTGCTATGCCCCTGAGGACACATAGGGTAGTGTATCGTGCACCAGTATCATGATGACCACTGTGTGCTAGAAGAGAGGCCGCTGGCTTCTGAGGAACCCTAGGCGCAGTAGGTGCCCGGGAGCACTCTTCACATTCATAGCAAGGGCAACGTACTCCTTTCTGGGATGCCTAGGTAGAGTGTTCCAATCGTCATAGAGCCTAGCGAAAGCAGCGCCTTGCAGACTCTCTTTGCAAGTGGATCGTCCTCAGTGACAGAAACAGAACTGCACTGCTACTGCACAATGTGCTTGTGATTCAGTCTGGGACACAGGATAGAACTCTCACAGAATAGAAAGCTAACCTTTGCATCCAGCCTGAAGACCAGTACATTCTTCACACTTCACGCTGTTAAGTATGTGCAGGTGCCATGGTCACCGAGGTCTACCTAAGGTACTGAAATACCCACTTCATCCTACGCAGAGGTCCCTGTGCCCACAGGAACTCCATGGAAGAGCCCTGTGGGTCCCGTGTGTTTCCTTGAGGTAGTCAGAAACTACTGAGGATAGCCTTATGAGCTCAAGTTTGAAACCGGGCAACCCTGGCAAAACCTTCATTTCGTCCGTGGTAGGCGAGACAGGTGCGGTTTGAAAGCTTCCTGAAAATCACTCCTGCTGCCCATCTTCTCTTTGCTGCCTGACGGCATCACGAAAGAACTTGAGTGTAATCGTATGAGGCATGCTGGTCTCGGTTCCTGCTGGGAGCTCCTCCAGGAGCACACTGGAGCCTGCTGGCAAAGAACTGGCACCCCTGTGCGCAACTAAAATGCAGTTTTCTCCAAAGTAAGTTTAGCTATGAGCTACTGGCGAAGAAGCATGTGTTAAAGGAAGGCTGCAACACTGTTACGTATTTCACGACTCACTGTGCACTCACCTTGGTTGTAACATCTGTGAAAAGGCACTGAATGCCTCCAAATCTTCTGCTGCGTTTGAGTCCCAGGAAGCAAATGGGTTCGTTGGCTTTAAGGCTGTGAACGGGCAGCGGTAATGGCAAAGCCCTTCTCGCTCGACAGCTCTCGTTTGTACAGCATTCAAACGGCTTCAGGAAGGCCGTTCCAGGCATCCTTACATTCCAGGCTGTCGTAGCCAGGAAGGCATTTGGATTCTTTTGAGAAACACCACTGTGCCCCACAAGTGAAACCTGTGGGCTCCTAAATACGTCTCCCTACGGCAGCCTGAAACTATATGTTTAGCTCCAGAATGAAAACAACGGACAGCTTTACTTGAGACAATGCTGGACGTCTGGGACCATCCAGATTCACCAAGGCCTAACATTTGCCCGGCGGGGGAATGCTCTTCTGCACGTACAGCACTCACCACGTGAAAACCTTTCTTAGCAGAAGGAAGCAGTCTTTCCCTAGTAGTAGAGAGGTAGGCAGAATCTTCAGATAAACCTGCTGTGTCATCAAGCTTGAAAGTCGGACACCGATGGGATCGTTCGTATTCCCCTGCAATGGAAGCTTCTTTCTTTGGGCTTCAAAGCTGCCTGAACAGCGCGAGGGGCCAGCTTCTCTTCACTGCAGGATTGTCGCTGTGGGCCAAGGCTGCGTTCTCTCAATGGCAATAATGTGCTAGCAATTGCTTTCTAGAAACTCATCCAACTGCACTCCAGATTCAGCTCCATACAAATGAAATGTGACCTAAGTCCTCAGCGTAAGGTCCAGTGTTTCACATCAGCAGAGTTGAGTGTGCAGTGGTAGCCACTAAGCCATACTCTGAAAAGGAGTGCCTTGACTCTGCTATGCCCCTGAGGACACATAGGGCAGTGTATCATGCACCAGTTTCTCATGATGACCACTGTGTGCTAGAAGACAGGCCGCTGGCTTCTCAGGAACCCTAGGCGCAGTAGGTGCCCGGGAGCACTCTTCACATTCATAGCAAGGGCAACGTACTCCTTTCTGGGATGCCTAGGTAGAGTGTTCCAATCGTCATAGACCCTAGCGAAACCAGCGCCTGGCAGACTCACTTTGCAAGTGGATCGTCCTCAGTGACAGAAACAGAACTGCACTACTACTGCACAAAGTGCTTGTGATTCAGTCTGGGACACAGGATAGCACTCTCACAGAATAGAAAGCTAACCTTTGCATCCAGCCTGAGGACCAGTACATTCTTCACACTTCACGCTGTTAAGTATGTGCAGAAGCCTTGATCACCGAGGCCTTCCTAAGGTACTAAAATACTTACCCATTTCATCCTATGCAGAGGTCCCTGTGCCCACAGGAACTCCATGGAAGAGCCCTGTGGGTCCCGTGTGTTTCCTTGAGGTAGTCAGAAACTACTGAGGATAACCTTATGAGCTCAAGTTTGAAACCGGGCATCCCTGGAAAAACCTTCCATTCGACCGTGGTAGGCGAGACAGGTGCGGTTTGAAAGCTGCCTGAAAATCACTCCTGCTGCCCATCTTCTCTTTGCTGCCTGACGGCATCACGAAAGAACTTGAGTGTAATCGTATGAGGCATGCTGGTCTCGGTTCGTTGCTGGGAGCTCCTCCAGGAGCACACTGGAGCCTGCCGGCAAAGAACTGGCACCCCTGTGCTCAAGTAAAATGCAGATTTCTCCCAAAGTAAGTTTAGCTATGCCCTAGTGGCGAAGAAGCATGTGTTAAAGGAAGGCTGCAACACTGTTACGTATTTCACGACACATTGTGCACTCACCTTGGGTGTAACATCTGTGAAAGGGCACTGAATGCCGTCCAAATCTTCTGCTGCGTTTGAGTTCCAGGAAAAATGGGTTTGTTGGTTTTAAAGCTGTGAACGTGCAGCTGTAATGGAAAGCCCTGCCCGGATCGCTCGACAGCTCTCGTTTGTACAGCATTCAAACGGCTTCACGAACGCCGTTCCAAGCAGCCTTACATTCCATGCTGGCGTAGCCAGGGAGGCATTTGGATTCTTCTGAAAAACACCACTGTGCCTCACAAGTGAAACCTGTGGGCTCCCAAATACGTCTCCTACGGCAACCTAAAATTATATGTTTAGTTCCAGTATGAAAACAACGGACAGCTTTAGCTGTGACAATGCTGGACTTCTTGGCCATCCAGATTCACCAATGCCTAACTTTTGCTCGGCGGGGGAATGCTCTTCTGAACGTACAGCACTCACCACGTGAAAACCTTTCTAAGCACAAGGGAGCAGTCTTACCCTAGTAGTAGAGAGGTAGGCAGAATCTTCAGATAAACCTGCTGTGTCATCAAGCTTGAAAGTCGGACACCGATGGGAACGTTCGTACTCTCCTGCAATGGAGGCCACTTGCTTTGGGCTTCAAAGCTGCCTGAACAGCCCTAGGGGCCCTACGTCTCTTCACTGCACGATGCTCGCTGTGGGCCAAGGCTGCTTTCTCTCAAAGGCAATAATGGACTGGCAATTGGTTTCTAAAAACTCATCCAACTGCACTCCAGATTCAGCTCCATACAAACGAAATGTGACCTAAGTCCTCAGCGTAAGGTCCAGTGTTTCACATCAGCAGAGTTGAGTGTGCAGTGGTAGCCACTAAGCCATACTCTGAAAAGGAGTGCCTTGACTCTGCTATGCCCCTGAGGACACATAGGGCAGTGTATCATGCACCAGTTTCTCATGATGACCACTGTGTGCTAGAAGACAGGCCGCTGGCTTCTCAGGAACCCTAGGCGCAGTAGGTGCCCGGGAGCACTCTTCACATTCATAGCAAGGGCAACGTACTCCTTTCTGGGATGCCTAGGTAGAGTGTTCCAATCGTCATAGAGCCTAGCGAAAGCAGCGCCTTGCAGACTCTCTTTGCAAGTGGATCGTCCTCAGTGACAGAAACAGAACTGCACTGCTACTGGACAATGTGCTTGTGATTCATTCTGGGACACAGGATAGAACTCTCACAGAATAGAAAGCTAACCTTTGCATCCAGCCTGAAGACCAGTACATTCTTCACACTTCACGCTGTTAAGTAAGTGCAGGTGCCATGGTCACCGACGTCTACCTAAAGTACTGAAATACCCACTTCATCCTACGCAGAGGTCCCTGTGCCCACAGGAACTCCATGGAAGAGCCCTGTGGGTCCCGTGTGTTTCCTTGAGGTAGTCAGAAACTACTGAGGATAGCCTTATGAGCTCAAGTTTGAAACCGGGCAACCCTGGCAAAACCTTCATTTCGTCCGTGGTAGGCGAGACAGGTGCGGTTTGAAAGCTTCCTGAAAATCACTCCTGCTGCCCATCTTCTCTTTGCTGCCTGACGGCATCACGAAAGAACTTGAGTGTAATCGTATGAGGCATGCTGGTCTCGGTTCCTGCTGGGAGCTCCTCCAGGAGCACACTGGAGCCTGCTGGCAAAGAACTGGCACCCCTGTGCGCAACTAAAATGCAGTTTTCTCCAAAGTAAGTTTAGCTATGAGCTACTGGCGAAGAAGCATGTGTTAAAGGAAGGCTGCAACACTGTTACGTATTTCACGACTCACTGTGCACTCACCTTGGTTGTAACATCTGTGAAAAGGCACTGAATGCCTCCAAATCTTCTGCTGCGTTTGAGTCCCCGGAAGCAAATGGGTTCGTTGGCTTTAAGGCTGTGAACGGCAGCGGTAATGGCAAAGCCCTTCTCGCTCGACAGCTCTCGTTTGTACAGCATTCAAACGGCTTCAGGAAGGCCGTTGCAGGCATCCTTACATTCCAGGCTGTCGTAGCCAGGAAGGCATTTGGATTCTTTTGAGAAACACCACTGTGCCCCACAAGTGAAACCTGTGGGCTCCTAAATACGTCTCCCTACGGCAGCCTGAAACTATATGTTTAGCTCCAGTATGAAAACAACGGACAGCTTTACTTGAGACAATGCTGGACGTCTGGGACCATCCAGATTCACCAAGGCCTAACATTTGCCCGGCGGGGGAATGCTCTTCTGCACGTACAGCACTCACCACGTGAAAACCTTTCTTAGCAGAAGGAAGCAGTCTTTCCCTAGTAGTAGAGAGGTAGGCAGAATCTTCAGATAAACCTGCTGTGTCATCAAGCTTGAAAGTCGGACACCGATGGGATCGTTCGTATTCCCCTGCAATGGAAGCTTCTTTCTTTGGGCTTCAAAGCTGCCTGAACAGCGCGAGGGGCCAGCTTCTCTTCACTGCAGGATTGTCGCTGTGGGCCAAGGCTGCGTTCTCTCAATGGCAATAATGTGCTAGCAATTGCTTTCTAGAAACTCATCCAACTGCACTCCAGATTCAGCTCCATACAAATGAAATGTGACCTAAGTCCTCAGCGTAAGGTCCAGTGTTTCACATCAGCAGAGTTGAGTGTGCAGTGGTAGCCACTAAGCCATACTCTGAAAAGGAGTGCCTTGACTCTGCTATGCCCCTGAGGACACATAGGGCAGTGTATCATGCACCAGTTTCTCATGATGACCACTGTGTACTAGAAGACAGGCCGCTGGCTTCTCAGGAACCCTAGGCGCAGTAGGTGCCCGGGAGCACTCTTCACATTCATAGCAAGGGCAACGTACTCCTTTCTGGGATGCCTAGGTAGAGTGTTCCAATCGTCATAGACCCTAGCGAAAGCAGCGCCTGGCAGACTCACTTTGCAAGTGGATCGTCCTCAGTGACAGAAACAGAACTGCACTACTACTGCACAAAGTGCTTGTGATTCAGTCTGGGACACAGGAGAGCACTCTCACAGAATAGAAAGCTAACCTTTGCATCCAGCCTGAAGACCATTACATTCTTCACACTTCACACTGTTAAGTATGTGCAGGAGCCTTGATCACCGAGGCCTTCCTAAGGTACTTAAATACTTACCCATTTCATCCTATGCAGAGGTCCCTGTGCCCACAGGAACTCCATGGAAGAGCTCTGTGGGTCCCGTGTGTTTCCTTGAGGTAGTCAGAAACTACTGAGGATAACCTTATGAGCTCAAGTTTGAAACCGGGCATCCCTGGAAAAACCTTCCGTTCGACCGTGGTAGGCGAGGCAGGTGCGGTTTGAAAGCTGCCTGAAAATCACTCCTGCTGCCCATCTTCTCTTTGCTGCCTGACGGCATCACGAAAGAACTTGAGTGTAATCGTATGAGGCATGCTGGTCTCGGTTCGTTGCTGGGAGCTCCTCCAGGAGCACACTGGAGCCTGCCGGCAAAGAACTGGCACCCCTGTGCCAAGTAAAATGCAGATTTCTCCCAAAGTAATTTTAGCTATGCCCTAGTGGCGAAGAAGCATGTGTTAAAGGAAGGCTGCAACACTGTTACGTATTTCACGACTCATTGTGCACTCACCTTGGTTGTAACATCTGTGAAAGGGCACTGAATGCCGTCCAAATCTTCTGCTGCGTTTGAGTTCCAGGAAAAATGGGTTCGTTGGTTTTAAAGCTGTGAACGTGCAGCTGTAATGGAAAGCCCTGCCCGGATAGCTCGACAGCTCTCGTTTGTACAGCATTCAAACGGCTTCACGAACACCGTTCCAAGCAGCCTTACATTCCATGCTGGCGTAGCCAGGGAGGCATTTGGATTCTTCTGAAAAACACCACTGTGCCTCACAAGTGAAACCTGTGGGCTCCCAAATACGTCTCCTACGGCAGCCTAAAATTATATGTTTAGTTCCAGTATGAAAACAACGGACAGCTTTAGCTGTGACAATGCTGGACTCCTTGGCCATTCAGATTCACCAATGCCTAACTTTTGCTCGGCGGGGGAATGCTCTTCTGAACGTACAGCACTCACCACGTGAAAACCTTTCTAAGCACAAGGAAGCAGTCTTAGCCTAGTAGTAGAGAGGTAGGCAGAATCTTCAGATAAACATGCTGTGTAATCAAGCTTGAAAGTCGGACACCGATGGGAACGTTCGTACTCTCCTGCAATGGAGGCCACTTGCTTTGGGCTTCAAAGCTGCCTGAACAGCCCAAGGGGCCCAACTTCTCTTCACTGCAGGATGCTCGCTGTGGGCCAAGGCTGCGTTCTCTCAAAGGCAATAATGGACTGGCAATTGGTTTCTAAAAACTCATCCAACTGCACTCCAGATTCAGCTCCATACAAACGAAATGTGACCTAAGACCTCAGCGTAAGGTCCAGTGTTTCATATCAGCCGAGTTGAGTGTGCAGTGGTAGCCACGGAGCCATACTCTGAGAAGCAGTGCCTTAACTCTGCTATGCCCCTGAGGACACATAGGGTAGTGTATCGTGCACCAGTATCATGATGACCACTGTGTGCTAGAAGAGAGGCGGCTGGCTTCTGAGGAACCCTAGGCGCAGTAGGTGCCCGGGAGCACTCTTCACATTCATAGCAAGGGCAACGTACTCCTTTCTGGGATGCCTAGGTAGAGTGTTCCAATCGTCATAGAGCCTAGCGAAAGCAGCGCCTTGCAGACTCTCTTTGCAAGTGGATCGTCCTCAGTGACAGAAACAGAACTGCACTGCTACGGCACAATGTGCTTGTGATTCAGTCTGGGACACAGGATAGAACTCTCACAGAATAGAAAGCTATCCTTTGCATCCAGCCTGAAGACCAGTACATTCTTCACACTTCACGCTGTTAAGTATGTGCAGGTGCCATGGTCACCGAGGTCTACCTAAGGTACTGAAATACCCACTTCATCCTACGCAGAGGTCCCTGTGCCCACAGGAACTCCATGGAAGAGCCCTGTGGGTCCCGTGTGTTTCCTTGAGGTAGTCAGAAACTACTGAGGATAGCCTTATGAGCTCAAGTTTGAAACCGGGCAACCCTGGCAAAACCTTCATTTCGTCCGTGGTAGGCGAGACAGGTGCGGTTTGAAAGCTTCCTGAAAATCACTCCTGCTGCCCATCTTCTCTTTGCTGCCTGACGGCATCACGAAAGAACTTGAGTGTAATCGTATGAGGCATGCTGGTCTCGGTTCCTGCTGGGAGCTCCTCCAGGAGCACACTGGAGCCTGCTGGCAAAGAACTGGCACCCCTGTGCGCAACTAAAATGCAGTTTTCTCCAAAGTAAGTTTAGCTATGAGCTACTGGCGAAGAAGCATGTGTTAAAGGAAGGCTGCAACACTGTTACGTATTTCACGACTCACTGTGCACTCACCTTGGTTGTAACATCTGTGAAAAGGCACTGAATGCCTCCAAATCTTCTGCTGCGTTTGAGTCCCAGGAAGCAAATGGGTTCGTTGGCTTTAAGGCTGTGAACGGGCAGCGGTAATGGCAAAGCCCTTCTCGCTCGACAGCTCTCGTTTGTACAGCATTCAAACGGCTTCAGG
Source organism: Balaenoptera physalus (assembly GCF_965194825.1). NCBI lineage: Eukaryota > Metazoa > Chordata > Mammalia > Artiodactyla > Balaenopteridae > Balaenoptera > Balaenoptera physalus. The sequence continues at coordinate 512,977 of NW_028126495.1, read as the reverse complement.
AAGGCCGTTGCAGGCATCCTTACATTCCAGGCTGTCGTAGCCAGGAAGGCATTTGGATTCTTTTGAGAAACACCACTGTGCCCCACAAGTGAAACCTGTGGGCTCCTAAATACGTCTCCCTACGGCAGCCTGAAACTATATGTTTAGCTCCAGTATGAAAACAACGGACAGCTTTACTTGAGACAATGCTGGACGTCTGGGACCATCCAGATTCACCAAGGCCTAACATTTGCCCGGCGGGGGAATGCTCTTCTGCACGTACAGCACTCACCACGTGAAAACCTTTCTTAGCAGAAGGAAGCAGTCTTTCCCTAGTAGTAGAGAGGTAGGCAGAATCTTCAGATAAACCTGCTGTGTCATCAAGCTTGAAAGTCGGACACCGATGGGATCGTTCGTATTCCCCTGCAATGGAAGCTTCTTTCTTTGGGCTTCAAAGCTGCCTGAACAGCGCGAGGGGCCAGCTTCTCTTCACTGCAGGATTGTCGCTGTGGGCCAAGGCTGCGTTCTCTCAATGGCAATAATGTGCTAGCAATTGCTTTCTAGAAACTCATCCAACTGCACTCCAGATTCAGCTCCATACAAATGAAATGTGACCTAAGTCCTCAGCGTAAGGTCCAGTGTTTCACATCAGCAGAGTTGAGTGTGCAGTGGTAGCCACTAAGCCATACTCTGAAAAGGAGTGCCTTGACTCTGCTATGCCCCTGAGGACACATAGGGCAGTGTATCATGCACCAGTTTCTCATGATGACCACTGTGTACTAGAAGACAGGCCGCTGGCTTCTCAGGAACCCTAGGCGCAGTAGGTGCCCGGGAGCACTCTTCACATTCATAGCAAGGGCAACGTACTCCTTTCTGGGATGCCTAGGTAGAGTGTTCCAATCGTCATAGACCCTAGCGAAAGCAGCGCCTGGCAGACTCACTTTGCAAGTGGATCGTCCTCAGTGACAGAAACAGAACTGCACTACTACTGCAAAAAGTGCTTGTGATTCAGTCTGGGACACAGGATAGCACTCTCACAGAATAGAAAGCTAACCTTTGCATCCAGCCTGAAGACCATTACATTCTTCACACTTCACACTGTTAAGTATGTGCAGGAGCCTTGATCACCGAGGCCTTCCTAAGGTACTTAAATACTTACCCATTTCATCCTATGCAGAGGTCCCTGTGCCCACAGGAACTCCATGGAAGAGCTCTGTGGGTCCCGTGTGTTTCCTTGAGGTAGTCAGAAACTACTGAGGATAACCTTATGAGCTCAAGTTTGAAACCGGGCATCCCTGGAAAAACCTTCCGTTCGACCGTGGTAGGCGAGACAGGTGCGGTTTGAAAGCTGCCTGAAAATCACTCCTGCTGCCCATCTTCTCTTTGCTGCCTGACGGCATCACGAAAGAACTTGAGTGTAATCGTATGAGGCATGCTGGTCTCGGTTCGTTGCTGGGAGCTCCTCCAGGAGCACACTGGAGCCTGCCGGCAAAGAACTGGCACCCCTGTGCCACGTAAAATGCAGATTTCTCCCAAAGTAATTTTAGCTATGCCCTAGTGGCGAAGAAGCATGTGTTAAAGGAAGGCTGCAACACTGTTACGTATTTCACGACTCATTGTGCACTCACCTTGGTTGTAACATCTGTGAAAGGGCACTGAATGCCGTCCAAATCTTCTGCTGCGTTTGAGTTCCAGGAAAAATGGGTTCGTTGGTTTTAAAGCTGTGAAGGTGCAGCTGTAATGGAAAGCCCTGCCCGGATAGCTCGACAGCTCTCGTTTGTACAGCATTCAAACGGCTTCACGAACACCGTTCCAAGCAGCCTTACATTCCATGCTGGCGTAGCCAGGGAGGCATTTGGATTCTTCTGAAAAACACCACTGTGCCTCACAAGTGAAACCTGTGGGCTCCCAAATACGTCTCCTACGGCAGCCTAAAATTATATGTTTAGTTCCAGTATGAAAACAACGGACAGCTTTAGCTGTGACAATGCTGGACTTCTTGGCCATTCAGATTCACCAATGCCTAACTTTTGCTCGGCGGGGGAATGCTCTTCTGAACGTACAGCACTCACCACGTGAAAACCTTTCTAAGCACAAGGAAGCAGTCTTAGCCTAGTAGTAGAGAGGTAGGCAGAATCTTCAGATAAACATGCTGTGTAATCAAGCTTGAAAGTCGGACACCGATGGGAACGTTCGTACTCTCCTGCAATGGAGGCCACTTGCTTTGGGCTTCAAAGCTGCCTGAACAGCCCAAGGGGCCCAACTTCTCTTCACTGCAGGATGCTCGCTGTGGGCCAAGGCTGCGTTCTCTCAAAGGCAATAATGGACTGGCAATTGGTTTCTAAAAACTCATCCAACTGCACTCCAGATTCAGCTCCATAGAAACGAAATGTGACCTAAGACCTCAGCGTAAGGTCCAGTGTTTCATATCAGCCGAGTTGAGTGTGCAGTGGTAGCCACGGAGCCATACTCTGAGAAGCAGTGCCTTAACTCTGCTATGCCCCTGAGGACACATAGGGTAGTGTATCGTGCACCAGTATCATGATGACCACTGTGTGCTAGAAGAGAGGCGGCTGGCTTCTGAGGAACCCTAGGCGCAGTAGGTGCCCGGGAGCACTCTTCACATTCATAGCAAGGGCAACGTACTCCTTTCTGGGATGCCTAGGTAGAGTGTTCCAATCGTCATAGAGCCTAGCGAAAGCAGCGCCTTGCAGACTCTCTTTGCAAATGGATCGTCCTCAGTGACAGAAACAGAACTGCACTGCTACGGCACAATGTGCTTGTGATTCAGTCTGGGACACAGGATAGAACTCTCACAGAATAGAAAGCTATCCTTTGCATCCAGCCTGAAGACCAGTACATTCTTCACACTTCACGCTGTTAAGTATGTGCAGGTGCCATGGTCACCGAGGTCTACCTAAGGTACTGAAATACCCACTTCATCCTACGCAGAGGTCCCTGTGCCCACAGGAACTCCATGGAAGAGCCCTGTGGGTCCCGTGTGTTTCCTTGAGGTAGTCAGAAACTACTGAGGATAGCCTTATGAGCTCAAGTTTGAAACCGGGCAACCCTGGCAAAACCTTCATTTCGTCCGTGGTAGGCGAGACAGGTGCGGTTTGAAAGCTTCCTGAAAATCACTCCTGCTGCCCATCTTCTCTTTGCTGCCTGACGGCATCACGAAAGAACTTGAGTGTAATCGTATGAGGCATGCTGGTCTCGGTTCCTGCTGGGAGCTCCTCCAGGAGCACACTGGAGCCTGCTGGCAAAGAACTGGCACCCCTGTGCGCAACTAAAATGCAGTTTTCTCCAAAGTAAGTTTAGCTATGAGCTACTGGCGAAGAAGCATGTGTTAAAGGAAGGCTGCAACACTGTTACGTATTTCACGACTCACTGTGCACTCACCTTGGTTGTAACATCTGTGAAAAGGCACTGAATGCCTCCAAATCTTCTGCTGCGTTTGAGTCCCAGGAAGCAAATGGGTTCGTTGGCTTTAAGGCTGTGAACGGGCAGCGGTAATGGCAAAGCCCTTCTCGCTCGACAGCTCTCGTTTGTACAGCATTCAAACGGCTTCAGGAAGGCCGTTGCAGGCATCCTTACATTCCAGGCTGTCGTAGCCAGGAAGGCATTTGGATTCTTTTGAGAAACACCACTGTGCCCCACAAGTGAAACCTGTGGGCTCCTAAATACGTCTCCCTACGGCAGCCTGAAACTATATGTTTAGCTCCAGTATGAAAACAACGGACAGCTTTACTTGAGACAATGCTGGACGTCTGGGACCATCCAGATTCACCAAGGCCTAACATTTGCCCGGCGGGGGAATGCTCTTCTGCACGTACAGCACTCACCACGTGAAAACCTTTCTTAGCAGAAGGAAGCAGTCTTTCCCTAGTAGTAGAGAGGTAGGCAGAATCTTCAGATAAACCTGCTGTGTCATCAAGCTTGAAAGTCGGACACCGATGGGATCGTTCGTATTCCCCTGCAATGGAAGCTTCTTTCTTTGGGCTTCAAAGCTGCCTGAACAGCGCGAGGGGCCAGCTTCTCTTCACTGCAGGATTGTCGCTGTGGGCCAAGGCTGCGTTCTCTCAATGGCAATAATGTGCTAGCAATTGCTTTCTAGAAACTCATCCAACTGCACTCCAGATTCAGCTCCATACAAATGAAATGTGACCTAAGTCCTCAGCGTAAGGTCCAGTGTTTCACATCAGCAGAGTTGAGTGTGCAGTGGTAGCCACTAAGCCATACTCTGAAAAGGAGTGCCTTGACTCTGCTATGCCCCTGAGGACACATAGGGCAGTGTATCATGCACCAGTTTCTCATGATGACCACTGTGTGCTAGAAGACAGGCCGCTGGCTTCTCAGGAACCCTAGGCGCAGTAGGTGCCCGGGAGCACTCTTCACATTCATAGCAAGGGCAACGTACTCCTTTCTGGGATGCCTAGGTAGAGTGTTCCAATCGTCATAGACCCTAGCGAAACCAGCGCCTGGCAGACTCACTTTGCAAGTGGATCGTCCTCAGTGACAGAAACAGAACTGCACTACTACTGCACAAAGTGCTTGTGATTCAGTCTGGGACACAGGATAGCACTCTCACAGACTAGAAAGCTAACCTTTGCATCCAGCCTGAAGACCAGTACATTCTTCACACTTCACGCTGTTAAGTATGTGCAGGAGCCTTGATCACCGAGGCCTTCCTAAGGTACTGAAATACTTACCCATTTCATCCTATGCAGAGGTCCCTGTGCCCACAGGAACTCCATGGAAGAGCCCTGTGGGTCCCGTGTGTTTCCTTGAGGTAGTCAGAAACTACTGAGGATAACCTTATGAGCTCAAGTTTGAAACCGGGCATCCCTGGAAAAACCTTCCGTTCGACCGTGGTAGGCGAGACAGGTGCGGTTTGAAAGCTGCCTGAAAATCACTCCTGCTGCCCATCTTCTCTTTGCTGCCTGACGGCATCACGAAAGAACTTGAGTGTAATCGTATGAGGCATGCTGGTCTCGGTTCGTTGCTGGGAGCTCCTCCAGGAGCACACTGGAGCCTGCCGGCAAAGAACTGGCACCCCTGTGCTCAAGTAAAATGCAGATTTCTCCCAAAGTAAGTTTAGCTATGCCCTAGTGGCGAAGAAGCATGTGTTAAAGGAAGGCTGCAACACTGTTACGTATTTCACGACACATTGTGCACTCACCTTGGGTGTAACATCTGTGAAAGGGCACTGAATGCCGTCCAAATCTTCTGCTGCGTTTGAGTTCCAGGAAAAATGGGTTCGTTGGTTTTAAAGCTGTGAACGTGCAGCTGTAATGGAAAGCCCTGCCCGGATCGCTCGACAGCTCTCGTTTGTACAGCATTCAAACGGCTTCACGAACGCCGTTCCAAGCAGCCTTACATTCCATGCTGGCGTAGCCAGGGAGGCATTTGGATTCTTCTGAAAAACACCACTGTGCCTCACAAGTGAAACCTGTGGGCTCCCAAATACGTCTCCTATGGCAGCCTAAAATTATATGTTTAGTTCCAGTATGAAAACAACGGACAGCTTTAGCTGTGACAATGCTGGACTTCTTGGCCATCCAGATTCACCAATGCCTAACTTTTGCTCGGCGGGGGAATGCTCTTCTGAACGTACAGCACTCACCACGTGAAAACCTTTCTAAGCACAAGGGAGCAGTCTTAGCCTCGTAGTAGAGAGGTAGGCAGAATCTTCAGATAAACATGCTGTGTAATCAAGCTTGAAAGTCGGACACCGATGGGAACGTTCGTACTCTCCTGCAATGGAGGCCACTTGCTTTGGGCTTCAAAGCTGCCTGAACAGCCCAAGGGGCCCAACTTCTCTTCACTGCAGGATGCTCGCTGTGGGCCAAGGCTGCGTTCTCTCAAAGGCAATAATGGACTGGCAATTGGTTTCTAAAAACTCATCCAACTGCACTCCAGATTCAGCTCCATACAAACGAAATGTGACCTAAGACCTCAGCGTAAGGTCCAGTTTTTCACATCAGCCGAGTTGAGGGTGCAGTGGTAGCCACGGAGCCATACTCTGAAAAGCAGTGCCTTAATTCTGCTATGCCCCTGAGGACACATAGGGTAGTGTATCGTGCACCAGTTTCTCCTGATGACCACTGTGTGCTAGAAGAGAGGCCGCTGGCTTCTGAGGAACCCTAGGCGCAGTAGCTCCCCGGGAGCACTCTTCACATTCATAGCAAGGGGAACGTACTCCTTTTTGGGATGCCTAGGTAGAGTGTTCCAATCGTCATAGAGCCTAGCGAAAGCAGCGCCTGGCAGACTCTCTTTGCAAGTGGATCGTCCTCAGTGACAGAAACAGAACTGCACTGCTACTGCACAATGTGCCTGTGATTCAATCTGGGACACAGGATAGTCCTCACACAGAAGAGAAAGCTAACCTTTGCATCCAGCCTGAAGACCAGTACATTCTTCACATTTCACACTGTTAAGTATGTGCAGGTGCCATGGTCACCGAGGCCTACCTAAGGTACTGAAATACCCACTTCATCTAACGCAGAGGTCCCTGTGCCCAGAGGAACTCCATGGAAGAGCCCTGTGGGTCCCGTGTGTTTCCTTGAGGTAGTCAGAAACTACTAAGGATAACCTTATGAGCTCAAGTTTGAAACCGGGCAACATTGGCAAAACCTTCATTTCGTCCGTGGTAGGCGAGACAGGTGCGGTTTGAAAGCTTCCTGAAAATCACTCCTGCTGCCCATCTTCTCTTTGCTGCCTGACGGCATCGCGAAAGAACTTGAGTATAATCGTATTAGGCATGCTGGTTTCGGTTCCTTGCTGGGGGCTCCTCCAGGAGCACACTGGAGCCTGCCGGGAAAGAACTGGCACCCCTGTGCTCAACTAAAATGCACATTTCTCCCAAAGTAAGTTTAGCTATGACCTACTGGCGAAGAAGCATGTGTTAAAGGAAGGCTGCAACACTGTTACGTATTTCACGACTCACTGTGCACTCACCTTGGTTGTAACATCTGTGAAAAGTCACTGAATGCCGCCAAATCTTCAGCTGCGTTTGAGTCCCAGGAAGCAAATGGTTTCGTTGGCTTTAAGGCTGTGAACGGGCAGCGGTAATGGCAAAGCCCTGCCCGCATTGCTCGACAGCTCTCGTTTGTACAGCATTCAAACGGCTTCAGGAAGGCCGTTCCAAGCATCCTTACATTCCAGGCTGTCGTAGCCAGGAAGGCATTTGGATTCTTTTGAGAAACACCACTGTGCCTCACAAGTGAAACCTGTGGGCTCCTAAATACGTCTCCCTACGGCAGCCTGAAACTATATGTTTAGCTCCAGTATGAAAACAACCGACAGCTTTAGCTGTGACAATGCTGGACTTCTGGGACCATCCAGATTCACCAAGGCCTAACTGTTGCCCGGCGGGGGAATGCTCTTCTGCACGTACTGCACTCACCACGTGAAAACCTTTCTTAGAACAAGGAAGCGGTCTTTTCCTAGTAGTAGAGAGGTAGGCAGAATCTTCAGATAAACCTGCTGTGTCATCAAGCTTGAAAGTCGGACACCGATGGGAACGTTCGTACTCTCCTGCAATGGAGGCCACTTGCTTTGGGCTTCAAAGCTGCCTGAACAGCGCGAGGGGCCAGCTTCTCTTCACTGCAGGATTGTCGCTGTGGGCCAAGGCTGCGTTCTCTCAATGGAAATAATGTGCTAGCAATTGCTTTCGAGAAACTCATCCAACTGCACTCCATTTCAGCTCCATTCAAATGAAAGGTGACCTAGGTCCTCCGCGTAAGGTCCAGTGTTTCACATCAGCAGAATTGAGTGTGCAGTTGTAGCCACGAAGCCATACTCCGAAAAGGAGTGCCTTAACTCTGCTGTGAGCCTGAGGACACATAGAGTAGTGTATCGTGCACCAGTATCATGATGACCACTGTGTGCTAGAAGAGAGGCCGCTGGCTTCTGAGGAACCCTAGGCGCAGTAGGTGCCCGGGAGCACTCTTCACATTCATAGCAAGGGCAACGTACTCCTTTCTGGGATGCCTAGGTAGAGTGTTCCAATCGTCATAGAGCCTAGCGAAAGCAGCGCCTTGCAGACTCTCTTTGCAAGTGGATCGTCCTCAGTGACAGAAACAGAACTGCACTGCTACTGCACAATGTGCTTGTGATTCAGTCTGGGACACAGGATAGAACTCTCACAGAATAGAAAGCTAACCTTTGCATCCAGCCTGAAGACCAGTACATTCTTCACACTTCACGCTGTTAAGTATGTGCAGGTGCCATGGTCACCGAGGTCTACCTAAGGTACTGAAATACCCACTTCATCCTACGCAGAGGTCCCTGTGCCCACAGGAACTCCATGGAAGAGCCCTGTGGGTCCCGTGTGTTTCCTTGAGGTAGTCAGAAACTACTGAGGATAGCCTTATGAGCTCAAGTTTGAAACCGGGCAACCCTGGCAAAACCTTCATTTCGTCCGTGGTAGGCGAGACAGGTGCGGTGTGAAAGCTTCCTGAAAATCACTCCTGCTGCCCATCTTCTCTTTGCTGCCTGACGGCATCATGAAAGAACTTGAGTGTAATCGTATGAGGCATGCTGGTCTCGGTTCCTGCTGGGAGCTCCTCCAGGAGCACACTGGAGCCTGCTGGCAAAGAACTGGCACCCCTGTGCGCAACTAAAATGCAGTTTTCTCCAAAGTAAGGTTAGCTATGAGCTACTGGCGAAGAAGCATGTGTTAAAGGAAGGCTGCAACACTGTTACGTATTTCACGACTCACTGTGCACTCACCTTGGTTGTAACATCTGTGAAAAGGCACTGAATGCCTCCAAATCTTCTGCTGCGTTTGAGTCCCCGGAAGCAAATGGGTTCGTTGGCTTTAAGGCTGTGAACGGGCAGCGGTAATGGCAAAGCCCTTCTCGCTCGACAGCTCTCGTTTGTACAGCATTCAAACGGCTTCAGGAAGGCCGTTGCAGGCATCCTTACATTCCAGGCTGTCGTAGCCAGGAAGGCATTTGGATTCTTTTGAGAAACACCACTGTGCCCCACAAGTGAAACCTGTGGGCTCCTAAATACGTCTCCCTACGGCAGCCTGAAACTATATGTTTAGCTCCAGTATGAAAACAACGGACAGCTTTACTTGAGACAATGCTGGACGTCTGGGACCATCCAGATTCACCAAGGCCTAACTTTTGCCCGGCGGGGGAATGCTCTTCTGCACGTACAGCACTCACCACGTGAAAACCTTTCTTAGCAGAAGGAAGCAGTCTTTCCCTAGTAGTAGAGAGGTAGGCAGAATCTTCAGATAAACCTGCTGTGTCATCAAGCTTAAAAGTCGGACACCGATGGGATCGTTCGTATTCCCCTGCAATGGAAGCTTCTTTCTTTGGGCTTCAAAGCTGCCTGAACAGCGCGAGGGGCCAGCTTCTCTTCACTGCAGGATTGTCGCTGTGGGCCAAGGCTGCGTTCTCTCAATGGCAATAATGTGCTAGCAATTGCTTTCTAGAAACTCATCCAACTGCACTCCAGATTCAGCTCCATACAAATGAAATGTGACCTAAGTCCTCAGCGTAAGGTCCAGTGTTTCACATCAGCAGAGTTGAGTGTGCAGTGGTAGCCACTAAGCCATACTCTGAAAAGGAGTGCCTTGACTCTGCTATGCCCCTGAGGACACATAGGGCAGTGTATCATGCACCAGTTTCTCATGATGACCACTGTGTACTAGAAGACAGGCCGCTGGCTTCTCAGGAACCCTAGGCGCAGTAGGTGCCCGGGAGCACTCTTCACATTCATAGCAAGGGCAACGTACTCCTTTCTGGGATGCCTAGGTAGAGTGTTCCAATCGTCATAGACCCTAGCGAAAGCAGCGCCTGGCAGACTCACTTTGCAAGTGGATCGTCCTCAGTGACAGAAACAGAACTGCACTACTACTGCACAAAGTGCTTGTGATTCAGTCTGGGACACAGGATAGCACTCTCACAGAATAGAAAGCTAACCTTTGCATCCAGCCTGAAGACCATTACATTCTTCACACTTCACACTGTTAAGTATGTGCAGGAGCCTTGATCACCGAGGCCTTCCTAAGGTACTGAAATACTTACCCATTTCATCCTATGCAGAGGTCCCTGTGCCCACAGGAACTCCATGGAAGAGCTCTGTGGGTCCCGTGTGTTTCCTTGAGGTAGTCAGAAACTACTGAGGATAACCTTATGAGCTCAAGTTTGAAACCGGGCATCCCTGGAAAAACCTTCCGTTCGACCGTGGTAGGCGAGACAGGTGCGGTTTGAAAGCTGCCTGAAAATCACTCCTGCTGCCCATCTTCTCTTTGCTGCCTGACGGCATCACGAAAGAACTTGAGTGTAATCGTATGAGGCATGCTGGTCTCGGTTCGTTGCTGGGAGCTCCTCCAGGAGCACACTGGAGCCTGCCGGCAAAGAACTGGCACCCCTGTGCTCAAGTAAAATGCAGATTTCTCCCAAAGTAAGTTTAGCTATGCCCTAGTGGCGAAGAAGCATGTGTTAAAGGAAGGCTGCAACACTGTTACGTATTTCACGACACATTGTGCACTCACCTTGGGTGTAACATCTGTGAAAGGGCACTGAATGCCGTCCAAATCTTCTGCTGCGTTTGAGTTCCAGGAAAAATGGGTTCGTTGGTTTTAAAGCTGTGAACGTGCAGCTGTAATGGAAAGCCCTGCCCGGATCGCTCGACAGCTCTCGTTTGTACAGCATTCAAACGGCTTCACGAACGCCGTTCCAAGCAGCCTTACATTCCATGCTGGCGTAGCCAGGGAGGCATTTGGATTCTTCTGAAAAACACCACTGTGCCTCACAAGTGAAACCTGTGGGCTCCCAAATACGTCTCCTATGGCAGCCTAAAATTATATGTTTAGTTCCAGTATGAAAACAACGGACAGCTTTAGCTGTGACAATGCTGGACTTCTTGGCCATCCAGATTCACCAATGCCTAACTTTTGCTCGGCGGGGGAATGCTCTTCTGAACGTACAGCACTCACCACGTGAAAACCTTTCTAAGCACAAGGGAGCAGTCTTAGCCTCGTAGTAGAGAGGTAGGCAGAATCTTCAGATAAACATGCTGTGTAATCAAGCTTGAAAGTCGGACACCGATGGGAACGTTCGTACTCTCCTGCAATGGAGGCCACTTGCTTTGGGCTTCAAAGCTGCCTGAACAGCCCAAGGGGCCCAACTTCTCTTCACTGCAGGATGCTCGCTGTGGGCCAAGGCTGCGTTCTCTCAAAGGCAATAATGGACTGGCAATTGGTTTCTAAAAACTCATCCAACTGCACTCCAGATTCAGCTCCATACAAACGAAATGTGACCTAAGACCTCAGCGTAAGGTCCAGTTTTTCACATCAGCCGAGTTGAGGGTGCAGTGGTAGCCACGGAGCCATACTCTGAAAAGCAGTGCCTTAATTCTGCTATGCCCCTGAGGACACATAGGGTAGTGTATCGTGCACCAGTTTCTCCTGATGACCACTGTGTGCTAGAAGAGAGGCCGCTGGCTTCTGAGGAACCCTAGGCGCAGTAGCTCCCCGGGAGCACTCTTCACATTCATAGCAAGGGGAACGTACTCCTTTTTGGGATGCCTAGGTAGAGTGTTCCAATCGTCATAGAGCCTAGCGAAAGCAGCGCCTGGCAGACTCTCTTTGCAAGTGGATCGTCCTCAGTGACAGAAACAGAACTGCACTGCTACTGCACAATGTGCCTGTGATTCAATCTGGGACACAGGATAGTCCTCACACAGAAGAGAAAGCTAACCTTTGCATCCAGCCTGAAGACCAGTACATTCTTCACATTTCACACTGTTAAGTATGTGCAGGTGCCATGGTCACCGAGGCCTACCTAAGGTACTGAAATACCCACTTCATCTAACGCAGAGGTCCCTGTGCCCAGAGGAACTCCATGGAAGAGCCCTGTGGGTCCCGTGTGTTTCCTTGCGGTAGTCAGAAACTACTAAGGATAACCTTATGAGCTCAAGTTTGAAACCGGGCAACATTGGCAAAACCTTCATTTCGTCCGTGGTAGGCGAGACAGGTGCGGTTTGAAAGCTTCCTGAAAATCACTCCTGCTGCCCATCTTCTCTTTGCTGCCTGACGGCATCGCGAAAGAACTTGAGTATAATCGTATTAGGCATGCTGGTTTCGGTTCCTTGCTGGGGGCTCCTCCAGGAGCACACTGGAGCCTGCCGGGAAAGAACTGGCACCCCTGTGCTCAACTAAAATGCACATTTCTCCCAAAGTAAGTTTAGCTATGACCTACTGGCGAAGAAGCATGTGTTAAAGGAAGGCTGCAACACTGTTACGTATTTCACGACTCACTGTGCACTCACCTTGGTTGTAACATCTGTGAAAAGTCACTGAATGCCGCCAAATCTTCAGCTGCGTTTGAGTCCCAGGAAGCAAATGGTTTCGTTGGCTTTAAGGCTGTGAACGGGCAGCGGTAATGGCAAAGCCCTGCCCGCATTGCTCGACAGCTCTCGTTTGTACAGCATTCAAACGGCTTCAGGAAGGCCGTTCCAAGCATCCTTACATTCCAGGCTGTCGTAGCCAGGAAGGCATTTGGATTCTTTTGAGAAACACCACTGTGCCTCACAAGTGAAACCTGTGGGCTCCTAAATACGTCTCCCTACGGCAGCCTGAAACTATATGTTTAGCTCCAGTATGAAAACAACCGACAGCTTTAGCTGTGACAATGCTGGACTTCTGGGACCATCCAGATTCACCAAGGCCTAACTGTTGCCCGGCGGGGGAATGCTCTTCTGCACGTACAGCACTCACCACGTGAAAACCTTTCTTAGAACAAGGAAGCGGTCTTTTCCTAGTAGTAGAGAGGTAGGCAGAATCTTCAGATAAACCTGCTGTGTCATCAAGCTTGAAAGTCGGACACCGATGGGAACGTTCGTACTCTCCTGCAATGGAGGCCACTTGCTTTGGGCTTCAAAGCTGCCTGAACAGCGCGAGGGGCCAGCTTCTCTTCACTGCAGGATTGTCGCTGTGGGCCAAGGCTGCGTTCTCTCAATGGAAATAATGTGCTAGCAATTGCTTTCGAGAAACTCATCCAACTGCACTCCATTTCAGCTCCATTCAAATGAAAGGTGACCTAGGTCCTCCGCGTAAGGTCCAGTGTTTCACATCAGCAGAATTGAGTGTGCAGTTGTAGCCACGAAGCCATACTCCGAAAAGGAGTGCCTTAACTCTGCTGTGAGCCTGAGGACACATAGAGTAGTGTATCGTGCACCAGTATCATGATGACCACTGTGTGCTAGAAGAGAGGCCGCTGGCTTCTGAGGAACCCTAGGCGCAGTAGGTGCCCGGGAGCACTCTTCACATTCATAGCAAGGGCAACGTACTCCTTTCTGGGATGCCTAGGTAGAGTGTTCCAATCGTCATAGAGCCTAGCGAAAGCAGCGCCTTGCAGACTCTCTTTGCAAGTGGATCGTCCTCAGTGACAGAAACAGAACTGCACTGCTACTGCACAATGTGCTTGTGATTCACTCTGGGACACAGGATAGAACTCTCACAGAATAGAAAGCTAACCTTTGCATCCAGCCTGAAGACCAGTACATTCTTCACACTTCACGCTGTTAAGTATGTGCAGGTGCCATGGTCACCGAGGTCTACCTAAGGTACTGAAATACCCACTTCATCCTACGCAGAGGTCCCTGTGCCCACAGGAACTCCATGGAAGAGCCCTGTGGGTCCCGTGTGTTTCCTTGAGGTAGTCAGAAACTACTGAGGATAGCCTTATGAGCTCAAGTTTGAAACCGGGCAACCCTGGCAAAACCTTCATTTCGTCCGTGGTAGGCGAGACAGGTGCGGTGTGAAAGCTTCCTGAAAATCACTCCTGCTGCCCATCTTCTCTTTGCTGCCTGACGGCATCATGAAAGAACTTGAGTGTAATCGTATGAGGCATGCTGGTCTCGGTTCCTGCTGGGAGCTCCTCCAGGAGCACACTGGAGCCTGCTGGCAAAGAACTGGCACCCCTGTGCGCAACTAAAATGCAGTTTTCTCCAAAGTAAGGTTAGCTATGAGCTACTGGCGAAGAAGCATGTGTTAAAGGAAGGCTGCAACACTGTTACGTATTTCACGACTCACTGTGCACTCACCTTGGTTGTAACATCTGTGAAAAGGCACTGAATGCCTCCAAATCTTCTGCTGCGTTTGAGTCCCCGGAAGCAAATGGGTTCGTTGGCTTTAAGGCTGTGAACGGGCAGCGGTAATGGCAAAGCCCTTCTCGCTCGACAGCTCTCGTTTGTACAGCATTCAAACGGCTTCAGGAAGGCCGTTGCAGGCATCCTTACATTCCAGGCTGTCGTAGCCAGGAAGGCATTTGGATTCTTTTGAGAAACACCACTGTGCCCCACAAGTGAAACCTGTGGGCTCCTAAATACGTCTCCCTACGGCAGCCTGAAACTATATGTTTAGCTCCAGTATGAAAACAACGGACAGCTTTACTTGAGACAATGCTGGACGTCTGGGACCATCCAGATTCACCAAGGCCTAACTTTTGCCCGGCGGGGGAATGCTCTTCTGCACGTACAGCACTCACCACGTGAAAACCTTTCTTAGCAGAAGGAAGCAGTCTTTCCCTAGTAGTAGAGAGGTAGGCAGAATCTTCAGATAAACCTGCTGTGTCATCAAGCTTAAAAGTCGGACACCGATGGGATCGTTCGTATTCCCCTGCAATGGAAGCTTCTTTCTTTGGGCTTCAAAGCTGCCTGAACAGCGCGAGGGGCCAGCTTCTCTTCACTGCAGGATTGTCGCTGTGGGCCAAGGCTGCGTTCTCTCAATGGCAATAATGTGCTAGCAATTGCTTTCTAGAAACTCATCCAACTGCACTCCAGATTCAGCTCCATACAAATGAAATGTGACCTAAGTCCTCAGCGTAAGGTCCAGTGTTTCACATCAGCAGAGTTGAGTGTGCAGTGGTAGCCACTAAGCCATACTCTGAAAAGGAGTGCCTTGACTCTGCTATGCCCCTGAGGACACATAGGGCAGTGTATCGTGCACCAGTTTCTCATGATGACCACTGTGTACTAGAAGACAGGCCGCTGGCTTCTCAGGAACCCTAGGCGCAGTAGGTGCCCGGGAGCACTCTTCACATTCATAGCAAGGGCAACGTACTCCTTTCTGGGATGCCTAGGTAGAGTGTTCCAATCGTCATAGACCCTAGCGAAAGCAGCGCCTGGCAGACTCACTTTGCAAGTGGATCGTCCTCAGTGACAGAAACAGAACTGCACTACTACTGCACAAAGTGCTTGTGATTCAGTCTGGGACACAGGATAGCACTCTCACAGAATAGAAAGCTAACCTTTGCATCCAGCCTGAAGACCATTACATTCTTCACACTTCACACTGTTAAGTATGTGCAGGAGCCTTGATCACCGAGGCCTTCCTAAGGTACTTAAATACTTACCCATTTCATCCTATGCAGAGGTCCCTGTGCCCACAGGAACTCCATGGAAGAGCTCTGTGGGTCCCGTGTGTTTCCTTGAGGTAGTCAGAAACTACTGAGGATAACCTTATGAGCTCAAGTTTGAAACCGGGCATCCCTGGAAAAACCTTCCGTTCGACCGTGGTAGGCGAGACAGGTGCGGTTTGAAAGCTGCCTGAAAATCACTCCTGCTGCCCATCTTCTCTTTGCTGCCTGACGGCATCACGAAAGAACTTGAGTGTAATCGTATGAGGCATGCTGGTCTCGGTTCGTTGCTGGGAGCTCCTCCAGGAGCACACTGGAGCCTGCCGGCAAAGAACTGGCACCCCTGTGCCAAGTAAAATGCAGATTTCTCCCAAAGTAATTTTAGCTATGCCCTAGTGGCGAAGAAGCATGTGTTAAAGGAAGGCTGCAACACTGTTACGTATTTCACGACTCATTGTGCACTCACCTTGGTTGTAACATCTGTGAAAGGGCACTGAATGCCGTCCAAATCTTCTGCTGCGTTTGAGTTCCAGGAAAAATGGGTTCGTTGGTTTTAAAGCTGTGAACGTGCAGCTGTAATGGAAAGCCCTGCCCGGATAGCTCGACAGCTCTCGTTTGTACAGCATTCAAACGGCTTCACGAACACCGTTCCAAGCAGCCTTACATTCCATGCTGGCGTAGCCAGGGAGGCATTTGGATTCTTCTGAAAAACACCACTGTGCCTCACAAGTGAAACCTGTGGGCTCCCAAATACGTCTCCTACGGCAGCCTAAAATTATATGTTTAGTTCCAGTATGAAAACAACGGACAGCTTTAGCTGTGACAATGCTGGACTTCTTGGCCATTCAGATTCACCAATGCCTAACTTTTGCTCGGCGGGGGAATGCTCTTCTGAACGTACAGCACTCACCACGTGAAAACCTTTCTAAGCACAAGGAAGCAGTCTTAGCCTAGTAGTAGAGAGGTAGGCAGAATCTTCAGATAAACATGCTGTGTAATCAAGCTTGAAAGTCGGACACCGATGGGAACGTTCGTACTCTCCTGCAATGGAGGCCACTTGCTTTGGGCTTCAAAGCTGCCTGAACAGCCCAAGGGGCCCAACTTCTCTTCACTGCAGGATGCTCGCTGTGGGCCAAGGCTGCGTTCTCTCAAAGGCAATAATGGACTGGCAATTGGTTTCTAAAAACTCATCCAACTGCACTCCAGATTCAGCTCCATACAAACGAAATGTGACCTAAGACCTCAGCGTAAGGTCCAGTGTTTCACATCAGCCGAGTTGAGTGTGCAGTGGTAGCCACGGAGCCATACTCTGAGAAGCAGTGCCTTAACTCTGCTATGCCCCTGAGGACACATAGGGTAGTGTATCGTGCACCAGTATCATGATGACCACTGTGTGCTAGAAGAGAGGCCGCTGGCTTCTGAGGAACCCTAGGCGCAGTAGGTGCCCGGGAGCACTCTTCACATTCATAGCAAGGGCAACGTACTCCTTTCTGGGATGCCTAGGTAGAGTGTTCCAATCGTCATAGAGCCTAGCGAAAGCAGCGCCTTGCAGACTCTCTTTGCAAGTGGATCGTCCTCAGTGACAGAAACAGAACTGCACTGCTACGGCACAATGTGCTTGTGATTCAGTCTGGGACACAGGATAGAACTCTCACAGAATAGAAAGCTATCCTTTGCATCCAGCCTGAAGACCAGTACATTCTTCACACTTCACGCTGTTAAGTATGTGCAGGTGCCATGGTCACCGAGGTCTACCTAAGGTACTGAAATACCCACTTCATCCTATGCAGAGGTCCCTGTGCCCACAGGAACTCCATGGAAGAGCCCTGTGGGTCCCGTGTGTTTCCTTGAGGTAGTCAGAAACTACTGAGGATAGCCTTATGAGCTCAAGTTTGAAACCGGGCAACCTTGGCAAAACCTTCATTTCGTCCGTGGTAGGCGAGACAGGTGCGGTTTGAAAGCTTCCTGAAAATCACTCCTGCTGCCCATCTTCTCTTTGCTGCCTGACGGCATCACGAAAGAACTTGAGTGTAATCGTATGAGGCATGCTGGTCTCGGTTCCTGCTGGGAGCTCCTCCAGGAGCACACTGGAGCCTGCTGGCAAAGAACTGGCACCCCTGTGCGCAACTAAAATGCAGTTTTCTCCAAAGTAAGTTTAGCTATGAGCTACTGGCGAAGAAGCATGTGTTAAAGGAAGGCTGCAACACTGTTACGTATTTCACGACTCACTGTGCACTCACCTTGGTTGTAACATCTGTGAAAAGGCACTGAATGCCTCCAAATCTTCTGCTGCGTTTGAGTCCCCGGAAGCAAATGGGTTCGTTGGCTTTAAGGCTGTGAACGGGCAGCGGTAATGGCAAAGCCCTTCTCGCTCGACAGCTCTCGTTTGTACAGCATTCAAACGGCTTCAGGAAGGCCGTTGCAGGCATCCTTACATTCCAGGCTGTCGTAGCCAGGAAGGCATTTGGATTCTTTTGAGAAACACCACTGTGCCCCACAAGTGAAACCTGTGGGCTCCTAAATACGTCTCCCTACGGCAGCCTGAAACTATATGTTTAGCTCCAGTATGAAAACAACGGACAGCTTTACTTGAGACAATGCTGGACGTCTGGGACCATCCAGATTCACCAAGGCCTAACATTTGCCCGGCGGGGGAATGCTCTTCTGCACGTACAGCACTCACCACGTGAAAACCTTTCTTAGCAGAAGGAAGCAGTCTTTCCCTAGTAGTAGAGAGGTAGGCAGAATCTTCAGATAAACCTGCTGTGTCATCAAGCTTGAAAGTCGGACACCGATGGGATCGTTCGTATTCCCCTGCAATGGAAGCTTCTTTCTTTGGGCTTCAAAGCTGCCTGAACAGCGCGAGGGGCCAGCTTCTCTTCACTGCAGGATTGTCGCTGTGGGCCAAGGCTGCGTTCTCTCAATGGCAATAATGTGCTAGCAATTGCTTTCTAGAAACTCATCCAACTGCACTCCAGATTCAGCTCCATACAAATGAAATGTGACCTAAGTCCTCAGCGTAAGGTCCAGTGTTTCACATCAGCAGAGT
Source organism: Balaenoptera physalus (assembly GCF_965194825.1). Taxonomy (NCBI): domain Eukaryota; kingdom Metazoa; phylum Chordata; class Mammalia; order Artiodactyla; family Balaenopteridae; genus Balaenoptera; species Balaenoptera physalus. The sequence continues at coordinate 494,566 of NW_028126495.1, read as the reverse complement.
TGAGTGTGCAGTGGTAGCCACTAAGCCATACTCTGAAAAGGAGTGCCTTGACTCTGCTATGCCCCTGAGGACACATAGGGCAGTGTATCATGCACCAGTTTCTCATGATGACCACTGTGTACTAGAAGACAGGCCGCTGGCTTCTCAGGAACCCTAGGCGCAGTAGGTGCCCGGGAGCACTCTTCACATTCATAGCAAGGGCAACGTACTACTTTCTGGGATGCCTAGGTAGAGTGTTCCAATCGTCATAGACCCTAGCGAAAGCAGCGCCTGGCAGACTCACTTTGCAAGTGGATCGTCCTCAGTGACAGAAACAGAACTGCACTACTACTGCACAAAGTGCTTGTGATTCAGTCTGGGACACAGGAGAGCACTCTCACAGAATAGAAAGCTAACCTTTGCATCCAGCCTGAAGACCATTACATTCTTCACACTTCACACTGTTAAGTATGTGCAGGAGCCTTGATCACCGAGGGCTTCCTAAGGTACTTAAATACTTACCCATTTCATCCTATGCAGAGGTCCCTGTGCCCACAGGAACTCCATGGAAGAGCTCTGTGGGTCCCGTGTGTTTCCTTGAGGTAGTCAGAAACTACTGAGGATAACCTTATGAGCTCAAGTTTGAAACCGGGCATCCCTGGAAAAACCTTCCGTTCGACCGTGGTAGGCGAGACAGGTGCGGTTTGAAAGCTGCCTGAAAATCACTCCTGCTGCCCATCTTCTCTTTGCTGCCTGACGGCATCACGAAAGAACTTGAGTGTAATCGTATGAGGCATGCTGGTCTCGGTTCGTTGCTGGGAGCTCCTCCAGGAGCACACTGGAGCCTGCCGGCAAAGAACTGGCACCCCTGTGCCAAGTAAAATGCAGATTTCTCCCAAAGTAATTTTAGCTATGCCCTAGTGGCGAAGAAGCATGTGTTAAAGGAAGGCTGCAACACTGTTACGTATTTCACGACTCATTGTGCACTCACCTTGGTTGTAACATCTGTGAAAGGGCACTGAATGCCGTCCAAATCTTCTGCTGCGTTTGAGTTCCAGGAAAAATGGGTTCGTTGGTTTTAAAGCTGTGAAGGTGCAGCTGTAATGGAAAGCCCTGCCCGGATAGCTCGACAGCTCTCGTTTGTACAGCATTCAAACGGCTTCACGAACACCGTTCCAAGCAGCCTTACATTCCATGCTGGCGTAGCCAGGGAGGCATTTGGATTCTTCTGAAAAACACCACTGTGCCTCACAAGTGAAACCTGTGGGCTCCCAAATACGTCTCCTACGGCAGCCTAAAATTATATGTTTAGTTCCAGTATGAAAACAACGGACAGCTTTAGCTGTGACAATGCTGGACTTCTTGGCCATTCAGATTCACCAATGCCTAACTTTTGCTCGGCGGGGGAATGCTCTTCTGAACGTACAGCACTCACCACGTGAAAACCTTTCTAAGCACAAGGAAGCAGTCTTAGCCTAGTAGTAGAGAGGTAGGCAGAATCTTCAGATAAACATGCTGTGTAATCAAGCTTGAAAGTCGGACACCGATGGGAACGTTCGTACTCTCCTGCAATGGAGGCCACTTGCTTTGGGCTTCAAAGCTGCCTGAACAGCCCAAGGGGCCCAACTTCTCTTCACTGCAGGATGCTCGCTGTGGGCCAAGGCTGCGTTCTCTCAAAGGCAATAATGGACTGGCAATTGGTTTCTAAAAACTCATCCAACTGCACTCCAGATTCAGCTCCATACAAACGAAATGTGACCTAAGACCTCAGCGTAAGGTCCAGTGTTTCATATCAGCCGAGTTGAGTGTGCAGTGGTAGCCACGGAGCCATACTCTGAGAAGCAGTGCCTTAACTCTGCTATGCCCCTGAGGACACATAGGGTAGTGTATCGTGCACCAGTATCATGATGACCACTGTGTGCTAGAAGAGAGGCCGCTGGCTTCTGAGGAACCCTAGGCGCAGTAGGTGCCCGGGAGCACTCTTCACATTCATAGCAAGGGCAACGTACTCCTTTCTGGGATGCCTAGGTAGAGTGTTCCAATCGTCATAGAGCCTAGCGAAAGCAGCGCCTTGCAGACTCTCTTTGCAAGTGGATCGTCCTCAGTGACAGAAACAGAACTGCACTGCTACGGCACAATGTGCTTGTTATTCAGTCTGGGACACAGGATAGAACTCTCACAGAATAGAAAGCTATCCTTTGCATCCAGCCTGAAGACCAGTACATTCTTCACACTTCACGCTGTTAAGTATGTGCAGGTGCCATGGTCACCGAGGTCTACCTAAGGTACTGAAATACCCACTTCATCCTACGCAGAGGTCCCTGTGCCCACAGGAACTCCATGGAAGAGCCCTGTGGGTCCCGTGTGTTTCCTTGAGGTAGTCAGAAACTACTGAGGATAGCCTTATGAGCTCAAGTTTGAAACCGGGCAACCCTGGCAAAACCTTCATTTCGTCCGTGGTAGGCGAGACAGGTGCGGTTTGAAAGCTTCCTGAAAATCACTCCTGCTGCCCATCTTCTCTTTGCTGCCTGACGGCATCACGAAAGAACTTGAGTGTAATCGTATGAGGCATGCTGGTCTCGGTTCCTGCTGGGAGCTCCTCCAGGAGCACACTGGAGCCTGCTGGCAAAGAACTGGCACCCCTGTGCGCAACTAAAATGCAGTTTTCTCCAAAGTAAGTTTAGCTATGAGCTACTGGCGAAGAAGCATGTGTTAAAGGAAGGCTGCAACACTGTTACGTATTTCACGACTCACTGTGCACTCACCTTGGTTGTAACATCTGTGAAAAGGCACTGAATGCCTCCAAATCTTCTGCTGCGTTTGAGTCCCCGGAAGCAAATGGGTTCGTTGGCTTTAAGGCTGTGAACGGGCAGCGGTAATGGCAAAGCCCTTCTCGCTCGACAGCTCTCGTTTGTACAGCATTCAAACGGCTTCAGGAAGGCCGTTGCAGGCATCCTTACATTCCAGGCTGTCGTAGCCAGGAAGGCATTTGGATTATTTTGAGAAACACCACTGTGCCCCACAAGTGAAACCTGTGGGCTCCTAAATACGTCTCCCTACGGCAGCCTGAAACTATATGTTTAGCTCCAGTATGCAAACAACCGACAGCTTTAGCTGTGACAATGCTGGACTTCTGGGACCATCCAGATTCACCAAGGCCTAACTGTTGCCCGGCGGGGGAATGCTCTTCTGCACGTACAGCACTCACCACGTGAAAACCTTTCTTAGAACAAGGAAGCGGTCTTTTCCTAGTAGTAGAGAGGTAGGCAGAATCTTCAGATAAACCTGCTGTGTCATCAAGCTTGAAAGTCGGACACCGATGGGAACGTTCGTACTCTCCTGCAATGGAGGCCACTTGCTTTGGGCTTCAAAGCTGCCTGAACAGCGCGAGGGGCCAGCTTCTCTTCACTGCAGGATTGTCGCTGTGGGCCAAGGCTGCGTTCTCTCAATGGAAATAATGTGCTAGCAATTGCTTTCTAGAAACTCATCCAACTGCACTCCATTTCAGCTCCATTCAAATGAAAGGTGACCTAGGTCCTCCGCGTAAGGTCCAGTGTTTCACATCAGCAGAATTGAGTGTGCAGTTGTAGCCACGAAGCCATACTCTGAAAAGGAGTGCCTTAACTCTGCTGTGAGCCTGAGGACACATAGAGTAGTGTATCGTGCACCAGTATCATGATGACCACTGTGTGCTAGAAGAGAGGCCGCTGGCTTCTGAGGAACCCTAGGCGCAGTAGGTGCCCGGGAGCACTCTTCACATTCATAGCAAGGGCAACGTACTCCTTTCTGGGATGCCTAGGTAGAGTGTTCCAATCGTCATAGAGCCTAGCGAAAGCAGCGCCTGGCAGACTCTCTTTGCAAGTGGATCGTCCTCAGTGACAGAAACAGAACTGCAGTGTTACTGCACAATGTGCTTGTGATTCAGTCTGGGACACAGGATAGCACTCTCACAGACTAGAAAGCTAACCTTTGCATCCAGCCTGAAGACCAGTACATTCTTCACACTTCACGCTGTTAAGTATGTGCAGGAGCCTTGATCACCGAGGCCTTCCTAAGGTACTGAAATACTTACCCATTTCATCCTATGCAGAGGTCCCTGTGCCCACAGGAACTCCATGGAAGAGCCCTGTGGGTCCCGTGTGTTTCCTTGAGGTAGTCAGAAACTACTGAGGATAACCTTATGAGCTCAAGTTTGAAACCGGGCATCCCTGGAAAAACCTTCCGTTCGACCGTGGTAGGCGAGACAGGTGCGGTTTGAAAGCTGCCTGAAAATCACTCCTGCTGCCCATCTTCTCTTTGCTGCCTGACGGCATCACGAAAGAACTTGAGTGTAATCGTATGAGGCATGCTGGTCTCGGTTCGTTGCTGGGAGCTCCTCCAGGAGCACACTGGAGCCTGCCGGCAAAGAACTGGCACCCCTGTGCTCAAGTAAAATGCAGATTTCTCCCAAAGTAAGTTTAGCTATGCCCTAGTGGCGAAGAAGCATGTGTTAAAGGAAGGCTGCAACACTGTTACGTATTTCACGACACATTGTGCACTCACCTTGGGTGTAACATCTGTGAAAGGGCACTGAATGCCGTCCAAATCTTCTGCTGCGTTTGAGTTCCAGGAAAAATGGGTTCGTTGGTTTTAAAGCTGTGAACGTGCAGCTGTAATGGAAAGCCCTGCCCGGATCGCTCGACAGCTCTCGTTTGTACAGCATTCAAACGGCTTCACGAACGCCGTTCCAAGCAGCCTTACATTCCATGCTGGCGTAGCCAGGGAGGCATTTGGATTCTTCTGAAAAACACCACTGTGCCTCACAAGTGAAACCTGTGGGCTCCCAAATACGTCTCCTACGGCAGCCTAAAATTATATGTTTAGTTCCAGTATGAAAACAACGGACAGCTTTAGCTGTGACAATGCTGGACTTCTTGGCCATCCAGATTCACCAATGCCTAACTTTTGCTCGGCGGGGGAATGCTCTTCTGAACGTACAGCACTCACCACGTGAAAACCTTTCTAAGCACAAGGGAGCAGTCTTACCCTAGTAGTAGAGAGGTAGGCAGAATCTTCAGATAAACCTGCTGTGTCATCAAGCTTGAAAGTCGGACACCGATGGGAACGTTCGTACTCTCCTGCAATGGAGGCCACTTGCTTTGGGCTTCAAAGCTGCCTGAACAGCCCTAGGGGCCCTACGTCTCTTCACTGCACGATGCTCGCTGTGGGCCAAGGCTGCGTTCTCTCAAAGGCAATAATGTACTGGCAATTGGTTTCTAAAAACTCATCCAACTGCACTCCAGATTCAGCTCCATACCAACGAAATGTGACCTAAGACCTCAGCGTAAGGTCCAGTGTTTCCATCAGCAGAGTTGATTGTGCAGTGGTAGCCACGGAGCCATACTCTGAGAAGCAGTGCCTTAACTCTGCTATGCCCCTGAGGACACATAGGGTAGTGTATCGTGCACCAGTATCATGATGACCACTGTGTGCTAGAAGAGAGGCCGCTGGCTTCTGAGGAACCCTAGGCGCAGTAGGTGCCCGGGAGCACTCTTCACATTCATAGCAAGGGCAACGTACTCCTTTCTGGGATGCCTAGGTAGAGTGTTCCAATCGTCATAGAGCCTAGCGAAAGCAGCGCCTTGCAGACTCTCTTTGCAAGTGGATCGTCCTCAGTGACAGAAACAGAACTGCACTGCTACGGCACAATGTGCTTGTGATTCAGTCTGGGACACAGGATAGAACTCTCACAGAATAGAAAGCTAACCTTTGCATCCAGCCTGAAGACCAGTACATTCTTCACACTTCACGCTGTTAAGTATGTGCAGGTGCCATGGTCACCGAGGTCTACCTAAGGTACTGAAATACCCACTTCATCCTACGCAGAGGTCCCTGTGCCCACAGGAACTCCATGGAAGAGCCCTGTGGGTCCCGTGTGTTTCCTTGAGGTAGTCAGAAACTACTGAGGATAGCCTTATGAGCTCAAGTTTGAAACCGGGCAACCCTGGCAAAACCTTCATTTCGTCCGTGGTAGGCGAGACAGGTGCGGTTTGAAAGCTTCCTGAAAATCACTCCTGCTGCCCATCTTCTCTTTGCTGCCTGACGGCATCACGAAAGAACTTGAGTGTAATCGTATGAGGCATGCTGGTCTCGGTTCCTGCTGGGAGCTCCTCCAGGAGCACACTGGAGCCTGCTGGCAAAGAACTGGCACCCCTGTGCGCAACTAAAATGCAGTTTTCTCCAAAGTAAGTTTAGCTATGAGCTACTGGCGAAGAAGCATGTGTTAAAGGAAGGCTGCAACACTGTTACGTATTTCACGACTCACTGTGCACTCACCTTGGTTGTAACATCTGTGAAAAGGCACTGAATGCCTCCAAATCTTCTGCTGCGTTTGAGTCCCAGGAAGCAAATGGGTTCGTTGGCTTTAAGGCTGTGAACGGGCAGCGGTAATGGCAAAGCCCTTCTCGCTCGACAGCTCTCGTTTGTACAGCATTCAAACGGCTTCAGGAAGGCCGTTCCAGGCATCCTTACATTCCAGGCTGTCGTAGCCAGGAAGGCATTTGGATTCTTTTGAGAAACACCACTGTGCCCCACAAGTGAAACCTGTGGGCTCCTAAATACGTCTCCCTACGGCAGCCTGAAACTATATGTTTAGCTCCAGTATGAAAACAACGGACAGCTTTACTTGAGACAATGCTGGACGTCTGGGACCATCCAGATTCACCAAGGCCTAACATGTGCCCGGCGGGGGAATGCTCTTCTGCACGTACAGCACTCACCACGTGAAAACCTTTCTTAGCAGAAGGAAGCAGTCTTTCCCTAGTAGTAGAGAGGTAGGCAGAATCTTCAGATAAACCTGCTGTGTCATCAAGCTTGAAAGTCGGACACCGATGGGATCGTTCGTATTCCCCTGCAATGGAAGCTTCTTTCTTTGGGCTTCAAAGCTGCCTGAACAGCGCGAGGGGCCAGCTTCTCTTCACTGCAGGATTGTCGCTGTGGGCCAAGGCTGCGTTCTCTCAATGGCAATAATGTGCTAGCAATTGCTTTCTAGAAACTCATCCAACTGCACTCCAGATTCAGCTCCATACAAATGAAATGTGACCTAAGTCCTCAGCGTAAGGTCCAGTGTTTCACATCAGCAGAGTTGAGTGTGCAGTGGTAGCCACTAAGCCATACTCTGAAAAGGAGTGCCTTGACTCTGCTATGCCCCTGAGGACACATAGGGCAGTGTATCATGCACCAGTTTCTCATGATGACCACTGTGTGCTAGAAGACAGGCCGCTGGCTTCTCAGGAACCCTAGGCGCAGTAGGTGCCCGGGAGCACTCTTCACATTCATAGCAAGGGCAACGTACTCCTTTCTGGGATGCCTAGGTAGAGTGTTCCAATCGTCATAGACCCTAGCGAAACCAGCGCCTGGCAGACTCACTTTGCAAGTGGATCGTCCTCAGTGACAGAAACAGAACTGCACTACTACTGCACAAAGTGCTTGTGATTCAGTCTGGGACACAGGATAGCACTCTCACAGAATAGAAAGCTAACCTTTGCATCCAGCCTGAGGACCAGTACATTCTTCACACGTCACGCTGTTAAGTATGTGCAGGAGCCTTGATCACCGAGGCCTTCCTAAGGTACTAAAATACTTACCCATTTCATCCTATGCAGAGGTCCCTGTGCCCACAGGAACTCCATGGAAGAGCCCTGTGGGTCCCGTGTGTTTCCTTGAGGTAGTCAGAAACTACTGAGGATAACCTTATGAGCTCAAGTTTGAAACCGGGCATCCCTGGAAAAACCTTCCATTCGACCGTGGTAGGCGAGACAGGTGCGGTTTGAAAGCTGCCTGAAAATCACTCCTGCTGCCCATCTTCTCTTTGCTGCCTGACGGCATCACGAAAGAACTTGAGTGTAATCGTATGAGGCATGCTGGTCTCGGTTCGTTGCTGGGAGCTCCTCCAGGAGCACACTGGAGCCTGCCGGCAAAGAACTGGCACCCCTGTGCTCAAGTAAAATGCAGATTTCTCCCAAAGTAAGTTTAGCTATGCCCTAGTGGCGAAGAAGCATGTGTTAAAGGAAGGCTGCAACACTGTTACGTATTTCACGACACATTGTGCACTCACCTTGGGTGTAACATCTGTGAAAGGGCACTGAATGCCGTCCAAATCTTCTGCTGCGTTTGAGTTCCAGGAAAAATGGGTTCGTTGGTTTTAAAGCTGTGAACGTGCAGCTGTAATGGAAAGCCCTGCCCGGATCGCTCGACAGCTCTCGTTTGTACAGCATTCAAACGGCTTCACGAACGCCGTTCCAAGCAGCCTTACATTCCATGCTGGCGTAGCCAGGGAGGCATTTGGATTCTTCTGAAAAACACCACTGTGCCTCACAAGTGAAACCTGTGGGCTCCCAAATACGTCTCCTACGGCAGCCTAAAATTATATGTTTAGTTCCAGTATGAAAACAACGGACAGCTTTAGCTGTGACAATGCTGGACTTCTTGGCCATCCAGATTCACCAATGCCTAACTTTTGCTCGGCGGGGGAATGCTCTTCTGAACGTACAGCACTCACCACGTGAAAACCTTTCTAAGCACAAGGGAGCAGTCTTACCCTAGTAGTAGAGAGGTAGGCAGAATCTTCAGATAAACCTGCTGTGTCATCAAGCTTGAAAGTCGGACACCGATGGGAACGTTCGTACTCTCCTGCAATGGAGGCCACTTGCTTTGGGCTTCAAAGCTGCCTGAACAGCCCTAGGGGCCCTACGTCTCTTCACTGCACGATGCTCGCTGTGGGCCAAGGCTGCGTTCTCTCAAAGGCAATAATGTACTGGCAATTGGTTTCTAAAAACTCATCCAACTGCACTCCAGATTCAGCTCCATACCAACGAAATGTGACCTAAGACCTCAGCGTAAGGTCCAGTGTTTCCCTCAGCAGAGTTGATTGTGCAGTGGTAGCCACGGAGCCATACTCTGAGAAGCAGTGCCTTAACTCTGCTATGCCCCTGAGGACACATAGGGTAGTGTATCGTGCACCAGTATCATGATGACCACTGTGTGCTAGAAGAGAGGCCGCTGGCTTCTGAGGAACCCTAGGCGCAGTAGGTGCCCGGGAGCACTCTTCACATTCATAGCAAGGGCAACGTACTCCTTTCTGGGATGCCTAGGTAGAGTGTTCCAATCGTCATAGAGCCTAGCGAAAGCAGCGCCTTGCAGACTCTCTTTGCAAGTGGATCGTCCTCAGTGACAGAAACAGAACTGCACTGCTACGGCACAATGTGCTTGTGATTCAGTCTGGGACACAGGATAGAACTCTCACAGAATAGAAAGCTAACCTTTGCATCCAGCCTGAAGACCAGTACATTCTTCACACTTCACGCTGTTAAGTATGTGCAGGTGCCATGGTCACCGAGGTCTACCTAAGGTACTGAAATACCCACTTCATCCTACGCAGAGGTCCCTGTGCCCACAGGAACTCCATGGAAGAGCCCTGTGGGTCCCGTGTGTTTCCTTGAGGTAGTCAGAAACTACTGAGGATAGCCTTATGAGCTCAAGTTTGAAACCGGGCAACCCTGGCAAAACCTTCATTTCGTCCGTGGTAGGCGAGACAGGTGCGGTGTGAAAGCTTCCTGAAAATCACTCCTGCTGCCCATCTTCTCTTTGCTGCCTGACGGCATCACGAAAGAACTTGAGTGTAATCGTATGAGGCATGCTGGTCTCGGTTCCTGCTGGGAGCTCCTCCAGGAGCACACTGGAGCCTGCTGGCAAAGAACTGGCACCCCTGTGCGCAACTAAAATGCAGTTTTCTCCAAAGTAAGTTTAGCTATGAGCTACTGGCGAAGAAGCATGTGTTAAAGGAAGGCTGCAACACTGTTACGTATTTCACGACTCACTGTGCACTCACCTTGGTTGTAACATCTGTGAAAAGGCACTGAATGCCTCCAAATCTTCTGCTGCGTTTGAGTCCCAGGAAGCAAATGGGTTCGTTGGCTTTAAGGCTGTGAACGGGCAGCGGTAATGGCAAAGCCCTTCTCGCTCGACAGCTCTCGTTTGTACAGCATTCAAACGGCTTCAGGAAGGCCGTTCCAGGCATCCTTACATTCCAGGCTGTCGTAGCCAGGAAGGCATTTGGATTCTTTTGAGAAACACCACTGTGCCCCACAAGTGAAACCTGTGGGCTCCTAAATACGTCTCCCTACGGCAGCCTGAAACTATATGTTTAGCTCCAGTATGAAAACAACGGACAGCTTTACTTGAGACAATGCTGGACGTCTGGGACCATCCAGATTCACCAAGGCCTAACATGTGCCCGGCGGGGGAATGCTCTTCTGCACGTACAGCACTCACCACGTGAAAACCTTTCTTAGCAGAAGGAAGCAGTCTTTCCCTAGTAGTAGAGAGGTAGGCAGAATCTTCAGATAAACCTGCTGTGTCATCAAGCTTGAAAGTCGGACACCGATGGGATCGTTCGTATTCCCCTGCAATGGAAGCTTCTTTCTTTGGGCTTCAAAGCTGCCTGAACAGCGCGAGGGGCCAGCTTCTCTTCACTGCAGGATTGTCGCTGTGGGCCAAGGCTGCGTTCTCTCAATGGCAATAATGTGCTAGCAATTGCTTTCTAGAAACTCATCCAACTGCACTCCAGATTCAGCTCCATACAAATGAAATGTGACCTAAGTCCTCAGCGTAAGGTCCAGTGTTTCACATCAGCAGAGTTGAGTGTGCAGTGGTAGCCACTAAGCCATACTCTGAAAAGGAGTGCCTTGACTCTGCTATGCCCCTGAGGACACATAGGGCAGTGTATCATGCACCAGTTTCTCATGATGACCACTGTGTGCTAGAAGACAGGCCGCTGGCTTCTCAGGAACCCTAGGCGCAGTAGGTGCCCGGGAGCACTCTTCACATTCATAGCAAGGGCAACGTACTCCTTTCTGGGATGCCTAGGTAGAGTGTTCCAATCGTCATAGACCCTAGCGAAACCAGCGCCTGGCAGACTCACTTTGCAAGTGGATCGTCCTCAGTGACAGAAACAGAACTGCACTACTACTGCACAAAGTGCTTGTGATTCAGTCTGGGACACAGGATAGCACTCTCACAGACTAGAAAGCTAACCTTTGCATCCAGCCTGAAGACCAGTACATTCTTCACACTTCACACTGTTAAGTATGTGCAGGAGCCTTGATCACCGAGGCCTTCCTAAGGTACTGAAATACTTACCCATTTCATCCTATGCAGAGGTCCCTGTGCCCACAGGAACTCCATGGAAGAGCCCTGTGGGTCCCGTGTGTTTCCTTGAGGTAGTCAGAAACTACTGAGGATAACCTTATGAGCTCAAGTTTGAAACCGGGCATCCCTGGAAAAACCTTCCGTTCGACCGTGGTAGGCGAGACAGGTGCGGTTTGAAAGCTGCCTGAAAATCACTCCTGCTGCCCATCTTCTCTTTGCTGCCTGACGGCATCACGAAAGAACTTGAGTGTAATCGTATGAGGCATGCTGGTCTCGGTTCGTTGCTGGGAGCTCCTCCAGGAGCACACTGGAGCCTGCCGGCAAAGAACTGGCACCCCTGTGCTCAAGTAAAATGCAGATTTCTCCCAAAGTAAGTTTAGCTATGCCCTAGTGGCGAAGAAGCATGTGTTAAAGGAAGGCTGCAACACTGTTACGTATTTCACGACACATTGTGCACTCACCTTGGGTGTAACATCTGTGAAAGGGCACTGAATGCCGTCCAAATCTTCTGCTGCGTTTGAGTTCCAGGAAAAATGGGTTTGTTGGTTTTAAAGCTGTGAACGTGCAGCTGTAATGGAAAGCCCTGCCCGGATCGCTCGACAGCTCTCGTTTGTACAGCATTCAAACGGCTTCACGAACGCCGTTCCAAGCAGCCTTACATTCCATGCTGGCGTAGCCAGGGAGGCATTTGGATTCTTCTGAAAAACACCACTGTGCCTCACAAGTGAAACCTGTGGGCTCCCAAATACGTCTCCTATGGCAGCCTAAAATTATATGTTTAGTTCCAGTATGAAAACAACGGACAGCTTTAGCTGTGACAATGCTGGACTTCTTGGCCATCCAGATTCACCAATGCCTAACTTTTGCTCGGCGGGGGAATGCTCTTCTGAACGTACAGCACTCACCACGTGAAAACCTTTCTAAGCACAAGGGAGCAGTCTTACCCTAGTAGTAGAGAGGTAGGCAGAATCTTCAGATAAACCTGCTGTGTCATCAAGCTTGAAAGTCGGACACCGATGGGAACGTTCGTACTCTCCTGCAATGGAGGCCACTTGCTTTGGGCTTCAAAGCTGCCTGAACAGCCCTAGGGGCCCTACGTCTCTTCACTGCACGATGCTCGCTGTGGGCCAAGGCTGCGTTCTCTCAAAGGCAATAATGTACTGGCAATTGGTTTCTAAAAACTCATCCAACTGCACTCCAGATTCAGCTCCATACCAACGAAATGTGACCTAAGACCTCAGCGTAAGGTCCAGTGTTTCCATCAGCAGAGTTGATTGTGCAGTGGTAGCCACGGAGCCATACTCTGAGAAGCAGTGCCTTAACTCTGCTATGCCCCTGAGGACACATAGGGTAGTGTATCGTGCACCAGTATCATGATGACCACTGTGTGCTAGAAGAGAGGCCGCTGGCTTCTGAGGAACCCTAGGCGCAGTAGGTGCCCGGGAGCACTCTTCACATTCATAGCAAGGGCAACGTACTCCTTTCTGGGATGCCTAGGTAGAGTGTTCCAATCGTCATAGAGCCTAGCGAAAGCAGCGCCTTGCAGACTCTCTTTGCAAGTGGATCGTCCTCAGTGACAGAAACAGAACTGCACTGCTACTGCACAATGTGCTTGTGATTCAGTCTGGGACACAGGATAGAACTCTCACAGAATAGAAAGCTAACCTTTGCATCCAGCCGGAAGACCAGTACATTCTTCACACTTCACGCTGTTAAGTAAGTGCAGGTGCCATGGTCACCGAGGTCTACCTAAGGTACTGAAATACCCACTTCATCCTACGCAGAGGTCCCTGTGCCCACAGGAACTCCATGGAAGAGCCCTGTGGGTCCCGTGTGTTTCCTTGAGGTAGTCAGAAACTACTGAGGATAGCCTTATGAGCTCAAGTTTGAAACCGGGCAACCCTGGCAAAACCTTCATTTCGTCCGTGGTAGGCGAGACAGGTGCGGTGTGAAAGCTTCCTGAAAATCACTCCTGCTGCCCATCTTCTCTTTGCTGCCTGACGGCATCACGAAAGAACTTGAGTGTAATCGTATGAGGCATGCTGGTCTCGGTTCCTGCTGGGAGCTCCTCCAGGAGCACACTGGAGCCTGCTGGCAAAGAACTGGCACCCCTGTGCGCAACTAAAATGCAGTTTTCTCCAAAGTAAGTTTAGCTATGAGCTACTGGCGAAGAAGCATGTGTTAAAGGAAGGCTGCAACACTGTTACGTATTTCACGACTCACTGTGCACTCACCTTGGTTGTAACATCTGTGAAAAGGCACTGAATGCCTCCAAATCTTCTGCTGCGTTTGAGTCCCAGGAAGCAAATGGGTTCGTTGGCTTTAAGGCTGTGAACGGGCAGCGGTAATGGCAAAGCCCTTCTCGCTCGACAGCTCTCGTTTGTACAGCATTCAAACGGCTTCAGGAAAGCCGTTCCAGGCATCCTTACATTCCAGGCTGTCGTAGCCAGGAAGGCATTTGGATTCTTTTGAGAAACACCACTGTGCCCCACAAGTGAAACCTGTGGGCTCCTAAATACGTCTCCCTACGGCAGCCTGAAACTATATGTTTAGCTCCAGTATGAAAACAACGGACAGCTTTACTTGAGACAATGCTGGACGTCTGGGACCATCCAGATTCACCAAGGCCTAACATTTGCCCGGCGGGGGAATGCTCTTCTGCACGTACAGCACTCACCACGTGAAAACCTTTCTTAGCAGAAGGAAGCAGTCTTTCCCTAGTAGTAGAGAGGTAGGCAGAATCTTCAGATAAACCTGCTGTGTCATCAAGCTTGAAAGTCGGACACCGATGGGATCGTTCGTATTCCCCTGCAATGGAAGCTTCTTTCTTTGGGCTTCAAAGCTGCCTGAACAGCGCGAGGGGCCAGCTTCTCTTCACTGCAGGATTGTCGCTGTGGGCCAAGGCTGCGTTCTCTCAATGGCAATAATGTGCTAGCAATTGCTTTCTAGAAACTCATCCAACTGCACTCCAGATTCAGCTCCATACAAATGAAATGTGACCTAAGTCCTCAGCGTAAGGTCCAGTGTTTCACATCAGCAGAGTTGAGTGTGCAGTGGTAGCCACTAAGCCATACTCTGAAAAGGAGTGCCTTGACTCTGCTATGCCCCTGAGGACACATAGGGCAGTGTATCATGCACCAGTTTCTCATGATGACCACTGTGTGCTAGAAGACAGGCCGCTGGCTTCTCAGGAACCCTAGGCGCAGTAGGTGCCCGGGAGCACTCTTCACATTCATAGCAAGGGCAACGTACTCCTTTCTGGGATGCCTAGGTAGAGTGTTCCAATCGTCATAGACCCTAGCGAAACCAGCGCCTGGCAGACTCACTTTGCAAGTGGATCGTCCTCAGTGACAGAAACAGAACTGCACTACTACTGCACAAAGTGCTTGTGATTCAGTCTGGGACACAGGATAGCACTCTCACAGAATAGAAAGCTAACCTTTGCATCCAGCCTGAGGACCAGTACATTCTTCACACTTCACGCTGTTAAGTATGTGCAGAAGCCTTGATCACCGAGGCCTTCCTAAGGTACTAAAATACTTACCCATTTCATCCTATGCAGAGGTCCCTGTGCCCACAGGAACTCCATGGAAGAGCCCTGTGGGTCCCGTGTGTTTCCTTGAGGTAGTCAGAAACTACTGAGGATAACCTTATGAGCTCAAGTTTGAAACCGGGCATCCCTGGAAAAACCTTCCATTCGACCGTGGTAGGCGAGACAGGTGCGGTTTGAAAGCTGCCTGAAAATCACTCCTGCTGCCCATCTTCTCTTTGCTGCCTGACGGCATCACGAAAGAACTTGAGTGTAATCGTATGAGGCATGCTGGTCTCGGTTCGTTGCTGGGAGCTCCTCCAGGAGCACACTGGAGCCTGCCGGCAAAGAACTGGCACCCCTGTGCTCAAGTAAAATGCAGATTTCTCCCAAAGTAAGTTTAGCTATGCCCTAGTGGCGAAGAAGCATGTGTTAAAGGAAGGCTGCAACACTGTTACGTATTTCACGACACATTGTGCACTCACCTTGGGTGTAACATCTGTGAAAGGGCACTGAATGCCGTCCAAATCTTCTGCTGCGTTTGAGTTCCAGGAAAAATGGGTTTGTTGGTTTTAAAGCTGTGAACGTGCAGCTGTAATGGAAAGCCCTGCCCGGATCGCTCGACAGCTCTCGTTTGTACAGCATTCAAACGGCTTCACGAACGCCGTTCCAAGCAGCCTTACATTCCATGCTGGCGTAGCCAGGGAGGCATTTGGATTCTTCTGAAAAACACCACTGTGCCTCACAAGTGAAACCTGTGGGCTCCCAAATACGTCTCCTACGGCAGCCTAAAATTATATGTTTAGTTCCAGTATGAAAACAACGGACAGCTTTAGCTGTGACAATGCTGGACTTCTTGGCCATCCAGATTCACCAATGCCTAACTTTTGCTCGGCGGGGGAATGCTCTTCTGAACGTACAGCACTCACCACGTGAAAACCTTTCTAAGCACAAGGGAGCAGTCTTACCCTAGTAGTAGAGAGGTAGGCAGAATATTCAGATAAACCTGCTGTGTCATCAAGCTTGAAAGTCGGACACCGATGGGAACGTTCGTACTCTCCTGCAATGGAGGCCACTTGCTTTGGGCTTCAAAGCTGCCTGAACAGCCCTAGGGGCCCTACGTCTCTTCACTGCACGATGCTCGCTGTGGGCCAAGGCTGCTTTCTCTCAAAGGCAATAATGTACTGGCAATTGGTTTCTAAAAACTCATCCAACTGCACTCCAGATTCAGCTCCATACCAACGAAATGTGACCTAAGACCTCAGCGTAAGGTCCAGTGTTTCCATCAGCAGAGTTGATTGTGCAGTGGTAGCCACGGAGCCATACTCTGAGAAGCAGTGCCTTAACTCTGCTATGCCCCTGAGGACACATAGGGTAGTGTATCGTGCACCAGTATCATGATGACCACTGTGTGCTAGAAGAGAGGCCGCTGGCTTCTGAGGAACCCTAGGCGCAGTAGGTGCCCGGGAGCACTCTTCACATTCATAGCAAGGGCAACGTACTCCTTTCTGGGATGCCTAGGTAGAGTGTTCCAATCGTCATAGAGCCTAGCGAAAGCAGCGCCTTGCAGACTCTCTTTGCAAGTGGATCGTCCTCAGTGACAGAAACAGAACTGCACTGCTACGGCACAATGTGCTTGTGATTCAGTCTGGGACACAGGATAGAACTCTCACAGAATAGAAAGCTAACCTTTGCATCCAGCCTGAAGACCAGTACATTCTTCACACTTCACGCTGTTAAGTATGTGCAGGTGCCATGGTCACCGAGGTCTACCTAAGGTACTGAAATACCCACTTCATCCTACGCAGAGGTCCCTGTGCCCACAGGAACTCCATGGAAGAGCCCTGTGGGTCCCGTGTGTTTCCTTGAGGTAGTCAGAAACTACTGAGGATAGCCTTATGAGCTCAAGTTTGAAACCGGGCAACCCTGGCAAAACCTTCATTTCGTCCGTGGTAGGCGAGACAGGTGCGGTGTGAAAGCTTCCTGAAAATCACTCCTGCTGCCCATCTTCTCTTTGCTGCCTGACGGCATCACGAAAGAACTTGAGTGTAATCGTATGAGGCATGCTGGTCTCGGTTCCTGCTGGGAGCTCCTCCAGGAGCACACTGGAGCCTGCTGGCAAAGAACTGGCACCCCTGTGCGCAACAAAAATGCTGTTTTCTCCAAAGTAAGTTTAGCTATGAGCTACTGGCGAAGAAGCATGTGTTAAAGGAAGGCTGCAACACTGTTACGTATTTCACGACTCACTGTGCACTCACCTTGGTTGTAACATCTGTGAAAAGGCACTGAATGCCTCCAAATCTTCTGCTGCGTTTGAGTCCCCGGAAGCAAATGGGTTCGTTGGCTTTAAGGCTGTGAACGGGCAGCGGTAATGGCAAAGCCCTTCTCGCTCGACAGCTCTCGTTTGTACAGCATTCAAACGGCTTCAGGAAGGCC
Organism: Balaenoptera physalus; assembly: GCF_965194825.1. Classification (NCBI taxonomy): domain Eukaryota; kingdom Metazoa; phylum Chordata; class Mammalia; order Artiodactyla; family Balaenopteridae; genus Balaenoptera; species Balaenoptera physalus. The sequence continues at coordinate 477,435 of NW_028126495.1, read as the reverse complement.
GTTCCAAGCATCCTTACATTACAGGCTGTCGTAGCCAGGAAGGCATTTGGATTCTTTTGAGAAACACCACTGTGCCTCACAAGTGAAACCTGTGGGCTCCTAAATACGTCTCCCTACGGCAGCCTGAAACTATATGTTTAGCTCCAGTATGAAAACAACGGACAGCTTTACTTGAGACAATGCTGGACGTCTGGGACCATCCAGATTCACCAAGGCCTAACTTTTGCCCGGCGGGGGAATGCTCTTCTGCACGTACAGCACTCACCACGTGAAAACCTTTCTTAGCAGAAGGAAGCAGTCTTTCCCTAGTAGTAGAGAGGTAGGCAGAATCTTCAGATAAACCTGCTGTGTCATCAAGCTTGAAAGTCGGACACCGATGGGATCGTTCGTATTCCCCTGCAATGGAAGCTTCTTTCTTTGGGCTTCAAAGCTGCCTGAACAGCGCGAGGGGCCAGCTTCTCTTCACTGCAGGATTGTCGCTGTGGGCCAAGGCTGCGTTCTCTCAATGGCAATAATGTGCTAGCAATTGCTTTCTAGAAACTCATCCAACTGCACTCCAGATTCAGCTCCATACAAATGAAATGTGACCTAAGTCCTCAGCGTAAGGTCCAGTGTTTCACATCAGCAGAGTTGAGTGTGCAGTGGTAGCCACTAAGCCATACTCTGAAAAGGAGTGCCTTGACTCTGCTATGCCCCTGAGGACACATAGGGCAGTGTATCATGCACCAGTTTCTCATGATGACCACTGTGTGCTAGAAGACAGGCCGCTGGCTTCTCAGGAACCCTAGGCGCAGTAGGTGCCCGGGAGCACTCTTCACATTCATAGCAAGGGCAACGTACTCCTTTCTGGGATGCCTAGGTAGAGTGTTCCAATCGTCATAGACCCTAGCGAAACCAGCGCCTGGCAGACTCACTTTGCAAGTGGATCGTCCTCAGTGACAGAAACAGAACTGCACTACTACTGCACAAAGTGCTTGTGATTCAGTCTGGGACACAGGATAGCACTCTCACAGAATAGAAAGCTAACCTTTGCATCCAGCCTGAAGACCAGTACATTCTTCACACTTCACGCTGTTAAGTATGTGCAGGAGCCTTGATCACCGAGGCCTTCCTAAGGTACTGAAATACTTACCCATTTCATCCTATGCAGAGGTCCCTGTGCCCACAGGAACTCCATGGAAGAGCCCTGTGGGTCCCGTGTGTTTCCTTGAGGTAGTCAGAAACTACTGAGGATAACCTTATGAGCTCAAGTTTGAAACCGGGCATCCCTGGAAAAACCTTCCGTTCGACCGTGGTAGGCGAGACAGGTGCGGTTTGAAAGCTGCCTGAAAATCACTCCTGCTGCCCATCTTCTCTTTGCTGCCTGACGGCATCACGAAAGAACTTGAGTGTAATCGTATGAGGCATGCTGGTCTCGGTTCGTTGCTGGGAGCTCCTCCAGGAGCACACTGGAGCCTGCCGGCAAAGAACTGGCACCCCTGTGCTCAAGTAAAATGCAGATTTCTCCCAAAGTAAGTTTAGCTATGCCCTAGTGGCGAAGAAGCATGTGTTAAAGGAAGGCTGCAACACTGTTACGTATTTCACGACACATTGTGCACTCACCTTGGTTGTAACATCTGTGAAAGGGCACTGAATGCCGTCCAAATCTTCTGCTGCGTTTGAGTTCCAGGAAAAATGGCTTCGTTGGTTTTAAAGCTGTGAACGTGCAGCTGTAATGGAAAGCCCTGCCCGGATCGCTCGACAGCTCTCGTTTGTACAGCATTCAAACGGCTTCACGAACGCCGTTCCAAGCAGCCTTACATTCCATGCTGGCGTAGCCAGGGAGGCATTTGGATTCTTCTGAAAAACACCACTGTGCCTCACAAGTGAAACCTGTGGGCTCCCAAATACGTCTCCTATGGCAGCCTAAAATTATATGTTTAGTTCCAGTATGAAAACAACGGACAGCTTTAGCTGTGACAATGCTGGACTTCTTGGCCATCCAGATTCACCAATGCCTAACTTTTGCTCGGCGGGGGAATGCTCTTCTGAACGTACAGCACTCACCACGTGAAAACCTTTCTAAGCACAAGGGAGCAGTCTTACCCTAGTAGTAGAGAGGTAGGCAGAATCTTCAGATAAACCTGCTGTGTCATCAAGCTTGAAAGTCGGACACCGATGGGAACGTTCGTACTCTCCTGCAATGGAGGCCACTTGCTTTGCGCTTCAAAGCTGCCTGAACAGCCCTAGGGGCCCTACGTCTCTTCACTGCACGATGCTCGCTGTGGGCCAAGGCTGCGTTCTCTCAAAGGCAATAATGTACTGGCAATTGGTTTCTAAAAACTCATCCAACTGCACTCCAGATTCAGCTCCATACCAACGAAATGTGACCTAAGACCTCAGCGTAAGGTCCAGTGTTTCCATCAGCAGAGTTGATTGTGCAGTGGTAGCCACGGAGCCATACTCTGAGAAGCAGTGCCTTAACTCTGCTATGCCCCTGAGGACACATAGGGTAGTGTATCGTGCACCAGTATCATGATGACCACTGTGTGCTAGAAGAGAGGCCGCTGGCTTCTGAGGAACCCTAGGCGCAGTAGGTGCCCGGGAGCACTCTTCACATTCATAGCAAGGGCAACGTACTCCTTTCTGGGATGCCTAGGTAGAGTGTTCCAATCGTCATAGAGCCTAGCGAAAGCAGCGCCTTGCAGACTCTCTTTGCAAGTGGATCGTCCTCAGTGACAGAAACAGAACTGCACTGCTACTGCACAATGTGCTTGTGATTCAGTCTGGGACACAGGATAGAACTCTCACAGAATAGAAAGCTAACCTTTGCATCCAGCCTGAAGACCAGTACATTCTTCACACTTCACGCTGTTAAGTATGTGCAGGTGCCATGGTCACCGAGGTCTACCTAAGGTACTGAAATACCCACTTCATCCTACGCAGAGGTCCCTGTGCCCACAGGAACTCCATGGAAGAGCCCTGTGGGTCCCGTGTGTTTCCTTGAGGTAGTCAGAAACTACTGAGGATAGCCTTATGAGCTCAAGTTTGAAACCGGGCAACCCTGGCAAAACCTTCATTTCGTCCGTGGTAGGCGAGACAGGTGCGGTGTGAAAGCTTCCTGAAAATCACTCCTGCTGCCCATCTTCTCTTTGCTGCCTGACGGCATCACGAAAGAACTTGAGTGTAATCGTATGAGGCATGCTGGTCTCGGTTCCTGCTGGGAGCTCCTCCAGGAGCACACTGGAGCCTGCTGGCAAAGAACTGGCACCCCTGTGCGCAACTAAAATGCAGTTTTCTCCAAAGTAAGTTTAGCTATGAGCTACTGGCGAAGAAGCATGTGTTAAAGGAAGGCTGCAACACTGTTACGTATTTCACGACTCACTGTGCACTCACCTTGGTTGTAACATCTGTGAAAAGGCACTGAATGCCTCCAAATCTTCTGCTGCGTTTGAGTCCCCGGAAGCAAATGGGTTCGTTGGCTTTAAGGCTGTGAACGGGCAGCGGTAATGGCAAAGCCCTTCTCGCTCGACAGCTCTCGTTTGTACAGCATTCAAACGGCTTCAGGAAGGCCGTTCCAAGCATCCTTACATTACAGGCTGTCGTAGCCAGGAAGGCATTTGGATTCTTTTGAGAAACACCACTGTGCCTCACAAGTGAAACCTGTGGGCTCCTAAATACGTCTCCCTACGGCAGCCTGAAACTATATGTTTAGCTCCAGTATGAAAACAACGGACAGCTTTACTTGAGACAATGCTGGACGTCTGGGACCATCCAGATTCACCAAGGCCTAACTTTTGCCCGGCGGGGGAATGCTCTTCTGCACGTACAGCACTCACCACGTGAAAACCTTTCTTAGCAGAAGGAAGCAGTCTTTCCCTAGTAGTAGAGAGGTAGGCAGAATCTTCAGATAAACCTGCTGTGTCATCAAGCTTGAAAGTCGGACACCGATGGGATCGTTCGTATTCCCCTGCAATGGAAGCTTCTTTCTTTGGGCTTCAAAGCTGCCTGAACAGCGCGAGGGGCCAGCTTCTCTTCACTGCAGGATTGTCGCTGTGGGCCAAGGCTGCGTTCTCTCAATGGCAATAATGTGCTAGCAATTGCTTTCTAGAAACTCATCCAACTGCACTCCAGATTCAGCTCCATACAAATGAAATGTGACCTAAGTCCTCAGCGTAAGGTCCAGTGTTTCACATCAGCAGAGTTGAGTGTGCAGTGGTAGCCACTAAGCCATACTCTGAAAAGGAGTGCCTTGACTCTGCTATGCCCCTGAGGACACATAGGGCAGTGTATCATGCACCAGTTTCTCATGATGACCACTGTGTGCTAGAAGACAGGCCGCTGGCTTCTCAGGAACCCTAGGCGCAGTAGGTGCCCGGGAGCACTCTTCACATTCATAGCAAGGGCAACGTACTCCTTTCTGGGATGCCTAGGTAGAGTGTTCCAATCGTCATAGACCCTAGCGAAACCAGCGCCTGGCAGACTCACTTTGCAAGTGGATCGTCCTCAGTGACAGAAACAGAACTGCACTACTACTGCACAAAGTGCTTGTGATTCAGTCTGGGACACAGGATAGCACTCTCACAGAATAGAAAGCTAACGTTTGCATCCAGCCTGAAGACCAGTACATTCTTCACACTTCACGCTGTTAAGTATGTGCAGGAGCCTTGATCACCGAGGCCTTCCTAAGGTACTGAAATACTTACCCATTTCATCCTATGCAGAGGTCCCTGTGCCCACAGGAACTCCATGGAAGAGCCCTGTGGGTCCCGTGTGTTTCCTTGAGGTAGTCAGAAACTACTGAGGATAACCTTATGAGCTCAAGTTTGAAACCGGGCATCCCTGGAAAAACCTTCCGTTCGACCGTGGTAGGCGAGACAGGTGCGGTTTGAAAGCTGCCTGAAAATCACTCCTGCTGCCCATCTTCTCTTTGCTGCCTGACGGCATCACGAAAGAACTTGAGTGTAATCGTATGAGGCATGCTGGTCTCGGTTCGTTGCTGGGAGCTCCTCCAGGAGCACACTGGAGCCTGCCGGCAAAGAACTGGCACCCCTGTGCTCAAGTAAAATGCAGATTTCTCCCAAAGTAAGTTTAGCTATGCCCTAGTGGCGAAGAAGCATGTGTTAAAGGAAGGCTGCAACACTGTTACGTATTTCACGACACATTGTGCACTCACCTTGGGTGTAACATCTGTGAAAGGGCACTGAATGCCGTCCAAATCTTCTGCTGCGTTTGAGTTCCAGGAAAAATGGGTTCGTTGGTTTTAAAGCTGTGAACGTGCAGCTGTAATGGAAAGCCCTGCCCGGATCGCTCGACAGCTCTCGTTTGTACAGCATTCAAACGGCTTCACGAACGCCGTTCCAAGCAGCCTTACATTCCATGCTGGCGTAGCCAGGGAGGCATTTGGATTCTTCTGAAAAACACCACTGTGCCTCACAAGTGAAACCTGTGGGCTCCCAAATACGTCTCCTACGGCAGCCTAAAATTATATGTTTAGTTCCAGTATGAAAACAACGGACAGCTTTAGCTGTGACAATGCTGGACTTCTTGGCCATCCAGATTCACCAATGCCTAACTTTTGCTCGGCGGGGGAATGCTCTTCTGAACGTACAGCACTCACCACGTGAAAACCTTTCTAAGCACAAGGGAGCAGTCTTACCCTAGTAGTAGAGAGGTAGGCAGAATCTTCAGATAAACCTGCTGTGTCATCAAGCTTGAAAGTCGGACACCGATGGGAACGTTCGTACTCTCCTGCAATGGAGGCCACTTGCTTTGGGCTTCAAAGCTGCCTGAACAGCCCTAGGGGCCCTACGTCTCTTCACTGCACGATGCTCGCTGTGGGCCAAGGCTGCGTTCTCTCAAAGGCAATAATGTACTGGCAATTGGTTTCTAAAAACTCATCCAACTGCACTCCAGATTCAGCTCCATACCAACGAAATGTGACCTAAGACCTCAGCGTAAGGTCCAGTGTTTCCATCAGCAGAGTTGATTGTGCAGTGGTAGCCACGGAGCCATACTCTGAGAAGCAGTGCCTTAACTCTGCTATGCCCCTGAGGACACATAGGGTAGTGTATCGTGCACCAGTATCATGATGACCACTGTGTGCTAGAAGAGAGGCCGCTGGCTTCTGAGGAACCCTAGGCGCAGTAGGTGCCCGGGAGCACTCTTCACATTCATAGCAAGGGCAACGTACTCCTTTCTGGGATGCCTAGGTAGAGTGTTCCAATCGTCATAGAGCCTAGCGAAAGCAGCGCCTTGCAGACTCTCTTTGCAAGTGGATCGTCCTCAGTGACAGAAACAGAACTGCACTGCTACTGCACAATGTGCTTGTGATTCAGTCTGGGACACAGGATAGAACTCTCACAGAATAGAAAGCTAACCTTTGCATCCAGCCTGAAGACCAGTACATTCTTCACACTTCACGCTGTTAAGTATGTGCAGGTGCCATGGTCACCGAGGTCTACCTAAGGTACTGAAATACCCACTTCATCCTACGCAGAGGTCCCTGTGCCCACAGGAACTCCATGGAAGAGCCCTGTGGGTCCCGTGTGTTTCCTTGAGGTAGTCAGAAACTACTGAGGATAGCCTTATGAGCTCAAGTTTGAAACCGGGCAACCCTGGCAAAACCTTCATTTCGTCCGTGGTAGGCGAGACAGGTGCGGTTTGAAAGCTTCCTGAAAATCACTCCTGCTGCCCATCTTCTCTTTGCTGCCTGACGGCATCACGAAAGAACTTGAGTGTAATCGTATGAGGCATGCTGGTCTCGGTTCCTGCTGGGAGCTCCTCCAGGAGCACACTGGAGCCTGCTGGCAAAGAACTGGCACCCCTGTGCGCAACTAAAATGCAGTTTTCTCCAAAGTAAGTTTAGCTATGAGCTACTGGCGAAGAAGCATGTGTTAAAGGAAGGCTGCAACACTGTTACGTATTTCACGACTCACTGTGCACTCACCTTGGTTGTAACATCTGTGAAAAGGCACTGAATGCCTCCAAATCTTCTGCTGCGTTTGAGTCCCCGGAAGCAAATGGGTTCGTTGGCTTTAAGGCTGTGAACGGGCAGCGGTAATGGCAAAGCCCTTCTCGCTCGACAGCTCTCGTTTGTACAGCATTCAAACGGCTTCAGGAAGGCCGTTCCAGGCATCCTTACATTCCAGGCTGTCGTAGCCAGGAAGGCATTTGGATTCTTTTGAGAAACACCACTGTGCCCCACAAGTGAAACCTGTGGGCTCCTAAATACGTCTCCCTATGGCAGCCTGAAACTATATGTTTAGCTCCAGTATGAAAACAACGGACAGCTTTACTTGAGACAATGCTGGACGTCTGGGACCATCCAGATTCACCAAGGCCTAACATGTGCCCGGCGGGGGAATGCTCTTCTGCACGTACAGCACTCACCACGTGAAAACCTTTCTTAGCAGAAGGAAGCAGTCTTTCCCTAGTAGTAGAGAGGTAGGCAGAATCTTCAGATAAACCTGCTGTGTCATCAAGCTTGAAAGTCGGACACCGATGGGATCGTTCGTATTCCCCTGCAATGGAAGCTTCTTTCTTTGGGCTTCAAAGCTGCCTGAACAGCGCGAGGGGCCAGCTTCTCTTCACTGCAGGATTGTCGCTGTGGGCCAAGGCTGCGTTCTCTCAATGGCAATAATGTGCTAGCAATTGCTTTCTAGAAACTCATCCAACTGCACTCCAGATTCAGCTCCATACAAATGAAATGTGACCTAAGTCCTCAGCGTAAGGTCCAGTGTTTCACATCAGCAGAGTTGAGTGTGCAGTGGTAGCCACTAAGCCATACTCTGAAAAGGAGTGCCTTGACTCTGCTATGCCCCTGAGGACACATAGGGCAGTGTATCATGCACCAGTTTCTCATGATGACCACTGTGTGCTAGAAGACAGGCCGCTGGCTTCTCAGGAACCCTAGGCGCAGTAGGTGCCCGGGAGCACTCTTCACATTCATAGCAAGGGCAACGTACTCCTTTGTGGGATGCCTAGGTAGAGTGTTCCAATCGTCATAGACCCTAGCGAAACCAGCGCCTGGCAGACTCACTTTGCAAGTGGATCGTCCTCAGTGACAGAAACAGAACTGCACTACTACTGCACAAAGTGCTTGTGATTCAGTCTGGGACACAGGATAGCACTCTCACAGAATAGAAAGCTAACCTTTGCATCCAGCCTGAGGACCAGTACATTCTTCACACTTCACGCTGTTAAGTATGTGCAGAAGCCTTGATCACCGAGGCCTTCCTAAGGTACTAAAATACTTACCCATTTCATCCTATGCAGAGGTCCCTGTGCCCACAGGAACTCCATGGAAGAGCCCTGTGGGTCCCGTGTGTTTCCTTGAGGTAGTCAGAAACTACTGAGGATAACCTTATGAGCTCAAGTTTGAAACCGGGCATCCCTGGAAAAACCTTCCATTCGACCGTGGTAGGCGAGACAGGTGCGGTTTGAAAGCTGCCTGAAAATCACTCCTGCTGCCCATCTTCTCTTTGCTGCCTGACGGCATCACGAAAGAACTTGAGTGTAATCGTATGAGGCATGCTGGTCTCGGTTCGTTGCTGGGAGCTCCTCCAGGAGCACACTGGAGCCTGCCGGCAAAGAACTGGCACCCCTGTGCTCAAGTAAAATGCAGATTTCTCCCAAAGTAAGTTTAGCTATGCCCTAGTGGCGAAGAAGCATGTGTTAAAGGAAGGCTGCAACACTGTTACGTATTTCACGACACATTGTGCACTCACCTTGGGTGTAACATCTGTGAAAGGGCACTGAATGCCGTCCAAATCTTCTGCTGCGTTTGAGTTCCAGGAAAAATGGGTTCGTTGGTTTTAAAGCTGTGAACGTGCAGCTGTAATGGAAAGCCCTGCCCGGATCGCTCGACAGCTCTCGTTTGTACAGCATTCAAACGGCTTCACGAACGCCGTTCCAAGCAGCCTTACATTCCATGCTGGCGTAGCCAGGGAGGCATTTGGATTCTTCTGAAAAACACCACTGTGCCTCACAAGTGAAACCTGTGGGCTCCCAAATACGTCTCCTACGGCAGCCTAAAATTATATGTTTAGTTCCAGTATGAAAACAACGGACAGCTTTAGCTGTGACAATGCTGGACTTCTTGGCCATCCAGATTCACCAATGCCTAACTTTTGCTCGGCGGGGGAATGCTCTTCTGAACGTACAGCACTCACCACGTGAAAACCTTTCTAAGCACAAGGGAGCAGTCTTACCCTAGTAGTAGAGAGGTAGGCAGAATCTTCAGATAAACCTGCTGTGTCATCAAGCTTGAAAGTCGGACACCGATGGGAACGTTCGTACTCTCCTGCAATGGAGGCCACTTGCTTTGGGCTTCAAAGCTGCCTGAACAGCCCTAGGGGCCCTACGTCTCTTCACTGCACGATGCTCGCTGTGGGCCAAGGCTGCGTTCTCTCAAAGGCAATAATGTACTGGCAATTGGTTTCTAAAAACTCATCCAACTGCACTCCAGATTCAGCTCCATACCAACGAAATGTGACCTAAGACCTCAGCGTAAGGTCCAGTGTTTCCATCAGCAGAGTTGATTGTGCAGTGGTAGCCACGGAGCCATACTCTGAGAAGCAGTGCCTTAACTCTGCTATGCCCCTGAGGACACATAGGGTAGTGTATCGTGCACCAGTATCATGATGACCACTGTGTGCTAGAAGAGAGGCCGCTGGCTTCTGAGGAACCCTAGGCGCAGTAGGTGCCCGGGAGCACTCTTCACATTCATAGCAAGGGCAACGTACTCCTTTCTGGGATGCCTAGGTAGAGTGTTCCAATCGTCATAGAGCCTAGCGAAAGCAGCGCCTTGCAGACTCTCTTTGCAAGTGGATCGTCCTCAGTGACAGAAACAGAACTGCACTGCTACGGCACAATGTGCTTGTGATTCAGTCTGGGACACAGGATAGAACTCTCACAGAATAGAAAGCTAACCTTTGCATCCAGCCTGAAGACCAGTACATTCTTCACACTTCACGCTGTTAAGTATGTGCAGGTGCCATGGTCACCGAGGTCTACCTAAGGTACTGAAATACCCACTTCATCCTACGCAGAGGTCCCTGTGCCCACAGGAACTCCATGGAAGAGCCCTGTGGGTCCCGTGTGTTTCTTTGAGGTAGTCAGAAACTACTGAGGATAGCCTTATGAGCTCAAGTTTGAAACCGGGCAACCCTGGCAAAACCTTCATTTCGTCCGTGGTAGGCGAGACAGGTGCGGTGTGAAAGCTTCCTGAAAATCACTCCTGCTGCCCATCTTCTCTTTGCTGCCTGACGGCATCACGAAAGAACTTGAGTGTAATCGTATGAGGCATGCTGGTCTCGGTTCCTGCTGGGAGCTCCTCCAGGAGCACACTGGAGCCTGCTGGCAAAGAACTGGCACCCCTGTGCGCAACAAAAATGCTGTTTTCTCCAAAGTAAGTTTAGCTATGAGCTACTGGCGAAGAAGCATGTGTTAAAGGAAGGCTGCAACACTGTTACGTATTTCACGACTCACTGTGCACTCACCTTGGTTGTAACATCTGTGAAAAGGCACTGAATGCCTCCAAATCTTCTGCTGCGTTTGAGTCCCCGGAAGCAAATGGGTTCGTTGGCTTTAAGGCTGTGAACGGGCAGCGGTAATGGCAAAGCCCTTCTCGCTCGACAGCTCTCGTTTGTACAGCATTCAAACGGCTTCAGGAAGGCCGTTCCAAGCATCCTTACATTACAGGCTGTCGTAGCCAGGAAGGCATTTGGATTCTTTTGAGAAACACCACTGTGCCTCACAAGTGAAACCTGTGGGCTCCTAAATACGTCTCCCTACGGCAGCCTGAAACTATATGTTTAGCTCCAGTATGAAAACAACGGACAGCTTTACTTGAGACAATGCTGGACGTCTGGGACCATCCAGATTCACCAAGGCCTAACTTTTGCCCGGCGGGGGAATGCTCTTCTGCACGTACAGCACTCACCACGTGAAAACCTTTCTTAGCAGAAGGAAGCAGTCTTTCCCTAGTAGTAGAGAGGTAGGCAGAATCTTCAGATAAACCTGCTGTGTCATCAAGCTTGAAAGTCGGACACCGATGGGATCGTTCGTATTCCCCTGCAATGGAAGCTTCTTTCTTTGGGCTTCAAAGCTGCCTGAACAGCGCGAGGGGCCAGCTTCTCTTCACTGCAGGATTGTCGCTGTGGGCCAAGGCTGCGTTCTCTCAATGGCAATAATGTGCTAGCAATTGCTTTCTAGAAACTCATCCAACTGCACTCCAGATTCAGCTCCATACAAATGAAATGTGACCTAAGTCCTCAGCGTAAGGTCCAGTGTTTCACATCAGCAGAGTTGAGTGTGCAGTGGTAGCCACTAAGCCATACTCTGAAAAGGAGTGCCTTGACTCTGCTATGCCCCTGAGGACACATAGGGCAGTGTATCATGCACCAGTTTCTCATGATGACCACTGTGTGCTAGAAGACAGGCCGCTGGCTTCTCAGGAACCCTAGGCGCAGTAGGTGCCCGGGAGCACTCTTCACATTCATAGCAAGGGCAACGTACTCCTTTCTGGGATGCCTAGGTAGAGTGTTCCAATCGTCATAGACCCTAGCGAAAGCAGCGCCTGGCAGACTCACTTTGCAAGTGGATCGTCCTCAGTGACAGAAACAGAACTGCACTACTACTGCACAAAGTGCTTGTGATTCAGTCTGGGACACAGGATAGCACTCTCACAGAATAGAAAGCTAACGTTTGCATCCAGCCTGAAGACCAGTACATTCTTCACACTTCACGCTGTTAAGTATGTGCAGGAGCCTTGATCACCGAGGCCTTCCTAAGGTACTGAAATACCCATTTCATCCTATGCAGAGGTCCCTGTGCCCACAGGAACTCCATGGAAGAGCCCTGTGGGTCCCGTGTGTTTCCTTGAGGTAGTCAGAAACTACTGAGGATAACCTTATGAGCTCAAGTTTGAAACCGGGCATCCCTGGAAAAACCTTCCGTTCGACCGTGGTAGGCGAGACAGGTGCGGTTTGAAAGCTGCCTGAAAATCACTCCTGCTGCCCATCTTCTCTTTGCTGCCTGACGGCATCACGAAAGAACTTGAGTGTAATCGTATGAGGCATGCTGGTCTCGGTTCGTTGCTGGGAGCTCCTCCAGGAGCACACTGGAGCCTGCCGGCAAAGAACTGGCACCCCTGTGCTCAAGTAAAATGCAGATTTCTCCCAAAGTAAGTTTAGCTATGCCCTAGTGGCGAAGAAGCATGTGTTAAAGGAAGGCTGCAACACTGTTACGTATTTCACGACACATTGTGCACTCACCTTGGGTGTAACATCTGTGAAAGGGCACTGAATGCCGTCCAAATCTTCTGCTGCGTTTGAGTTCCAGGAAAAATGGGTTCGTTGGTTTTAAAGCTGTGAACGTGCAGCTGTAATGGAAAGCCCTGCCCGGATCGCTCGACAGCTCTCGTTTGTACAGCATTCAAACGGCTTCACGAACGCCGTTCCAAGCAGCCTTACATTCCATGCTGGCGTAGCCAGGGAGGCATTTGGATTCTTCTGAAAAACACCACTGTGCCTCACAAGTGAAACCTGTGGGCTCCCAAATACGTCTCCTACGGCAGCCTAAAATTATATGTTTAGTTCCAGTATGAAAACAACGGACAGCTTTAGCTGTGACAATGCTGGACTTCTTGGCCATCCAGATTCACCAATGCCTAACTTTTGCTCGGCGGGGGAATGCTCTTCTGAACGTACAGCACTCACCACGTGAAAACCTTTCTAAGCACAAGGGAGCAGTCTTACCCTAGTAGTAGAGAGGTAGGCAGAATCTTCAGATAAACCTGCTGTGTCATCAAGCTTGAAAGTCGGACACCGATGGGAACGTTCGTACTCTCCTGCAATGGAGGCCACTTGCTTTGGGCTTCAAAGCTGCCTGAACAGCCCTAGGGGCCCTACGTCTCTTCACTGCACGATGCTCGCTGTGGGCCAAGGCTGCGTTCTCTCAAAGGCAATAATGTACTGGCAATTGGTTTCTAAAAACTCATCCAACTGCACTCCAGATTCAGCTCCATACCAACGAAATGTGACCTAAGACCTCAGCGTAAGGTCCAGTGTTTCCATCAGCAGAGTTGATTGTGCAGTGGTAGCCACGGAGCCATACTCTGAGAAGCAGTGCCTTAACTCTGCTATGCCCCTGAGGACACATAGGGTAGTGTATCGTGCACCAGTATCATGATGACCACTGTGTGCTAGAAGAGAGGCCGCTGGCTTCTGAGGAACCCTAGGCGCAGTAGGTGCCCGGGAGCACTCTTCACATTCATAGCAAGGGCAACGTACTCCTTTCTGGGATGCCTAGGTAGAGTGTTCCAATCGTCATAGAGCCTAGCGAAAGCAGCGCCTTGCAGACTCTCTTTGCAAGTGGATCGTCCTCAGTGACAGAAACAGAACTGCACTGCTACGGCACAATGTGCTTGTGATTCAGTCTGGGACACAGGATAGAACTCTCACAGAATAGAAAGCTAACCTTTGCATCCAGCCTGAAGACCAGTACATTCTTCACACTTCACGCTGTTAAGTATGTGCAGGTGCCATGGTCACCGAGGTCTACCTAAGGTACTGAAATACCCACTTCATCCTACGCAGAGGTCCCTGTGCCCACAGGAACTCCATGGAAGAGCCCTGTGGGTCCCGTGTGTTTCCTTGAGGTAGTCAGAAACTACTGAGGATAGCCTTATGAGCTCAAGTTTGAAACCGGGCAACCCTGGCAAAACCTTCATTTCGTCCGTGGTAGGCGAGACAGGTGCGGTTTGAAAGCTTCCTGAAAATCACTCCTGCTGCCCATCTTCTCTTTGCTGCCTGACGGCATCACGAAAGAACTTGAGTGTAATCGTATGAGGCATGCTGGTCTCGGTTCCTGCTGGGAGCTCCTCCAGGAGCACACTGGAGCCTGCTGGCAAAGAACTGGCACCCCTGTGCGCAACTAAAATGCAGTTTTCTCCAAAGTAAGTTTAGCTATGAGCTACTGGCGAAGAAGCATGTGTTAAAGGAAGGCTGCAACACTGTTACGTATTTCACGACTCACTGTGCACTCACCTTGGTTGTAACATCTGTGAAAAGGCACTGAATGCCTCCAAATCTTCTGCTGCGTTTGAGTCCCCGGAAGCAAATGGGTTCGTTGGCTTTAAGGCTGTGAACGGGCAGCGGTAATGGCAAAGCCCTTCTCGCTCGACAGCTCTCGTTTGTACAGCATTCAAACGGCTTCAGGAAGGCCGTTCCAGGCATCCTTACATTCCAGGCTGTCGTAGCCAGGAAGGCATTTGGATTCTTTTGAGAAACACCACTGTGCCCCACAAGTGAAACCTGTGGGCTCCTAAATACGTCTCCCTACGGCAGCCTGAAACTATATGTTTAGCTCCAGTATGAAAACAACGGACAGCTTTACTTGAGACAATGCTGGACGTCTGGGACCATCCAGATTCACCAAGGCCTAACATGTGCCCGGCGGGGGAATGCTCTTCTGCACGTACAGCACTCACCACGTGAAAACCTTTCTTAGCAGAAGGAAGCAGTCTTTCCCTAGTAGTAGAGAGGTAGGCAGAATCTTCAGATAAACCTGCTGTGTCATCAAGCTTGAAAGTCGGACACCGATGGGATCGTTCGTATTCCCCTGCAATGGAAGCTTCTTTCTTTGGGCTTCAAAGCTGCCTGAACAGCGCGAGGGGCCAGCTTCTCTTCACTGCAGGATTGTCGCTGTGGGCCAAGGCTGCGTTCTCTCAATGGCAATAATGTGCTAGCAATTGCTTTCTAGAAACTCATCCAACTGCACTCCAGATTCAGCTCCATACAAATGAAATGTGACCTAAGTCCTCAGCGTAAGGTCCAGTGTTTCACATCAGCAGAGTTGAGTGTGCAGTGGTAGCCACTAAGCCATACTCTGAAAAGGAGTGCCTTGACTCTGCTATGCCCCTGAGGACACATAGGGCAGTGTATCATGCACCAGTTTCTCATGATGACCACTGTGTGCTAGAAGACAGGCCGCTGGCTTCTCAGGAACCCTAGGCGCAGTAGGTGCCCGGGAGCACTCTTCACATTCATAGCAAGGGCAACGTACTCCTTTCTGGGATGCCTAGGTAGAGTGTTCCAATCGTCATAGACCCTAGCGAAACCAGCGCCTGGCAGACTCACTTTGCAAGTGGATCGTCCTCAGTGACAGAAACAGAACTGCACTACTACTGCACAAAGTGCTTGTGATTCAGTCTGGGACACAGGATAGCACTCTCACAGAATAGAAAGCTAACCTTTGCATCCAGCCTGAAGACCAGTACATTCTTCACACTTCACGCTGTTAAGTATGTGCAGGAGCCTTGATCACCGAGGCCTTCCTAAGGTACTGAAATACTTACCCATTTCATCCTATGCAGAGGTCCCTGTGCCCACAGGAACTCCATGGAAGAGCCCTGTGGGTCCCGTGTGTTTCCTTGAGGTAGTCAGGAACTACTGAGGATAACCTAATGAGCTCAAGTTTGAAACCGGGCATCCCTGGAAAAACCTTCCGTTCAACCGTGGTAGGCGAGACAGGTGCGGTTTGAAAGCTGCCTGAAAATCACTCCTGCTGCCCATCTTCTCTTTGCTGCCTGACGGCATCACGAAAGAACTTGAGTGTAATCGTATGAGGCATGCTGGTCTCGGTTCCTGCTGGGAGCTCCTCCAGGAGCACACTGGAGCCTGCTGGCAAAGAACTGGCACCCCTGTGCGCAACTAAAATGCAGTTTTCTCCAAAGTAAGTTTAGCTATGAGCTACTGGCGAAGAAGCATGTGTTAAAGGAAGGCTGCAACACTGTTACGTATTTCACGACTCACTGTGCACTCACCTTGGTTGTAACATCTGTGAAAAGGCACTGAATGCCTCCAAATCTTCTGCTGCGTTTGAGTCCCCGGAAGCAAATGGGTTCGTTGGCTTTAAGGCTGTGAACGGGCAGCGGTAATGGCAAAGCCCTTCTCGCTCGACAGCTCTCGTTTGTACAGCATTCAAACGGCTTCAGGAAGGCCGTTCCAGGCATCCTTACATTCCAGGCTGTCGTAGCCAGGAAGGCATTTGGATTCTTTTGAGAAACACCACTGTGCCCCACAAGTGAAACCTGTGGGCTCCTAAATACGTCTCCCTACGGCAGCCTGAAACTATATGTTTAGCTCCAGTATGAAAACAACGGACAGCTTTACTTGAGACAATGCTGGACGTCTGGGACCATCCAGATTCACCAAGGCCTAACATGTGCCCGGCGGGGGAATGCTCTTCTGCACGTACAGCACTCACCACGTGAAAACCTTTCTTAGCAGAAGGAAGCAGTCTTTCCCTAGTAGTAGAGAGGTAGGCAGAATCTTCAGATAAACCTGCTGTGTCATCAAGCTTGAAAGTCGGACACCGATGGGATCGTTCGTATTCCCCTGCAATGGAAGCTTCTTTCTTTGGGCTTCAAAGCTGCCTGAACAGCGCGAGGGGCCAGCTTCTCTTCACTGCAGGATTGTCGCTGTGGGCCAAGGCTGCGTTCTCTCAATGGCAATAATGTGCTAGCAATTGCTTTCTAGAAACTCATCCAACTGCACTCCAGATTCAGCTCCATACAAATGAAATGTGACCTAAGTCCTCAGCGTAAGGTCCAGTGTTTCACATCAGCAGAGTTGAGTGTGCAGTGGTAGCCACTAAGCCATACTCTGAAAAGGAGTGCCTTGACTCTGCTATGCCCCTGAGGACACATAGGGCAGTGTATCATGCACCAGTTTCTCATGATGACCACTGTGTGCTAGAAGACAGGCCGCTGGCTTCTCAGGAACCCTAGGCGCAGTAGGTGCCCGGGAGCACTCTTCACATTCATAGCAAGGGCAACGTACTCCTTTCTGGGATGCCTAGGTAGAGTGTTCCAATCGTCATAGACCCTAGCGAAACCAGCGCCTGGCAGACTCACTTTGCAAGTGGATCGTCCTCAGTGACAGAAACAGAACTGCACTACTACTGCACAAAGTGCTTGTGATTCAGTCTGGGACACAGGATAGCACTCTCACAGAATAGAAAGCTAACCTTTGCATCCAGCCTGAGGACCAGTACATTCTTCACACTTCACGCTGTTAAGTATGTGCAGGAGCCTTGATCACCGAGGCCTTCCTAAGGTACTAAAATACTTACCCATTTCATCCTATGCAGAGGTCCCTGTGCCCACAGGAACTCCATGGAAGAGCCCTGTGGGTCCCGTGTGTTTCCTTGAGGTAGTCAGAAACTACTGAGGATAACCTTATGAGCTCAAGTTTGAAACCGGGCATCCCTGGAAAAACCTTCCATTCGACCGTGGTAGGCGAGACAGGTGCGGTTTGAAAGCTGCCTGAAAATCACTCCTGCTGCCCATCTTCTCTTTGCTGCCTGACGGCATCACGAAAGAACTTGAGTGTAATCGTATGAGGCATGCTGGTCTCGGTTCGTTGCTGGGAGCTCCTCCAGGAGCACACTGGAGCCTGCCGGCAAAGAACTGGCACCCCTGTGCTCAAGTAAAATGCAGATTTCTCCCAAAGTAAGTTTAGCTATGCCCTAGTGGCGAAGAAGCATGTGTTAAAGGAAGGCTGCAACACTGTTACGTATTTCACGACACATTGTGCACTCACCTTGGGTGTAACATCTGTGAAAGGGCACTGAATGCCGTCCAAATCTTCTGCTGCGTTTGAGTTCCAGGAAAAATGGGTTCGTTGGTTTTAAAGCTGTGAACGTGCAGCTGTAATGGAAAGCCCTGCCCGGATCGCTCGACAGCTCTCGTTTGTACAGCATTCAAACGGCTTCACGAACGCCGTTCCAAGCAGCCTTACATTCCATGCTGGCGTAGCCAGGGAGGCATTTGGATTCTTCTGAAAAACACCACTGTGCCTCACAAGTGAAACCTGTGGGCTCCCAAATACGTCTCCTACGGCAGCCTAAAATTATATGTTTAGTTCCAGTATGAAAACAACGGACAGCTTTAGCTGTGACAATGCTGGACTTCTTGGCCATCCAGATTCACCAATGCCTAACTTTTGCTCGGCGGGGGAATGCTCTTCTGAACGTACAGCACTCACCACGTGAAAACCTTTCTAAGCACAAGGGAGCAGTCTTACCCTAGTAGTAGAGAGGTAGGCAGAATCTTCAGATAAACCTGCTGTGTCATCAAGCTTGAAAGTCGGACACCGATGGGAACGTTCGTACTCTCCTGCAATGGAGGCCACTTGCTTTGGGCTTCAAAGCTGCCTGAACAGCCCTAGGGGCCCTACGTCTCTTCACTGCACGATGCTCGCTGTGGGCCAAGGCTGCGTTCTCTCAAAGGCAATAATGTACTGGCAATTGGTTTCTAAAAACTCATCCAACTGCACTCCAGATTCAGCTCCATACCAACGAAATGTGACCTAAGACCTCAGCGTAAGGTCCAGTGTTTCCATCAGCAGAGTTGATTGTGCAGTGGTAGCCACGGAGCCATACTCTGAGAAGCAGTGCCTTAACTCTGCTATGCCCCTGAGGACACATAGGGTAGTGTATCGTGCACCAGTATCATGATGACCACTGTGTGCTAGAAGAGAGGCCGCTGGCTTCTGAGGAACCCTAGGCGCAGTAGGTGCCCGGGAGCACTCTTCACATTCATAGCAAGGGCAACGTACTCCTTTCTGGGATGCCTAGGTAGAGTGTTCCAATCGTCATAGAGCCTAGCGAAAGCAGCGCCTTGCAGACTCTCTTTGCAAGTGGATCGTCCTCAGTGACAGAAACAGAACTGCACTGCTACTGCACAATGTGCTTGTGATTCAGTCTGGGACACAGGATAGAACTCTCACAGAATAGAAAGCTAACCTTTGCATCCAGCCTGAAGACCAGTACATTCTTCACACTTCACGCTGTTAAGTATGTGCAGGTGCCATGGTCACCGAGGTCTACCTAAGGTACTGAAATACCCACTTCATCCTACGCAGAGGTCCCTGTGCCCACAGGAACTCCATGGAAGAGCCCTGTGGGTCCCGTGTGTTTCCTTGAGGTAGTCAGAAACTACTGAGGATAGCCTTATGAGCTCAAGTTTGAAACCGGGCAACCCTGGCAAAACCTTCATTTCGTCCGTGGTAGGCGAGACAGGTGCGGTTTGAAAGCTTCCTGAAAATCACTCCTGCTGCCCATCTTCTCTTTGCTGCCTGACGGCATCACGAAAGAACTTGAGTGTAATCGTATGAGGCATGCTGGTCTCGGTTCCTGCTGGGAGCTCCTCCAGGAGCACACTGGAGCCTGCTGGCAAAGAACTGGCACCCCTGTGCGCAACTAAAATGCAGTTTTCTCCAAAGTAAGTTTAGCTATGAGCTACTGGCGAAGAAGCATGTGTTAAAGGAAGGCTGCAACACTGTTACGTATTTCACGACTCACTGTGCACTCACCTTGGTTGTAACATCTGTGAAAAGGCACTGAATGCCTCCAAATCTTCTGCTGCGTTTGAGTCCCCGGAAGCAAATGGGTTCGTTGGCTTTAAGGCTGTGAACGGGCAGCGGTAATGGCAAAGCCCTTCTCGCTCGACAGCTCTCGTTTGTACAGCATTCAAACGGCTTCAGGAAGGCCGTTCCAGGCATCCTTACATTCCAGGCTGTCGTAGCCAGGAAGGCATTTGGATTCTTTTGAGAAACACCACTGTGCCCCACAAGTGAAACCTGTGGGCTCCTAAATACGTCTCCCTACGGCAGCCTGAAACTATATGTTTAGCTCCAGTATGAAAACAACGGACAGCTTTACTTGAGACAATGCTGGACGTCTGGGACCATCCAGATTCACCAAGGCCTAACATGTGCCCGGCGGGGGAATGCTCTTCTGCACGTACAGCACTCACCACGTGAAAACCTTTCTTAGCAGAAGGAAGCAGTCTTTCCCTAGTAGTAGAGAGGTAGGCAGAATCTTCAGATAAACCTGCTGTGTCATCAAGCTTGAAAGTCGGACACCGATGGGATCGTTCGTATTCCCCTGCAATGGAAGCTTCTTTCTTTGGGCTTCAAAGCTGCCTGAACAGCGCGAGGGGCCAGCTTCTCTTCACTGCAGGATTGTCGCTGTGGGCCAAGGCTGCGTTCTCTCAATGGCAATAATGTGTTAGCAATTGCTTTCTAGAAACTCATCCAACTGCACTCCAGATTCAGCTCCATACAAATGAAATGTGACCTAAGTCCTCAGCGTAAGGTCCAGTGTTTCACATCAGCAGAGTTGAGTGTGCAGTGGTAGCCACTAAGCCATACTCTGAAAAGGAGTGCCTTGACTCTGCTATGCCCCTGAGGACACATAGGGCAGTGTATCATGCACCAGTTTCTCATGATGACCACTGTGTGCTAGAAGACAGGCCGCTGGCTTCTCAGGAACCCTAGGCGCAGTAGGTGCCCGGGAGCACTCTTCACATTCATAGCAAGGGCAACGTACTCCTTTCTGGGATGCCTAGGTAGAGTGTTCCAATCGTCATAGACCCTAGCGAAACCAGCGCCTGGCAGACTCACTTTGCAAGTGGATCGTCCTCAGTGACAGAAACAGAACTGCACTACTACTGCACAAAGTGCTTGTGATTCAGTCTGGGACACAGGATAGCACTCTCACAGAATAGAAAGCTAACCTTTGCATCCAGCCTGAAGACCAGTACATTCTTCACACTTCACGCTGTTAAGTATGTGCAGGAGCCTTGATCACCGAGGCCTTCCTAAGGTACTGAAATACTTACCCATTTCATCCTATGCAGAGGTCCCTGTGCCCACAGGAACTCCATGGAAGAGCCCTGTGGGTCCCGTGTGTTTCCTTGAGGTAGTCAGAAACTACTGAGGATAACCTAATGAGCTCAAGTTTGAAACCGGGCATCCCTGGAAAAACCTTCCGTTCAACCGTGGTAGGCGAGACAGGTGCGGTTTGAAAGCTGCCTGAAAATCACTCCTGCTGCCCATCTTCTCTTTGCTGCCTGAAGGCATCACGAAAGAACTTGAGTGTAATCGTATGAGGCATGCTGGTCTCGGTTCGTTGCTGGGAGCTCCTCCAGGAGCACACTGGAGCCTGCCGGCAAAGAACTGGCACCCCTGTGCTCAAGTAAAATGCAGATTTCTCCCAAAGTAAGTTTAGCTATGCCCTAGTGGCGAAGAAGCATGTGTTAAAGGAAGGCTGCAACACTGTTACGTATTTCACGACACATTGTGCACTCACCTTGGGTGTAACATCTGTGAAAGGGCACTGAATGCCGTCCAAATCTTCTGCTGCGTTTGAGTTCCAGGAAAAATGGGTTCGTTGGTTTTAAAGCTGTGAACGTGAAGCTGTAATGGAAAGCCCTGCCCGGATCGCTCGACAGCTCTCGTTTGTACAGCATTCAAACGGCTTCACGAACGCCGTTCCAAGCAGCCTTACATTCCATGCTGGCGTAGCCAGGGAGGCATTTGGATTCTTCTGAAAAACACCACTGTGCCTCACAAGTGAAACCTGTGGGCTCCCAAATACGTCTCCTACGGCAGCCTAAAATTATATGTTTAGTTCCAGTATGAAAACAACGGACAGCTTTAGCTGTGACAATGCTGGACTTCTTGGCCATCCAGATTCACCAATGCCTAACTTTTGCTCGGCGGGGGAATGCTCTTCTGAACGTACAGCACTCACCACGTGAAAACCTTTCTAAGCACAAGGGAGCAGTCTTACCCTAGTAGTAGAGAGGTAGGCAGAATCTTCAGATAAACCTGCTGTGTCATCAAGCTTGAAAGTCGGACACCGATGGGAACGTTCGTACTCTCCTGCAATGGAGGCCACTTGCTTTGGGCTTCAAAGCTGCCTGAACAGCCCTAGGGGCCCTACGTCTCTTCACTGCACGATGCTCGCTGTGGGCCAAGGCTGCGTTCTCTCAAAGGCAATAATGTACTGGCAATTGGTTTCTAAAAACTCATCCAACTGCACTCCAGATTCAGCTCCATACCAACGAAATGTGACCTAAGACCTCAGCGTAAGGTCCAGTGTTTCCATCAGCAGAGTTGATTGTGCAGTGGTAGCCACGGAGCCATACTCTGAGAAGCAGTGCCTTAACTCTGCTATGCCCCTGAGGACACATAGGGTAGTGTATCGTGCACCAGTATCATGATGACCACTGTGTGCTAGAAGAGAGGCCGCTGGCTTCTGAGGAACCCTAGGCGCAGTAGGTGCCCGGGAGCACTCTTCACATTCATAGCAAGGGCAACGTACTCCTTTCTGGGATGCCTAGGTAGAGTGTTCCAATCGTCATAGAGCCTAGCGAAAGCAGCGCCTTGCAGACTCTCTTTGCAAGTGGATCGTCCTCAGTGACAGAAACAGAACTGCACTGCTACTGCACAATGTGCTTGTGATTCAGTCTGGGACACAGGATAGAACTCTCACAGAATAGAAAGCTAACCTTTGCATCCAGCCTGAAGACCAGTACATTCTTCACACTTCACGCTGTTAAGTATGTGCAGGTGCCATGGTCACCGAGGTCTACCTAAGGTACTGAAATACCCACTTCATCCTACGCAGAGGTCCCTGTGCCCACAGGAACTCCATGGAAGAGCCCTGTGGGTCCCGTGTGTTTCCTTGAGGTAGTCAGAAACTACTGAGGATAGCCTTATGAGCTCAAGTTTGAAACCGGGCAACCCTGGCAAAACCTTCATTTCGTCCGTGGTAGGCGAGACAGGTGCGGTTTGAAAGCTTCCTGAAAATCACTCCTGCTGCCCATCTTCTCTTTGCTGCCTGACGGCATCACGAAAGAACTTGAGTGTAATCGTATGAGGCATGCTGGTCTCGGTTCCTGCTGGGAGCTCCTCCAGGAGCACACTGGAGCCTGCTGGCAAAGAACTGGCACCCCTGTGCGCAACTAAAATGCAGTTTTCTCCAAAGTAAGTTTAGCTATGAGCTACTGGCGAAGAAGCATGTGTTAAAGGAAGGCTGCAACACTGTTACGTATTTCACGACTCACTGTGCACTCACCTTGGTTGTAACATCTGTGAAAAGGCACTGAATGCCTCCAAATCTTCTGCTGCGTTTGAGTCCCCGGAAGCAAATGGGTTCGTTGGCTTTAAGGCTGTGAACGGGCAGCGGTAATGGCAAAGCCCTTCTCGCTCGACAGCTCTCGTTTGTACAGCATTCAAACGGCTTCAGGAAGGCCGTTCCAGGCATCCTTACATTCCAGGCTGTCGTAGCCAGGAAGGCATTTGGATTCTTTTGAGAAACACCACTGTGCCCCACAAGTGAAACCTGTGGGCTCCTAAATACGTCTCCCTACGGCAGCCTGAAACTATATGTTTAGCTCCAGTATGAAAACAACGGACAGCTTTACTTGAGACAATGCTGGACGTCTGGGACCATCCAGATTCACCAAGGCCTAACATGTGCCCGGCGGGGGAATGCTCTTCTGCACGTACAGCACTCACCACGTGAAAACCTTTCTTAGCAGAAGGAAGCAGTCTTTCCCTAGTAGTAGAGAGGTAGGCAGAATCTTCAGATAAACCTGCTGTGTCATCAAGCTTGAAAGTCGGACACCGATGGGATCGTTCGTATTCCCCTGCAATGGAAGCTTCTTTCTTTGGGCTTCAAAGCTGCCTGAACAGCGCGAGGGGCCAGCTTCTCTTCACTGCAGGATTGTCGCTGTGGGCCAAGGCTGCGTTCTCTCAATGGCAATAATGTGCTAGCAATTGCTTTCTAGAAACTCATCCAACTGCACTCCAGATTCAGCTCCATACAAATGAAATGTGACCTAAGTCCTCAGCGTAAGGTCCAGTGTTTCACATCAGCAGAGTTGAGTGTGCAGTGGTAGCCACTAAGCCATACTCTGAAAAGGAGTGCCTTGACTCTGCTATGCCCCTGAGGACACATAGGGCAGTGTATCATGCACCAGTTTCTCATGATGACCACTGTGTGCTAGAAGACAGGCCGCTGGCTTCTCAGGAACCCTAGGCGCAGTAGGTGCCCGGGAGCACTCTTCACATTCATAGCAAGGGCAACGTACTCCTTTCTGGGATGCCTAGGTAGAGTGTTCCAATCGTCATAGACCCTAGCGAAACCAGCGCCTGGCAGACTCACTTTGCAAGTGGATCGTCCTCAGTGACAGAAACAGAACTGCACTACTACTGCACAAAGTGCTTGTGATTCAGTCTGGGACACAGGATAGCACTCTCACAGAATAGAAAGCTAACCTTTGCATCCAGCCTGAAGACCAGTACATTCTTCACACTTCACGCTGTTAAGTATGTGCAGGAGCCTTGATCACCGAGGCCTTCCTAAGGTACTGAAATACTTACCCATTTCATCCTATGCAGAGGTCCCTGTGCCCACAGGAACTCCATGGAAGAGCCCTGTGGGTCCCGTGTGTTTCCTTGAGGTAGTCAGAAACTACTGAGGATAACCTAATGAGCTCAAGTTTGAAACCGGGCATCCCTGGAAAAACCTTCCGTTCAACCGTGGTAGGCGAGACAGGTGCGGTTTGAAAGCTGCCTGAAAATCACTCCTGCTGCCCATCTTCTCTTTGCTGCCTGACGGCATCACGAAAGAACTTGAGTGTAATCGTATGAGGCATGCTGGTCTCGGTTCCTGCTGGGAGCTCCTCCAGGAGCACACTGGAGCCTGCTGGCAAAGAACTGGCACCCCTGTGCGCAACTAAAATGCAGTTTTCTCCAAAGTAAGTTTAGCTATGAGCTACTGGCGAAGAAGCATGTGTTAAAGGAAGGCTGCAACACTGTTACGTATTTCACGACTCACTGTGCACTCACCTTGGTTGTAACATCTGTGAAAAGGCACTGAATGCCTCCAAATCTTCTGCTGCGTTTGAGTCCCCGGAAGCAAATGGGTTCGTTGGCTTTAAGGCTGTGAACGGGCAGCGGTAATGGCAAAGCCCTTCTCGCTCGACAGCTCTCGTTTGTACAGCATTCAAACGGCTTCAGGAAGGCCGTTCCAGGCATCCTTACATTCCAGGCTGTCGTAGCCAGGAAGGCATTTGGATTCTTTTGAGAAACACCACTGTGCCCCACAAGTGAAACCTGTGGGCTCCTAAATACGTCTCCCTACGGCAGCCTGAAACTATATGTTTAGCTCCAGTATGAAAACAACGGACAGCTTTACTTGAGACAATGCTGGACGTCTGGGACCATCCAGATTCACCAAGGCCTAACATGTGCCCGGCGGGGGAATGCTCTTCTGCACGTACAGCACTCACCACGTGAAAACCTTTCTTAGCAGAAGGAAGCAGTCTTTCCCTAGTAGTAGAGAGGTAGGCAGAATCTTCAGATAAACCTGCTGTGTCATCAAGCTTGAAAGTCGGACACCGATGGGATCGTTCGTATTCCCCTGCAATGGAAGCTTCTTTCTTTGGGCTTCAAAGCTGCCTGAACAGCGCGAGGGGCCAGCTTCTCTTCACTGCAGGATTGTCGCTGTGGGCCAAGGCTGCGTTCTCTCAATGGCAATAATGTGCTAGCAATTGCTTTCTAGAAACTCATCCAACTGCACTCCAGATTCAGCTCCATACAAATGAAATGTGACCTAAGTCCTCAGCGTAAGGTCCAGTGTTTCACATCAGCAGAGTTGAGTGTGCAGTGGTAGCCACTAAGCCATACTCTGAAAAGGAGTGCCTTGACTCTGCTATGCCCCTGAGGACACATAGGGCAGTGTATCATGCACCAGTTTCTCATGATGACCACTGTGTGCTAGAAGACAGGCCGCTGGCTTCTCAGGAACCCTAGGCGCAGTAGGTGCCCGGGAGCACTCTTCACATTCATAGCAAGGGCAACGTACTCCTTTCTGGGATGCCTAGGTAGAGTGTTCCAATCGTCATAGACCCTAGCGAAACCAGCGCCTGGCAGACTCACTTTGCAAGTGGATCGTCCTCAGTGACAGAAACAGAACTGCACTACTACTGCACAAAGTGCTTGTGATTCAGTCTGGGACACAGGATAGCACTCTCACAGAATAGAAAGCTAACCTTTGCATCCAGCCTGAGGACCAGTACATTCTTCACACTTCACGCTGTTAAGTATGTGCAGGAGCCTTGATCACCGAGGCCTTCCTAAGGTACTAAAATACTTACCCATTTCATCCTATGCAGAGGTCCCTGTGCCCACAGGAACTCCATGGAAGAGCCCTGTGGGTCCCGTGTGTTTCCTTGAGGTAGTCAGAAACTACTGAGGATAACCTTATGAGCTCAAGTTTGAAACCGGGCATCCCTGGAAAAACCTTCCATTCGACCGTGGTAGGCGAGACAGGTGCGGTTTGAAAGCTGCCTGAAAATCACTCCTGCTGCCCATCTTCTCTTTGCTGCCTGACGGCATCACGAAAGAACTTGAGTGTAATCGTATGAGGCATGCTGGTCTCGGTTCGTTGCTGGGAGCTCCTCCAGGAGCACACTGGAGCCTGCCGGCAAAGAACTGGCACCCCTGTGCTCAAGTAAAATGCAGATTTCTCCCAAAGTAAGTTTAGCTATGCCCTAGTGGCGAAGAAGCATGTGTTAAAGGAAGGCTGCAACACTGTTACGTATTTCACGACACATTGTGCACTCACCTTGGGTGTAACATCTGTGAAAGGGCACTGAATGCCGTCCAAATCTTCTGCTGCGTTTGAGTTCCAGGAAAAATGGGTTCGTTGGTTTTAAAGCTGTGAACGTGCAGCTGTAATGGAAAGCCCTGCCCGGATCGCTCGACAGCTCTCGTTTGTACAGCATTCAAACGGCTTCACGAACGCCGTTCCAAGCAGCCTTACATTCCATGCTGGCGTAGCCAGGGAGGCATTTGGATTCTTCTGAAAAACACCACTGTGCCTCACAAGTGAAACCTGTGGGCTCCCAAATACGTCTCCTACGGCAGCCTAAAATTATATGTTTAGTTCCAGTATGAAAACAACGGACAGCTTTAGCTGTGACAATGCTGGACTTCTTGGCCATCCAGATTCACCAATGCCTAACTTTTGCTCGGCGGGGGAATGCTCTTCTGAACGTACAGCACTCACCACCTGAAAACCTTTCTAAGCACAAGGGAGCAGTCTTACCCTAGTAGTAGAGAGGTAGGCAGAATCTTCAGATAAACCTGCTGTGTCATCAAGCTTGAAAGTCGGACACCGATGGGAACGTTCGTACTCTCCTGCAATGGAGGCCACTTGCTTTGGGCTTCAAAGCTGCCTGAACAGCCCTAGGGGCCCTACGTCTCTTCACTGCACGATGCTCGCTGTGGGCCAAGGCTGCGTTCTCTCAAAGGCAATAATGTACTGGCAATTGGTTTCTAAAAACTCATCCAACTGCACTCCAGATTCAGCTCCATACCAACGAAATGTGACCTAAGACCTCAGCGTAAGGTCCAGTGTTTCCATCAGCAGAGTTGATTGTGCAGTGGTAGCCACGGAGCCATACTCTGAGAAGCAGTGCCTTAACTCTGCTATGCCCCTGAGGACACATAGGGTAGTGTATCGTGCACCAGTATCATGATGACCACTGTGTGCTAGAAGAGAGGCCGCTGGCTTCTGAGGAACCCTAGGCGCAGTAGGTGCCCGGGAGCACTCTTCACATTCATAGCAAGGGCAACGTACTCCTTTCTGGGATGCCTAGGTAGAGTGTTCCAATCGTCATAGAGCCTAGCGAAAGCAGCGCCTTGCAGACTCTCTTTGCAAGTGGATCGTCCTCAGTGACAGAAACAGAACTGCACTGCTACTGCACAATGTGCTTGTGATTCAGTCTGGGACACAGGATAGAACTCTCACAGAATAGAAAGCTAACCTTTGCATCCAGCCTGAAGACCAGTACATTCTTCACACTTCACGCTGTTAAGTATGTGCAGGTGCCATGGTCACCGAGGTCTACCTAAGGTACTGAAATACCCACTTCATCCTACGCAGAGGTCCCTGTGCCCACAGGAACTCCATGGAAGAGCCCTGTGGGTCCCGTGTGTTTCCTTGAGGTAGTCAGAAACTACTGAGGATAGCCTTATGAGCTCAAGTTTGAAACCGGGCAACCCTGGCAAAACCTTCATTTCGTCCGTGGTAGGCGAGACAGGTGCGGTTTGAAAGCTTCCTGAAAATCACTCCTGCTGCCCATCTTCTCTTTGCTGCCTGACGGCATCACGAAAGAACTTGAGTGTAATCGTATGAGGCATGCTGGTCTCGGTTCCTGCTGGGAGCTCCTCCAGGAGCACACTGGAGCCTGCTGGCAAAGAACTGGCACCCCTGTGCGCAACTAAAATGCAGTTTTCTCCAAAGTAAGTTTAGCTATGAGCTACTGGCGAAGAAGCATGTGTTAAAGGAAGGCTGCAACACTGTTACGTATTTCACGACTCACTGTGCACTCACCTTGGTTGTAACATCTGTGAAAAGGCACTGAATGCCTCCAAATCTTCTGCTGCGTTTGAGTCCCCGGAAGCAAATGGGTTCGTTGGCTTTAAGGCTGTGAACGGGCAGCGGTAATGGCAAAGCCCTTCTCGCTCGACAGCTCTCGTTTGTACAGCATTCAAACGGCTTCAGGAAGGCCGTTCCAGGCATCCTTACATTCCAGGCTGTCGTAGCCAGGAAGGCATTTGGATTCTTTTGAGAAACACCACTGTGCCCCACAAGTGAAACCTGTGGGCTCCTAAATACGTCTCCCTACGGCAGCCTGAAACTATATGTTTAGCTCCAGTATGAAAACAACGGACAGCTTTACTTGAGACAATGCTGGACGTCTGGGACCATCCAGATTCACCAAGGCCTAACATGTGCCCGGCGGGGGAATGCTCTTCTGCACGTACAGCACTCACCACGTGAAAACCTTTCTTAGCAGAAGGAAGCAGTCTTTCCCTAGTAGTAGAGAGGTAGGCAGAATCTTCAGATAAACCTGCTGTGTCATCAAGCTTGAAAGTCGGACACCGATGGGATCGTTCGTATTCCCCTGCAATGGAAGCTTCTTTCTTTGGGCTTCAAAGCTGCCTGAACAGCGCGAGGGGCCAGCTTCTCTTCACTGCAGGATTGTCGCTGTGGGCCAAGGCTGCGTTCTCTCAATGGCAATAATGTGCTAGCAATTGCTTTCTAGAAACTCATCCAACTGCACTCCAGATTCAGCTCCATACAAATGAAATGTGACCTAAGTCCTCAGCGTAAGGTCCAGTGTTTCACATCAGCAGAGTTGAGTGTGCAGTGGTAGCCACTAAGCCATACTCTGAAAAGGAGTGCCTTGACTCTGCTATGCCCCTGAGGACACATAGGGCAGTGTATCATGCACCAGTTTCTCATGATGACCACTGTGTGCTAGAAGACAGGCCGCTGGCTTCTCAGGAACCCTAGGCGCAGTAGGTGCCCGGGAGCACTCTTCACATTCATAGCAAGGGCAACGTACTCCTTTCTGGGATGCCTAGGTAGAGTGTTCCAATCGTCATAGACCCTAGCGAAACCAGCGCCTGGCAGACTCACTTTGCAAGTGGATCGTCCTCAGTGACAGAAACAGAACTGCACTACTACTGCACAAAGTGCTTGTGATTCAGTCTGGGACACAGGATAGCACTCTCACAGAATAGAAAGCTAACCTTTGCATCCAGCCTGAAGACCAGTACATTCTTCACACTTCACGCTGTTAAGTATGTGCAGGAGCCTTGATCACCGAGGCCTTCCTAAGGTACTGAAATACTTACCCATTTCATCCTATGCAGAGGTCCCTGTGCCCACAGGAACTCCATGGAAGAGCCCTGTGGGTCCCGTGTGTTTCCTTGAGGTAGTCAGAAACTACTGAGGATAACCTAATGAGCTCAAGTTTGAAACCGGGCATCCCTGGAAAAACCTTCCGTTCAACCGTGGTAGGCGAGACAGGTGCGGTTTGAAAGCTGCCTGAAAATCACTCCTGCTGCCCATCTTCTCTTTGCTGCCTGAAGGCATCACGAAAGAACTTGAGTGTAATCGTATGAGGCATGCTGGTCTCGGTTCGTTGCTGGGAGCTCCTCCAGGAGCACACTGGAGCCTGCCGGCAAAGAACTGGCACCCCTGTGCTCAAGTAAAATGCAGATTTCTCCCAAAGTAAGTTTAGCTATGCCCTAGTGGCGAAGAAGCATGTGTTAAAGGAAGGCTGCAACACTGTTACGTATTTCACGACACATTGTGCACTCACCTTGGGTGTAACATCTGTGAAAGGGCACTGAATGCCGTCCAAATCTTCTGCTGCGTTTGAGTTCCAGGAAAAATGGGTTCGTTGGTTTTAAAGCTGTGAACGTGCAGCTGTAATGGAAAGCCCTGCCCGGATCGCTCGACAGCTCTCGTTTGTACAGCATTCAAACGGCTTCACGAACGCCGTTCCAAGCAGCCTTACATTCCATGCTGGCGTAGCCAGGGAGGCATTTGGATTCTTCTGAAAAACACCACTGTGCCTCACAAGTGAAACCTGTGGGCTCCCAAATACGTCTCCTACGGCAGCCTAAAATTATATGTTTAGTTCCAGTATGAAAACAACGGACAGCTTTAGCTGTGACAATGCTGGACTTCTTGGCCATCCAGATTCACCAATGCCTAACTTTTGCTCGGCGGGGGAATGCTCTTCTGAACGTACAGCACTCACCACGTGAAAACCTTTCTAAGCACAAGGGAGCAGTCTTACCCTAGTAGTAGAGAGGTAGGCAGAATCTTCAGATAAACCTGCTGTGTCATCAAGCTTGAAAGTCGGACACCGATGGGAACGTTCGTACTCTCCTGCAATGGAGGCCACTTGCTTTGGGCTTCAAAGCTGCCTGAACAGCCCTAGGGGCCCTACGTCTCTTCACTGCACGATGCTCGCTGTGGGCCAAGGCTGCGTTCTCTCAAAGGCAATAATGTACTGGCAATTGGTTTCTAAAAACTCATCCAACTGCACTCCAGATTCAGCTCCATACCAACGAAATGTGACCTAAGACCTCAGCGTAAGGTCCAGTGTTTCCATCAGCAGAGTTGATTGTGCAGTGGTAGCCACGGAGCCATACTCTGAGAAGCAGTGCCTTAACTCTGCTATGCCCCTGAGGACACATAGGGTAGTGTATCGTGCACCAGTATCATGATGACCACTGTGTGCTAGAAGAGAGGCCGCTGGCTTCTGAGGAACCCTAGGCGCAGTAGGTGCCCGGGAGCACTCTTCACATTCATAGCAAGGGCAACGTACTCCTTTCTGGGATGCCTAGGTAGAGTGTTCCAATCGTCATAGAGCCTAGCGAAAGCAGCGCCTTGCAGACTCTCTTTGCAAGTGGATCGTCCTCAGTGACAGAAACAGAACTGCACTGCTACTGCACAATGTGCTTGTGATTCAGTCTGGGACACAGGATAGAACTCTCACAGAATAGAAAGCTAACCTTTGCATCCAGCCTGAAGACCAGTACATTCTTCACACTTCACGCTGTTAAGTATGTGCAGGTGCCATGGTCACCGAGGTCTACCTAAGGTACTGAAATACCCACTTCATCCTACGCAGAGGTCCCTGTGCCCACAGGAACTCCATGGAAGAGCCCTGTGGGTCCCGTGTGTTTCCTTGAGGTAGTCAGAAACTACTGAGGATAGCCTTATGAGCTCAAGTTTGAAACCGGGCAACCCTGGCAAAACCTTCATTTCGTCCGTGGTAGGCGAGACAGGTGCGGTTTGAAAGCTTCCTGAAAATCACTCCTGCTGCCCATCTTCTCTTTGCTGCCTGACGGCATCACGAAAGAACTTGAGTGTAATCGTATGAGGCATGCTGGTCTCGGTTCCTGCTGGGAGCTCCTCCAGGAGCACACTGGAGCCTGCTGGCAAAGAACTGGCACCCCTGTGCGCAACTAAAATGCAGTTTTCTCCAAAGTAAGTTTAGCTATGAGCTACTGGCGAAGAAGCATGTGTTAAAGGAAGGCTGCAACACTGTTACGTATTTCACGACTCACTGTGCACTCACCTTGGTTGTAACATCTGTGAAAAGGCACTGAATGCCTCCAAATCTTCTGCTGCGTTTGAGTCCCCGGAAGCAAATGGGTTCGTTGGCTTTAAGGCTGTGAACGGGCAGCGGTAATGGCAAAGCCCTTCTCGCTCGACAGCTCTCGTTTGTACAGCATTCAAACGGCTTCAGGAAGGCCGTTCCAGGCATCCTTACATTCCAGGCTGTCGTAGCCAGGAAGGCATTTGGATTCTTTTGAGAAACACCACTGTGCCCCACAAGTGAAACCTGTGGGCTCCTAAATACGTCTCCCTACGGCAGCCTGAAACTATATGTTTAGCTCCAGTATGAAAACAACGGACAGCTTTACTTGAGACAATGCTGGACGTCTGGGACCATCCAGATTCACCAAGGCCTAACATGTGCCCGGCGGGGGAATGCTCTTCTGCACGTACAGCACTCACCACGTGAAAACCTTTCTTAGCAGAAGGAAGCAGTCTTTCCCTAGTAGTAGAGAGGTAGGCAGAATCTTCAGATAAACCTGCTGTGTCATCAAGCTTGAAAGTCGGACACCGATGGGATCGTTCGTATTCCCCTGCAATGGAAGCTTCTTTCTTTGGGCTTCAAAGCTGCCTGAACAGCGCGAGGGGCCAGCTTCTCTTCACTGCAGGATTGTCGCTGTGGGCCAAGGCTGCGTTCTCTCAATGGCAATAATGTGCTAGCAATTGCTTTCTAGAAACTCATCCAACTGCACTCCAGATTCAGCTCCATACAAATGAAATGTGACCTAAGTCCTCAGCGTAAGGTCCAGTGTTTCACATCAGCAGAGTTGAGTGTGCAGTGGTAGCCACTAAGCCATACTCTGAAAAGGAGTGCCTTGACTCTGCTATGCCCCTGAGGACACATAGGGCAGTGTATCATGCACCAGTTTCTCATGATGACCACTGTGTGCTAGAAGACAGGCCGCTGGCTTCTCAGGAACCCTAGGCGCAGTAGGTGCCCGGGAGCACTCTTCACATTCATAGCAAGGGCAACGTACTCCTTTCTGGGATGCCTAGGTAGAGTGTTCCAATCGTCATAGACCCTAGCGAAACCAGCGCCTGGCAGACTCACTTTGCAAGTGGATCGTCCTCAGTGACAGAAACAGAACTGCACTACTACTGCACAAAGTGCTTGTGATTCAGTCTGGGACACAGGATAGCACTCTCACAGAATAGAAAGCTAACCTTTGCATCCAGCCTGAAGACCAGTACATTCTTCACACTTCACGCTGTTAAGTATGTGCAGGAGCCTTGATCACCGAGGCCTTCCTAAGGTACTGAAATACTTACCCATTTCATCCTATGCAGAGGTCCCTGTGCCCACAGGAACTCCATGGAAGAGCCCTGTGGGTCCCGTGTGTTTCCTTGAGGTAGTCAGAAACTACTGAGGATAACCTAATGAGCTCAAGTTTGAAACCGGGCATCCCTGGAAAAACCTTCCGTTCAACCGTGGTAGGCGAGACAGGTGCGGTTTGAAAGCTGCCTGAAAATCACTCCTGCTGCCCATCTTCTCTTTGCTGCCTGAAGGCATCACGAAAGAACTTGAGTGTAATCGTATGAGGCATGCTGGTCTCGGTTCGTTGCTGGGAGCTCCTCCAGGAGCACACTGGAGCCTGCCGGCAAAGAACTGGCACCCCTGTGCTCAAGTAAAATGCAGATTTCTCCCAAAGTAAGTTTAGCTATGCCCTAGTGGCGAAGAAGCATGTGTTAAAGGAAGGCTGCAACACTGTTACGTATTTCACGACACATTGTGCACTCACCTTGGGTGTAACATCTGTGAAAGGGCACTGAATGCCGTCCAAATCTTCTGCTGCGTTTGAGTTCCAGGAAAAATGGGTTCGTTGGTTTTAAAGCTGTGAACGTGCAGCTGTAATGGAAAGCCCTGCCCGGATCGCTCGACAGCTCTCGTTTGTACAGCATTCAAACGGCTTCACGAACGCCGTTCCAAGCAGCCTTACATTCCATGCTGGCGTAGCCAGGGAGGCATTTGGATTCTTCTGAAAAACACCACTGTGCCTCACAAGTGAAACCTGTGGGCTCCCAAATACGTCTCCTACGGCTGCCTAAAATTATATGTTTAGTTCCAGTATGAAAACAACGGACAGCTTTAGCTGTGACAATGCTGGACTTCTTGGCCATCCAGATTCACCAATGCCTAACTTTTGCTCGGCGGGGGAATGCTCTTCTGAACGTACAGCACTCACCACGTGAAAACCTTTCTAAGCACAAGGGAGCAGTCTTACCCTAGTAGTAGAGAGGTAGGCAGAATCTTCAGATAAACCTGCTGTGTCATCAAGCTTGAAAGTCGGACACCGATGGGAACGTTCGTACTCTCCTGCAATGGAGGCCACTTGCTTTGGGCTTCAAAGCTGCCTGAACAGCCCTAGGGGCCCTACGTCTCTTCACTGCACGATGCTCGCTGTGGGCCAAGGCTGCGTTCTCTCAAAGGCAATAATGTACTGGCAATTGGTTTCTAAAAACTCATCCAACTGCACTCCAGATTCAGCTCCATACCAACGAAATGTGACCTAAGACCTCAGCGTAAGGTCCAGTGTTTCCATCAGCAGAGTTGATTGTGCAGTGGTAGCCACGGAGCCATACTCTGAGAAGCAGTGCCTTAACTCTGCTATGCCCCTGAGGACACATAGGGTAGTGTATCGTGCACCAGTATCATGATGACCACTGTGTGCTAGAAGAGAGGCCGCTGGCTTCTGAGGAACCCTAGGCGCAGTAGGTGCCCGGGAGCACTCTTCACATTCATAGCAAGGGCAACGTACTCCTTTCTGGGATGCCTAGGTAGAGTGTTCCAATCGTCATAGAGCCTAGCGAAAGCAGCGCCTTGCAGACTCTCTTTGCAAGTGGATCGTCCTCAGTGACAGAAACAGAACTGCACTGCTACTGCACAATGTGCTTGTGATTCAGTCTGGGACACAGGATAGAACTCTCACAGAATAGAAAGCTAACCTTTGCATCCAGCCTGAAGACCAGTACATTCTTCACACTTCACGCTGTTAAGTATGTGCAGGTGCCATGGTCACCGAGGTCTACCTAAGGTACTGAAATACCCACTTCATCCTACGCAGAGGTCCCTGTGCCCACAGGAACTCCATGGAAGAGCCCTGTGGGTCCCGTGTGTTTCCTTGAGGTAGTCAGAAACTACTGAGGATAGCCTTATGAGCTCAAGTTTGAAACCGGGCAACCCTGGCAAAACCTTCATTTCGTCCGTGGTAGGCGAGACAGGTGCGGTTTGAAAGCTTCCTGAAAATCACTCCTGCTGCCCATCTTCTCTTTGCTGCCTGACGGCATCACGAAAGAACTTGAGTGTAATCGTATGAGGCATGCTGGTCTCGGTTCCTGCTGGGAGCTCCTCCAGGAGCACACTGGAGCCTGCTGGCAAAGAACTGGCACCCCTGTGCGCAACTAAAATGCAGTTTTCTCCAAAGTAAGTTTAGCTATGAGCTACTGGCGAAGAAGCATGTGTTAAAGGAAGGCTGCAACACTGTTACGTATTTCACGACTCACTGTGCACTCACCTTGGTTGTAACATCTGTGAAAAGGCACTGAATGCCTCCAAATCTTCTGCTGCGTTTGAGTCCCCGGAAGCAAATGGGTTCGTTGGCTTTAAGGCTGTGAACGGGCAGCGGTAATGGCAAAGCCCTTCTCGCTCGACAGCTCTCGTTTGTACAGCATTCAAACGGCTTCAGGAAGGCCGTTCCAGGCATCCTTACATTCCAGGCTGTCGTAGCCAGGAAGGCATTTGGATTCTTTTGAGAAACACCACTGTGCCCCACAAGTGAAACCTGTGGGCTCCTAAATACGTCTCCCTACGGCAGCCTGAAACTATATGTTTAGCTCCAGTATGAAAACAACGGACAGCTTTACTTGAGACAATGCTGGACGTCTGGGACCATCCAGATTCACCAAGGCCTAACATGTGCCCGGCGGGGGAATGCTCTTCTGCACGTACAGCACTCACCACGTGAAAACCTTTCTTAGCAGAAGGAAGCAGTCTTTCCCTAGTAGTAGAGAGGTAGGCAGAATCTTCAGATAAACCTGCTGTGTCATCAAGCTTGAAAGTCGGACACCGATGGGATCGTTCGTATTCCCCTGCAATGGAAGCTTCTTTCTTTGGGCTTCAAAGCTGCCTGAACAGCGCGAGGGGCCAGCTTCTCTTCACTGCAGGATTGTCGCTGTGGGCCAAGGCTGCGTTCTCTCAATGGCAATAATGTGCTAGCAATTGCTTTCTAGAAACTCATCCAACTGCACTCCAGATTCAGCTCCATACAAATGAAATGTGACCTAAGTCCTCAGCGTAAGGTCCAGTGTTTCACATCAGCAGAGTTGAGTGTGCAGTGGTAGCCACTAAGCCATACTCTGAAAAGGAGTGCCTTGACTCTGCTATGCCCCTGAGGACACATAGGGCAGTGTATCATGCACCAGTTTCTCATGATGACCACTGTGTGCTAGAAGACAGGCCGCTGGCTTCTCAGGAACCCTAGGCGCAGTAGGTGCCCGGGAGCACTCTTCACATTCATAGCAAGGGCAACGTACTCCTTTCTGGGATGCCTAGGTAGAGTGTTCCAATCGTCATAGACCCTAGCGAAACCAGCGCCTGGCAGACTCACTTTGCAAGTGGATCGTCCTCAGTGACAGAAACAGAACTGCACTACTACTGCACAAAGTGCTTGTGATTCAGTCTGGGACACAGGATAGCACTCTCACAGAATAGAAAGCTAACCTTTGCATCCAGCCTGAGGACCAGTACATTCTTCACACTTCACGATGTTAAGTATGTGCAGGAGCCTTGATCACCGAGGCCTTCCTAAGGTACTAAAATACTTACCCATTTCATCCTATGCAGAGGTCCCTGTGCCCACAGGAACTCCATGGAAGAGCCCTGTGGGTCCCGTGTGTTTCCTTGAGGTAGTCAGAAACTACTGAGGATAACCTTATGAGCTCAAGTTTGAAACCGGGCATCCCTGGAAAAACCTTCCATTCGACCGTGGTAGGCGAGACAGGTGCGGTTTGAAAGCTGCCTGAAAATCACTCCTGCTGCCCATCTTCTCTTTGCTGCCTGACGGCATCACGAAAGAACTTGAGTGTAATCGTATGAGGCATGCTGGTCTCGGTTCCTGCTGGGAGCTCCTCCAGGAGCACACTGGAGCCTGCTGGCAAAGAACTGGCACCCCTGTGCGCAACTAAAATGCAGTTTTCTCCAAAGTAAGTTTAGCTATGAGCTACTGGCGAAGAAGCATGTGTTAAAGGAAGGCTGCAACACTGTTACGTATTTCACGACTCACTGTGCACTCACCTTGGTTGTAACATCTGTGAAAAGGCACTGAATGCCTCCAAATCTTCTGCTGCGTTTGAGTCCCCGGAAGCAAATGGGTTCGTTGGCTTTAAGGCTGTGAACGGGCAGCGGTAATGGCAAAGCCCTTCTCGCTCGACAGCTCTCGTTTGTACAGCATTCAAACGGCTTCAGGAAGGCCGTTCCAGGCATCCTTACATTCCAGGCTGTCGTAGCCAGGAAGGCATTTGGATTCTTTTGAGAAACACCACTGTGCCCCACAAGTGAAACCTGTGGGCTCCTAAATACGTCTCCCTACGGCAGCCTGAAACTATATGTTTAGCTCCAGTATGAAAACAACGGACAGCTTTACTTGAGACAATGCTGGACGTCTGGGACCATCCAGATTCACCAAGGCCTAACATGTGCCCGGCGGGGGAATGCTCTTCTGCACGTACAGCACTCACCACGTGAAAACCTTTCTTAGCAGAAGGAAGCAGTCTTTCCCTAGTAGTAGAGAGGTAGGCAGAATCTTCAGATAAACCTGCTGTGTCATCAAGCTTGAAAGTCGGACACCGATGGGATCGTTCGTATTCCCCTGCAATGGAAGCTTCTTTCTTTGGGCTTCAAAGCTGCCTGAACAGCGCGAGGGGCCAGCTTCTCTTCACTGCAGGATTGTCGCTGTGGGCCAAGGCTGCGTTCTCTCAATGGCAATAATGTGCTAGCAATTGCTTTCTAGAAACTCATCCAACTGCACTCCAGATTCAGCTCCATACAAATGAAATGTGACCTAAGTCCTCAGCGTAAGGTCCAGTGTTTCACATCAGCAGAGTTGAGTGTGCAGTGGTAGCCACTAAGCCATACTCTGAAAAGGAGTGCCTTGACTCTGCTATGCCCCTGAGGACACATAGGGCAGTGTATCATGCACCAGTTTCTCATGATGACCACTGTGTGCTAGAAGACAGGCCGCTGGCTTCTCAGGAACCCTAGGCGCAGTAGGTGCCCGGGAGCACTCTTCACATTCATAGCAAGGGCAACGTACTCCTTTCTGGGATGCCTAGGTAGAGTGTTCCAATCGTCATAGACCCTAGCGAAACCAGCGCCTGGCAGACTCACTTTGCAAGTGGATCGTCCTCAGTGACAGAAACAGAACTGCACTACTACTGCACAAAGTGCTTGTGATTCAGTCTGGGACACAGGATAGCACTCTCACAGAATAGAAAGCTAACCTTTGCATCCAGCCTGAGGACCAGTACATTCTTCACACTTCACGCTGTTAAGTATGTGCAGGAGCCTTGATCACTGAGGCCTTCCTAAGGTACTAAAATACTTACCCATTTCATCCTATGCAGAGGTCCCTGTGCCCACAGGAACTCCATGGAAGAGCCCTGTGGGTCCCGTGTGTTTCCTTGAGGTAGTCAGAAACTACTGAGGATAACCTTATGAGCTCAAGTTTGAAACCGGGCATCCCTGGAAAAACCTTCCATTCGACCGTGGTAGGCGAGACAGGTGCGGTTTGAAAGCTGCCTGAAAATCACTCCTGCTGCCCATCTTCTCTTTGCTGCCTGACGGCATCACGAAAGAACTTGAGTGTAATCGTATGAGGCATGCTGGTCTCGGTTCGTTGCTGGGAGCTCCTCCAGGAGCACACTGGAGCCTGCCGGCAAAGAACTGGCACCCCTGTGCTCAAGTAAAATGCAGATTTCTCCCAAAGTAAGTTTAGCTATGCCCTAGTGGCGAAGAAGCATGTGTTAAAGGAAGGCTGCAACACTGTTACGTATTTCACGACACATTGTGCACTCACCTTGGGTGTAACATCTGTGAAAGGGCACTGAATGCCGTCCAAATCTTCTGCTGCGTTTGAGTTCCAGGAAAAATGGGTTCGTTGGTTTTAAAGCTGTGAACGTGCAGCTGTAATGGAAAGCCCTGCCCGGATCGCTCGACAGCTCTCGTTTGTACAGCATTCAAACGGCTTCACGAACGCCGTTCCAAGCAGCCTTACATTCCATGCTGGCGTAGCCAGGGAGGCATTTGGATTCTTCTGAAAAACACCACTGTGCCTCACAAGTGAAACCTGTGGGCTCCCAAATACGTCTCCTACGGCAGCCTAAAATTATATGTTTAGTTCCAGTATGAAAACAACGGACAGCTTTAGCTGTGACAATGCTGGACTTCTTGGCCATCCAGATTCACCAATGCCTAACTTTTGCTCGGCGGGGGAATGCTCTTCTGAACGTACAGCACTCACCACGTGAAAACCTTTCTAAGCACAAGGGAGCAGTCTTACCCTAGTAGTAGAGAGGTAGGCAGAATCTTCAGATAAACCTGCTGTGTCATCAAGCTTGAAAGTCGGACACCGATGGGAACGTTCGTACTCTCCTGCAATGGAGGCCACTTGCTTTGGGCTTCAAAGCTGCCTGAACAGCCCTAGGGGCCCTACGTCTCTTCACTGCACGATGCTCGCTGTGGGCCAAGGCTGCGTTCTCTCAAAGGCAATAATGTACTGGCAATTGGTTTCTAAAAACTCATCCAACTGCACTCCAGATTCAGCTCCATACCAACGAAATGTGACCTAAGACCTCAGCGTAAGGTCCAGTGTTTCCATCAGCAGAGTTGATTGTGCAGTGGTAGCCACGGAGCCATACTCTGAGAAGCAGTGCCTTAACTCTGCTATGCCCCTGAGGACACATAGGGTAGTGTATCGTGCACCAGTATCATGATGACCACTGTGTGCTAGAAGAGAGGCCGCTGGCTTCTGAGGAACCCTAGGCGCAGTAGGTGCCCGGGAGCACTCTTCACATTCATAGCAAGGGCAACGTACTCCTTTCTGGGATGCCTAGGTAGAGTGTTCCAATCGTCATAGAGCCTAGCGAAAGCAGCGCCTTGCAGACTCTCTTTGCAAGTGGATCGTCCTCAGTGACAGAAACAGAACTGCACTGCTACGGCACAATGTGCTTGTGATTCAGTCTGGGACACAGGATAGAACTCTCACAGAATAGAAAGCTAACCTTTGCATCCAGCCTGAAGACCAGTACATTCTTCACACTTCACGCTGTTAAGTATGTGCAGGTGCCATGGTCACCGAGGTCTACCTAAGGTACTGAAATACCCACTTCATCCTACGCAGAGGTCCCTGTGCCCACAGGAACTCCATGGAAGAGCCCTGTGGGTCCCGTGTGTTTCCTTGAGGTAGTCAGAAACTACTGAGGATAGCCTTATGAGCTCAAGTTTGAAACCGGGCAACCCTGGCAAAACCTTCATTTCGTCCGTGGTAGGCGAGACAGGTGCGGTTTGAAAGCTTCCTGAAAATCACTCCTGCTGCCCATCTTCTCTTTGCTGCCTGACGGCATCACGAAAGAACTTGAGTGTAATCGTATGAGGCATGCTGGTCTCGGTTCCTGCTGGGAGCTCCTCCAGGAGCACACTGGAGCCTGCTGGCAAAGAACTGGCACCCCTGTGCGCAACTAAAATGCAGTTTTCTCCAAAGTAAGTTTAGCTATGAGCTACTGGCGAAGAAGCATGTGTTAAAGGAAGGCTGCAACACTGTTACGTATTTCACGACTCACTGTGCACTCACCTTGGTTGTAACATCTGTGAAAAGGCACTGAATGCCTCCAAACCTTCTGCTGCGTTTGAGTCCCCGGAAGCAAATGGGTTCGTTGGCTTTAAGGCTGTGAACGGGCAGCGGTAATGGCAAAGCCCTTCTCGCTCGACAGCTCTCGTTTGTACAGCATTCAAACGGCTTCAGGAAGGCCGTTCCAGGCATCCTTACATTCCAGGCTGTCGTAGCCAGGAAGGCATTTGGATTCTTTTGAGAAACACCACTGTGCCCCACAAGTGAAACCTGTGGGCTCCTAAATACGTCTCCCTACGGCAGCCTGAAACTATATGTTTAGCTCCAGTATGAAAACAACGGACAGCTTTACTTGAGACAATGCTGGACGTCTGGGACCATCCAGATTCACCAAGGCCTAACATGTGCCCGGCGGGGGAATGCTCTTCTGCACGTACAGCACTCACCACGTGAAAACCTTTCTTAGCAGAAGGAAGCAGTCTTTCCCTAGTAGTAGAGAGGTAGGCAGAATCTTCAGATAAACCTGCTGTGTCATCAAGCTTGAAAGTCGGACACCGATGGGATCGTTCGTATTCCCCTGCAATGGAAGCTTCTTTCTTTGGGCTTCAAAGCTGCCTGAACAGCGCGAGGGGCCAGCTTCTCTTCACTGCAGGATTGTCGCTGTGGGCCAAGGCTGCGTTCTCTCAATGGCAATAATGTGCTAGCAATTGCTTTCTAGAAACTCATCCAACTGCACTCCAGATTCAGCTCCATACAAATGAAATGTGACCTAAGTCCTCAGCGTAAGGTCCAGTGTTTCACATCAGCAGAGTTGAGTGTGCAGTGGTAGCCACTAAGCCATACTCTGAAAAGGAGTGCCTTGACTCTGCTATGCCCCTGAGGACACATAGGGCAGTGTATCATGCACCAGTTTCTCATGATGACCACTGTGTGCTAGAAGACAGGCCGCTGGCTTCTCAGGAACCCTAGGCGCAGTAGGTGCCCGGGAGCACTCTTCACATTCATAGCAAGGGCAACGTACTCCTTTCTGGGATGCCTAGGTAGAGTGTTCCAATCGTCATAGACCCTAGCGAAACCAGCGCCTGGCAGACTCACTTTGCAAGTGGATCGTCCTCAGTGACAGAAACAGAACTGCACTACTACTGCACAAAGTGCTTGTGATTCAGTCTGGGACACAGGATAGCACTCTCACAGAATAGAAAGCTAACCTTTGCATCCAGCCTGAGGACCAGTACATTCTTCACACTTCACGCTGTTAAGTATGTGCAGGAGCCTTGATCACTGAGGCCTTCCTAAGGTACTAAAATACTTACCCATTTCATCCTATGCAGAGGTCCCTGTGCCCACAGGAACTCCATGGAAGAGCCCTGTGGGTCCCGTGTGTTTCCTTGAGGTAGTCAGAAACTACTGAGGATAACCTTATGAGCTCAAGTTTGAAACCGGGCATCCCTGGAAAAACCTTCCATTCGACCGTGGTAGGCGAGACAGGTGCGGTTTGAAAGCTGCCTGAAAATCACTCCTGCTGCCCATCTTCTCTTTGCTGCCTGACGGCATCACGAAAGAACTTGAGTGTAATCGTATGAGGCATGCTGGTCTCGGTTCGTTGCTGGGAGCTCCTCCAGGAGCACACTGGAGCCTGCCGGCAAAGAACTGGCACCCCTGTGCTCAAGTAAAATGCAGATTTCTCCCAAAGTAAGTTTAGCTATGCCCTAGTGGCGAAGAAGCATGTGTTAAAGGAAGGCTGCAACACTGTTACGTATTTCACGACACATTGTGCACTCACCTTGGGTGTAACATCTGTGAAAGGGCACTGAATGCCGTCCAAATCTTCTGCTGCGTTTGAGTTCCAGGAAAAATGGGTTCGTTGGTTTTAAAGCTGTGAACGTGCAGCTGTAATGGAAAGCCCTGCCCGGATCGCTCGACAGCTCTCGTTTGTACAGCATTCAAACGGCTTCACGAACGCCGTTCCAAGCAGCCTTACATTCCATGCTGGCGTAGCCAGGGAGGCATTTGGATTCTTCTGAAAAACACCACTGTGCCTCACAAGTGAAACCTGTGGGCTCCCAAATACGTCTCCTACGGCAGCCTAAAATTATATGTTTAGTTCCAGTATGAAAACAACGGACAGCTTTAGCTGTGACAATGCTGGACTTCTTGGCCATCCAGATTCACCAATGCCTAACTTTTGCTCGGCGGGGGAATGCTCTTCTGAACGTACAGCACTCACCACCTGAAAACCTTTCTAAGCACAAGGGAGCAGTCTTACCCTAGTAGTAGAGAGGTAGGCAGAATCTTCAGATAAACCTGCTGTGTCATCAAGCTTGAAAGTCGGACACCGATGGGAACGTTCGTACTCTCCTGCAATGGAGGCCACTTGCTTTGGGCTTCAAAGCTGCCTGAACAGCCCTAGGGGCCCTACGTCTCTTCACTGCACGATGCTCGCTGTGGGCCAAGGCTGCGTTCTCTCAAAGGCAATAATGTACTGGCAATTGGTTTCTAAAAACTCATCCAACTGCACTCCAGATTCAGCTCCATACCAACGAAATGTGACCTAAGACCTCAGCGTAAGGTCCAGTGTTTCCATCAGCAGAGTTGATTGTGCAGTGGTAGCCACGGAGCCATACTCTG
Organism: Balaenoptera physalus; assembly: GCF_965194825.1. Lineage (NCBI taxonomy): Eukaryota > Metazoa > Chordata > Mammalia > Artiodactyla > Balaenopteridae > Balaenoptera > Balaenoptera physalus. The sequence goes on along the minus strand of NW_028126495.1, from coordinate 434,128 downwards.
AGAAGCAGTGCCTTAACTCTGCTATGCCCCTGAGGACACATAGGGTAGTGTATCGTGCACCAGTATCATGATGACCACTGTGTGCTAGAAGAGAGGCCGCTGGCTTCTGAGGAACCCTAGGCGCAGTAGGTGCCCGGGAGCACTCTTCACATTCATAGCAAGGGCAACGTACTCCTTTCTGGGATGCCTAGGTAGAGTGTTCCAATCGTCATAGAGCCTAGCGAAAGCAGCGCCTTGCAGACTCTCTTTGCAAGTGGATCGTCCTCAGTGACAGAAACAGAACTGCACTGCTACGGCACAATGTGCTTGTGATTCAGTCTGGGACACAGGATAGAACTCTCACAGAATAGAAAGCTAACCTTTGCATCCAGCCTGAAGACCAGTACATTCTTCACACTTCACGCTGTTAAGTATGTGCAGGTGCCATGGTCACCGAGGTCTACCTAAGGTACTGAAATACCCACTTCATCCTACGCAGAGGTCCCTGTGCCCACAGGAACTCCATGGAAGAGCCCTGTGGGTCCCGTGTGTTTCCTTGAGGTAGTCAGAAACTACTGAGGATAGCCTTATGAGCTCAAGTTTGAAACCGGGCAACCCTGGCAAAACCTTCATTTCGTCCGTGGTAGGCGAGACAGGTGCGGTTTGAAAGCTTCCTGAAAATCACTCCTGCTGCCCATCTTCTCTTTGCTGCCTGACGGCATCACGAAAGAACTTGAGTGTAATCGTATGAGGCATGCTGGTCTCGGTTCCTGCTGGGAGCTCCTCCAGGAGCACACTGGAGCCTGCTGGCAAAGAACTGGCACCCCTGTGCGCAACTAAAATGCAGTTTTCTCCAAAGTAAGTTTAGCTATGAGCTACTGGCGAAGAAGCATGTGTTAAAGGAAGGCTGCAACACTGTTACGTATTTCACGACTCACTGTGCACTCACCTTGGTTGTAACATCTGTGAAAAGGCACTGAATGCCTCCAAATCTTCTGCTGCGTTTGAGTCCCCGGAAGCAAATGGGTTCGTTGGCTTTAAGGCTGTGAACGGGCAGCGGTAATGGCAAAGCCCTTCTCGCTCGACAGCTCTCGTTTGTACAGCATTCAAACGGCTTCAGGAAGGCCGTTCCAGGCATCCTTACATTCCAGGCTGTCGTAGCCAGGAAGGCATTTGGATTCTTTTGAGAAACACCACTGTGCCCCACAAGTGAAACCTGTGGGCTCCTAAATACGTCTCCCTACGGCAGCCTGAAACTATATGTTTAGCTCCAGTATGAAAACAACGGACAGCTTTACTTGAGACAATGCTGGACGTCTGGGACCATCCAGATTCACCAAGGCCTAACATGTGCCCGGCGGGGGAATGCTCTTCTGCACGTACAGCACTCACCACGTGAAAACCTTTCTTAGCAGAAGGAAGCAGTCTTTCCCTAGTAGTAGAGAGGTAGGCAGAATCTTCAGATAAACCTGCTGTGTCATCAAGCTTGAAAGTCGGACACCGATGGGATCGTTCGTATTCCCCTGCAATGGAAGCTTCTTTCTTTGGGCTTCAAAGCTGCCTGAACAGCGCGAGGGGCCAGCTTCTCTTCACTGCAGGATTGTCGCTGTGGGCCAAGGCTGCGTTCTCTCAATGGCAATAATGTGCTAGCAATTGCTTTCTAGAAACTCATCCAACTGCACTCCAGATTCAGCTCCATACAAATGAAATGTGACCTAAGTCCTCAGCGTAAGGTCCAGTGTTTCACATCAGCAGAGTTGAGTGTGCAGTGGTAGCCACTAAGCCATACTCTGAAAAGGAGTGCCTTGACTCTGCTATGCCCCTGAGGACACATAGGGCAGTGTATCATGCACCAGTTTCTCATGATGACCACTGTGTGCTAGAAGACAGGCCGCTGGCTTCTCAGGAACCCTAGGCGCAGTAGGTGCCCGGGAGCACTCTTCACATTCATAGCAAGGGCAACGTACTCCTTTCTGGGATGCCTAGGTAGAGTGTTCCAATCGTCATAGACCCTAGCGAAACCAGCGCCTGGCAGACTCACTTTGCAAGTGGATCGTCCTCAGTGACAGAAACAGAACTGCACTACTACTGCACAAAGTGCTTGTGATTCAGTCTGGGACACAGGATAGCACTCTCACAGAATAGAAAGCTAACCTTTGCATCCAGCCTGAGGACCAGTACATTCTTCACAGGTCACGCTGTTAAGTATGTGCAGGAGCCTTGATCACCGAGGCCTTCCTAAGGTACTAAAATACTTACCCATTTCATCCTATGCAGAGGTCCCTGTGCCCACAGGAACTCCATGGAAGAGCCCTGTGGGTCCCGTGTGTTTCCTTGAGGTAGTCAGAAACTACTGAGGATAACCTTATGAGCTCAAGTTTGAAACCGGGCATCCCTGGAAAAACCTTCCATTCGACCGTGGTAGGCGAGACAGGTGCGGTTTGAAAGCTGCCTGAAAATCACTCCTGCTGCCCATCTTCTCTTTGCTGCCTGACGGCATCACGAAAGAACTTGAGTGTAATCGTATGAGGCATGCTGGTCTCGGTTCGTTGCTGGGAGCTCCTCCAGGAGCACACTGGAGCCTGCCGGCAAAGAACTGGCACCCCTGTGCTCAAGTAAAATGCAGATTTCTCCCAAAGTAAGTTTAGCTATGCCCTAGTGGCGAAGAAGCATGTGTTAAAGGAAGGCTGCAACACTGTTACGTATTTCACGACACATTGTGCACTCACCTTGGGTGTAACATCTGTGAAAGGGCACTGAATGCCGTCCAAATCTTCTGCTGCGTTTGAGTTCCAGGAAAAATGGGTTCGTTGGTTTTAAAGCTGTGAACGTGCAGCTGTAATGGAAAGCCCTGCCCGGATCGCTCGACAGCTCTCGTTTGTACAGCATTCAAACGGCTTCACGAACGCCGTTCCAAGCAGCCTTACATTCCATGCTGGCGTAGCCAGGGAGGCATTTGGATTCTTCTGAAAAACACCACTGTGCCTCACAAGTGAAACCTGTGGGCTCCCAAATACGTCTCCTACGGCAGCCTAAAATTATATGTTTAGTTCCAGTATGAAAACAACGGACAGCTTTAGCTGTGACAATGCTGGACTTCTTGGCCATCCAGATTCACCAATGCCTAACTTTTGCTTGGCGGGGGAATGCTCTTCTGAACGTACAGCACTCACCACGTGAAAACCTTTCTAAGCACAAGGGAGCAGTCTTACCCTAGTAGTAGAGAGGTAGGCAGAATCTTCAGATAAACCTGCTGTGTCATCAAGCTTGAAAGTCGGACACCGATGGGAACGTTCGTACTCTCCTGCAATGGAGGCCACTTGCTTTGGGCTTCAAAGCTGCCTGAACAGCCCTAGGGGCCCTACGTCTCTTCACTGCACGATGCTCGCTGTGGGCCAAGGCTGCGTTCTCTCAAAGGCAATAATGTACTGGCAATTGGTTTCTAAAAACTCATCCAACTGCACTCCAGATTCAGCTCCATACCAACGAAATGTGACCTAAGACCTCAGCGTAAGGTCCAGTGTTTCCATCAGCAGAGTTGATTGTGCAGTGGTAGCCACGGAGCCATACTCTGAGAAGCAGTGCCTTAACTCTGCTATGCCCCTGAGGACACATAGGGTAGTGTATCGTGCACCAGTATCATGATGACCACTGTGTGCTAGAAGAGAGGCCGCTGGCTTCTGAGGAACCCTAGGCGCAGTAGGTGCCCGGGAGCACTCTTCACATTCATAGCAAGGGCAACGTACTCCTTTCTGGGATGCCTAGGTAGAGTGTTCCAATCGTCATAGAGCCTAGCGAAAGCAGCGCCTTGCAGACTCTCTTTGCAAGTGGATCGTCCTCAGTGACAGAAACAGAACTGCACTGCTACGGCACAATGTGCTTGTGATTCAGTCTGGGACACAGGATAGAACTCTCACAGAATAGAAAGCTAACCTTTGCATCCAGCCTGAAGACCAGTACATTCTTCACACTTCACGCTGTTAAGTATGTGCAGGTGCCATGGTCACCGAGGTCTACCTAAGGTACTGAAATACCCACTTCATCCTACGCAGAGGTCCCTGTGCCCACAGGAACTCCATGGAAGAGCCCTGTGGGTCCCGTGTGTTTCCTTGAGGTAGTCAGAAACTACTGAGGATAGCCTTATGAGCTCAAGTTTGAAACCGGGCAACCCTGGCAAAACCTTCATTTCGTCCGTGGTAGGCGAGACAGGTGCGGTTTGAAAGCTTCCTGAAAATCACTCCTGCTGCCCATCTTCTCTTTGCTGCCTGACGGCATCACGAAAGAACTTGAGTGTAATCGTATGAGGCATGCTGGTCTCGGTTCCTGCTGGGAGCTCCTCCAGGAGCACACTGGAGCCTGCTGGCAAAGAACTGGCACCCCTGTGCGCAACTAAAATGCAGTTTTCTCCAAAGTAAGTTTAGCTATGAGCTACTGGCGAAGAAGCATGTGTTAAAGGAAGGCTGCAACACTGTTACGTATTTCACGACTCACTGTGCACTCACCTTGGTTGTAACATCTGTGAAAAGGCACTGAATGCCTCCAAATCTTCTGCTGCGTTTGAGTCCCCGGAAGCAAATGGGTTCGTTGGCTTTAAGGCTGTGAACGGGCAGCGGTAATGGCAAAGCCCTTCTCGCTCGACAGCTCTCGTTTGTACAGCATTCAAACGGCTTCAGGAAGGCCGTTCCAAGCATCCTTACATTCCAGGCTGTCGTAGCCAGGAAGGCATTTGGATTCTTTTGAGAAACACCACTGTGCCTCACAAGTGAAACCTGTGGGCTCCTAAATACGTCTCACTACGGCAGCCTGAAACTATATGTTTAGCTCCAGTATGAAAACAACGGACAGCTTTACTTGAGACAATGCTGGACGTCTGGGACCATCCAGATTCACCAAGGCCTAACTTTTGCCCGGCGTGGGAATGCTCTTCTGCACGTACAGCACTCACCACGTGAAAACCTTTCTTAGCAGAAGGAAGCAGTCTTTCCCTAGTAGTAGAGAGGTAGGCAGAATCTTCAGATAAACCTGCTGTGTCATCAAGCTTGAAAGTCGGACACCGATGGGATCGTTCGTATTCCCCTGCAATGGAAGCTTCTTTCTTTGGGCTTCAAAGCTGCCTGAACAGCGCGAGGGGCCAGCTTCTCTTCACTGCAGGATTGTCGCTGTGGGCCAAGGCTGCGTTCTCTCAATGGCAATAATGTGCTAGCAATTGCTTTCTAGAAACTCATCCAACTGCACTCCAGATTCAGCTCCATACAAATGAAATGTGACCTAAGTCCTCAGCGTAAGGTCCAGTGTTTCACATCAGCAGAGTTGAGTGTGCAGTGGTAGCCACTAAGCCATACTCTGAAAAGGAGTGCCTTGACTCTGCTATGCCCCTGAGGACACATAGGGCAGTGTATCATGCAACAGTTTCTCATGATGACCACTGTGTGCTAGAAGACAGGCCGCTGGCTTCTCAGGAACCCTAGGCGCAGTAGGTGCCCGGGAGCACTCTTCACATTCATAGCAAGGGCAACGTACTCCTTTCTGGGATGCCTAGGTAGAGTGTTCCAATCGTCATAGACCCTAGCGAAACCAGCGCCTGGCAGACTCACTTTGCAAGTGGATCGTCCTCAGTGACAGAAACAGAACTGCACTACTACTGCACAAAGTGCTTGTGATTCAGTCTGGGACACAGGATAGCACTCTCACAGAATAGAAAGCTAACCTTTGCATCCAGCCTGAAGACCAGTACATTCTTCACACTTCACGCTGTTAAGTATGTGCAGGAGCCTTGATCACCGAGGCCTTCCTAAGGTACTGAAATACTTACCCATTTCATCCTATGCAGAGGTCCCTGTGCCCACAGGAACTCCATGGAAGAGCCCTGTGGGTCCCGTGTGTTTCCTTGAGGTAGTCAGAAACTACTGAGGATAACCTTATGAGCTCAAGTTTGAAACCGGGCATCCCTGGAAAAACCTTCCATTCGACCGTGGTAGGCGAGACAGGTGCGGTTTGAAAGCTGCCTGAAAATCACTCCTGCTGCCCATCTTCTCTTTGCTGCCTGACGGCATCACGAAAGAACTTGAGTGTAATCGTATGAGGCATGCTGGTCTCGGTTCGTTGCTGGGAGCTCCTCCAGGAGCACACTGGAGCCTGCCGGCAAAGAACTGGCACCCCTGTGCTCAAGTAAAATGCAGATTTCTCCCAAAGTAAGTTTAGCTATGCCCTAGTGGCGAAGAAGCATGTGTTAAAGGAAGGCTGCAACACTGTTACGTATTTCACGACACATTGTGCACTCACCTTGGGTGTAACATCTGTGAAAGGGCACTGAATGCCGTCCAAATCTTCTGCTGCGTTTGAGTTCCAGGAAAAATGGGTTCGTTGGTTTTAAAGCTGTGAACGTGCAGCTGTAATGGAAAGCCCTGCCCGGATCGCTCGACAGCTCTCGTTTGTACAGCATTCAAACGGCTTCACGAACGCCGTTCCAAGCAGCCTTACATTCCATGCTGGCGTAGCCAGGGAGGCATTTGGATTCTTCTGAAAAACACCACTGTGCCTCACAAGTGAAACCTGTGGGCTCCCAAATACGTCTCCTACGGCAGCCTAAAATTATATGTTTAGTTCCAGTATGAAAACAACGGACAGCTTTAGCTGTGACAATGCTGGACTTCTTGGCCATCCAGATTCACCAATGCCTAACTTTTGCTCGGCGGGGGAATGCTCTTCTGAACGTACAGCACTCACCACGTGAAAACCTTTCTAAGCACAAGGGAGCAGTCTTACCCTAGTAGTAGAGAGGTAGGCAGAATCTTCAGATAAACCTGCTGTGTCATCAAGCTTGAAAGTCGGACACCGATGGGAACGTTCGTACTCTCCTGCAATGGAGGCCACTTGCTTTGGGCTTCAAAGCTGCCTGAACAGCCCTAGGGGCCCTACGTCTCTTCACTGCACGATGCTCGCTGTGGGCCAAGGCTGCGTTCTCTCAAAGGCAATAATGTACTGGCAATTGGTTTCTAAAAACTCATCCAACTGCACTCCAGATTCAGCTCCATACCAACGAAATGTGACCTAAGACCTCAGCGTAAGGTCCAGTGTTTCCATCAGCAGAGTTGATTGTGCAGTGGTAGCCACGGAGCCATACTCTGAGAAGCAGTGCCTTAACTCTGCTATGCCCCTGAGGACACATAGGGTAGTGTATCGTGCACCAGTATCATGATGACCACTGTGTGCTAGAAGAGAGGCCGCTGGCTTCTGAGGAACCCTAGGCGCAGTAGGTGCCCGGGAGCACTCTTCACATTCATAGCAAGGGCAACGTACTCCTTTCTGGGATGCCTAGGTAGAGTGTTCCAATCGTCATAGAGCCTAGCGAAAGCAGCGCCTTGCAGACTCTCTTTGCAAGTGGATCGTCCTCAGTGACAGAAACAGAACTGCACTGCTACGGCACAATGTGCTTGTGATTCAGTCTGGGACACAGGATAGAACTCTCACAGAATAGAAAGCTAACCTTTGCATCCAGCCTGAAGACCAGTACATTCTTCACACTTCACGCTGTTAAGTATGTGCAGGTGCCATGGTCACCGAGGTCTACCTAAGGTACTGAAATACCCACTTCATCCTACGCAGAGGTCCCTGTGCCCACAGGAACTCCATGGAAGAGCCCTGTGGGTCCCGTGTGTTTCCTTGAGGTAGTCAGAAACTACTGAGGATAGCCTTATGAGCTCAAGTTTGAAACCGGGCAACCCTGGCAAAACCTTCATTTCGTCCGTGGTAGGCGAGACAGGTGCGGTTTGAAAGCTTCCTGAAAATCACTCCTGCTGCCCATCTTCTCTTTGCTGCCTGACGGCATCACGAAAGAACTTGAGTGTAATCGTATGAGGCATGCTGGTCTCGGTTCCTGCTGGGAGCTCCTCCAGGAGCACACTGGAGCCTGCTGGCAAAGAACTGGCACCCCTGTGCGCAACTAAAATGCAGTTTTCTCCAAAGTAAGTTTAGCTATGAGCTACTGGCGAAGAAGCATGTGTTAAAGGAAGGCTGCAACACTGTTACGTATTTCACGACTCACTGTGCACTCACCTTGGTTGTAACATCTGTGAAAAGGCACTGAATGCCTCCAAATCTTCTGCTGCGTTTGAGTCCCAGGAAGCAAATGGGTTCGTTGGCTTTAAGGCTGTGAACGGGCAGCGGTAATGGCAAAGCCCTTCTCGCTCGACAGCTCTCGTTTGTACAGCATTCAAACGGCTTCAGGAAGGCCGTTGCAGGCATCCTTACATTCCAGGCTGTCGTAGCCAGGAAGGCATTTGGATTCTTTTGAGAAACACCACTGTGCCCCACAAGTGAAACCTGTGGGCTCCTAAATACGTCTCCCTACGGCAGCCTGAAACTATATGTTTAGCTCCAGTATGAAAACAACGGACAGCTTTACTTGAGACAATGCTGGACGTCTGGGACCATCCAGATTCACCAAGGCCTAACATGTGCCCGGCGTGGGAATGCTCTTCTGCACGTACAGCACTCACCACGTGAAAACCTTTCTTAGCAGAAGGAAGCAGTCTTTCCCTAGTAGTAGAGAGGTAGGCAGAATCTTCAGATAAACCTGCTGTGTCATCAAGCTTGAAAGTCGGACACCGATGGGATCGTTCGTATTCCCCTGCAATGGAAGCTTCTTTCTTTGGGCTTCAAAGCTGCCTGAACAGCGCGAGGGGCCAGCTTCTCTTCACTGCAGGATTGTCGCTGTGGGCCAAGGCTGCGTTCTCTCAATGGCAATAATGTGCTAGCAATTGCTTTCTAGAAACTCATCCAACTGCACTCCAGATTCAGCTCCATACAAATGAAATGTGACCTAAGTCCTCAGCGTAAGGTCCAGTGTTTCACATCAGCAGAGTTGAGTGTGCAGTGGTAGCCACTAAGCCATACTCTGAAAAGGAGTGCCTTGACTCTGCTATGCCCCTGAGGACACATAGGGCAGTGTATCATGCACCAGTTTCTCATGATGACCACTGTGTACTAGAAGACAGGCCGCTGGCTTCTCAGGAACCCTAGGCGCAGTAGGTGCCCGGGAGCACTCTTCACATTCATAGCAAGGGCAACGTACTCCTTTCTGGGATGCCTAGGTAGAGTGTTCCAATCGTCATAGACCCTAGCGAAAGCAGCGCCTGGCAGACTCACTTTGCAAGTGGATCGTCCTCAGTGACAGAAACAGAACTGCACTACTACTGCACAAAGTGCTTGTGATTCAGTCTGGGACACAGGAGAGCACTCTCACAGAATAGAAAGCTAACCTTTGCATCCAGCCTGAAGACCATTACATTCTTCACACTTCACACTGTTAAGTATGTGCAGGAGCCTTGATCACCGAGGCCTTCCTAAGGTACTTAAATACTTACCCATTTCATCATATGCAGAGGTCCCTGTGCCCACAGGAACTCCATGGAAGAGCTCTGTGGGTCCCGTGTGTTTCCTTGAGGTAGTCAGAAACTACTGAGGATAACCTTATGAGCTCAAGTTTGAAACCGGGCATCCCTGGAAAAACCTTCCGTTCGACCGTGGTAGGCGAGGCAGGTGCGGTTTGAAAGCTGCCTGAAAATCACTCCTGCTGCCCATCTTCTCTTTGCTGCCTGACGGCATCACGAAAGAACTTGAGTGTAATCGTATGAGGCATGCTGGTCTCGGTTCGTTGCTGGGAGCTCCTCCAGGAGCACACTGGAGCCTGCCGGCAAAGAACTGGCACCCCTGTGCCAAGTAAAATGCAGATTTCTCCCAAAGTAATTTTAGCTATGCCCTAGTGGCGAAGAAGCATGTGTTAAAGGAAGGCTGCAACACTGTTACGTATTTCACGACTCATTGTGCACTCACCTTGGTTGTAACATCTGTGAAAGGGCACTGAATGCCGTCCAAATCTTCTGCTGCGTTTGAGTTCCAGGAAAAATGGGTTCGTTGGTTTTAAAGCTGTGAACGTGCAGCTGTAATGGAAAGCCCTGCCCGGATAGCTCGACAGCTCTCGTTTGTACAGCATTCAAACGGCTTCACGAACACCGTTCCAAGCAGCCTTACATTCCATGCTGGCGTAGCCAGGGAGGCATTTGGATTCTTCTGAAAAACACCACTGTGCCTCACAAGTGAAACCTGTGGGCTCCCAAATACGTCTCCTACGGCAGCCTAAAATTATATGTTTAGTTCCAGTATGAAAACAACGGACAGCTTTAGCTGTGACAATGCTGGACTCCTTGGCCATTCAGATTCACCAATGCCTAACTTTTGCTCGGCGGGGGAATGCTCTTCTGAACGTACAGCACTCACCACGTGAAAACCTTTCTAAGCACAAGGAAGCAGTCTTAGCCTAGTAGTAGAGAGGTAGGCAGAATCTTCAGATAAACATGCTGTGTAATCAAGCTTGAAAGTCGGACACCGATGGGAACGTTCGTACTCTCCTGCAATGGAGGCCACTTGCTTTGGGCTTCAAAGCTGCCTGAACAGCCCAAGGGGCCCAACTTCTCTTCACTGCAGGATGCTCGCTGTGGGCCAAGGCTGCGTTCTCTCAAAGGCAATAATGGACTGGCAATTGGTTTCTAAAAATTCATCCAACTGCACTCCAGATTCAGCTCCATACAAACGAAATGTGACCTAAGACCTCAGCGTAAGGTCCAGTGTTTCATATCAGCCGAGTTGAGTGTGCAGTGGTAGCCACGGAGCCATACTCTGAGAAGCAGTGCCTTAACTCTGCTATGCCCCTGAGGACACATAGGGTAGTGTATCGTGCACCAGTATCATGATGACCACTGTGTGCTAGAAGAGAGGCGGCTGGCTTCTGAGGAACCCTAGGCGCAGTAGGTGCCCGGGAGCACTCTTCACATTCATAGCAAGGGCAACGTACTCCTTTCTGGGATGCCTAGGTAGAGTGTTCCAATCGTCATAGAGCCTAGCGAAAGCAGCGCCTTGCAGACTCTCTTTGCAAGTGGATCGTCCTCAGTGACAGAAACAGAACTGCACTGCTACGGCACAATGTGCTTGTGATTCAGTCTGGGACACAGGATAGAACTCTCACAGAATAGAAAGCTATCCTTTGCATCCAGCCTGAAGACCAGTACATTCTTCACACTTCACGCTGTTAAGTATGTGCAGGTGCCATGGTCACCGAGGTCTACCTAAGGTACTGAAATACCCACTTCATCCTACGCAGAGGTCCCTGTGCCCACAGGAACTCCATGGAAGAGCCCTGTGGGTCCCGTGTGTTTCCTTGAGGTAGTCAGAAACTACTGAGGATAGCCTTATGAGCTCAAGTTTGAAACCGGGCAACCCTGGCAAAACCTTCATTTCGTCCGTGGTAGGCGAGACAGGTGCGGTTTGAAAGCTTCCTGAAAATCACTCCTGCTGCCCATCTTCTCTTTGCTGCCTGACGGCATCACGAAAGAACTTGAGTGTAATCGTATGAGGCATGCTGGTCTCGGTTCCTGCTGGGAGCTCCTTCAGGAGCACACTGGAGCCTGCTGGCAAAGAACTGGCACCCCTGTGCGCAACTAAAATGCAGTTTTCTCCAAAGTAAGTTTAGCTATGAGCTACTGGCGAAGAAGCATGTGTTAAAGGAAGGCTGCAACACTGTTACGTATTTCACGACTCACTGTGCACTCACCTTGGTTGTAACATCTGTGAAAAGGCACTGAATGCCTCCAAATCTTCTGCTGCGTTTGAGTCCCAGGAAGCAAATGGGTTCGTTGGCTTTAAGGCTGTGAACGGGCAGCGGTAATGGCAAAGCCCTTCTCGCTCGACAGCTCTCGTTTGTACAGCATTCAAACGGCTTCAGGAAGGCCGTTGCAGGCATCCTTACATTCCAGGCTGTCGTAGCCAGGAAGGCATTTGGATTCTTTTGAGAAACACCACTGTGCCCCACAAGTGAAACCTGTGGGCTCCTAAATACGTCTCCCTACGGCAGCCTGAAACTATATGTTTAGCTCCAGTATGAAAACAACGGACAGCTTTACTTGAGACAATGCTGGACGTCTGGGACCATCCAGATTCACCAAGGCCTAACATTTGCCCGGCGGGGGAATGCTCTTCTGCACGTACAGCACTCACCACGTGAAAACCTTTCTTAGCAGAAGGAAGCAGTCTTTCCCTAGTAGTAGAGAGGTAGGCAGAATCTTCAGATAAACCTGCTGTGTCATCAAGCTTGAAAGTCGGACACCGATGGGATCGTTCGTATTCCCCTGCAATGGAAGCTTCTTTCTTTGGGCTTCAAAGCTGCCTGAACAGCGCGAGGGGCCAGCTTCTCTTCACTGCAGGATTGTCGCTGTGGGCCAAGGCTGCGTTCTCTCAATGGCAATAATGTGCTAGCAATTGCTTTCTAGAAACTCATCCAACTGCACTCCAGATTCAGCTCCATACAAATGAAATGTGACCTAAGTCCTCAGCGTAAGGTCCAGTGTTTCACATCAGCAGAGTTGAGTGTGCAGTGGTAGCCACTAAGCCATACTCTGAAAAGGAGTGCCTTGACTCTGCTATGCCCCTGAGGACACATAGGGCAGTGTATCATGCACCAGTTTCTCATGATGACCACTGTGTACTAGAAGACAGGCCGCTGGCTTCTCAGGAACCCTAGGCGCAGTAGGTGCCCGGGAGCACTCTTCACATTCATAGCAAGGGCAACGTACTCCTTTCTGGGATGCCTAGGTAGAGTGTTCCAATCGTCATAGACCCTAGCGAAAGCAGCGCCTGGCAGACTCACTTTGCAAGTGGATCGTCCTCAGTGACAGAAACAGAACTGCACTACTACTGCACAAAGTGCTTGTGATTCAGTCTGGGACACAGGATAGCACTCTCACAGAATAGAAAGCTAACCTTTGCATCCAGCCTGAAGACCATTACATTCTTCACACTTCACACTGTTAAGTATGTGCAGGAGCCTTGATCACCGAGGCCTTCCTAAGGTACTTAAATACTTACCCATTTCATCCTATGCAGAGGTCCCTGTGCCCACAGGAACTCCATGGAAGAGCTCTGTGGGTCCCGTGTGTTTCCTTGAGGTAGTCAGAAACTACTGAGGATAACCTTATGAGCTCAAGTTTGAAACCGGGCATCCCTGGAAAAACCTTCCGTTCGACCGTGGTAGGCGAGACAGGTGCGGTTTGAAAGCTGCCTGAAAATCACTCCTGCTGCCCATCTTCTCTTTGCTGCCTGACGGCATCACGAAAGAACTTGAGTGTAATCGTATGAGGCATGCTGGTCTCGGTTCGTTGCTGGGAGCTCCTCCAGGAGCACACTGGAGCCTGCCGGCAAAGAACTGGCACCCCTGTGCCAAGTAAAATGCAGATTTCTCCCAAAGTAATTTTAGCTATGCCCTAGTGGCGAAGAAGCATGTGTTAAAGGAAGGCTGCAACACTGTTACGTATTTCACGACTCATTGTGCACTCACCTTGGTTGTAACATCTGTGAAAGGGCACTGAATGCCGTCCAAATCTTCTGCTGCGTTTGAGTTCCAGGAAAAATGGGTTCGTTGGTTTTAAAGCTGTGAAGGTGCAGCTGTAATGGAAAGCCCTGCCCGGATAGCTCGACAGCTCTCGTTTGTACAGCATTCAAACGGCTTCACGAACACCGTTCCAAGCAGCCTTACATTCCATGCTGGCGTAGCCAGGGAGGCATTTGGATTCTTCTGAAAAACACCACTGTGCCTCACAAGTGAAACCTGTGGGCTCCCAAATACGTCTCCTACGGCAGCCTAAAATTATATGTTTAGTTCCAGTATGAAAACAACGGACAGCTTTAGCTGTGACAATGCTGGACTTCTTGGCCATTCAGATTCACCAATGCCTAACTTTTGCTCGGCGGGGGAATGCTCTTCTGAACGTACAGCACTCACCACGTGAAAACCTTTCTAAGCACAAGGAAGCAGTCTTAGCCTAGTAGTAGAGAGGTAGGCAGAATCTTCAGATAAACATGCTGTGTAATCAAGCTTGAAAGTCGGACACCGATGGGAACGTTCGTACTCTCCTGCAATGGAGGCCACTTGCTTTGGGCTTCAAAGCTGCCTGAACAGCCCAAGGGGCCCAACTTCTCTTCACTGCAGGATGCTCGCTGTGGGCCAAGGCTGCGTTCTCTCAAAGGCAATAATGGACTGGCAATTGGTTTCTAAAAACTCATCCAACTGCACTCCAGATTCAGCTCCATACAAACGAAATGTGACCTAAGACCTCAGCGTAAGGTCCAGTGTTTCATATCAGCCGAGTTGAGTGTGCAGTGGTAGCCACGGAGCCATACTCTGAGAAGCAGTGCCTTAACTCTGCTATGCCCCTGAGGACACATAGGGTAGTGTATCGTGCACCAGTATCATGATGACCACTGTGTGCTAGAAGAGAGGCGGCTGGCTTCTGAGGAACCCTAGGCGCAGTAGGTGCCCGGGAGCACTCTTCACATTCATAGCAAGGGCAACGTACTCCTTTCTGGGATGCCTAGGTAGAGTGTTCCAATCGTCATAGAGCCTAGCGAAAGCAGCGCCTTGCAGACTCTCTTTGCAAGTGGATCGTCCTCAGTGACAGAAACAGAACTGCACTGCTACGGCACAATGTGCTTGTGATTCAGTCTGGGACACAGGATAGAACTCTCACAGAATAGAAAGCTATCCTTTGCATCCAGCCTGAAGACCAGTACATTCTTCACACTTCACGCTGTTAAGTATGTGCAGGTGCCATGGTCACCGAGGTCTACCTAAGGTACTGAAATACCCACTTCATCCTACGCAGAGGTCCCTGTGCCCACAGGAACTCCATGGAAGAGCCCTGTGGGTCCCGTGTGTTTCCTTGAGGTAGTCAGAAACTACTGAGGATAGCCTTATGAGCTCAAGTTTGAAACCGGGCAACCCTGGCAAAACCTTCATTTCGTCCGTGGTAGGCGAGACAGGTGCGGTTTGAAAGCTTCCTGAAAATCACTCCTGCTGCCCATCTTCTCTTTGCTGCCTGACGGCATCACGAAAGAACTTGAGTGTAATCGTATGAGGCATGCTGGTCTCGGTTCCTGCTGGGAGCTCCTCCAGGAGCACACTGGAGCCTGCTGGCAAAGAACTGGCACCCCTGTGCGCAACTAAAATGCAGTTTTCTCCAAAGTAAGTTTAGCTATGAGCTACTGGCGAAGAAGCATGTGTTAAAGGAAGGCTGCAACACTGTTACGTATTTCACGACTCACTGTGCACTCACCTTGGTTGTAACATCTGTGAAAAGGCACTGAATGCCTCCAAATCTTCTGCTGCGTTTGAGTCCCAGGAAGCAAATGGGTTCGTTGGCTTTAAGGCTGTGAACGGGCAGCGGTAATGGCAAAGCCCTTCTCGCTCGACAGCTCTCGTTTGTACAGCATTCAAACGGCTTCAGGAAGGCCGTTGCAGGCATCCTTACATTCCAGGCTGTCGTAGCCAGGAAGGCATTTGGATTCTTTTGAGAAACACCACTGTGCCCCACAAGTGAAACCTGTGGGCTCCTAAATACGTCTCCCTACGGCAGCCTGAAACTATATGTTTAGCTCCAGTATGAAAACAACGGACAGCTTTACTTGAGACAATGCTGGACGTCTGGGACCATCCAGATTCACCAAGGCCTAACATTTGCCCGGCGGGGGAATGCTCTTCTGCACGTACAGCACTCACCACGTGAAAACCTTTCTTAGCAGAAGGAAGCAGTCTTTCCCTAGTAGTAGAGAGGTAGGCAGAATCTTCAGATAAACCTGCTGTGTCATCAAGCTTGAAAGTCGGACACCGATGGGATCGTTCGTATTCCCCTGCAATGGAAGCTTCTTTCTTTGGGCTTCAAAGCTGCCTGAACAGCGCGAGGGGCCAGCTTCTCTTCACTGCAGGATTGTCGCTGTGGGCCAAGGCTGCGTTCTCTCAATGGCAATAATGTGCTAGCAATTGCTTTCTAGAAACTCATCCAACTGCACTCCAGATTCAGCTCCATACAAATGAAATGTGACCTAAGTCCTCAGCGTAAGGTCCAGTGTTTCACATCAGCAGAGTTGAGTGTGCAGTGGTAGCCACTAAGCCATACTCTGAAAAGGAGTGCCTTGACTCTGCTATGCCCCTGAGGACACATAGGGCAGTGTATCATGCACCAGTTTCTCATGATGACCACTGTGTGCTAGAAGACAGGCCGCTGGCTTCTCAGGAACCCTAGGCGCAGTAGGTGCCCGGGAGCACTCTTCACATTCATAGCAAGGGCAACGTACTCCTTTCTGGGATGCCTAGGTAGAGTGTTCCAATCGTCATAGACCCTAGCGAAACCAGCGCCTGGCAGACTCACTTTGCAAGTGGATCGTCCTCAGTGACAGAAACAGAACTGCACTACTACTGCACAAAGTGCTTGTGATTCAGTCTGGGACACAGGATAGCACTCTCACAGACTAGAAAGCTAACCTTTGCATCCAGCCTGAAGACCAGTACATTCTTCACACTTCACGCTGTTAAGTATGTGCAGGAGCCTTGATCACCGAGGCCTTCCTAAGGTACTGAAATACTTACCCATTTCATCCTATGCAGAGGTCCCTGTGCCCACAGGAACTCCATGGAAGAGCCCTGTGGGTCCCGTGTGTTTCCTTGAGGTAGTCAGAAACTACTGAGGATAACCTTATGAGCTCAAGTTTGAAACCGGGCATCCCTGGAAAAACCTTCCGTTCGACCGTGGTAGGCGAGACAGGTGCGGTTTGAAAGCTGCCTGAAAATCACTCCTGCTGCCCATCTTCTCTTTGCTGCCTGACGGCATCACGAAAGAACTTGAGTGTAATCGTATGAGGCATGCTGGTCTCGGTTCGTTGCTGGGAGCTCCTCCAGGAGCACACTGGAGCCTGCCGGCAAAGAACTGGCACCCCTGTGCTCAAGTAAAATGCAGATTTCTCCCAAAGTAAGTTTAGCTATGCCCTAGTGGCGAAGAAGCATGTGTTAAAGGAAGGCTGCAACACTGTTACGTATTTCACGACACATTGTGCACTCACCTTGGGTGTAACATCTGTGAAAGGGCACTGAATGCCGTCCAAATCTTCTGCTGCGTTTGAGTTCCAGGAAAAATGGGTTCGTTGGTTTTAAAGCTGTGAACGTGCAGCTGTAATGGAAAGCCCTGCCCGGATCGCTCGACAGCTCTCGTTTGTACAGCATTCAAACGGCTTCACGAACGCCGTTCCAAGCAGCCTTACATTCCATGCTGGCGTAGCCAGGGAGGCATTTGGATTCTTCTGAAAAACACCACTGTGCCTCACAAGTGAAACCTGTGGGCTCCCAAATACGTCTCCTATGGCAGCCTAAAATTATATGTTTAGTTCCAGTATGAAAACAACGGACAGCTTTAGCTGTGACAATGCTGGACTTCTTGGCCATCCAGATTCACCAATGCCTAACTTTTGCTCGGCGGGGGAATGCTCTTCTGAACGTACAGCACTCACCACGTGAAAACCTTTCTAAGCACAAGGGAGCAGTCTTAGCCTCGTAGTAGAGAGGTAGGCAGAATCTTCAGATAAACATGCTGTGTAATCAAGCTTGAAAGTCGGACACCGATGGGAACGTTCGTACTCTCCTGCAATGGAGGCCACTTGCTTTGGGCTTCAAAGCTGCCTGAACAGCCCAAGGGGCCCAACTTCTCTTCACTGCAGGATGCTCGCTGTGGGCCAAGGCTGCGTTCTCTCAAAGGCAATAATGGACTGGCAATTGGTTTCTAAAAACTCATCCAACTGCACTCCAGATTCAGCTCCATACAAACGAAATGTGACCTAAGACCTCAGCGTAAGGTCCAGTTTTTCACATCAGCCGAGTTGAGGGTGCAGTGGTAGCCACGGAGCCATACTCTGAAAAGCAGTGCCTTAATTCTGCTATGCCCCTGAGGACACATAGGGTAGTGTATCGTGCACCAGTTTCTCCTGATGACCACTGTGTGCTAGAAGAGAGGCCGCTGGCTTCTGAGGAACCCTAGGCGCAGTAGCTCCCCGGGAGCACTCTTCACATTCATAGCAAGGGGAACGTACTCCTTTTTGGGATGCCTAGGTAGAGTGTTCCAATCGTCATAGAGCCTAGCGAAAGCAGCGCCTGGCAGACTCTCTTTGCAAGTGGATCGTCCTCAGTGACAGAAACAGAACTGCACTGCTACTGCACAATGTGCCTGTGATTCAATCTGGGACACAGGATAGTCCTCACACAGAAGAGAAAGCTAACCTTTGCATCCAGCCTGAAGACCAGTACATTCTTCACATTTCACACTGTTAAGTATGTGCAGGTGCCATGGTCACCGAGGCCTACCTAAGGTACTGAAATACCCACTTCATCTAACGCAGAGGTCCCTGTGCCCAGAGGAACTCCATGGAAGAGCCCTGTGGGTCCCGTGTGTTTCCTTGAGGTAGTCAGAAACTACTAAGGATAACCTTATGAGCTCAAGTTTGAAACCGGGCAACATTGGCAAAACCTTCATTTCGTCCGTGGTAGGCGAGACAGGTGCGGTTTGAAAGCTTCCTGAAAATCACTCCTGCTGCCCATCTTCTCTTTGCTGCCTGACGGCATCGCGAAAGAACTTGAGTATAATCGTATTAGGCATGCTGGTTTCGGTTCCTTGCTGGGGGCTCCTCCAGGAGCACACTGGAGCCTGCCGGGAAAGAACTGGCACCCCTGTGCTCAACTAAAATGCACATTTCTCCCAAAGTAAGTTTAGCTATGACCTACTGGCGAAGAAGCATGTGTTAAAGGAAGGCTGCAACACTGTTACGTATTTCACGACTCACTGTGCACTCACCTTGGTTGTAACATCTGTGAAAAGTCACTGAATGCCGCCAAATCTTCAGCTGCGTTTGAGTCCCAGGAAGCAAATGGTTTCGTTGGCTTTAAGGCTGTGAACGGGCAGCGGTAATGGCAAAGCCCTGCCCGCATTGCTCGACAGCTCTCGTTTGTACAGCATTCAAACGGCTTCAGGAAGGCCGTTCCAAGCATCCTTACATTCCAGGCTGTCGTAGCCAGGAAGGCATTTGGATTCTTTTGAGAAACACCACTGTGCCTCACAAGTGAAACCTGTGGGCTCCTAAATACGTCTCCCTACGGCAGCCTGAAACTATATGTTTAGCTCCAGTATGAAAACAACCGACAGCTTTAGCTGTGACAATGCTGGACTTCTGGGACCATCCAGATTCACCAAGGCCTAACTGTTGCCCGGCGGGGGAATGCTCTTCTGCACGTACAGCACTCACCACGTGAAAACCTTTCTTAGAACAAGGAAGCGGTCTTTTCCTAGTAGTAGAGAGGTAGGCAGAATCTTCAGATAAACCTGCTGTGTCATCAAGCTTGAAAGTCGGACACCGATGGGAACGTTCGTACTCTCCTGCAATGGAGGCCACTTGCTTTGGGCTTCAAAGCTGCCTGAACAGCGCGAGGGGCCAGCTTCTCTTCACTGCAGGATTGTCGCTGTGGGCCAAGGCTGCGTTCTCTCAATGGAAATAATGTGCTAGCAATTGCTTTCGAGAAACTCATCCAACTGCACTCCATTTCAGCTCCATTCAAATGAAAGGTGACCTAGGTCCTCCGCGTAAGGTCCAGTGTTTCACATCAGCAGAATTGAGTGTGCAGTTGTAGCCACGAAGCCATACTCCGAAAAGGAGTGCCTTAACTCTGCTGTGAGCCTGAGGACACATAGAGTAGTGTATCGTGCACCAGTATCATGATGACCACTGTGTGCTAGAAGAGAGGCCGCTGGCTTCTGAGGAACCCTAGGCGCAGTAGGTGCCCGGGAGCACTCTTCACATTCATAGCAAGGGCAACGTACTCCTTTCTGGGATGCCTAGGTAGAGTGTTCCAATCGTCATAGAGCCTAGCGAAAGCAGCGCCTTGCAGACTCTCTTTGCAAGTGGATCGTCCTCAGTGACAGAAACAGAACTGCACTGCTACTGCACAATGTGCTTGTGATTCAGTCTGGGACACAGGATAGAACTCTCACAGAATAGAAAGCTAACCTTTGCATCCAGCCTGAAGACCAGTACATTCTTCACACTTCACGCTGTTAAGTATGTGCAGGTGCCATGGTCACCGAGGTCTACCTAAGGTACTGAAATACCCACTTCATCCTACGCAGAGGTCCCTGTGCCCACAGGAACTCCATGGAAGAGCCCTGTGGGTCCCGTGTGTTTCCTTGAGGTAGTCAGAAACTACTGAGGATAGCCTTATGAGCTCAAGTTTGAAACCGGGCAACCCTGGCAAAACCTTCATTTCGTCCGTGGTAGGCGAGACAGGTGCGGTGTGAAAGCTTCCTGAAAATCACTCCTGCTGCCCATCTTCTCTTTGCTGCCTGACGGCATCATGAAAGAACTTGAGTGTAATCGTATGAGGCATGCTGGTCTCGGTTCCTGCTGGGAGCTCCTCCAGGAGCACACTGGAGCCTGCTGGCAAAGAACTGGCACCCCTGTGCGCAACTAAAATGCAGTTTTCTCCAAAGTAAGGTTAGCTATGAGCTACTGGCGAAGAAGCATGTGTTAAAGGAAGGCTGCAACACTGTTACGTATTTCACGACTCACTGTGCACTCACCTTGGTTGTAACATCTGTGAAAAGGCACTGAATGCCTCCAAATCTTCTGCTGCGTTTGAGTCCCCGGAAGCAAATGGGTTCGTTGGCTTTAAGGCTGTGAACGGGCAGCGGTAATGGCAAAGCCCTTCTCGCTCGACAGCTCTCGTTTGTACAGCATTCAAACGGCTTCAGGAAGGCCGTTGCAGGCATCCTTACATTCCAGGCTGTCGTAGCCAGGAAGGCATTTGGATTCTTTTGAGAAACACCACTGTGCCCCACAAGTGAAACCTGTGGGCTCCTAAATACGTCTCCCTACGGCAGCCTGAAACTATATGTTTAGCTCCAGTATGAAAACAACGGACAGCTTTACTTGAGACAATGCTGGACGTCTGGGACCATCCAGATTCACCAAGGCCTAACTTTTGCCCGGCGGGGGAATGCTCTTCTGCACGTACAGCACTCACCACGTGAAAACCTTTCTTAGCAGAAGGAAGCAGTCTTTCCCTAGTAGTAGAGAGGTAGGCAGAATCTTCAGATAAACCTGCTGTGTCATCAAGCTTAAAAGTCGGACACCGATGGGATCGTTCGTATTCCCCTGCAATGGAAGCTTCTTTCTTTGGGCTTCAAAGCTGCCTGAACAGCGCGAGGGGCCAGCTTCTCTTCACTGCAGGATTGTCGCTGTGGGCCAAGGCTGCGTTCTCTCAATGGCAATAATGTGCTAGCAATTGCTTTCTAGAAACTCATCCAACTGCACTCCAGATTCAGCTCCATACAAATGAAATGTGACCTAAGTCCTCAGCGTAAGGTCCAGTGTTTCACATCAGCAGAGTTGAGTGTGCAGTGGTAGCCACTAAGCCATACTCTGAAAAGGAGTGCCTTGACTCTGCTATGCCCCTGAGGACACATAGGGCAGTGTATCATGCACCAGTTTCTCATGATGACCACTGTGTACTAGAAGACAGGCCGCTGGCTTCTCAGGAACCCTAGGCGCAGTAGGTGCCCGGGAGCACTCTTCACATTCATAGCAAGGGCAACGTACTCCTTTCTGGGATGCCTAGGTAGAGTGTTCCAATCGTCATAGACCCTAGCGAAAGCAGCGCCTGGCAGACTCACTTTGCAAGTGGATCGTCCTCAGTGACAGAAACAGAACTGCACTACTACTGCACAAAGTGCTTGTGATTCAGTCTGGGACACAGGATAGCACTCTCACAGAATAGAAAGCTAACCTTTGCATCCAGCCTGAAGACCATTACATTCTTCACACTTCACACTGTTAAGTATGTGCAGGAGCCTTGATCACCGAGGCCTTCCTAAGGTACTTAAATACTTACCCATTTCATCCTATGCAGAGGTCCCTGTGCCCACAGGAACTCCATGGAAGAGCTCTGTGGGTCCCGTGTGTTTCCTTGAGGTAGTCAGAAACTACTGAGGATAACCTTATGAGCTCAAGTTTGAAACCGGGCATCCCTGGAAAAACCTTCCGTTCGACCGTGGTAGGCGAGACAGGTGCGGTTTGAAAGCTGCCTGAAAATCACTCCTGCTGCCCATCTTCTCTTTGCTGCCTGACGGCATCACGAAAGAACTTGAGTGTAATCGTATGAGGCATGCTGGTCTCGGTTCGTTGCTGGGAGCTCCTCCAGGAGCACACTGGAGCCTGCCGGCAAAGAACTGGCACCCCTGTGCTCAAGTAAAATGCAGATTTCTCCCAAAGTAAGTTTAGCTATGCCCTAGTGGCGAAGAAGCATGTGTTAAAGGAAGGCTGCAACACTGTTACGTATTTCACGACACATTGTGCACTCACCTTGGGTGTAACATCTGTGAAAGGGCACTGAATGCCGTCCAAATCTTCTGCTGCGTTTGAGTTCCAGGAAAAATGGGTTCGTTGGTTTTAAAGCTGTGAACGTGCAGCTGTAATGGAAAGCCCTGCCCGGATCGCTCGACAGCTCTCGTTTGTACAGCATTCAAACGGCTTCACGAACGCCGTTCCAAGCAGCCTTACATTCCATGCTGGCGTAGCCAGGGAGGCATTTGGATTCTTCTGAAAAACACCACTGTGCCTCACAAGTGAAACCTGTGGGCTCCCAAATACGTCTCCTACGGCAGCCTAAAATTATATGTTTAGTTCCAGTATGAAAACAACGGACAGCTTTAGCTGTGACAATGCTGGACTTCTTGGCCATTCAGATTCACCAATGCCTAACTTTTGCTCGGCGGGGGAATGCTCTTCTGAACGTACAGCACTCACCACGTGAAAACCTTTCTAAGCACAAGGAAGCAGTCTTAGCCTAGTAGTAGAGAGGTAGGCAGAATCTTCAGATAAACATGCTGTGTAATCAAGCTTGAAAGTCGGACACCGATGGGAACGTTCGTACTCTCCTGCAATGGAGGCCACTTGCTTTGGGCTTCAAAGCTGCCTGAACAGCCCAAGGGGCCCAACTTCTCTTCACTGCAGGATGCTCGCTGTGGGCCAAGGCTGCGTTCTCTCAAAGGCAATAATGGACTGGCAATTGGTTTCTAAAAACTCATCCAACTGCACTCCAGATTCAGCTCCATACAAACGAAATGTGACCTAAGACCTCAGCGTAAGGTCCAGTGTTTCATATCAGCCGAGTTGAGTGTGCAGTGGTAGCCACGGAGCCATACTCTGAGAAGCAGTGCCTTAACTCTGCTATGCCCCTGAGGACACATAGGGTAGTGTATCGTGCACCAGTATCATGATGACCACTGTGTGCTAGAAGAGAGGCGGCTGGCTTCTGAGGAACCCTAGGCGCAGTAGGTGCCCGGGAGCACTCTTCACATTCATAGCAAGGGCAACGTACTCCTTTCTGGGATGCCTAGGTAGAGTGTTCCAATCGTCATAGAGCCTAGCGAAAGCAGCGCCTTGCAGACTCTCTTTGCAAGTGGATCGTCCTCAGTGACAGAAACAGAACTGCACTGCTACGGCACAATGTGCTTGTGATTCAGTCTGGGACACAGGATAGAACTCTCACAGAATAGAAAGCTATCCTTTGCATCCAGCCTGAAGACCAGTACATTCTTCACACTTCACGCTGTTAAGTATGTGCAGGTGCCATGGTCACCGAGGTCTACCTAAGGTACTGAAATACCCACTTCATCCTACGCAGAGGTCCCTGTGCCCACAGGAACTCCATGGAAGAGCCCTGTGGGTCCCGTGTGTTTCCTTGAGGTAGTCAGAAACTACTGAGGATAGCCTTATGAGCTCAAGTTTGAAACCGGGCAACCCTGGCAAAACCTTCATTTCGTCCGTGGTAGGCGAGACAGGTGCGGTTTGAAAGCTTCCTGAAAATCACTCCTGCTGCCCATCTTCTCTTTGCTGCCTGACGGCATCACGAAAGAACTTGAGTGTAATCGTATGAGGCATGCTGGTCTCGGTTCCTGCTGGGAGCTCCTCCAGGAGCACACTGGAGCCTGCTGGCAAAGAACTGGCACCCCTGTGCGCAACTAAAATGCAGTTTTCTCCAAAGTAAGTTTAGCTATGAGCTACTGGCGAAGAAGCATGTGTTAAAGGAAGGCTGCAACACTGTTACGTATTTCACGACTCACTGTGCACTCACCTTGGTTGTAACATCTGTGAAAAGGCACTGAATGCCTCCAAATCTTCTGCTGCGTTTGAGTCCCAGGAAGCAAATGGGTTCGTTGGCTTTAAGGCTGTGAACGGGCAGCGGTAATGGCAAAGCCCTTCTCGCTCGACAGCTCTCGTTTGTACAGCATTCAAACGGCTTCAGGAAGGCCGTTGCAGGCATCCTTACATTCCAGGCTGTCGTAGCCAGGAAGGCATTTGGATTCTTTTGAGAAACACCACTGTGCCCCACAAGTGAAACCTGTGGGCTCCTAAATACGTCTCCCTACGGCAGCCTGAAACTATATGTTTAGCTCCAGTATGAAAACAACGGACAGC
Source organism: Balaenoptera physalus (assembly GCF_965194825.1). NCBI lineage: Eukaryota > Metazoa > Chordata > Mammalia > Artiodactyla > Balaenopteridae > Balaenoptera > Balaenoptera physalus. Next base: position 409,756 of record NW_028126495.1, on the reverse strand, counting down.
TTTACTTGAGACAATGCTGGACGTCTGGGACCATCCAGATTCACCAAGGCCTAACATTTGCCCGGCGGGGGAATGCTCTTCTGCACGTACAGCACTCACCACGTGAAAACCTTTCTTAGCAGAAGGAAGCAGTCTTTCCCTAGTAGTAGAGAGGTAGGCAGAATCTTCAGATAAACCTGCTGTGTCATCAAGCTTGAAAGTCGGACACCGATGGGATCGTTCGTATTCCCCTGCAATGGAAGCTTCTTTCTTTGGGCTTCAAAGCTGCCTGAACAGCGCGAGGGGCCAGCTTCTCTTCACTGCAGGATTGTCGCTGTGGGCCAAGGCTGCGTTCTCTCAATGGCAATAATGTGCTAGCAATTGCTTTCTAGAAACTCATCCAACTGCACTCCAGATTCAGCTCCATACAAATGAAATGTGACCTAAGTCCTCAGCGTAAGGTCCAGTGTTTCACATCAGCAGAGTTGAGTGTGCAGTGGTAGCCACTAAGCCATACTCTGAAAAGGAGTGCCTTGACTCTGCTATGCCCCTGAGGACACATAGGGCAGTGTATCATGCACCAGTTTCTCATGATGACCACTGTGTGCTAGAAGACAGGCCGCTGGCTTCTCAGGAACCCTAGGCGCAGTAGGTGCCCGGGAGCACTCTTCACATTCATAGCAAGGGCAACGTACTCCTTTCTGGGATGCCTAGGTAGAGTGTTCCAATCGTCATAGACCCTAGCGAAACCAGCGCCTGGCAGACTCACTTTGCAAGTGGATCGTCCTCAGTGACAGAAACAGAACTGCACTACTACTGCACAAAGTGCTTGTGATTCAGTCTGGGACACAGGATAGCACTCTCACAGACTAGAAAGCTAACCTTTGCATCCAGCCTGAAGACCAGTACATTCTTCACACTTCACGCTGTTAAGTATGTGCAGGAGCCTTGATCACCGAGGCCTTCCTAAGGTACTGAAATACTTACCCATTTCATCCTATGCAGAGGTCCCTGTGCCCACAGGAACTCCATGGAAGAGCCCTGTGGGTCCCGTGTGTTTCCTTGAGGTAGTCAGAAACTACTGAGGATAACCTTATGAGCTCAAGTTTGAAACCGGGCATCCCTGGAAAAACCTTCCGTTCGACCGTGGTAGGCGAGACAGGTGCGGTTTGAAAGCTGCCTGAAAATCACTCCTGCTGCCCATCTTCTCTTTGCTGCCTGACGGCATCACGAAAGAACTTGAGTGTAATCGTATGAGGCATGCTGGTCTCGGTTCGTTGCTGGGAGCTCCTCCAGGAGCACACTGGAGCCTGCCGGCAAAGAACTGGCACCCCTGTGCTCAAGTAAAATGCAGATTTCTCCCAAAGTAAGTTTAGCTATGCCCTAGTGGCGAAGAAGCATGTGTTAAAGGAAGGCTGCAACACTGTTACGTATTTCACGACACATTGTGCACTCACCTTGGGTGTAACATCTGTGAAAGGGCACTGAATGCCGTCCAAATCTTCTGCTGCGTTTGAGTTCCAGGAAAAATGGGTTCGTTGGTTTTAAAGCTGTGAACGTGCAGCTGTAATGGAAAGCCCTGCCCGGATCGCTCGACAGCTCTCGTTTGTACAGCATTCAAACGGCTTCACGAACGCCGTTCCAAGCAGCCTTACATTCCATGCTGGCGTAGCCAGGGAGGCATTTGGATTCTTCTGAAAAACACCACTGTGCCTCACAAGTGAAACCTGTGGGCTCCCAAATACGTCTCCTATGGCAGCCTAAAATTATATGTTTAGTTCCAGTATGAAAACAACGGACAGCTTTAGCTGTGACAATGCTGGACTTCTTGGCCATCCAGATTCACCAATGCCTAACTTTTGCTCGGCGGGGGAATGCTCTTCTGAACGTACAGCACTCACCACGTGAAAACCTTTCTAAGCACAAGGGAGCAGTCTTAGCCTCGTAGTAGAGAGGTAGGCAGAATCTTCAGATAAACATGCTGTGTAATCAAGCTTGAAAGTCGGACACCGATGGGAACGTTCGTACTCTCCTGCAATGGAGGCCACTTGCTTTGGGCTTCAAAGCTGCCTGAACAGCCCAAGGGGCCCAACTTCTCTTCACTGCAGGATGCTCGCTGTGGGCCAAGGCTGCGTTCTCTCAAAGGCAATAATGGACTGGCAATTGGTTTCTAAAAACTCATCCAACTGCACTCCAGATTCAGCTCCATACAAACGAAATGTGACCTAAGACCTCAGCGTAAGGTCCAGTTTTTCACATCAGCCGAGTTGAGGGTGCAGTGGTAGCCACGGAGCCATACTCTGAAAAGCAGTGCCTTAATTCTGCTATGCCCCTGAGGACACATAGGGTAGTGTATCGTGCACCAGTTTCTCCTGATGACCACTGTGTGCTAGAAGAGAGGCCGCTGGCTTCTGAGGAACCCTAGGCGCAGTAGCTCCCCGGGAGCACTCTTCACATTCATAGCAAGGGGAACGTACTCCTTTTTGGGATGCCTAGGTAGAGTGTTCCAATCGTCATAGAGCCTAGCGAAAGCAGCGCCTGGCAGACTCTCTTTGCAAGTGGATCGTCCTCAGTGACAGAAACAGAACTGCACTGCTACTGCACAATGTGCCTGTGATTCAATCTGGGACACAGGATAGTCCTCACACAGAAGAGAAAGCTAACCTTTGCATCCAGCCTGAAGACCAGTACATTCTTCACATTTCACACTGTTAAGTATGTGCAGGTGCCATGGTCACCGAGGCCTACCTAAGGTACTGAAATACCCACTTCATCTAACGCAGAGGTCCCTGTGCCCAGAGGAACTCCATGGAAGAGCCCTGTGGGTCCCGTGTGTTTCCTTGAGGTAGTCAGAAACTACTAAGGATAACCTTATGAGCTCAAGTTTGAAACCGGGCAACATTGGCAAAACCTTCATTTCGTCCGTGGTAGGCGAGACAGGTGCGGTTTGAAAGCTTCCTGAAAATCACTCCTGCTGCCCATCTTCTCTTTGCTGCCTGACGGCATCGCGAAAGAACTTGAGTATAATCGTATTAGGCATGCTGGTTTCGGTTCCTTGCTGGGGGCTCCTCCAGGAGCACACTGGAGCCTGCCGGGAAAGAACTGGCACCCCTGTGCTCAACTAAAATGCACATTTCTCCCAAAGTAAGTTTAGCTATGACCTACTGGCGAAGAAGCATGTGTTAAAGGAAGGCTGCAACACTGTTACGTATTTCACGACTCACTGTGCACTCACCTTGGTTGTAACATCTGTGAAAAGTCACTGAATGCCGCCAAATCTTCAGCTGCGTTTGAGTCCCAGGAAGCAAATGGTTTCGTTGGCTTTAAGGCTGTGAACGGGCAGCGGTAATGGCAAAGCCCTGCCCGCATTGCTCGACAGCTCTCGTTTGTACAGCATTCAAACGGCTTCAGGAAGGCCGTTCCAAGCATCCTTACATTCCAGGCTGTCGTAGCCAGGAAGGCATTTGGATTCTTTTGAGAAACACCACTGTGCCTCACAAGTGAAACCTGTGGGCTCCTAAATACGTCTCCCTACGGCAGCCTGAAACTATATGTTTAGCTCCAGTATGAAAACAACCGACAGCTTTAGCTGTGACAATGCTGGACTTCTGGGACCATCCAGATTCACCAAGGCCTAACTGTTGCCCGGCGGGGGAATGCTCTTCTGCACGTACAGCACTCACCACGTGAAAACCTTTCTTAGAACAAGGAAGCGGTCTTTTCCTAGTAGTAGAGAGGTAGGCAGAATCTTCAGATAAACCTGCTGTGTCATCAAGCTTGAAAGTCGGACACCGATGGGAACGTTCGTACTCTCCTGCAATGGAGGCCACTTGCTTTGGGCTTCAAAGCTGCCTGAACAGCGCGAGGGGCCAGCTTCTCTTCACTGCAGGATTGTCGCTGTGGGCCAAGGCTGCGTTCTCTCAATGGAAATAATGTGCTAGCAATTGCTTTCGAGAAACTCATCCAACTGCACTCCATTTCAGCTCCATTCAAATGAAAGGTGACCTAGGTCCTCCGCGTAAGGTCCAGTGTTTCACATCAGCAGAATTGAGTGTGCAGTTGTAGCCACGAAGCCATACTCCGAAAAGGAGTGCCTTAACTCTGCTGTGAGCCTGAGGACACATAGAGTAGTGTATCGTGCACCAGTATCATGATGACCACTGTGTGCTAGAAGAGAGGCCGCTGGCTTCTGAGGAACCCTAGGCGCAGTAGGTGCCCGGGAGCACTCTTCACATTCATAGCAAGGGCAACGTACTCCTTTCTGGGATGCCTAGGTAGAGTGTTCCAATCGTCATAGAGCCTAGCGAAAGCAGCGCCTTGCAGACTCTCTTTGCAAGTGGATCGTCCTCAGTGACAGAAACAGAACTGCACTGCTACTGCACAATGTGCTTGTGATTCAGTCTGGGACACAGGATAGAACTCTCACAGAATAGAAAGCTAACCTTTGCATCCAGCCTGAAGACCAGTACATTCTTCACACTTCACGCTGTTAAGTATGTGCAGGTGCCATGGTCACCGAGGTCTACCTAAGGTACTGAAATACCCACTTCATCCTACGCAGAGGTCCCTGTGCCCACAGGAACTCCATGGAAGAGCCCTGTGGGTCCCGTGTGTTTCCTTGAGGTAGTCAGAAACTACTGAGGATAGCCTTATGAGCTCAAGTTTGAAACCGGGCAACCCTGGCAAAACCTTCATTTCGTCCGTGGTAGGCGAGACAGGTGCGGTGTGAAAGCTTCCTGAAAATCACTCCTGCTGCCCATCTTCTCTTTGCTGCCTGACGGCATCATGAAAGAACTTGAGTGTAATCGTATGAGGCATGCTGGTCTCGGTTCCTGCTGGGAGCTCCTCCAGGAGCACACTGGAGCCTGCTGGCAAAGAACTGGCACCCCTGTGCGCAACTAAAATGCAGTTTTCTCCAAAGTAAGGTTAGCTATGAGCTACTGGCGAAGAAGCATGTGTTAAAGGAAGGCTGCAACACTGTTACGTATTTCACGACTCACTGTGCACTCACCTTGGTTGTAACATCTGTGAAAAGGCACTGAATGCCTCCAAATCTTCTGCTGCGTTTGAGTCCCCGGAAGCAAATGGGTTCGTTGGCTTTAAGGCTGTGAACGGGCAGCGGTAATGGCAAAGCCCTTCTCGCTCGACAGCTCTCGTTTGTACAGCATTCAAACGGCTTCAGGAAGGCCGTTGCAGGCATCCTTACATTCCAGGCTGTCGTAGCCAGGAAGGCATTTGGATTCTTTTGAGAAACACCACTGTGCCCCACAAGTGAAACCTGTGGGCTCCTAAATACGTCTCCCTACGGCAGCCTGAAACTATATGTTTAGCTCCAGTATGAAAACAACGGACAGCTTTACTTGAGACAATGCTGGACGTCTGGGACCATCCAGATTCACCAAGGCCTAACTTTTGCCCGGCGGGGGAATGCTCTTCTGCACGTACAGCACTCACCACGTGAAAACCTTTCTTAGCAGAAGGAAGCAGTCTTTCCCTAGTAGTAGAGAGGTAGGCAGAATCTTCAGATAAACCTGCTGTGTCATCAAGCTTAAAAGTCGGACACCGATGGGATCGTTCGTATTCCCCTGCAATGGAAGCTTCTTTCTTTGGGCTTCAAAGCTGCCTGAACAGCGCGAGGGGCCAGCTTCTCTTCACTGCAGGATTGTCGCTGTGGGCCAAGGCTGCGTTCTCTCAATGGCAATAATGTGCTAGCAATTGCTTTCTAGAAACTCATCCAACTGCACTCCAGATTCAGCTCCATACAAATGAAATGTGACCTAAGTCCTCAGCGTAAGGTCCAGTGTTTCACATCAGCAGAGTTGAGTGTGCAGTGGTAGCCACTAAGCCATACTCTGAAAAGGAGTGCCTTGACTCTGCTATGCCCCTGAGGACACATAGGGCAGTGTATCATGCACCAGTTTCTCATGATGACCACTGTGTACTAGAAGACAGGCCGCTGGCTTCTCAGGAACCCTAGGCGCAGTAGGTGCCCGGGAGCACTCTTCACATTCATAGCAAGGGCAACGTACTCCTTTCTGGGATGCCTAGGTAGAGTGTTCCAATCGTCATAGACCCTAGCGAAAGCAGCGCCTGGCAGACTCACTTTGCAAGTGGATCGTCCTCAGTGACAGAAACAGAACTGCACTACTACTGCACAAAGTGCTTGTGATTCAGTCTGGGACACAGGATAGCACTCTCACAGAATAGAAAGCTAACCTTTGCATCCAGCCTGAAGACCATTACATTCTTCACACTTCACACTGTTAAGTATGTGCAGGAGCCTTGATCACCGAGGCCTTCCTAAGGTACTTAAATACTTACCCATTTCATCCTATGCAGAGGTCCCTGTGCCCACAGGAACTCCATGGAAGAGCTCTGTGGGTCCCGTGTGTTTCCTTGAGGTAGTCAGAAACTACTGAGGATAACCTTATGAGCTCAAGTTTGAAACCGGGCATCCCTGGAAAAACCTTCCGTTCGACCGTGGTAGGCGAGACAGGTGCGGTTTGAAAGCTGCCTGAAAATCACTCCTGCTGCCCATCTTCTCTTTGCTGCCTGACGGCATCACGAAAGAACTTGAGTGTAATCGTATGAGGCATGCTGGTCTCGGTTCGTTGCTGGGAGCTCCTCCAGGAGCACACTGGAGCCTGCCGGCAAAGAACTGGCACCCCTGTGCTCAAGTAAAATGCAGATTTCTCCCAAAGTAAGTTTAGCTATGCCCTAGTGGCGAAGAAGCATGTGTTAAAGGAAGGCTGCAACACTGTTACGTATTTCACGACACATTGTGCACTCACCTTGGGTGTAACATCTGTGAAAGGGCACTGAATGCCGTCCAAATCTTCTGCTGCGTTTGAGTTCCAGGAAAAATGGGTTCGTTGGTTTTAAAGCTGTGAACGTGCAGCTGTAATGGAAAGCCCTGCCCGGATCGCTCGACAGCTCTCGTTTGTACAGCATTCAAACGGCTTCACGAACGCCGTTCCAAGCAGCCTTACATTCCATGCTGGCGTAGCCAGGGAGGCATTTGGATTCTTCTGAAAAACACCACTGTGCCTCACAAGTGAAACCTGTGGGCTCCCAAATACGTCTCCTACGGCAGCCTAAAATTATATGTTTAGTTCCAGTATGAAAACAACGGACAGCTTTAGCTGTGACAATGCTGGACTTCTTGGCCATCCAGATTCACCAATGCCTAACTTTTGCTCGGCGGGGGAATGCTCTTCTGAACGTACAGCACTCACCACGTGAAAACCTTTCTAAGCACAAGGGAGCAGTCTTACCCTAGTAGTAGAGAGGTAGGCAGAATCTTCAGATAAACCTGCTGTGTCATCAAGCTTGAAAGTCGGACACCGATGGGAACGTTCGTACTCTCCTGCAATGGAGGCCACTTGCTTTGGGCTTCAAAGCTGCCTGAACAGCCCAAGGGGCCCAACTTCTCTTCACTGCAGGATGCTCGCTGTGGGCCAAGGCTGCGTTCTCTCAAGGGCAATAATGGACTGGCAATTGGTTTCTAAAAACTCATCCAACTGCACTCCAGATTCAGCTCCATACAAACGAAATGTGACCTAAGACCTCAGCGTAAGGTCCAGTTTTTCACATCAGCCGAGTTGAGGGTGCAGTGGTAGCCACGGAGCCATACTCTGAAAAGCAGTGCCTTAATTCTGCTATGCCCCTGAGGACACATAGGGTAGTGTATCGTGCACCAGTTTCTCCTGATGACCACTGTGTGCTAGAAGAGAGGCCGCTGGCTTCTGAGGAACCCTAGGCGCAGTAGCTCCCCGGGAGCACTCTTCACATTCATAGCAAGGGGAACGTACTCCTTTTTGGGATGCCTAGGTAGAGTGTTCCAATCGTCATAGAGCCTAGCGAAAGCAGCGCCTGGCAGACTCTCTTTGCAAGTGGATCGTCCTCAGTGACAGAAACAGAACTGCACTGCTACTGCACAATGTGCCTGTGATTCAATCTGGGACACAGGATAGTCCTCACACAGAAGAGAAAGCTAACCTTTGCATCCAGCCTGAAGACCAGTACATTCTTCACATTTCACACTGTTAAGTATGTGCAGGTGCCATGGTCACCGAGGCCTACCTAAGGTACTGAAATACCCACTTCATCTAACGCAGAGGTCCCTGTGCCCAGAGGAACTCCATGGAAGAGCCCTGTGGGTCCCGTGTGTTTCCTTGCGGTAGTCAGAAACTACTAAGGATAACCTTATGAGCTCAAGTTTGAAACCGGGCAACATTGGCAAAACCTTCATTTCGTCCGTGGTAGGCGAGACAGGTGCGGTTTGAAAGCTTCCTGAAAATCACTCCTGCTGCCCATCTTCTCTTTGCTGCCTGACGGCATCGCGAAAGAACTTGAGTATAATCGTATTAGGCATGCTGGTTTCGGTTCCTTGCTGGGGGCTCCTCCAGGAGCACACTGGAGCCTGCCGGGAAAGAACTGGCACCCCTGTGCTCAACTAAAATGCACATTTCTCCCAAAGTAAGTTTAGCTATGACCTACTGGCGAAGAAGCATGTGTTAAAGGAAGGCTGCAACACTGTTACGTATTTCACGACTCACTGTGCACTCACCTTGGTTGTAACATCTGTGAAAAGTCACTGAATGCCGCCAAATCTTCAGCTGCGTTTGAGTCCCAGGAAGCAAATGGTTTCGTTGGCTTTAAGGCTGTGAACGGGCAGCGGTAATGGCAAAGCCCTGCCCGCATTGCTCGACATCTCTCGTTTGTACAGCATTCAAACGGCTTCAGGAAGGCCGTTCCAAGCATCCTTACATTCCAGGCTGTCGTAGCCAGGAAGGCATTTGGATTCTTTTGAGAAACACCACTGTGCCTCACAAGTGAAACCTGTGGGCTCCTAAATACGTCTCCCTACGGCAGCCTGAAACTATATGTTTAGCTCCAGTATGAAAACAACCGACAGCTTTAGCTGTGACAATGCTGGACTTCTGGGACCATCCAGATTCACCAAGGCCTAACTGTTGCCCGGCGGGGGAATGCTCTTCTGCACGTACAGCACTCACCACGTGAAAACCTTTCTTAGAACAAGGAAGCGGTCTTTTCCTAGTAGTAGAGAGGTAGGCAGAATCTTCAGATAAACCTGCTGTGTCATCAAGCTTGAAAGTCGGACACCGATGGGAACGTTCGTACTCTCCTGCAATGGAGGCCACTTGCTTTGGGCTTCAAAGCTGCCTGAACAGCGCGAGGGGCCAGCTTCTCTTCACTGCAGGATTGTCGCTGTGGGCCAAGGCTGCGTTCTCTCAATGGAAATAATGTGCTAGCAATTGCTTTCGAGAAACTCATCCAACTGCACTCCATTTCAGCTCCATTCAAATGAAAGGTGACCTAGGTCCTCCGCGTAAGGTCCAGTGTTTCACATCAGCAGAATTGAGTGTGCAGTTGTAGCCACGAAGCCATACTCCGAAAAGGAGTGCCTTAACTCTGCTGTGAGCCTGAGGACACATAGAGTAGTGTATCGTGCACCAGTATCATGATGACCACTGTGTGCTAGAAGAGAGGCCGCTGGCTTCTGAGGAACCCTAGGCGCAGTAGGTGCCCGGGAGCACTCTTCACATTCATAGCAAGGGCAACGTACTCCTTTCTGGGATGCCTAGGTAGAGTGTTCCAATCGTCATAGAGCCTAGCGAAAGCAGCGCCTTGCAGACTCTCTTTGCAAGTGGATCGTCCTCAGTGACAGAAACAGAACTGCACTGCTACTGCACAATGTGCTTGTGATTCACTCTGGGACACAGGATAGAACTCTCACAGAATAGAAAGCTAACCTTTGCATCCAGCCTGAAGACCAGTACATTCTTCACACTTCACGCTGTTAAGTATGTGCAGGTGCCATGGTCACCGAGGTCTACCTAAGGTACTGAAATACCCACTTCATCCTACGCAGAGGTCCCTGTGCCCACAGGAACTCCATGGAAGAGCCCTGTGGGTCCCGTGTGTTTCCTTGAGGTAGTCAGAAACTACTGAGGATAGCCTTATGAGCTCAAGTTTGAAACCGGGCAACCCTGGCAAAACCTTCATTTCGTCCGTGGTAGGCGAGACAGGTGCGGTGTGAAAGCTTCCTGAAAATCACTCCTGCTGCCCATCTTCTCTTTGCTGCCTGACGGCATCATGAAAGAACTTGAGTGTAATCGTATGAGGCATGCTGGTCTCGGTTCCTGCTGGGAGCTCCTCCAGGAGCACACTGGAGCCTGCTGGCAAAGAACTGGCACCCCTGTGCGCAACTAAAATGCAGTTTTCTCCAAAGTAAGGTTAGCTATGAGCTACTGGCGAAGAAGCATGTGTTAAAGGAAGGCTGCAACACTGTTACGTATTTCACGACTCACTGTGCACTCACCTTGGTTGTAACATCTGTGAAAAGGCACTGAATGCCTCCAAATCTTCTGCTGCGTTTGAGTCCCCGGAAGCAAATGGGTTCGTTGGCTTTAAGGCTGTGAACGGGCAGCGGTAATGGCAAAGCCCTTCTCGCTCGACAGCTCTCGTTTGTACAGCATTCAAACGGCTTCAGGAAGGCCGTTGCAGGCATCCTTACATTCCAGGCTGTCGTAGCCAGGAAGGCATTTGGATTCTTTTGAGAAACACCACTGTGCCCCACAAGTGAAACCTGTGGGCTCCTAAATACGTCTCCCTACGGCAGCCTGAAACTATATGTTTAGCTCCAGTATGAAAACAACGGACAGCTTTACTTGAGACAATGCTGGACGTCTGGGACCATCCAGATTCACCAAGGCCTAACTTTTGCCCGGCGGGGGAATGCTCTTCTGCACGTACAGCACTCACCACGTGAAAACCTTTCTTAGCAGAAGGAAGCAGTCTTTCCCTAGTAGTAGAGAGGTAGGCAGAATCTTCAGATAAACCTGCTGTTTCATCAAGCTTAAAAGTCGGACACCGATGGGATCGTTCGTATTCCCCTGCAATGGAAGCTTCTTTCTTTGGGCTTCAAAGCTGCCTGAACAGCGCGAGGGGCCAGCTTCTCTTCACTGCAGGATTGTCGCTGTGGGCCAAGGCTGCGTTCTCTCAATGGCAATAATGTGCTAGCAATTGCTTTCTAGAAACTCATCCAACTGCACTCCAGATTCAGCTCCATACAAATGAAATGTGACCTAAGTCCTCAGCGTAAGGTCCAGTGTTTCACATCAGCAGAGTTGAGTGTGCAGTGGTAGCCACTAAGCCATACTCTGAAAAGGAGTGCCTTGACTCTGCTATGCCCCTGAGGACACATAGGGCAGTGTATCATGCACCAGTTTCTCATGATGACCACTGTGTACTAGAAGACAGGCCGCTGGCTTCTCAGGAACCCTAGGCGCAGTAGGTGCCCGGGAGCACTCTTCACATTCATAGCAAGGGCAACGTACTCCTTTCTGGGATGCCTAGGTAGAGTGTTCCAATCGTCATAGACCCTAGCGAAAGCAGCGCCTGGCAGACTCACTTTGCAAGTGGATCGTCCTCAGTGACAGAAACAGAACTGCACTACTACTGCACAAAGTGCTTGTGATTCAGTCTGGGACACAGGATAGCACTCTCACAGAATAGAAAGCTAACCTTTGCATCCAGCCTGAAGACCATTACATTCTTCACACTTCACACTGTTAAGTATGTGCAGGAGCCTTGATCACCGAGGCCTTCCTAAGGTACTTAAATACTTACCCATTTCATCCTATGCAGAGGTCCCTGTGCCCACAGGAACTCCATGGAAGAGCTCTGTGGGTCCCGTGTGTTTCCTTGAGGTAGTCAGAAACTACTGAGGATAACCTTATGAGCTCAAGTTTGAAACCGGGCATCCCTGGAAAAACCTTCCGTTCGACCGTGGTAGGCGAGACAGGTGCGGTTTGAAAGCTGCCTGAAAATCACTCCTGCTGCCCATCTTCTCTTTGCTGCCTGACGGCATCACGAAAGAACTTGAGTGTAATCGTATGAGGCATGCTGGTCTCGGTTCGTTGCTGGGAGCTCCTCCAGGAGCACACTGGAGCCTGCCGGCAAAGAACTGGCACCCCTGTGCCAAGTAAAATGCAGATTTCTCCCAAAGTAATTTTAGCTATGCCCTAGTGGCGAAGAAGCATGTGTTAAAGGAAGGCTGCAACACTGTTACGTATTTCACGACTCATTGTGCACTCACCTTGGTTGTAACATCTGTGAAAGGGCACTGAATGCCGTCCAAATCTTCTGCTGCGTTTGAGTTCCAGGAAAAATGGGTTCGTTGGTTTTAAAGCTGTGAACGTACAGCTGTAATGGAAAGCCCTGCCCGGATAGCTCGACAGCTCTCGTTTGTACAGCATTCAAACGGCTTCACGAACACCGTTCCAAGCAGCCTTACATTCCATGCTGGCGTAGCCAGGGAGGCATTTGGATTCTTCTGAAAAACACCACTGTGCCTCACAAGTGAAACCTGTGGGCTCCCAAATACGTCTCCTACGGCAGCCTAAAATTATATGTTTAGTTCCAGTATGAAAACAACGGACAGCTTTAGCTGTGACAATGCTGGACTTCTTGGCCATTCAGATTCACCAATGCCTAACTTTTGCTCGGCGGGGGAATGCTCTTCTGAACGTACAGCACTCACCACGTGAAAACCTTTCTAAGCACAAGGAAGCAGTCTTAGCCTAGTAGTAGAGAGGTAGGCAGAATCTTCAGATAAACATGCTGTGTAATCAAGCTTGAAAGTCGGACACCGATGGGAACGTTCGTACTCTCCTGCAATGGAGGCCACTTGCTTTGGGCTTCAAAGCTGCCTGAACAGCCCAAGGGGCCCAACTTCTCTTCACTGCAGGATGCTCGCTGTGGGCCAAGGCTGCGTTCTCTCAAAGGCAATAATGGACTGGCAATTGGTTTCTAAAAACTCATCCAACTGCACTCCAGATTCAGCTCCATACAAACGAAATGTGACCTAAGACCTCAGCGTAAGGTCCAGTGTTTCACATCAGCCGAGTTGAGTGTGCAGTGGTAGCCACGGAGCCATACTCTGAGAAGCAGTGCCTTAACTCTGCTATGCCCCTGAGGACACATAGGGTAGTGTATCGTGCACCAGTATCATGATGACCACTGTGTGCTAGAAGAGAGGCCGCTGGCTTCTGAGGAACCCTAGGCGCAGTAGGTGCCCGGGAGCACTCTTCACATTCATAGCAAGGGCAACGTACTCCTTTCTGGGATGCCTAGGTAGAGTGTTCCAATCGTCATAGAGCCTAGCGAAAGCAGCGCCTTGCAGACTCTCTTTGCAAGTGGATCGTCCTCAGTGACAGAAACAGAACTGCACTGCTACGGCACAATGTGCTTGTGATTCAGTCTGGGACACAGGATAGAACTCTCACAGAATAGAAAGCTATCCTTTGCATCCAGCCTGAAGACCAGTACATTCTTCACACTTCACGCTGTTAAGTATGTGCAGGTGCCATGGTCACCGAGGTCTACCTAAGGTACTGAAATACCCACTTCATCCTATGCAGAGGTCCCTGTGCCCACAGGAACTCCATGGAAGAGCCCTGTGGGTCCCGTGTGTTTCCTTGAGGTAGTCAGAAACTACTGAGGATAGCCTTATGAGCTCAAGTTTGAAACCGGGCAACCCTGGCAAAACCTTCATTTCGTCCGTGGTAGGCGAGACAGGTGCGGTTTGAAAGCTTCCTGAAAATCACTCCTGCTGCCCATCTTCTCTTTGCTGCCTGACGGCATCACGAAAGAACTTGAGTGTAATCGTATGAGGCATGCTGGTCTCGGTTCCTGCTGGGAGCTCCTCCAGGAGCACACTGGAGCCTGCTGGCAAAGAACTGGCACCCCTGTGCGCAACTAAAATGCAGTTTTCTCCAAAGTAAGTTTAGCTATGAGCTACTGGCGAAGAAGCATGTGTTAAAGGAAGGCTGCAACACTGTTACGTATTTCACGACTCACTGTGCACTCACCTTGGTTGTAACATCTGTGAAAAGGCACTGAATGCCTCCAAATCTTCTGCTGCGTTTGAGTCCCCGGAAGCAAATGGGTTCGTTGGCTTTAAGGCTGTGAACGGGCAGCGGTAATGGCAAAGCCCTTCTCGCTCGACAGCTCTCGTTTGTACAGCATTCAAACGGCTTCAGGAAGGCCGTTGCAGGCATCCTTACATTCCAGGCTGTCGTAGCCAGGAAGGCATTTGGATTCTTTTGAGAAACACCACTGTGCCCCACAAGTGAAACCTGTGGGCTCCTAAATACGTCTCCCTACGGCAGCCTGAAACTATATGTTTAGCTCCAGTATGAAAACAACGGACAGCTTTACTTGAGACAATGCTGGACGTCTGGGACCATCCAGATTCACCAAGGCCTAACATTTGCCCGGCGGGGGAATGCTCTTCTGCACGTACAGCACTCACCACGTGAAAACCTTTCTTAGCAGAAGGAAGCAGTCTTTCCCTAGTAGTAGAGAGGTAGGCAGAATCTTCAGATAAACCTGCTGTGTCATCAAGCTTGAAAGTCGGACACCGATGGGATCGTTCGTATTCCCCTGCAATGGAAGCTTCTTTCTTTGGGCTTCAAAGCTGCCTGAACAGCGCGAGGGGCCAGCTTCTCTTCACTGCAGGATTGTCGCTGTGGGCCAAGGCTGCGTTCTCTCAATGGCAATAATGTGCTAGCAATTGCTTTCTAGAAACTCATCCAACTGCACTCCAGATTCAGCTCCATACAAATGAAATGTGACCTAAGTCCTCAGCGTAAGGTCCAGTGTTTCACATCAGCAGAGTTGAGTGTGCAGTGGTAGCCACTAAGCCATACTCTGAAAAGGAGTGCCTTGACTCTGCTATGCCCCTGAGGACACATAGGGCAGTGTATCATGCACCAGTTTCTCATGATGACCACTGTGTACTAGAAGACAGGCCGCTGGCTTCTCAGGAACCCTAGGCGCAGTAGGTGCCCGGGAGCACTCTTCACATTCATAGCAAGGGCAACGTACTCCTTTCTGGGATGCCTAGGTAGAGTGTTCCAATCGTCATAGACCCTAGCGAAAGCAGCGCCTGGCATACTCACTTTGCAAGTGGATCGTCCTCAGTGACAGAAACAGAACTGCACTACTACTGCACAAAGTGCTTGTGATTCAGTCTGGGACACAGGAGAGCACTCTCACAGAATAGAAAGCTAACCTTTGCATCCAGCCTGAAGACCATTACATTCTTCACACTTCACACTGTTAAGTATGTGCAGGAGCCTTGATCACCGAGGCCTTCCTAAGGTACTTAAATACTTACCCATTTCATCCTATGCAGAGGTCCCTGTGCCCACAGGAACTCCATGGAAGAGCTCTGTGGGTCCCGTGTGTTTCCTTGAGGTAGTCAGAAACTACTGAGGATAACCTTATGAGCTCAAGTTTGAAACCGGGCATCCCTGGAAAAACCTTCCGTTCGACCGTGGTAGGCGAGACAGGTGCGGTTTGAAAGCTGCCTGAAAATCACTCCTGCTGCCCATCTTCTCTTTGCTGCCTGACGGCATCACGAAAGAACTTGAGTGTAATCGTATGAGGCATGCTGGTCTCGGTTCGTTGCTGGGAGCTCCTCCAGGAGCACACTGGAGCCTGCCGGCAAAGAACTGGCACCCCTGTGCCAAGTAAAATGCAGATTTCTCCCAAAGTAATTTTAGCTATGCTCTAGTGGCGAAGAAGCATGTGTTAAAGGAAGGCTGCAACACTGTTACGTATTTCACGACTCATTGTGCACTCACCTTGGTTGTAACATCTGTGAAAGGGCACTGAATGCCGTCCAAATCTTCTGCTGCGTTTGAGTTCCAGGAAAAATGGGTTCGTTGGTTTTAAAGCTGTGAACGTGCAGCTGTAATGGAAAGCCCTGCCCGGATAGCTCGACAGCTCTCGTTTGTACAGCATTCAAACGGCTTCACGAACACCGTTCCAAGCAGCCTTACATTCCATGCTGGCGTAGCCAGGGAGGCATTTGGATTCTTCTGAAAAACACCACTGTGCCTCACAAGTGAAACCTGTGGGCTCCCAAATACGTCTCCTACGGCAGCCTAAAATTATATGTTTAGTTCCAGTATGAAAACAACGGACAGCTTTAGCTGTGACAATGCTGGACTTCTTGGCCATTCAGATTCACCAATGCCTAACTTTTGCTCGGCGGGGGAATGCTCTTCTGAACGTACAGCACTCACCACGTGAAAACCTTTCTAAGCACAAGGAAGCAGTCTTAGCCTAGTAGTAGAGAGGTAGGCAGAATCTTCAGATAAACATGCTGTGTAATCAAGCTTGAAAGTCGGACACCGATGGGAACGTTCGTACTCTCCTGCAATGGAGGCCACTTGCTTTGGGCTTCAAAGCTGCCTGAACAGCCCAAGGGGCCCAACTTCTCTTCACTGCAGGATGCTCGCTGTGGGCCAAGGCTGCGTTCTCTCAAAGGCAATAATGGACTGGCAATTGGTTTCTAAAAACTCATCCAACTGCACTCCAGATTCAGCTCCATACAAACGAAATGTGACCTAAGACCTCAGCGTAAGGTCCAGTGTTTCACATCAGCCGAGTTGAGTGTGCAGTGGTAGCCACGGAGCCATACTCTGAGAAGCAGTGCCTTAACTCTGCTATGCCCCTGAGGACACATAGGGTAGTGTATCGTGCACCAGTATCATGATGACCACTGTGTGCTAGAAGAGAGGCCGCTGGCTTCTGAGGAACCCTAGGCGCAGTAGGTGCCCGGGAGCACTCTTCACATTCATAGCAAGGGCAACGTACTCCTTTCTGGGATGCCTAGGTAGAGTGTTCCAATCGTCATAGAGCCTAGCGAAAGCAGCGCCTTGCAGACTCTCTTTGCAAGTGGATCGTCCTCAGTGACAGAAACAGAACTGCACTGCTACGGCACAATGTGCTTGTGATTCAGTCTGGGACACAGGATAGAACTCTCACAGAATAGAAAGCTATCCTTTGCATCCAGCCTGAAGACCAGTACATTCTTCACACTTCACGCTGTTAAGTATGTGCAGGTGCCATGGTCACCGAGGTCTACCTAAGGTACTGAAATACCCACTTCATCCTATGCAGAGGTCCCTGTGCCCACAGGAACTCCATGGAAGAGCCCTGTGGGTCCCGTGTGTTTCCTTGAGGTAGTCAGAAACTACTGAGGATAGCCTTATGAGCTCAAGTTTGAAACCGGGCAACCCTGGCAAAACCTTCATTTCGTCCGTGGTAGGCGAGACAGGTGCGGTTTGAAAGCTTCCTGAAAATCACTCCTGCTGCCCATCTTCTCTTTGCTGCCTGACGGCATCACGAAAGAACTTGAGTGTAATCGTATGAGGCATGCTGGTCTCGGTTCCTGCTGGGAGCTCCTCCAGGAGCACACTGGAGCCTGCTGGCAAAGAACTGGCACCCCTGTGCGCAACTAAAATGCAGTTTTCTCCAAAGTAAGTTTAGCTATGAGCTACTGGCGAAGAAGCATGTGTTAAAGGAAGGCTGCAACACTGTTACGTATTTCACGACTCACTGTGCACTCACCTTGGTTGTAACATCTGTGAAAAGGCACTGAATGCCTCCAAATCTTCTGCTGCGTTTGAGTCCCCGGAAGCAAATGGGTTCGTTGGCTTTAAGGCTGTGAACGGGCAGCGGTAATGGCAAAGCCCTTCTCGCTCGACAGCTCTCGTTTGTACAGCATTCAAACGGCTTCAGGAAGGCCGTTGCAGGCATCCTTACATTCCAGGCTGTCGTAGCCAGGAAGGCATTTGGATTCTTTTGAGAAACACCACTGTGCCCCACAAGTGAAACCTGTGGGCTCCTAAATACGTCTCCCTACGGCAGCCTGAAACTATATGTTTAGCTCCAGTATGAAAACAACGGACAGCTTTACTTGAGACAATGCTGGACGTCTGGGACCATCCAGATTCACCAAGGCCTAACATTTGCCCGGCGGGGGAATGCTCTTCTGCACGTACAGCACTCACCACGTGAAAACCTTTCTTAGCAGAAGGAAGCAGTCTTTCCCTAGTAGTAGAGAGGTAGGCAGAATCTTCAGATAAACCTGCTGTGTCATCAAGCTTGAAAGTCGGACACCGATGGGATCGTTCGTATTCCCCTGCAATGGAAGCTTCTTTCTTTGGGCTTCAAAGCTGCCTGAACAGCGCGAGGGGCCAGCTTCTCTTCACTGCAGGATTGTCGCTGTGGGCCAAGGCTGCGTTCTCTCAATGGCAATAATGTGCTAGCAATTGCTTTCTAGAAACTCATCCAACTGCACTCCAGATTCAGCTCCATACAAATGAAATGTGACCTAAGTCCTCAGCGTAAGGTCCAGTGTTTCACATCAGCAGAGTTGAGTGTGCAGTGGTAGCCACTAAGCCATACTCTGAAAAGGAGTGCCTTGACTCTGCTATGCCCCTGAGGACACATAGGGCAGTGTATCATGCACCAGTTTCTCATGATGACCACTGTGTACTAGAAGACAGGCCGCTGGCTTCTCAGGAACCCTAGGCGCAGTAGGTGCCCGGGAGCACTCTTCACATTCATAGCAAGGGCAACGTACTACTTTCTGGGATGCCTAGGTAGAGTGTTCCAATCGTCATAGACCCTAGCGAAAGCAGCGCCTGGCAGACTCACTTTGCAAGTGGATCGTCCTCAGTGACAGAAACAGAACTGCACTACTACTGCACAAAGTGCTTGTGATTCAGTCTGGGACACAGGAGAGCACTCTCACAGAATAGAAAGCTAACCTTTGCATCCAGCCTGAAGACCATTACATTCTTCACACTTCACACTGTTAAGTATGTGCAGGAGCCTTGATCACCGAGGGCTTCCTAAGGTACTTAAATACTTACCCATTTCATCCTATGCAGAGGTCCCTGTGCCCACAGGAACTCCATGGAAGAGCTCTGTGGGTCCCGTGTGTTTCCTTGAGGTAGTCAGAAACTACTGAGGATAACCTTATGAGCTCAAGTTTGAAACCGGGCATCCCTGGAAAAACCTTCCGTTCGACCGTGGTAGGCGAGACAGGTGCGGTTTGAAAGCTGCCTGAAAATCACTCCTGCTGCCCATCTTCTCTTTGCTGCCTGACGGCATCACGAAAGAACTTGAGTGTAATCGTATGAGGCATGCTGGTCTCGGTTCGTTGCTGGGAGCTCCTCCAGGAGCACACTGGAGCCTGCCGGCAAAGAACTGGCACCCCTGTGCCAAGTAAAATGCAGATTTCTCCCAAAGTAATTTTAGCTATGCCCTAGTGGCGAAGAAGCATGTGTTAAAGGAAGGCTGCAACACTGTTACGTATTTCACGACTCATTGTGCACTCACCTTGGTTGTAACATCTGTGAAAGGGCACTGAATGCCGTCCAAATCTTCTGCTGCGTTTGAGTTCCAGGAAAAATGGGTTCGTTGGTTTTAAAGCTGTGAAGGTGCAGCTGTAATGGAAAGCCCTGCCCGGATAGCTCGACAGCTCTCGTTTGTACAGCATTCAAACGGCTTCACGAACACCGTTCCAAGCAGCCTTACATTCCATGCTGGCGTAGCCAGGGAGGCATTTGGATTCTTCTGAAAAACACCACTGTGCCTCACAAGTGAAACCTGTGGGCTCCCAAATACGTCTCCTACGGCAGCCTAAAATTATATGTTTAGTTCCAGTATGAAAACAACGGACAGCTTTAGCTGTGACAATGCTGGACTTCTTGGCCATTCAGATTCACCAATGCCTAACTTTTGCTCGGCGGGGGAATGCTCTTCTGAACGTACAGCACTCACCACGTGAAAACCTTTCTAAGCACAAGGAAGCAGTCTTAGCCTAGTAGTAGAGAGGTAGGCAGAATCTTCAGATAAACATGCTGTGTAATCAAGCTTGAAAGTCGGACACCGATGGGAACGTTCGTACTCTCCTGCAATGGAGGCCACTTGCTTTGGGCTTCAAAGCTGCCTGAACAGCCCAAGGGGCCCAACTTCTCTTCACTGCAGGATGCTCGCTGTGGGCCAAGGCTGCGTTCTCTCAAAGGCAATAATGGACTGGCAATTGGTTTCTAAAAACTCATCCAACTGCACTCCAGATTCAGCTCCATACAAACGAAATGTGACCTAAGACCTCAGCGTAAGGTCCAGTGTTTCATATCAGCCGAGTTGAGTGTGCAGTGGTAGCCACGGAGCCATACTCTGAGAAGCAGTGCCTTAACTCTGCTATGCCCCTGAGGACACATAGGGTAGTGTATCGTGCACCAGTATCATGATGACCACTGTGTGCTAGAAGAGAGGCCGCTGGCTTCTGAGGAACCCTAGGCGCAGTAGGTGCCCGGGAGCACTCTTCACATTCATAGCAAGGGCAACGTACTCCTTTCTGGGATGCCTAGGTAGAGTGTTCCAATCGTCATAGAGCCTAGCGAAAGCAGCGCCTTGCAGACTCTCTTTGCAAGTGGATCGTCCTCAGTGACAGAAACAGAACTGCACTGCTACGGCACAATGTGCTTGTTATTCAGTCTGGGACACAGGATAGAACTCTCACAGAATAGAAAGCTATCCTTTGCATCCAGCCTGAAGACCAGTACATTCTTCACACTTCACGCTGTTAAGTATGTGCAGGTGCCATGGTCACCGAGGTCTACCTAAGGTACTGAAATACCCACTTCATCCTACGCAGAGGTCCCTGTGCCCACAGGAACTCCATGGAAGAGCCCTGTGGGTCCCGTGTGTTTCCTTGAGGTAGTCAGAAACTACTGAGGATAGCCTTATGAGCTCAAGTTTGAAACCGGGCAACCCTGGCAAAACCTTCATTTCGTCCGTGGTAGGCGAGACAGGTGCGGTTTGAAAGCTTCCTGAAAATCACTCCTGCTGCCCATCTTCTCTTTGCTGCCTGACGGCATCACGAAAGAACTTGAGTGTAATCGTATGAGGCATGCTGGTCTCGGTTCCTGCTGGGAGCTCCTCCAGGAGCACACTGGAGCCTGCTGGCAAAGAACTGGCACCCCTGTGCGCAACTAAAATGCAGTTTTCTCCAAAGTAAGTTTAGCTATGAGCTACTGGCGAAGAAGCATGTGTTAAAGGAAGGCTGCAACACTGTTACGTATTTCACGACTCACTGTGCACTCACCTTGGTTGTAACATCTGTGAAAAGGCACTGAATGCCTCCAAATCTTCTGCTGCGTTTGAGTCCCCGGAAGCAAATGGGTTCGTTGGCTTTAAGGCTGTGAACGGGCAGCGGTAATGGCAAAGCCCTTCTCGCTCGACAGCTCTCGTTTGTACAGCATTCAAACGGCTTCAGGAAGGCCGTTGCAGGCATCCTTACATTCCAGGCTGTCGTAGCCAGGAAGGCATTTGGATTATTTTGAGAAACACCACTGTGCCCCACAAGTGAAACCTGTGGGCTCCTAAATACGTCTCCCTACGGCAGCCTGAAACTATATGTTTAGCTCCAGTATGAAAACAACCGACAGCTTTAGCTGTGACAATGCTGGACTTCTGGGACCATCCAGATTCACCAAGGCCTAACTGTTGCCCGGCGGGGGAATGCTCTTCTGCACGTACAGCACTCACCACGTGAAAACCTTTCTTAGAACAAGGAAGCGGTCTTTTCCTAGTAGTAGAGAGGTAGGCAGAATCTTCAGATAAACCTGCTGTGTCATCAAGCTTGAAAGTCGGACACCGATGGGAACGTTCGTACTCTCCTGCAATGGAGGCCACTTGCTTTGGGCTTCAAAGCTGCCTGAACAGCGCGAGGGGCCAGCTTCTCTTCACTGCAGGATTGTCGCTGTGGGCCAAGGCTGCGTTCTCTCAATGGAAATAATGTGCTAGCAATTGCTTTCTAGAAACTCATCCAACTGCACTCCATTTCAGCTCCATTCAAATGAAAGGTGACCTAGGTCCTCCGCGTAAGGTCCAGTGTTTCACATCAGCAGAATTGAGTGTGCAGTTGTAGCCACGAAGCCATACTCTGAAAAGGAGTGCCTTAACTCTGCTGTGAGCCTGAGGACACATAGAGTAGTGTATCGTGCACCAGTATCATGATGACCACTGTGTGCTAGAAGAGAGGCCGCTGGCTTCTGAGGAACCCTAGGCGCAGTAGGTGCCCGGGAGCACTCTTCACATTCATAGCAAGGGCAACGTACTCCTTTCTGGGATGCCTAGGTAGAGTGTTCCAATCGTCATAGAGCCTAGCGAAAGCAGCGCCTGGCAGACTCTCTTTGCAAGTGGATCGTCCTCAGTGACAGAAACAGAACTGCAGTGTTACTGCACAATGTGCTTGTGATTCAGTCTGGGACACAGGATAGCACTCTCACAGACTAGAAAGCTAACCTTTGCATCCAGCCTGAAGACCAGTACATTCTTCACACTTCACGCTGTTAAGTATGTGCAGGAGCCTTGATCACCGAGGCCTTCCTAAGGTACTGAAATACTTACCCATTTCATCCTATGCAGAGGTCCCTGTGCCCACAGGAACTCCATGGAAGAGCCCTGTGGGTCCCGTGTGTTTCCTTGAGGTAGTCAGAAACTACTGAGGATAACCTTATGAGCTCAAGTTTGAAACCGGGCATCCCTGGAAAAACCTTCCGTTCGACCGTGGTAGGCGAGACAGGTGCGGTTTGAAAGCTGCCTGAAAATCACTCCTGCTGCCCATCTTCTCTTTGCTGCCTGACGGCATCACGAAAGAACTTGAGTGTAATCGTATGAGGCATGCTGGTCTCGGTTCGTTGCTGGGAGCTCCTCCAGGAGCACACTGGAGCCTGCCGGCAAAGAACTGGCACCCCTGTGCTCAAGTAAAATGCAGATTTCTCCCAAAGTAAGTTTAGCTATGCCCTAGTGGCGAAGAAGCATGTGTTAAAGGAAGGCTGCAACACTGTTACGTATTTCACGACACATTGTGCACTCACCTTGGGTGTAACATCTGTGAAAGGGCACTGAATGCCGTCCAAATCTTCTGCTGCGTTTGAGTTCCAGGAAAAATGGGTTCGTTGGTTTTAAAGCTGTGAACGTGCAGCTGTAATGGAAAGCCCTGCCCGGATCGCTCGACAGCTCTCGTTTGTACAGCATTCAAACGGCTTCACGAACGCCGTTCCAAGCAGCCTTACATTCCATGCTGGCGTAGCCAGGGAGGCATTTGGATTCTTCTGAAAAACACCACTGTGCCTCACAAGTGAAACCTGTGGGCTCCCAAATACGTCTCCTACGGCAGCCTAAAATTATATGTTTAGTTCCAGTATGAAAACAACGGACAGCTTTAGCTGTGACAATGCTGGACTTCTTGGCCATCCAGATTCACCAATGCCTAACTTTTGCTCGGCGGGGGAATGCTCTTCTGAACGTACAGCACTCACCACGTGAAAACCTTTCTAAGCACAAGGGAGCAGTCTTACCCTAGTAGTAGAGAGGTAGGCAGAATCTTCAGATAAACCTGCTGTGTCATCAAGCTTGAAAGTCGGACACCGATGGGAACGTTCGTACTCTCCTGCAATGGAGGCCACTTGCTTTGGGCTTCAAAGCTGCCTGAACAGCCCTAGGGGCCCTACGTCTCTTCACTGCACGATGCTCGCTGTGGGCCAAGGCTGCGTTCTCTCAAAGGCAATAATGTACTGGCAATTGGTTTCTAAAAACTCATCCAACTGCACTCCAGATTCAGCTCCATACCAACGAAATGTGACCTAAGACCTCAGCGTAAGGTCCAGTGTTTCCATCAGCAGAGTTGATTGTGCAGTGGTAGCCACGGAGCCATACTCTGAGAAGCAGTGCCTTAACTCTGCTATGCCCCTGAGGACACATAGGGTAGTGTATCGTGCACCAGTATCATGATGACCACTGTGTGCTAGAAGAGAGGCCGCTGGCTTCTGAGGAACCCTAGGCGCAGTAGGTGCCCGGGAGCACTCTTCACATTCATAGCAAGGGCAACGTACTCCTTTCTGGGATGCCTAGGTAGAGTGTTCCAATCGTCATAGAGCCTAGCGAAAGCAGCACCTTGCAGACTCTCTTTGCAAGTGGATCGTCCTCAGTGACAGAAACAGAACTGCACTGCTACGGCACAATGTGCTTGTGATTCAGTCTGGGACACAGGATAGAACTCTCACAGAATAGAAAGCTAACCTTTGCATCCAGCCTGAAGACCAGTACATTCTTCACACTTCACGCTGTTAAGTATGTGCAGGTGCCATGGTCACCGAGGTCTACCTAAGGTACTGAAATACCCACTTCATCCTACGCAGAGGTCCCTGTGCCCACAGGAACTCCATGGAAGAGCCCTGTGGGTCCCGTGTGTTTCCTTGAGGTAGTCAGAAACTACTGAGGATAGCCTTATGAGCTCAAGTTTGAAACCGGGCAACCCTGGCAAAACCTTCATTTCGTCCGTGGTAGGCGAGACAGGTGCGGTTTGAAAGCTTCCTGAAAATCACTCCTGCTGCCCATCTTCTCTTTGCTGCCTGACGGCATCACGAAAGAACTTGAGTGTAATCGTATGAGGCATGCTGGTCTCGGTTCCTGCTGGGAGCTCCTCCAGGAGCACACTGGAGCCTGCTGGCAAAGAACTGGCACCCCTGTGCGCAACTAAAATGCAGTTTTCTCCAAAGTAAGTTTAGCTATGAGCTACTGGCGAAGAAGCATGTGTTAAAGGAAGGCTGCAACACTGTTACGTATTTCACGACTCACTGTGCACTCACCTTGGTTGTAACATCTGTGAAAAGGCACTGAATGCCTCCAAATCTTCTGCTGCGTTTGAGTCCCAGGAAGCAAATGGGTTCGTTGGCTTTAAGGCTGTGAACGGGCAGCGGTAATGGCAAAGCCCTTCTCGCTCGACAGCTCTCGTTTGTACAGCATTCAAACGGCTTCAGGAAGGCCGTTCCAGGCATCCTTACATTCCAGGCTGTCGTAGCCAGGAAGGCATTTGGATTCTTTTGAGAAACACCACTGTGCCCCACAAGTGAAACCTGTGGGCTCCTAAATACGTCTCCCTACGGCAGCCTGAAACTATATGTTTAGCTCCAGTATGAAAACAACGGACAGCTTTACTTGAGACAATGCTGGACGTCTGGGACCATCCAGATTCACCAAGGCCTAACATGTGCCCGGCGGGGGAATGCTCTTCTGCACGTACAGCACTCACCACGTGAAAACCTTTCTTAGCAGAAGGAAGCAGTCTTTCCCTAGTAGTAGAGAGGTAGGCAGAATCTTCAGATAAACCTGCTGTGTCATCAAGCTTGAAAGTCGGACACCGATGGGATCGTTCGTATTCCCCTGCAATGGAAGCTTCTTTCTTTGGGCTTCAAAGCTGCCTGAACAGCGCGAGGGGCCAGCTTCTCTTCACTGCAGGATTGTCGCTGTGGGCCAAGGCTGCGTTCTCTCAATGGCAATAATGTGCTAGCAATTGCTTTCTAGAAACTCATCCAACTGCACTCCAGATTCAGCTCCATACAAATGAAATGTGACCTAAGTCCTCAGCGTAAGGTCCAGTGTTTCACATCAGCAGAGTTGAGTGTGCAGTGGTAGCCACTAAGCCATACTCTGAAAAGGAGTGCCTTGACTCTGCTATGCCCCTGAGGACACATAGGGCAGTGTATCATGCACCAGTTTCTCATGATGACCACTGTGTGCTAGAAGACAGGCCGCTGGCTTCTCAGGAACCCTAGGCGCAGTAGGTGCCCGGGAGCACTCTTCACATTCATAGCAAGGGCAACGTACTCCTTTCTGGGATGCCTAGGTAGAGTGTTCCAATCGTCATAGACCCTAGCGAAACCAGCGCCTGGCAGACTCACTTTGCAAGTGGATCGTCCTCAGTGACAGAAACAGAACTGCACTACTACTGCACAAAGTGCTTGTGATTCAGTCTGGGACACAGGATAGCACTCTCACAGAATAGAAAGCTAACCTTTGCATCCAGCCTGAGGACCAGTACATTCTTCACACGTCACGCTGTTAAGTATGTGCAGGAGCCTTGATCACCGAGGCCTTCCTAAGGTACTAAAATACTTACCCATTTCATCCTATGCAGAGGTCCCTGTGCCCACAGGAACTCCATGGAAGAGCCCTGTGGGTCCCGTGTGTTTCCTTGAGGTAGTCAGAAACTACTGAGGATAACCTTATGAGCTCAAGTTTGAAACCGGGCATCCCTGGAAAAACCTTCCATTCGACCGTGGTAGGCGAGACAGGTGCGGTTTGAAAGCTGCCTGAAAATCACTCCTGCTGCCCATCTTCTCTTTGCTGCCTGACGGCATCACGAAAGAACTTGAGTGTAATCGTATGAGGCATGCTGGTCTCGGTTCGTTGCTGGGAGCTCCTCCAGGAGCACACTGGAGCCTGCCGGCAAAGAACTGGCACCCCTGTGCTCAAGTAAAATGCAGATTTCTCCCAAAGTAAGTTTAGCTATGCCCTAGTGGCGAAGAAGCATGTGTTAAAGGAAGGCTGCAACACTGTTACGTATTTCACGACACATTGTGCACTCACCTTGGGTGTAACATCTGTGAAAGGGCACTGAATGCCGTCCAAATCTTCTGCTGCGTTTGAGTTCCAGGAAAAATGGGTTCGTTGGTTTTAAAGCTGTGAACGTGCAGCTGTAATGGAAAGCCCTGCCCGGATCGCTCGACAGCTCTCGTTTGTACAGCATTCAAACGGCTTCACGAACGCCGTTCCAAGCAGCCTTACATTCCATGCTGGCGTAGCCAGGGAGGCATTTGGATTCTTCTGAAAAACACCACTGTGCCTCACAAGTGAAACCTGTGGGCTCCCAAATACGTCTCCTACGGCAGCCTAAAATTATATGTTTAGTTCCAGTATGAAAACAACGGACAGCTTTAGCTGTGACAATGCTGGACTTCTTGGCCATCCAGATTCACCAATGCCTAACTTTTGCTCGGCGGGGGAATGCTCTTCTGAACGTACAGCACTCACCACGTGAAAACCTTTCTAAGCACAAGGGAGCAGTCTTACCCTAGTAGTAGAGAGGTAGGCAGAATCTTCAGATAAACCTGCTGTGTCATCAAGCTTGAAAGTCGGACACCGATGGGAACGTTCGTACTCTCCTGCAATGGAGGCCACTTGCTTTGGGCTTCAAAGCTGCCTGAACAGCCCTAGGGGCCCTACGTCTCTTCACTGCACGATGCTCGCTGTGGGCCAAGGCTGCGTTCTCTCAAAGGCAATAATGTACTGGCAATTGGTTTCTAAAAACTCATCCAACTGCACTCCAGATTCAGCTCCATACCAACGAAATGTGACCTAAGACCTCAGCGTAAGGTCCAGTGTTTCCCTCAGCAGAGTTGATTGTGCAGTGGTAGCCACGGAGCCATACTCTGAGAAGCAGTGCCTTAACTCTGCTATGCCCCTGAGGACACATAGGGTAGTGTATCGTGCACCAGTATCATGATGACCACTGTGTGCTAGAAGAGAGGCCGCTGGCTTCTGAGGAACCCTAGGCGCAGTAGGTGCCCGGGAGCACTCTTCACATTCATAGCAAGGGCAACGTACTCCTTTCTGGGATGCCTAGGTAGAGTGTTCCAATCGTCATAGAGCCTAGCGAAAGCAGCGCCTTGCAGACTCTCTTTGCAAGTGGATCGTCCTCAGTGACAGAAACAGAACTGCACTGCTACGGCACAATGTGCTTGTGATTCAGTCTGGGACACAGGATAGAACTCTCACAGAATAGAAAGCTAACCTTTGCATCCAGCCTGAAGACCAGTACATTCTTCACACTTCACGCTGTTAAGTATGTGCAGGTGCCATGGTCACCGAGGTCTACCTAAGGTACTGAAATACCCACTTCATCCTACGCAGAGGTCCCTGTGCCCACAGGAACTCCATGGAAGAGCCCTGTGGGTCCCGTGTGTTTCCTTGAGGTAGTCAGAAACTACTGAGGATAGCCTTATGAGCTCAAGTTTGAAACCGGGCAACCCTGGCAAAACCTTCATTTCGTCCGTGGTAGGCGAGACAGGTGCGGTGTGAAAGCTTCCTGAAAATCACTCCTGCTGCCCATCTTCTCTTTGCTGCCTGACGGCATCACGAAAGAACTTGAGTGTAATCGTATGAGGCATGCTGGTCTCGGTTCCTGCTGGGAGCTCCTCCAGGAGCACACTGGAGCCTGCTGGCAAAGAACTGGCACCCCTGTGCGCAACTAAAATGCAGTTTTCTCCAAAGTAAGTTTAGCTATGAGCTACTGGCGAAGAAGCATGTGTTAAAGGAAGGCTGCAACACTGTTACGTATTTCACGACTCACTGTGCACTCACCTTGGTTGTAACATCTGTGAAAAGGCACTGAATGCCTCCAAATCTTCTGCTGCGTTTGAGTCCCAGGAAGCAAATGGGTTCGTTGGCTTTAAGGCTGTGAACGGGCAGCGGTAATGGCAAAGCCCTTCTCGCTCGACAGCTCTCGTTTGTACAGCATTCAAACGGCTTCAGGAAGGCCGTTCCAGGCATCCTTACATTCCAGGCTGTCGTAGCCAGGAAGGCATTTGGATTCTTTTGAGAAACACCACTGTGCCCCACAAGTGAAACCTGTGGGCTCCTAAATACGTCTCCCTACGGCAGCCTGAAACTATATGTTTAGCTCCAGTATGAAAACAACGGACAGCTTTACTTGAGACAATGCTGGACGTCTGGGACCATCCAGATTCACCAAGGCCTAACATGTGCCCGGCGGGGGAATGCTCTTCTGCACGTACAGCACTCACCACGTGAAAACCTTTCTTAGCAGAAGGAAGCAGTCTTTCCCTAGTAGTAGAGAGGTAGGCAGAATCTTCAGATAAACCTGCTGTGTCATCAAGCTTGAAAGTCGGACACCGATGGGATCGTTCGTATTCCCCTGCAATGGAAGCTTCTTTCTTTGGGCTTCAAAGCTGCCTGAACAGCGCGAGGGGCCAGCTTCTCTTCACTGCAGGATTGTCGCTGTGGGCCAAGGCTGCGTTCTCTCAATGGCAATAATGTGCTAGCAATTGCTTTCTAGAAACTCATCCAACTGCACTCCAGATTCAGCTCCATACAAATGAAATGTGACCTAAGTCCTCAGCGTAAGGTCCAGTGTTTCACATCAGCAGAGTTGAGTGTGCAGTGGTAGCCACTAAGCCATACTCTGAAAAGGAGTGCCTTGACTCTGCTATGCCCCTGAGGACACATAGGGCAGTGTATCATGCACCAGTTTCTCATGATGACCACTGTGTGCTAGAAGACAGGCCGCTGGCTTCTCAGGAACCCTAGGCGCAGTAGGTGCCCGGGAGCACTCTTCACATTCATAGCAAGGGCAACGTACTCCTTTCTGGGATGCCTAGGTAGAGTGTTCCAATCGTCATAGACCCTAGCGAAAGCAGCGCCTGGCAGACTCACTTTGCAAGTGGATCGTCCTCAGTGACAGAAACAGAACTGCACTACTACTGCACAAAGTGCTTGTGATTCAGTCTGGGACACAGGAGAGCACTCTCACAGAATAGAAAGCTAACCTTTGCATCCAGCCTGAAGACCATTACATTCTTCACACTTCACACTGTTAAGTATGTGCAGGAGCCTTGATCACCGAGGGCTTCCTAAGGTACTTAAATACTTAC
Source organism: Balaenoptera physalus (assembly GCF_965194825.1). Taxonomy (NCBI): domain Eukaryota; kingdom Metazoa; phylum Chordata; class Mammalia; order Artiodactyla; family Balaenopteridae; genus Balaenoptera; species Balaenoptera physalus. Next base: position 380,360 of record NW_028126495.1, on the reverse strand, counting down.
CCATTTCATCCTATGCAGAGGTCCCTGTGCCCACAGGAACTCCATGGAAGAGCTCTGTGGGTCCCGTGTGTTTCCTTGAGGTAGTCAGAAACTACTGAGGATAACCTTATGAGCTCAAGTTTGAAACCGGGCATCCCTGGAAAAACCTTCCGTTCGACCGTGGTAGGCGAGACAGGTGCGGTTTGAAAGCTGCCTGAAAATCACTCCTGCTGCCCATCTTCTCTTTGCTGCCTGACGGCATCACGAAAGAACTTGAGTGTAATCGTATGAGGCATGCTGGTCTCGGTTCGTTGCTGGGAGCTCCTCCAGGAGCACACTGGAGCCTGCCGGCAAAGAACTGGCACCCCTGTGCCAAGTAAAATGCAGATTTCTCCCAAAGTAATTTTAGCTATGCCCTAGTGGCGAAGAAGCATGTGTTAAAGGAAGGCTGCAACACTGTTACGTATTTCACGACTCATTGTGCACTCACCTTGGTTGTAACATCTGTGAAAGGGCACTGAATGCCGTCCAAATCTTCTGCTGCGTTTGAGTTCCAGGAAAAATGGGTTCGTTGGTTTTAAAGCTGTGAAGGTGCAGCTGTAATGGAAAGCCCTGCCCGGATAGCTCGACAGCTCTCGTTTGTACAGCATTCAAACGGCTTCACGAACACCGTTCCAAGCAGCCTTACATTCCATGCTGGCGTAGCCAGGGAGGCATTTGGATTCTTCTGAAAAACACCACTGTGCCTCACAAGTGAAACCTGTGGGCTCCCAAATACGTCTCCTACGGCAGCCTAAAATTATATGTTTAGTTCCAGTATGAAAACAACGGACAGCTTTAGCTGTGACAATGCTGGACTTCTTGGCCATTCAGATTCACCAATGCCTAACTTTTGCTCGGCGGGGGAATGCTCTTCTGAACGTACAGCACTCACCACGTGAAAACCTTTCTAAGCACAAGGAAGCAGTCTTAGCCTAGTAGTAGAGAGGTAGGCAGAATCTTCAGATAAACATGCTGTGTAATCAAGCTTGAAAGTCGGACACCGATGGGAACGTTCGTACTCTCCTGCAATGGAGGCCACTTGCTTTGGGCTTCAAAGCTGCCTGAACAGCCCAAGGGGCCCAACTTCTCTTCACTGCAGGATGCTCGCTGTGGGCCAAGGCTGCGTTCTCTCAAAGGCAATAATGGACTGGCAATTGGTTTCTAAAAACTCATCCAACTGCACTCCAGATTCAGCTCCATACAAACGAAATGTGACCTAAGACCTCAGCGTAAGGTCCAGTGTTTCATATCAGCCGAGTTGAGTGTGCAGTGGTAGCCACGGAGCCATACTCTGAGAAGCAGTGCCTTAACTCTGCTATGCCCCTGAGGACACATAGGGTAGTGTATCGTGCACCAGTATCATGATGACCACTGTGTGCTAGAAGAGAGGCCGCTGGCTTCTGAGGAACCCTAGGCGCAGTAGGTGCCCGGGAGCACTCTTCACATTCATAGCAAGGGCAACGTACTCCTTTCTGGGATGCCTAGGTAGAGTGTTCCAATCGTCATAGAGCCTAGCGAAAGCAGCGCCTTGCAGACTCTCTTTGCAAGTGGATCGTCCTCAGTGACAGAAACAGAACTGCACTGCTACGGCACAATGTGCTTGTTATTCAGTCTGGGACACAGGATAGAACTCTCACAGAATAGAAAGCTATCCTTTGCATCCAGCCTGAAGACCAGTACATTCTTCACACTTCACGCTGTTAAGTATGTGCAGGTGCCATGGTCACCGAGGTCTACCTAAGGTACTGAAATACCCACTTCATCCTACGCAGAGGTCCCTGTGCCCACAGGAACTCCATGGAAGAGCCCTGTGGGTCCCGTGTGTTTCCTTGAGGTAGTCAGAAACTACTGAGGATAGCCTTATGAGCTCAAGTTTGAAACCGGGCAACCCTGGCAAAACCTTCATTTCGTCCGTGGTAGGCGAGACAGGTGCGGTGTGAAAGCTTCCTGAAAATCACTCCTGCTGCCCATCTTCTCTTTGCTGCCTGACGGCATCACGAAAGAACTTGAGTGTAATCGTATGAGGCATGCTGGTCTCGGTTCCTGCTGGGAGCTCCTCCAGGAGCACACTGGAGCCTGCTGGCAAAGAACTGGCACCCCTGTGCGCAACTAAAATGCAGTTTTCTCCAAAGTAAGTTTAGCTATGAGCTACTGGCGAAGAAGCATGTGTTAAAGGAAGGCTGCAACACTGTTACGTATTTCACGACTCACTGTGCACTCACCTTGGTTGTAACATCTGTGAAAAGGCACTGAATGCCTCCAAATCTTCTGCTGCGTTTGAGTCCCCGGAAGCAAATGGGTTCGTTGGCTTTAAGGCTGTGAACGGGCAGCGGTAATGGCAAAGCCCTTCTCGCTCGACAGCTCTCGTTTGTACAGCATTCAAACGGCTTCAGGAAGGCCGTTGCAGGCATCCTTACATTCCAGGCTGTCGTAGCCAGGAAGGCATTTGGATTATTTTGAGAAACACCACTGTGCCCCACAAGTGAAACCTGTGGGCTCCTAAATACGTCTCCCTACGGCAGCCTGAAACTATATGTTTAGCTCCAGTATGAAAACAACCGACAGCTTTAGCTGTGACAATGCTGGACTTCTGGGACCATCCAGATTCACCAAGGCCTAACTGTTGCCCGGCGGGGGAATGCTCTTCTGCACGTACAGCACTCACCACGTGAAAACCTTTCTTAGAACAAGGAAGCGGTCTTTTCCTAGTAGTAGAGAGGTAGGCAGAATCTTCAGATAAACCTGCTGTGTCATCAAGCTTGAAAGTCGGACACCGATGGGAACGTTCGTACTCTCCTGCAATGGAGGCCACTTGCTTTGGGCTTCAAAGCTGCCTGAACAGCGCGAGGGGCCAGCTTCTCTTCACTGCAGGATTGTCGCTGTGGGCCAAGGCTGCGTTCTCTCAATGGAAATAATGTGCTAGCAATTGCTTTCTAGAAACTCATCCAACTGCACTCCATTTCAGCTCCATTCAAATGAAAGGTGACCTAGGTCCTCCGCGTAAGGTCCAGTGTTTCACATCAGCAGAATTGAGTGTGCAGTTGTAGCCACGAAGCCATACTCTGAAAAGGAGTGCCTTAACTCTGCTGTGAGCCTGAGGACACATAGAGTAGTGTATCGTGCACCAGTATCATGATGACCACTGTGTGCTAGAAGAGAGGCCGCTGGCTTCTGAGGAACCCTAGGCGCAGTAGGTGCCCGGGAGCACTCTTCACATTCATAGCAAGGGCAACGTACTCCTTTCTGGGATGCCTAGGTAGAGTGTTCCAATCGTCATAGAGCCTAGCGAAAGCAGCGCCTGGCAGACTCTCTTTGCAAGTGGATCGTCCTCAGTGACAGAAACAGAACTGCAGTGTTACTGCACAATGTGCTTGTGATTCAGTCTGGGACACAGGATAGCACTCTCACAGACTAGAAAGCTAACCTTTGCATCCAGCCTGAAGACCAGTACATTCTTCACACTTCACGCTGTTAAGTATGTGCAGGAGCCTTGATCACCGAGGCCTTCCTAAGGTACTGAAATACTTACCCATTTCATCCTATGCAGAGGTCCCTGTGCCCACAGGAACTCCATGGAAGAGCCCTGTGGGTCCCGTGTGTTTCCTTGAGGTAGTCAGAAACTACTGAGGATAACCTTATGAGCTCAAGTTTGAAACCGGGCATCCCTGGAAAAACCTTCCGTTCGACCGTGGTAGGCGAGACAGGTGCGGTTTGAAAGCTGCCTGAAAATCACTCCTGCTGCCCATCTTCTCTTTGCTGCCTGACGGCATCACGAAAGAACTTGAGTGTAATCGTATGAGGCATGCTGGTCTCGGTTCGTTGCTGGGAGCTCCTCCAGGAGCACACTGGAGCCTGCCGGCAAAGAACTGGCACCCCTGTGCTCAAGTAAAATGCAGATTTCTCCCAAAGTAAGTTTAGCTATGCCCTAGTGGCGAAGAAGCATGTGTTAAAGGAAGGCTGCAACACTGTTACGTATTTCACGACACATTGTGCACTCACCTTGGGTGTAACATCTGTGAAAGGGCACTGAATGCCGTCCAAATCTTCTGCTGCGTTTGAGTTCCAGGAAAAATGGGTTCGTTGGTTTTAAAGCTGTGAACGTGCAGCTGTAATGGAAAGCCCTGCCCGGATCGCTCGACAGCTCTCGTTTGTACAGCATTCAAACGGCTTCACGAACGCCGTTCCAAGCAGCCTTACATTCCATGCTGGCGTAGCCAGGGAGGCATTTGGATTCTTCTGAAAAACACCACTGTGCCTCACAAGTGAAACCTGTGGGCTCCCAAATACGTCTCCTACGGCAGCCTAAAATTATATGTTTAGTTCCAGTATGAAAACAACGGACAGCTTTAGCTGTGACAATGCTGGACTTCTTGGCCATCCAGATTCACCAATGCCTAACTTTTGCTCGGCGGGGGAATGCTCTTCTGAACGTACAGCACTCACCACGTGAAAACCTTTCTAAGCACAAGGGAGCAGTCTTACCCTAGTAGTAGAGAGGTAGGCAGAATCTTCAGATAAACCTGCTGTGTCATCAAGCTTGAAAGTCGGACACCGATGGGAACGTTCGTACTCTCCTGCAATGGAGGCCACTTGCTTTGGGCTTCAAAGCTGCCTGAACAGCCCTAGGGGCCCTACGTCTCTTCACTGCACGATGCTCGCTGTGGGCCAAGGCTGCGTTCTCTCAAAGGCAATAATGTACTGGCAATTGGTTTCTAAAAACTCATCCAACTGCACTCCAGATTCAGCTCCATACCAACGAAATGTGACCTAAGACCTCAGCGTAAGGTCCAGTGTTTCCATCAGCAGAGTTGATTGTGCAGTGGTAGCCACGGAGCCATACTCTGAGAAGCAGTGCCTTAACTCTGCTATGCCCCTGAGGACACATAGGGTAGTGTATCGTGCACCAGTATCATGATGACCACTGTGTGCTAGAAGAGAGGCCGCTGGCTTCTGAGGAACCCTAGGCGCAGTAGGTGCCCGGGAGCACTCTTCACATTCATAGCAAGGGCAACGTACTCCTTTCTGGGATGCCTAGGTAGAGTGTTCCAATCGTCATAGAGCCTAGCGAAAGCAGCGCCTTGCAGACTCTCTTTGCAAGTGGATCGTCCTCAGTGACAGAAACAGAACTGCACTGCTACGGCACAATGTGCTTGTGATTCAGTCTGGGACACAGGATAGAACTCTCACAGAATAGAAAGCTAACCTTTGCATCCAGCCTGAAGACCAGTACATTCTTCACACTTCACGCTGTTAAGTATGTGCAGGTGCCATGGTCACCGAGGTCTACCTAAGGTACTGAAATACCCACTTCATCCTACGCAGAGGTCCCTGTGCCCACAGGAACTCCATGGAAGAGCCCTGTGGGTCCCGTGTGTTTCCTTGAGGTAGTCAGAAACTACTGAGGATAGCCTTATGAGCTCAAGTTTGAAACCGGGCAACCCTGGCAAAACCTTCATTTCGTCCGTGGTAGGCGAGACAGGTGCGGTTTGAAAGCTTCCTGAAAATCACTCCTGCTGCCCATCTTCTCTTTGCTGCCTGACGGCATCACGAAAGAACTTGAGTGTAATCGTATGAGGCATGCTGGTCTCGGTTCCTGCTGGGAGCTCCTCCAGGAGCACACTGGAGCCTGCTGGCAAAGAACTGGCACCCCTGTGCGCAACTAAAATGCAGTTTTCTCCAAAGTAAGTTTAGCTATGAGCTACTGGCGAAGAAGCATGTGTTAAAGGAAGGCTGCAACACTGTTACGTATTTCACGACTCACTGTGCACTCACCTTGGTTGTAACATCTGTGAAAAGGCACTGAATGCCTCCAAATCTTCTGCTGCGTTTGAGTCCCAGGAAGCAAATGGGTTCGTTGGCTTTAAGGCTGTGAACGGGCAGCGGTAATGGCAAAGCCCTTCTCGCTCGACAGCTCTCGTTTGTACAGCATTCAAACGGCTTCAGGAAGGCCGTTCCAGGCATCCTTACATTCCAGGCTGTCGTAGCCAGGAAGGCATTTGGATTCTTTTGAGAAACACCACTGTGCCCCACAAGTGAAACCTGTGGGCTCCTAAATACGTCTCCCTACGGCAGCCTGAAACTATATGTTTAGCTCCAGTATGAAAACAACGGACAGCTTTACTTGAGACAATGCTGGACGTCTGGGACCATCCAGATTCACCAAGGCCTAACATGTGCCCGGCGGGGGAATGCTCTTCTGCACGTACAGCACTCACCACGTGAAAACCTTTCTTAGCAGAAGGAAGCAGTCTTTCCCTAGTAGTAGAGAGGTAGGCAGAATCTTCAGATAAACCTGCTGTGTCATCAAGCTTGAAAGTCGGACACCGATGGGATCGTTCGTATTCCCCTGCAATGGAAGCTTCTTTCTTTGGGCTTCAAAGCTGCCTGAACAGCGCGAGGGGCCAGCTTCTCTTCACTGCAGGATTGTCGCTGTGGGCCAAGGCTGCGTTCTCTCAATGGCAATAATGTGCTAGCAATTGCTTTCTAGAAACTCATCCAACTGCACTCCAGATTCAGCTCCATACAAATGAAATGTGACCTAAGTCCTCAGCGTAAGGTCCAGTGTTTCACATCAGCAGAGTTGAGTGTGCAGTGGTAGCCACTAAGCCATACTCTGAAAAGGAGTGCCTTGACTCTGCTATGCCCCTGAGGACACATAGGGCAGTGTATCATGCACCAGTTTCTCATGATGACCACTGTGTGCTAGAAGACAGGCCGCTGGCTTCTCAGGAACCCTAGGCGCAGTAGGTGCCCGGGAGCACTCTTCACATTCATAGCAAGGGCAACGTACTCCTTTCTGGGATGCCTAGGTAGAGTGTTCCAATCGTCATAGACCCTAGCGAAACCAGCGCCTGGCAGACTCACTTTGCAAGTGGATCGTCCTCAGTGACAGAAACAGAACTGCACTACTACTGCACAAAGTGCTTGTGATTCAGTCTGGGACACAGGATAGCACTCTCACAGAATAGAAAGCTAACCTTTGCATCCAGCCTGAGGACCAGTACATTCTTCACACGTCACGCTGTTAAGTATGTGCAGGAGCCTTGATCACCGAGGCCTTCCTAAGGTACTAAAATACTTACCCATTTCATCCTATGCAGAGGTCCCTGTGCCCACAGGAACTCCATGGAAGAGCCCTGTGGGTCCCGTGTGTTTCCTTGAGGTAGTCAGAAACTACTGAGGATAACCTTATGAGCTCAAGTTTGAAACCGGGCATCCCTGGAAAAACCTTCCATTCGACCGTGGTAGGCGAGACAGGTGCGGTTTGAAAGCTGCCTGAAAATCACTCCTGCTGCCCATCTTCTCTTTGCTGCCTGACGGCATCACGAAAGAACTTGAGTGTAATCGTATGAGGCATGCTGGTCTCGGTTCGTTGCTGGGAGCTCCTCCAGGAGCACACTGGAGCCTGCCGGCAAAGAACTGGCACCCCTGTGCTCAAGTAAAATGCAGATTTCTCCCAAAGTAAGTTTAGCTATGCCCTAGTGGCGAAGAAGCATGTGTTAAAGGAAGGCTGCAACACTGTTACGTATTTCACGACACATTGTGCACTCACCTTGGGTGTAACATCTGTGAAAGGGCACTGAATGCCGTCCAAATCTTCTGCTGCGTTTGAGTTCCAGGAAAAATGGGTTCGTTGGTTTTAAAGCTGTGAACGTGCAGCTGTAATGGAAAGCCCTGCCCGGATCGCTCGACAGCTCTCGTTTGTACAGCATTCAAACGGCTTCACGAACGCCGTTCCAAGCAGCCTTACATTCCATGCTGGCGTAGCCAGGGAGGCATTTGGATTCTTCTGAAAAACACCACTGTGCCTCACAAGTGAAACCTGTGGGCTCCCAAATACGTCTCCTACGGCAGCCTAAAATTATATGTTTAGTTCCAGTATGAAAACAACGGACAGCTTTAGCTGTGACAATGCTGGACTTCTTGGCCATCCAGATTCACCAATGCCTAACTTTTGCTCGGCGGGGGAATGCTCTTCTGAACGTACAGCACTCACCACGTGAAAACCTTTCTAAGCACAAGGGAGCAGTCTTACCCTAGTAGTAGAGAGGTAGGCAGAATCTTCAGATAAACCTGCTGTGTCATCAAGCTTGAAAGTCGGACACCGATGGGAACGTTCGTACTCTCCTGCAATGGAGGCCACTTGCTTTGGGCTTCAAAGCTGCCTGAACAGCCCTAGGGGCCCTACGTCTCTTCACTGCACGATGCTCGCTGTGGGCCAAGGCTGCGTTCTCTCAAAGGCAATAATGTACTGGCAATTGGTTTCTAAAAACTCATCCAACTGCACTCCAGATTCAGCTCCATACCAACGAAATGTGACCTAAGACCTCAGCGTAAGGTCCAGTGTTTCCCTCAGCAGAGTTGATTGTGCAGTGGTAGCCACGGAGCCATACTCTGAGAAGCAGTGCCTTAACTCTGCTATGCCCCTGAGGACACATAGGGTAGTGTATCGTGCACCAGTATCATGATGACCACTGTGTGCTAGAAGAGAGGCCGCTGGCTTCTGAGGAACCCTAGGCGCAGTAGGTGCCCGGGAGCACTCTTCACATTCATAGCAAGGGCAACGTACTCCTTTCTGGGATGCCTAGGTAGAGTGTTCCAATCGTCATAGAGCCTAGCGAAAGCAGCGCCTTGCAGACTCTCTTTGCAAGTGGATCGTCCTCAGTGACAGAAACAGAACTGCACTGCTACGGCACAATGTGCTTGTGATTCAGTCTGGGACACAGGATAGAACTCTCACAGAATAGAAAGCTAACCTTTGCATCCAGCCTGAAGACCAGTACATTCTTCACACTTCACGCTGTTAAGTATGTGCAGGTGCCATGGTCACCGAGGTCTACCTAAGGTACTGAAATACCCACTTCATCCTACGCAGAGGTCCCTGTGCCCACAGGAACTCCATGGAAGAGCCCTGTGGGTCCCGTGTGTTTCCTTGAGGTAGTCAGAAACTACTGAGGATAGCCTTATGAGCTCAAGTTTGAAACCGGGCAACCCTGGCAAAACCTTCATTTCGTCCGTGGTAGGCGAGACAGGTGCGGTGTGAAAGCTTCCTGAAAATCACTCCTGCTGCCCATCTTCTCTTTGCTGCCTGACGGCATCACGAAAGAACTTGAGTGTAATCGTATGAGGCATGCTGGTCTCGGTTCCTGCTGGGAGCTCCTCCAGGAGCACACTGGAGCCTGCTGGCAAAGAACTGGCACCCCTGTGTGCAACTAAAATGCAGTTTTCTCCAAAGTAAGTTTAGCTATGAGCTACTGGCGAAGAAGCATGTGTTAAAGGAAGGCTGCAACACTGTTACGTATTTCACGACTCACTGTGCACTCACCTTGGTTGTAACATCTGTGAAAAGGCACTGAATGCCTCCAAATCTTCTGCTGCGTTTGAGTCCCAGGAAGCAAATGGGTTCGTTGGCTTTAAGGCTGTGAACGGGCAGCGGTAATGGCAAAGCCCTTCTCGCTCGACAGCTCTCGTTTGTACAGCATTCAAACGGCTTCAGGAAGGCCGTTCCAGGCATCCTTACATTCCAGGCTGTCGTAGCCAGGAAGGCATTTGGATTCTTTTGAGAAACACCACTGTGCCCCACAAGTGAAACCTGTGGGCTCCTAAATACGTCTCCCTACGGCAGCCTGAAACTATATGTTTAGCTCCAGTATGAAAACAACGGACAGCTTTACTTGAGACAATGCTGGACGTCTGGGACCATCCAGATTCACCAAGGCCTAACATGTGCCCGGCGGGGGAATGCTCTTCTGCACGTACAGCACTCACCACGTGAAAACCTTTCTTAGCAGAAGGAAGCAGTCTTTCCCTAGTAGTAGAGAGGTAGGCAGAATCTTCAGATAAACCTGCTGTGTCATCAAGCTTGAAAGTCGGACACCGATGGGATCGTTCGTATTCCCCTGCAATGGAAGCTTCTTTCTTTGGGCTTCAAAGCTGCCTGAACAGCGCGAGGGGCCAGCTTCTCTTCACTGCAGGATTGTCGCTGTGGGCCAAGGCTGCGTTCTCTCAATGGCAATAATGTGCTAGCAATTGCTTTCTAGAAACTCATCCAACTGCACTCCAGATTCAGCTCCATACAAATGAAATGTGACCTAAGTCCTCAGCGTAAGGTCCAGTGTTTCACATCAGCAGAGTTGAGTGTGCAGTGGTAGCCACTAAGCCATACTCTGAAAAGGAGTGCCTTGACTCTGCTATGCCCCTGAGGACACATAGGGCAGTGTATCATGCACCAGTTTCTCATGATGACCACTGTGTGCTAGAAGACAGGCCGCTGGCTTCTCAGGAACCCTAGGCGCAGTAGGTGCCCGGGAGCACTCTTCACATTCATAGCAAGGGCAACGTACTCCTTTCTGGGATGCCTAGGTAGAGTGTTCCAATCGTCATAGACCCTAGCGAAACCAGCGCCTGGCAGACTCACTTTGCAAGTGGATCGTCCTCAGTGACAGAAACAGAACTGCACTACTACTGCACAAAGTGCTTGTGATTCAGTCTGGGACACAGGATAGCACTCTCACAGACTAGAAAGCTAACCTTTGCATCCAGCCTGAAGACCAGTACATTCTTCACACTTCACGCTGTTAAGTATGTGCAGGAGCCTTGATCACCGAGGCCTTCCTAAGGTACTGAAATACTTACCCATTTCATCCTATGCAGAGGTCCCTGTGCCCACAGGAACTCCATGGAAGAGCCCTGTGGGTCCCGTGTGTTTCCTTGAGGTAGTCAGAAACTACTGAGGATAACCTTATGAGCTCAAGTTTGAAACCGGGCATCCCTGGAAAAACCTTCCGTTCGACCGTGGTAGGCGAGACAGGTGCGGTTTGAAAGCTGCCTGAAAATCACTCCTGCTGCCCATCTTCTCTTTGCTGCCTGACGGCATCACGAAAGAACTTGAGTGTAATCGTATGAGGCATGCTGGTCTCGGTTCGTTGCTGGGAGCTCCTCCAGGAGCACACTGGAGCCTGCCGGCAAAGAACTGGCACCCCTGTGCTCAAGTAAAATGCAGATTTCTCCCAAAGTAAGTTTAGCTATGCCCTAGTGGCGAAGAAGCATGTGTTAAAGGAAGGCTGCAACACTGTTACGTATTTCACGACACATTGTGCACTCACCTTGGGTGTAACATCTGTGAAAGGGCACTGAATGCCGTCCAAATCTTCTGCTGCGTTTGAGTTCCAGGAAAAATGGGTTTGTTGGTTTTAAAGCTGTGAACGTGCAGCTGTAATGGAAAGCCCTGCCCGGATCGCTCGACAGCTCTCGTTTGTACAGCATTCAAACGGCTTCACGAACGCCGTTCCAAGCAGCCTTACATTCCATGCTGGCGTAGCCAGGGAGGCATTTGGATTCTTCTGAAAAACACCACTGTGCCTCACAAGTGAAACCTGTGGGCTCCCAAATACGTCTCCTACGGCAGCCTAAAATTATATGTTTAGTTCCAGTATGAAAACAACGGACAGCTTTAGCTGTGACAATGCTGGACTTCTTGGCCATCCAGATTCACCAATGCCTAACTTTTGCTCGGCGGGGGAATGCTCTTCTGAACGTACAGCACTCACCACCTGAAAACCTTTCTAAGCACAAGGGAGCAGTCTTACCCTAGTAGTAGAGAGGTAGGCAGAATCTTCAGATAAACCTGCTGTGTCATCAAGCTTGAAAGTCGGACACCGATGGGAACGTTCGTACTCTCCTGCAATGGAGGCCACTTGCTTTGGGCTTCAAAGCTGCCTGAACAGCCCTAGGGGCCCTACGTCTCTTCACTGCACGATGCTCGCTGTGGGCCAAGGCTGCGTTCTCTCAAAGGCAATAATGTACTGGCAATTGGTTTCTAAAAACTCATCCAACTGCACTCCAGATTCAGCTCCATACCAACGAAATGTGACCTAAGACCTCAGCGTAAGGTCCAGTGTTTCCATCAGCAGAGTTGATTGTGCAGTGGTAGCCACGGAGCCATACTCTGAGAAGCAGTGCCTTAACTCTGCTATGCCCCTGAGGACACATAGGGTAGTGTATCGTGCACCAGTATCATGATGACCACTGTGTGCTAGAAGAGAGGCCGCTGGCTTCTGAGGAACCCTAGGCGCAGTAGGTGCCCGGGAGCACTCTTCACATTCATAGCAAGGGCAACGTACTCCTTTCTGGGATGCCTAGGTAGAGTGTTCCAATCGTCATAGAGCCTAGCGAAAGCAGCGCCTTGCAGACTCTCTTTGCAAGTGGATCGTCCTCAGTGACAGAAACAGAACTGCACTGCTACGGCACAATGTGCTTGTGATTCAGTCTGGGACACAGGATAGAACTCTCACAGAATAGAAAGCTAACCTTTGCATCCAGCCTGAAGACCAGTACATTCTTCACACTTCACGCTGTTAAGTATGTGCAGGTGCCATGGTCACCGAGGTCTACCTAAGGTACTGAAATACCCACTTCATCCTACGCAGAGGTCCCTGTGCCCACAGGAACTCCATGGAAGAGCCCTGTGGGTCCCGTGTGTTTCCTTGAGGTAGTCAGAAACTACTGAGGATAGCCTTATGAGCTCAAGTTTGAAACCGGGCAACCCTGGCAAAACCTTCATTTCGTCCGTGGTAGGCGAGACAGGTGCGGTGTGAAAGCTTCCTGAAAATCACTCCTGCTGCCCATCTTCTCTTTGCTGCCTGACGGCATCACGAAAGAACTTGAGTGTAATCGTATGAGGCATGCTGGTCTCGGTTCCTGCTGGGAGCTCCTCCAGGAGCACACTGGAGCCTGCTGGCAAAGAACTGGCACCCCTGTGCGCAACTAAAATGCAGTTTTCTCCAAAGTAAGTTTAGCTATGAGCTACTGGCGAAGAAGCATGTGTTAAAGGAAGGCTGCAACACTGTTACGTATTTCACGACTCACTGTGCACTCACCTTGGTTGTAACATCTGTGAAAAGGCACTGAATGCCTCCAAATCTTCTGCTGCGTTTGAGTCCCCGGAAGCAAATGGGTTCGTTGGCTTTAAGGCTGTGAACGGGCAGCGGTAATGGCAAAGCCCTTCTCGCTCGACAGCTCTCGTTTGTACAGCATTCAAACGGCTTCAGGAAGGCCGTTCCAGGCATCCTTACATTCCAGGCTGTCGTAGCCAGGAAGGCATTTGGATTCTTTTGAGAAACACCACTGTGCCCCACAAGTGAAACCTGTGGGCTCCTAAATACGTCTCCCTACGGCAGCCTGAAACTATATGTTTAGCTCCAGTATGAAAACAACGGACAGCTTTACTTGAGACAATGCTGGACGTCTGGGACCATCCAGATTCACCAAGGCCTAACATGTGCCCGGCGGGGGAATGCTCTTCTGCACGTACAGCACTCACCACGTGAAAACCTTTCTTAGCAGAAGGAAGCAGTCTTTCCCTAGTAGTAGAGAGGTAGGCAGAATCTTCAGATAAACCTGCTGTGTCATCAAGCTTGAAAGTCGGACACCGATGGGATCGTTCGTATTCCCCTGCAATGGAAGCTTCTTTCTTTGGGCTTCAAAGCTGCCTGAACAGCGCGAGGGGCCAGCTTCTCTTCACTGCAGGATTGTCGCTGTGGGCCAAGGCTGCGTTCTCTCAATGGCAATAATGTGCTAGCAATTGCTTTCTAGAAACTCATCCAACTGCACTCCAGATTCAGCTCCATACAAATGAAATGTGACCTAAGTCCTCAGCGTAAGGTCCAGTGTTTCACATCAGCAGAGTTGAGTGTGCAGTGGTAGCCACTAAGCCATACTCTGAAAAGGAGTGCCTTGACTCTGCTATGCCCCTGAGGACACATAGGGCAGTGTATCATGCACCAGTTTCTCATGATGACCACTGTGTGCTAGAAGACAGGCCGCTGGCTTCTCAGGAACCCTAGGCGCAGTAGGTGCCCGGGAGCACTCTTCACATTCATAGCAAGGGCAACGTACTCCTTTCTGGGATGCCTAGGTAGAGTGTTCCAATCGTCATAGACCCTAGCGAAACCAGCGCCTGGCAGACTCACTTTGCAAGTGGATCGTCCTCAGTGACAGAAACAGAACTGCACTACTACTGCACAAAGTGCTTGTGATTCAGTCTGGGACACAGGATAGCACTCTCACAGAATAGAAAGCTAACCTTTGCATCCAGCCTGAAGACCAGTACATTCTTCACACTTCACGCTGTTAAGTATGTGCAGGAGCCTTGATCACCGAGGCCTTCCTAAGGTACTGAAATACTTACCCATTTCATCCTATGCAGAGGTCCCTGTGCCCACAGGAACTCCATGGAAGAGCCCTGTGGGTCCCGTGTGTTTCCTTGAGGTAGTCAGAAACTACTGAGGATAACCTTATGAGCTCAAGTTTGAAACCGGGCATCCCTGGAAAAACCTTCCGTTCGACCGTGGTAGGCGAGACAGGTGCGGTTTGAAAGCTGCCTGAAAATCACTCCTGCTGCCCATCTTCTCTTTGCTGCCTGACGGCATCACGAAAGAACTTGAGTGTAATCGTATGAGGCATGCTGGTCTCGGTTCGTTGCTGGGAGCTCCTCCAGGAGCACACTGGAGCCTGCCGGCAAAGAACTGGCACCCCTGTGCTCAAGTAAAATGCAGATTTCTCCCAAAGTAAGTTTAGCTATGCCCTAGTGGCGAAGAAGCATGTGTTAAAGGAAGGCTGCAACACTGTTACGTATTTCACGACACATTGTGCACTCACCTTGGGTGTAACATCTGTGAAAGGGCACTGAATGCCGTCCAAATCTTCTGCTGCGTTTGAGTTCCAGGAAAAATGGCTTCGTTGGTTTTAAAGCTGTGAACGTGCAGCTGTAATGGAAAGCCCTGCCCGGATCGCTCGACAGCTCTCGTTTGTACAGCATTCAAACGGCTTCACGAACGCCGTTCCAAGCAGCCTTACATTCCATGCTGGCGTAGCCAGGGAGGCATTTGGATTCTTCTGAAAAACACCACTGTGCCTCACAAGTGAAACCTGTGGGCTCCCAAATACGTCTCCTATGGCAGCCTAAAATTATATGTTTAGTTCCAGTATGAAAACAACGGACAGCTTTAGCTGTGACAATGCTGGACTTCTTGGCCATCCAGATTCACCAATGCCTAACTTTTGCTCGGCGGGGGAATGCTCTTCTGAACGTACAGCACTCACCACGTGAAAACCTTTCTAAGCACAAGGGAGCAGTCTTACCCTAGTAGTAGAGAGGTAGGCAGAATCTTCAGATAAACCTGCTGTGTCATCAAGCTTGAAAGTCGGACACCGATGGGAACGTTCGTACTCTCCTGCAATGGAGGCCACTTGCTTTGCGCTTCAAAGCTGCCTGAACAGCCCTAGGGGCCCTACGTCTCTTCACTGCACGATGCTCGCTGTGGGCCAAGGCTGCGTTCTCTCAAAGGCAATAATGTACTGGCAATTGGTTTCTAAAAACTCATCCAACTGCACTCCAGATTCAGCTCCATACCAACGAAATGTGACCTAAGACCTCAGCGTAAGGTCCAGTGTTTCCATCAGCAGAGTTGATTGTGCAGTGGTAGCCACGGAGCCATACTCTGAGAAGCAGTGCCTTAACTCTGCTATGCCCCTGAGGACACATAGGGTAGTGTATCGTGCACCAGTATCATGATGACCACTGTGTGCTAGAAGAGAGGCCGCTGGCTTCTGAGGAACCCTAGGCGCAGTAGGTGCCCGGGAGCACTCTTCACATTCATAGCAAGGGCAACGTACTCCTTTCTGGGATGCCTAGGTAGAGTGTTCCAATCGTCATAGAGCCTAGCGAAAGCAGCGCCTTGCAGACTCTCTTTGCAAGTGGATCGTCCTCAGTGACAGAAACAGAACTGCACTGCTACTGCACAATGTGCTTGTGATTCAGTCTGGGACACAGGATAGAACTCTCACAGAATAGAAAGCTAACCTTTGCATCCAGCCTGAAGACCAGTACATTCTTCACACTTCACGCTGTTAAGTATGTGCAGGTGCCATGGTCACCGAGGTCTACCTAAGGTACTGAAATACCCACTTCATCCTACGCAGAGGTCCCTGTGCCCACAGGAACTCCATGGAAGAGCCCTGTGGGTCCCGTGTGTTTCCTTGAGGTAGTCAGAAACTACTGAGGATAGCCTTATGAGCTCAAGTTTGAAACCGGGCAACCCTGGCAAAACCTTCATTTCGTCCGTGGTAGGCGAGACAGGTGCGGTGTGAAAGCTTCCTGAAAATCACTCCTGCTGCCCATCTTCTCTTTGCTGCCTGACGGCATCACGAAAGAACTTGAGTGTAATCGTATGAGGCATGCTGGTCTCGGTTCCTGCTGGGAGCTCCTCCAGGAGCACACTGGAGCCTGCTGGCAAAGAACTGGCACCCCTGTGCGCAACTAAAATGCAGTTTTCTCCAAAGTAAGTTTAGCTATGAGCTACTGGCGAAGAAGCATGTGTTAAAGGAAGGCTGCAACACTGTTACGTATTTCACGACTCACTGTGCACTCACCTTGGTTGTAACATCTGTGAAAAGGCACTGAATGCCTCCAAATCTTCTGCTGCGTTTGAGTCCCCGGAAGCAAATGGGTTCGTTGGCTTTAAGGCTGTGAACGGGCAGCGGTAATGGCAAAGCCCTTCTCGCTCGACAGCTCTCGTTTGTACAGCATTCAAACGGCTTCAGGAAGGCCGTTCCAAGCATCCTTACATTACAGGCTGTCGTAGCCAGGAAGGCATTTGGATTCTTTTGAGAAACACCACTGTGCCTCACAAGTGAAACCTGTGGGCTCCTAAATACGTCTCCCTACGGCAGCCTGAAACTATATGTTTAGCTCCAGTATGAAAACAACGGACAGCTTTACTTGAGACAATGCTGGACGTCTGGGACCATCCAGATTCACCAAGGCCTAACTTTTGCCCGGCGGGGGAATGCTCTTCTGCACGTACAGCACTCACCACGTGAAAACCTTTCTTAGCAGAAGGAAGCAGTCTTTCCCTAGTAGTAGAGAGGTAGGCAGAATCTTCAGATAAACCTGCTGTGTCATCAAGCTTGAAAGTCGGACACCGATGGGATCGTTCGTATTCCCCTGCAATGGAAGCTTCTTTCTTTGGGCTTCAAAGCTGCCTGAACAGCGCGAGGGGCCAGCTTCTCTTCACTGCAGGATTGTCGCTGTGGGCCAAGGCTGCGTTCTCTCAATGGCAATAATGTGCTAGCAATTGCTTTCTAGAAACTCATCCAACTGCACTCCAGATTCAGCTCCATACAAATGAAATGTGACCTAAGTCCTCAGCGTAAGGTCCAGTGTTTCACATCAGCAGAGTTGAGTGTGCAGTGGTAGCCACTAAGCCATACTCTGAAAAGGAGTGCCTTGACTCTGCTATGCCCCTGAGGACACATAGGGCAGTGTATCATGCACCAGTTTCTCATGATGACCACTGTGTGCTAGAAGACAGGCCGCTGGCTTCTCAGGAACCCTAGGCGCAGTAGGTGCCCGGGAGCACTCTTCACATTCATAGCAAGGGCAACGTACTCCTTTCTGGGATGCCTAGGTAGAGTGTTCCAATCGTCATAGACCCTAGCGAAACCAGCGCCTGGCAGACTCACTTTGCAAGTGGATCGTCCTCAGTGACAGAAACAGAACTGCACTACTACTGCACAAAGTGCTTGTGATTCAGTCTGGGACACAGGATAGCACTCTCACAGAATAGAAAGCTAACGTTTGCATCCAGCCTGAAGACCAGTACATTCTTCACACTTCACGCTGTTAAGTATGTGCAGGAGCCTTGATCACCGAGGCCTTCCTAAGGTACTGAAATACTTACCCATTTCATCCTATGCAGAGGTCCCTGTGCCCACAGGAACTCCATGGAAGAGCCCTGTGGGTCCCGTGTGTTTCCTTGAGGTAGTCAGAAACTACTGAGGATAACCTTATGAGCTCAAGTTTGAAAGCGGGCATCCCTGGAAAAACCTTCCGTTCGACCGTGGTAGGCGAGACAGGTGCGGTTTGAAAGCTGCCTGAAAATCACTCCTGCTGCCCATCTTCTCTTTGCTGCCTGACGGCATCACGAAAGAACTTGAGTGTAATCGTATGAGGCATGCTGGTCTCGGTTCGTTGCTGGGAGCTCCTCCAGGAGCACACTGGAGCCTGCCGGCAAAGAACTGGCACCCCTGTGCTCAAGTAAAATGCAGATTTCTCCCAAAGTAAGTTTAGCTATGCCCTAGTGGCGAAGAAGCATGTGTTAAAGGAAGGCTGCAACACTGTTACGTATTTCACGACACATTGTGCACTCACCTTGGGTGTAACATCTGTGAAAGGGCACTGAATGCCGTCCAAATCTTCTGCTGCGTTTGAGTTCCAGGAAAAATGGGTTCGTTGGTTTTAAAGCTGTGAACGTGCAGCTGTAATGGAAAGCCCTGCCCGGATCGCTCGACAGCTCTCGTTTGTACAGCATTCAAACGGCTTCACGAACGCCGTTCCAAGCAGCCTTACATTCCATGCTGGCGTAGCCAGGGAGGCATTTGGATTCTTCTGAAAAACACCACTGTGCCTCACAAGTGAAACCTGTGGGCTCCCAAATACGTCTCCTACGGCAGCCTAAAATTATATGTTTAGTTCCAGTATGAAAACAACGGACAGCTTTAGCTGTGACAATGCTGGACTTCTTGGCCATCCAGATTCACCAATGCCTAACTTTTGCTCGGCGGGGGAATGCTCTTCTGAACGTACAGCACTCACCACGTGAAAACCTTTCTAAGCACAAGGGAGCAGTCTTACCCTAGTAGTAGAGAGGTAGGCAGAATCTTCAGATAAACCTGCTGTGTCATCAAGCTTGAAAGTCGGACACCGATGGGAACGTTCGTACTCTCCTGCAATGGAGGCCACTTGCTTTGGGCTTCAAAGCTGCCTGAACAGCCCTAGGGGCCCTACGTCTCTTCACTGCACGATGCTCGCTGTGGGCCAAGGCTGCGTTCTCTCAAAGGCAATAATGTACTGGCAATTGGTTTCTAAAAACTCATCCAACTGCACTCCAGATTCAGCTCCATACCAACGAAATGTGACCTAAGACCTCAGCGTAAGGTCCAGTGTTTCCATCAGCAGAGTTGATTGTGCAGTGGTAGCCACGGAGCCATACTCTGAGAAGCAGTGCCTTAACTCTGCTATGCCCCTGAGGACACATAGGGTAGTGTATCGTGCACCAGTATCATGATGACCACTGTGTGCTAGAAGAGAGGCCGCTGGCTTCTGAGGAACCCTAGGCGCAGTAGGTGCCCGGGAGCACTCTTCACATTCATAGCAAGGGCAACGTACTCCTTTCTGGGATGCCTAGGTAGAGTGTTCCAATCGTCATAGAGCCTAGCGAAAGCAGCGCCTTGCAGACTCTCTTTGCAAGTGGATCGTCCTCAGTGACAGAAACAGAACTGCACTGCTACTGCACAATGTGCTTGTGATTCAGTCTGGGACACAGGATAGAACTCTCACAGAATAGAAAGCTAACCTTTGCATCCAGCCTGAAGACCAGTACATTCTTCACACTTCACGCTGTTAAGTATGTGCAGGTGCCATGGTCACCGAGGTCTACCTAAGGTACTGAAATACCCACTTCATCCTACGCAGAGGTCCCTGTGCCCACAGGAACTCCATGGAAGAGCCCTGTGGGTCCCGTGTGTTTCCTTGAGGTAGTCAGAAACTACTGAGGATAGCCTTATGAGCTCAAGTTTGAAACCGGGCAACCCTGGCAAAACCTTCATTTCGTCCGTGGTAGGCGAGACAGGTGCGGTTTGAAAGCTTCCTGAAAATCACTCCTGCTGCCCATCTTCTCTTTGCTGCCTGACGGCATCACGAAAGAACTTGAGTGTAATCGTATGAGGCATGCTGGTCTCGGTTCCTGCTGGGAGCTCCTCCAGGAGCACACTGGAGCCTGCTGGCAAAGAACTGGCACCCCTGTGCGCAACTAAAATGCAGTTTTCTCCAAAGTAAGTTTAGCTATGAGCTACTGGCGAAGAAGCATGTGTTAAAGGAAGGCTGCAACACTGTTACGTATTTCACGACTCACTGTGCACTCACCTTGGTTGTAACATCTGTGAAAAGGCACTGAATGCCTCCAAATCTTCTGCTGCGTTTGAGTCCCCGGAAGCAAATGGGTTCGTTGGCTTTAAGGCTGTGAACGGGCAGCGGTAATGGCAAAGCCCTTCTCGCTCGACAGCTCTCGTTTGTACAGCATTCAAACGGCTTCAGGAAGGCCGTTCCAGGCATCCTTACATTCCAGGCTGTCGTAGCCAGGAAGGCATTTGGATTCTTTTGAGAAACACCACTGTGCCCCACAAGTGAAACCTGTGGGCTCCTAAATACGTCTCCCTACGGCAGCCTGAAACTATATGTTTAGCTCCAGTATGAAAACAACGGACAGCTTTACTTGAGACAATGCTGGACGTCTGGGACCATCCAGATTCACCAAGGCCTAACATGTGCCCGGCGGGGGAATGCTCTTCTGCACGTACAGCACTCACCACGTGAAAACCTTTCTTAGCAGAAGGAAGCAGTCTTTCCCTAGTAGTAGAGAGGTAGGCAGAATCTTCAGATAAACCTGCTGTGTCATCAAGCTTGAAAGTCGGACACCGATGGGATCGTTCGTATTCCCCTGCAATGGAAGCTTCTTTCTTTGGGCTTCAAAGCTGCCTGAACAGCGCGAGGGGCCAGCTTCTCTTCACTGCAGGATTGTCGCTGTGGGCCAAGGCTGCGTTCTCTCAATGGCAATAATGTGCTAGCAATTGCTTTCTAGAAACTCATCCAACTGCACTCCAGATTCAGCTCCATACAAATGAAATGTGACCTAAGTCCTCAGCGTAAGGTCCAGTGTTTCACATCAGCAGAGTTGAGTGTGCAGTGGTAGCCACTAAGCCATACTCTGAAAAGGAGTGCCTTGACTCTGCTATGCCCCTGAGGACACATAGGGCAGTGTATCATGCACCAGTTTCTCATGATGACCACTGTGTGCTAGAAGACAGGCCGCTGGCTTCTCAGGAACCCTAGGCGCAGTAGGTGCCCGGGAGCACTCTTCACATTCATAGCAAGGGCAACGTACTCCTTTGTGGGATGCCTAGGTAGAGTGTTCCAATCGTCATAGACCCTAGCGAAACCAGCGCCTGGCAGACTCACTTTGCAAGTGGATCGTCCTCAGTGACAGAAACAGAACTGCACTACTACTGCACAAAGTGCTTGTGATTCAGTCTGGGACACAGGATAGCACTCTCACAGAATAGAAAGCTAACCTTTGCATCCAGCCTGAGGACCAGTACATTCTTCACACTTCACGCTGTTAAGTATGTGCAGAAGCCTTGATCACCGAGGCCTTCCTAAGGTACTAAAATACTTACCCATTTCATCCTATGCAGAGGTCCCTGTGCCCACAGGAACTCCATGGAAGAGCCCTGTGGGTCCCGTGTGTTTCCTTGAGGTAGTCAGAAACTACTGAGGATAACCTTATGAGCTCAAGTTTGAAACCGGGCATCCCTGGAAAAACCTTCCATTCGACCGTGGTAGGCGAGACAGGTGCGGTTTGAAAGCTGCCTGAAAATCACTCCTGCTGCCCATCTTCTCTTTGCTGCCTGACGGCATCACGAAAGAACTTGAGTGTAATCGTATGAGGCATGCTGGTCTCGGTTCGTTGCTGGGAGCTCCTCCAGGAGCACACTGGAGCCTGCCGGCAAAGAACTGGCACCCCTGTGCTCAAGTAAAATGCAGATTTCTCCCAAAGTAAGTTTAGCTATGCCCTAGTGGCGAAGAAGCATGTGTTAAAGGAAGGCTGCAACACTGTTACGTATTTCACGACACATTGTGCACTCACCTTGGGTGTAACATCTGTGAAAGGGCACTGAATGCCGTCCAAATCTTCTGCTGCGTTTGAGTTCCAGGAAAAATGGGTTCGTTGGTTTTAAAGCTGTGAACGTGCAGCTGTAATGGAAAGCCCTGCCCGGATCGCTCGACAGCTCTCGTTTGTACAGCATTCAAACGGCTTCACGAACGCCGTTCCAAGCAGCCTTACATTCCATGCTGGCGTAGCCAGGGAGGCATTTGGATTCTTCTGAAAAACACCACTGTGCCTCACAAGTGAAACCTGTGGGCTCCCAAATACGTCTCCTACGGCAGCCTAAAATTATATGTTTAGTTCCAGTATGAAAACAACGGACAGCTTTAGCTGTGACAATGCTGGACTTCTTGGCCATCCAGATTCACCAATGCCTAACTTTTGCTCGGCGGGGGAATGCTCTTCTGAACGTACAGCACTCACCACGTGAAAACCTTTCTAAGCACAAGGGAGCAGTCTTACCCTAGTAGTAGAGAGGTAGGCACAATCTTCAGATAAACCTGCTGTGTCATCAAGCTTGAAAGTCGGACACCGATGGGAACGTTCGTACTCTCCTGCAATGGAGGCCACTTGCTTTGGGCTTCAAAGCTGCCTGAACAGCCCTAGGGGCCCTACGTCTCTTCACTGCACGATGCTCGCTGTGGGCCAAGGCTGCGTTCTCTCAAAGGCAATAATGTACTGGCAATTGGTTTCTAAAAACTCATCCAACTGCACTCCAGATTCAGATCCATACCAACGAAATGTGACCTAAGACCTCAGCGTAAGGTCCAGTGTTTCCATCAGCAGAGTTGATTGTGCAGTGGTAGCCACGGAGCCATACTCTGAGAAGCAGTGCCTTAACTCTGCTATGCCCCTGAGGACACATAGGGTAGTGTATCGTGCACCAGTATCATGATGACCACTGTGTGCTAGAAGAGAGGCCGCTGGCTTCTGAGGAACCCTAGGCGCAGTAGGTGCCCGGGAGCACTCTTCACATTCATAGCAAGGGCAACGTACTCCTTTCTGGGATGCCTAGGTAGAGTGTTCCAATCGTCATAGAGCCTAGCGAAAGCAGCGCCTTGCAGACTCTCTTTGCAAGTGGATCGTCCTCAGTGACAGAAACAGAACTGCACTGCTACGGCACAATGTGCTTGTGATTCAGTCTGGGACACAGGATAGAACTCTCACAGAATAGAAAGCTAACCTTTGCATCCAGCCTGAAGACCAGTACATTCTTCACACTTCACGCTGTTAAGTATGTGCAGGTGCCATGGTCACCGAGGTCTACCTAAGGTACTGAAATACCCACTTCATCCTACGCAGAGGTCCCTGTGCCCACAGGAACTCCATGGAAGAGCCCTGTGGGTCCCGTGTGTTTCTTTGAGGTAGTCAGAAACTACTGAGGATAGCCTTATGAGCTCAAGTTTGAAACCGGGCAACCCTGGCAAAACCTTCATTTCGTCCGTGGTAGGCGAGACAGGTGCGGTGTGAAAGCTTCCTGAAAATCACTCCTGCTGCCCATCTTCTCTTTGCTGCCTGACGGCATCACGAAAGAACTTGAGTGTAATCGTATGAGGCATGCTGGTCTCGGTTCCTGCTGGGAGCTCCTCCAGGAGCACACTGGAGCCTGCTGGCAAAGAACTGGCACCCCTGTGCGCAACTAAAATGCAGTTTTCTCCAAAGTAAGTTTAGCTATGAGCTACTGGCGAAGAAGCATGTGTTAAAGGAAGGCTGCAACACTGTTACGTATTTCACGACTCACTGTGCACTCACCTTGGTTGTAACATCTGTGAAAAGGCACTGAATGCCTCCAAATCTTCTGCTGCGTTTGAGTCCCCGGAAGCAAATGGGTTCGTTGGCTTTAAGGCTGTGAACGGGCAGCGGTAATGGCAAAGCCCTTCTCGCTCGACAGCTCTCGTTTGTACAGCATTCAAACGGCTTCAGGAAGGCCGTTCCAAGCATCCTTACATTACAGGCTGTCGTAGCTAGGAAGGCATTTGGATTCTTTTGAGAAACACCACTGTGCCTCACAAGTGAAACCTGTGGGCTCCTAAATACGTCTCCCTACGGCAGCCTGAAACTATATGTTTAGCTCCAGTATGAAAACAACGGACAGCTTTACTTGAGACAATGCTGGACGTCTGGGACCATCCAGATTCACCAAGGCCTAACTTTTGCCCGGCGGGGGAATGCTCTTCTGCACGTACAGCACTCACCACGTGAAAACCTTTCTTAGCAGAAGGAAGCAGTCTTTCCCTAGTAGTAGAGAGGTAGGCAGAATCTTCAGATAAACCTGCTGTGTCATCAAGCTTGAAAGTCGGACACCGATGGGATCGTTCGTATTCCCCTGCAATGGAAGCTTCTTTCTTTGGGCTTCAAAGCTGCCTGAACAGCGCGAGGGGCCAGCTTCTCTTCACTGCAGGATTGTCGCTGTGGGCCAAGGCTGCGTTCTCTCAATGGCAATAATGTGCTAGCAATTGCTTTCTAGAAACTCATCCAACTGCACTCCAGATTCAGCTCCATACAAATGAAATGTGACCTAAGTCCTCAGCGTAAGGTCCAGTGTTTCACATCAGCAGAGTTGAGTGTGCAGTGGTAGCCACTAAGCCATACTCTGAAAAGGAGTGCCTTGACTCTGCTATGCCCCTGAGGACACATAGGGCAGTGTATCATGCACCAGTTTCTCATGATGACCACTGTGTGCTAGAAGACAGGCCGCTGGCTTCTCAGGAACCCTAGGCGCAGTAGGTGCCCGGGAGCACTCTTCACATTCATAGCAAGGGCAACGTACTCCTTTCTGGGATGCCTAGGTAGAGTGTTCCAATCGTCATAGACCCTAGCGAAACCAGCGCCTGGCAGACTCACTTTGCAAGTGGATCGTCCTCAGTGACAGAAACAGAACTGCACTACTACTGCACAAAGTGCTTGTGATTCAGTCTGGGACACAGGATAGCACTCTCACAGAATAGAAAGCTAACGTTTGCATCCAGCCTGAAGACCAGTACATTCTTCACACTTCACGCTGTTAAGTATGTGCAGGAGCCTTGATCACCGAGGCCTTCCTAAGGTACTGAAATACCCATTTCATCCTATGCAGAGGTCCCTGTGCCCACAGGAACTCCATGGAAGAGCCCTGTGGGTCCCGTGTGTTTCCTTGAGGTAGTCAGAAACTACTGAGGATAACCTTATGAGCTCAAGTTTGAAACCGGGCATCCCTGGAAAAACCTTCCGTTCGACCGTGGTAGGCGAGACAGGTGCGGTTTGAAAGCTGCCTGAAAATCACTCCTGCTGCCCATCTTCTCTTTGCTGCCTGACGGCATCACGAAAGAACTTGAGTGTAATCGTATGAGGCATGCTGGTCTCGGTTCGTTGCTGGGAGCTCCTCCAGGAGCACACTGGAGCCTGCCGGCAAAGAACTGGCACCCCTGTGCTCAAGTAAAATGCAGATTTCTCCCAAAGTAAGTTTAGCTATGCCCTAGTGGCGAAGAAGCATGTGTTAAAGGAAGGCTGCAACACTGTTACGTATTTCACGACACATTGTGCACTCACCTTGGGTGTAACATCTGTGAAAGGGCACTGAATGCCGTCCAAATCTTCTGCTGCGTTTGAGTTCCAGGAAAAATGGGTTCGTTGGTTTTAAAGCTGTGAACGTGCAGCTGTAATGGAAAGCCCTGCCCGGATCGCTCGACAGCTCTCGTTTGTACAGCATTCAAACGGCTTCACGAACGCCGTTCCAAGCAGCCTTACATTCCATGCTGGCGTAGCCAGGGAGGCATTTGGATTCTTCTGAAAAACACCACTGTGCCTCACAAGTGAAACCTGTGGGCTCCCAAATACGTCTCCTACGGCAACCTAAAATTATATGTTTAGTTCCAGTATGAAAACAACGGACAGCTTTAGCTGTGACAATGCTGGACTTCTTGGCCATCCAGATTCACCAATGCCTAACTTTTGCTCGGCGGGGGAATGCTCTTCTGAACGTACAGCACTCACCACGTGAAAACCTTTCTAAGCACAAGGGAGCAGTCTTACCCTAGTAGTAGAGAGGTAGGCAGAATCTTAAGATAAACCTGCTGTGTCATCAAGCTTGAAAGTCGGACACCGATGGGAACGTTCGTACTCTCCTGCAATGGAGGCCACTTGCTTTGGGCTTCAAAGCTGCCTGAACAGCCCTAGGGGCCCTACGTCTCTTCACTGCACGATGCTCGCTGTGGGCCAAGGCTGCGTTCTCTCAAAGGCAATAATGTACTGGCAATTGGTTTCTAAAAACTCATCCAACTGCACTCCAGATTCAGCTCCATACCAACGAAATGTGACCTAAGACCTCAGCGTAAGGTCCAGTGTTTCCATCAGCAGAGTTGATTGTGCAGTGGTAGCCACGGAGCCATACTCTGAGAAGCAGTGCCTTAACTCTGCTATGCCCCTGAGGACACATAGGGTAGTGTATCGTGCACCAGTATCATGATGACCACTGTGTGCTAGAAGAGAGGCCGCTGGCTTCTGAGGAACCCTAGGCGCAGTAGGTGCCCGGGAGCACTCTTCACATTCATAGCAAGGGCAACGTACTCCTTTCTGGGATGCCTAGGTAGAGTGTTCCAATCGTCATAGAGCCTAGCGAAAGCAGCGCCTTGCAGACTCTCTTTGCAAGTGGATCGTCCTCAGTGACAGAAACAGAACTGCACTGCTACGGCACAATGTGCTTGTGATTCAGTCTGGGACACAGGATAGAACTCTCACAGAATAGAAAGCTAACCTTTGCATCCAGCCTGAAGACCAGTACATTCTTCACACTTCACGCTGTTAAGTATGTGCAGGTGCCATGGTCACCGAGGTCTACCTAAGGTACTGAAATACCCACTTCATCCTACGCAGAGGTCCCTGTGCCCACAGGAACTCCATGGAAGAGCCCTGTGGGTCCCGTGTGTTTCCTTGAGGTAGTCAGAAACTACTGAGGATAGCCTTATGAGCTCAAGTTTGAAACCGGGCAACCCTGGCAAAACCTTCATTTCGTCCGTGGTAGGCGAGACAGGTGCGGTTTGAAAGCTTCCTGAAAATCACTCCTGCTGCCCATCTTCTCTTTGCTGCCTGACGGCATCACGAAAGAACTTGAGTGTAATCGTATGAGGCATGCTGGTCTCGGTTCCTGCTGGGAGCTCCTCCAGGAGCACACTGGAGCCTGCTGGCAAAGAACTGGCACCCCTGTGCGCAACTAAAATGCAGTTTTCTCCAAAGTAAATTTAGCTATGAGCTACTGGCGAAGAAGCATGTGTTAAAGGAAGGCTGCAACACTGTTACGTATTTCACGACTCACTGTGCACTCACCTTGGTTGTAACATCTGTGAAAAGGCACTGAATGCCTCCAAATCTTCTGCTGCGTTTGAGTCCCAGGAAGCAAATGGGTTCGTTGGCTTTAAGGCTGTGAACGGGCAGCGGTAATGGCAAAGCCCTTCTCGCTCGACAGCTCTCGTTTGTACAGCATTCAAACGGCTTCAGGAAGGCCGTTCCAGGCATCCTTACATTCCAGGCTGTCGTAGCCAGGAAGGCATTTGGATTCTTTTGAGAAACACCACTGTGCCCCACAAGTGAAACCTGTGGGCTCCTAAATACGTCTCCCTACGGCAGCCTGAAACTATATGTTTAGCTCCAGTATGAAAACAACGGACAGCTTTACTTGAGACAATGCTGGACGTCTGGGACCATGCAGATTCACCAAGGCCTAACATGTGCCCGGCGGGGGAATGCTCTTCTGCACGTACAGCACTCACCACGTGAAAACCTTTCTTAGCAGAAGGAAGCAGTCTTTCCCTAGTAGTAGAGAGGTAGGCAGAATCTTCAGATAAACCTGCTGTGTCATCAAGCTTGAAAGTCGGACACCGATGGGATCGTTCGTATTCCCCTGCAATGGAAGCTTCTTTCTTTGGGCTTCAAAGCTGCCTGAACAGCGCGAGGGGCCAGCTTCTCTTCACTGCAGGATTGTCGCTGTGGGCCAAGGCTGCGTTCTCTCAATGGCAATAATGTGCTAGCAATTGCTTTCTAGAAACTCATCCAACTGCACTCCAGATTCAGCTCCATACAAATGAAATGTGACCTAAGTCCTCAGCGTAAGGTCCAGTGTTTCACATCAGCAGAGTTGAGTGTGCAGTGGTAGCCACTAAGCCATACTCTGAAAAGGAGTGCCTTGACTCTGCTATGCCCCTGAGGACACATAGGGCAGTGTATCATGCACCAGTTTCTCATGATGACCACTGTGTGCTAGAAGACAGGCCGCTGGCTTCTCAGGAACCCTAGGCGCAGTAGGTGCCCGGGAGCACTCTTCACATTCATAGCAAGGGCAACGTACTCCTTTCTGGGATGCCTAGGTAGAGTGTTCCAATCGTCATAGACCCTAGCGAAACCAGCGCCTGGCAGACTCACTTTGCAAGTGGATCGTCCTCAGTGACAGAAACAGAACTGCACTACTACTGCACAAAGTGCTTGTGATTCAGTCTGGGACACAGGATAGCACTCTCACAGAATAGAAAGCTAACCTTTGCATCCAGCCTGAGGACCAGTACATTCTTCACACTTCACGCTGTTAAGTATGTGCAGAAGCCTTGATCACCGAGGCCTTCCTAAGGTACTAAAATACTTACCCATTTCATCCTATGCAGAGGTCCCTGTGCCCACAGGAACTCCATGGAAGAGCCCTGTGGGTCCCGTGTGTTTCCTTGAGGTAGTCAGAAACTACTGAGGATAACCTTATGAGCTCAAGTTTGAAACCGGGCATCCCTGGAAAAACCTTCCATTCGACCGTGGTAGGCGAGACAGGTGCGGTTTGAAAGCTGCCTGAAAATCACTCCTGCTGCCCATCTTCTCTTTGCTGCCTGACGGCATCACGAAAGAACTTGAGTGTAATCGTATGAGGCATGCTGGTCTCGGTTCGTTGCTGGGAGCTCCTCCAGGAGCACACTGGAGCCTGCCGGCAAAGAACTGGCACCCCTGTGCTCAAGTAAAATGCAGATTTCTCCCAAAGTAAGTTTAGCTATGCCCTAGTGGCGAAGAAGCATGTGTTAAAGGAAGGCTGCAACACTGTTACGTATTTCACGACACATTGTGCACTCACCTTGGGTGTAACATCTGTGAAAGGGCACTGAATGCCGTCCAAATCTTCTGCTGCGTTTGAGTTCCAGGAAAAATGGGTTCGTTGGTTTTAAAGCTGTGAACGTGCAGCTGTAATGGAAAGCCCTGCCCGGATCGCTCGACAGCTCTCGTTTGTACAGCATTCAAACGGCTTCACGAACGCCGTTCCAAGCAGCCTTACATTCCATGCTGGCGTAGCCAGGGAGGCATTTGGATTCTTCTGAAAAACACCACTGTGCCTCACAAGTGAAACCTGTGGGCTCCCAAATACGTCTCCTACGGCAGCCTAAAATTATATGTTTAGTTCCAGTATGAAAACAACGGACAGCTTTAGCTGTGACAATGCTGGACTTCTTGGCCATCCAGATTCACCAATGCCTAACTTTTGCTCGGCGGGGGAATGCTCTTCTGAACGTACAGCACTCACCACGTGAAAACCTTTCTAAGCACAAGGGAGCAGTCTTACCCTAGTAGTAGAGAGGTAGGCAGAATCTTCAGATAAACCTGCTGTGTCATCAAGCTTGAAAGTCGGACACCGATGGGAACGTTCGTACTCTCCTGCAATGGAGGCCACTTGCTTTGGGCTTCAAAGCTGCCTGAACAGCCCTAGGGGCCCTACGTCTCTTCACTGCACGATGCTCGCTGTGGGCCAAGGCTGCGTTCTCTCAAAGGCAATAATGTACTGGCAATTGGTTTCTAAAAACTCATCCAACTGCACTCCAGATTCAGCTCCATACCAACGAAATGTGACCTAAGACCTCAGCGTAAGGTCCAGTGTTTCCATCAGCAGAGTTGATTGTGCAGTGGTAGCCACGGAGCCATACTCTGAGAAGCAGTGCCTTAACTCTGCTATGCCCCTGAGGACACATAGGGTAGTGTATCGTGCACCAGTATCATGATGACCACTGTGTGCTAGAAGAGAGGCCGCTGGCTTCTGAGGAACCCTAGGCGCAGTAGGTGCCCGGGAGCACTCTTCACATTCATAGCAAGGGCAACGTACTCCTTTCTGGGATGCCTAGGTAGAGTGTTCCAATCGTCATAGAGCCTAGCGAAAGCAGCGCCTTGCAGACTCTCTTTGCAAGTGGATCGTCCTCAGTGACAGAAACAGAACTGCACTGCTACTGCACAATGTGCTTGTGATTCAGTCTGGGACACAGGATAGAACTCTCACAGAATAGAAAGCTAACCTTTGCATCCAGCCTGAAGACCAGTACATTCTTCACACTTCACGCTGTTAAGTATGTGCAGGTGCCATGGTCACCGAGGTCTACCTAAGGTACTGAAATACCCACTTCATCCTACGCAGAGGTCCCTGTGCCCACAGGAACTCCATGGAAGAGCCCTGTGGGTCCCGTGTGTTTCCTTGAGGTAGTCAGAAACTACTGAGGATAGCCTTATGAGCTCAAGTTTGAAACCGGGCAACCCTGGCAAAACCTTCATTTCGTCCGTGGTAGGCGAGACAGGTGCGGTTTGAAAGCTTCCTGAAAATCACTCCTGCTGCCCATCTTCTCTTTGCTGCCTGACGGCATCACGAAAGAACTTGAGTGTAATCGTATGAGGCATGCTGGTCTCGGTTCCTGCTGGGAGCTCCTCCAGGAGCACACTGGAGCCTGCTGGCAAAGAACTGGCACCCCTGTGCGCAACTAAAATGCAGTTTTCTCCAAAGTAAGTTTAGCTATGAGCTACTGGCGAAGAAGCATGTGTTAAAGGAAGGCTGCAACACTGTTACGTATTTCACGACTCACTGTGCACTCACCTTGGTTGTAACATCTGTGAAAAGGCACTGAATGCCTCCAAATCTTCTGCTGCGTTTGAGTCCCCGGAAGCAAATGGGTTCGTTGGCTTTAAGGCTGTGAACGGGCAGCGGTAATGGCAAAGCCCTTCTCGCTCGACAGCTCTCGTTTGTACAGCATTCAAACGGCTTCAGGAAGGCCGTTCCAGGCATCCTTACATTCCAGGCTGTCGTAGCCAGGAAGGCATTTGGATTCTTTTGAGAAACACCACTGTGCCCCACAAGTGAAACCTGTGGGCTCCTAAATACGTCTCCCTACGGCAGCCTGAAACTATATGTTTAGCTCCAGTATGAAAACAACGGACAGCTTTACTTGAGACAATGCTGGACGTCTGGGACCATCCAGATTCACCAAGGCCTAACATGTGCCCGGCGGGGGAATGCTCTTCTGCACGTACAGCACTCACCACGTGAAAACCTTTCTTAGCAGAAGGAAGCAGTCTTTCCCTAGTAGTAGAGAGGTAGGCAGAATCTTCAGATAAACCTGCTGTGTCATCAAGCTTGAAAGTCGGACACCGATGGGATCGTTCGTATTCCCCTGCAATGGAAGCTTCTTTCTTTGGGCTTCAAAGCTGCCTGAACAGCGCGAGGGGCCAGCTTCTCTTCACTGCAGGATTGTCGCTGTGGGCCAAGGCTGCGTTCTCTCAATGGCAATAATGTGCTAGCAATTGCTTTCTAGAAACTCATCCAACTGCACTCCAGATTCAGCTCCATACAAATGAAATGTGACCTAAGTCCTCAGCGTAAGGTCCAGTGTTTCACATCAGCAGAGTTGAGTGTGCAGTGGTAGCCACTAAGCCATACTCTGAAAAGGAGTGCCTTGACTCTGCTATGCCCCTGAGGACACATAGGGCAGTGTATCATGCACCAGTTTCTCATGATGACCACTGTGTGCTAGAAGACAGGCCGCTGGCTTCTCAGGAACCCTAGGCGCAGTAGGTGCCCGGGAGCACTCTTCACATTCATAGCAAGGGCAACGTACTCCTTTCTGGGATGCCTAGGTAGAGTGTTCCAATCGTCATAGACCCTAGCGAAACCAGCGCCTGGCAGACTCACTTTGCAAGTGGATCGTCCTCAGTGACAGAAACAGAACTGCACTACTACTGCACAAAGTGCTTGTGATTCAGTCTGGGACACAGGATAGCACTCTCACAGAATAGAAAGCTAACCTTTGCATCCAGCCTGAAGACCAGTACATTCTTCACACTTCACGCTGTTAAGTATGTGCAGGAGCCTTGATCACCGAGGCCTTCCTAAGGTACTGAAATACTTACCCATTTCATCCTATGCAGAGGTCCCTGTGCCCACAGGAACTCCATGGAAGAGCCCTGTGGGTCCCGTGTGTTTCCTTGAGGTAGTCAGAAACTACTGAGGATAACCTAATGAGCTCAAGTTTGAAACCGGGCATCCCTGGAAAAACCTTCCGTTCAACCGTGGTAGGCGAGACAGGTGCGGTTTGAAAGCTTCCTGAAAATCACTCCTGCTGCCCATCTTCTCTTTGCTGCCTGACGGCATCACGAAAGAACTTGAGTGTAATCGTATGAGGCATGCTGGTCTCGGTTCCTGCTGGGAGCTCCTCCAGGAGCACACTGGAGCCTGCTGGCAAAGAACTGGCACCCCTGTGCGCAACTAAAATGCAGTTTTCTCCAAAGTAAGTTTAGCTATGAGCTACTGGCGAAGAAGCATGTGTTAAAGGAAGGCTGCAACACTGTTACGTATTTCACGACTCACTGTGCACTCACCTTGGTTGTAACATCTGTGAAAAGGCACTGAATGCCTCCAAATCTTCTGCTGCGTTTGAGTCCCCGGAAGCAAATGGGTTCGTTGGCTTTAAGGCTGTGAACGGGCAGCGGTAATGGCAAAGCCCTTCTCGCTCGACAGCTCTCGTTTGTACAGCATTCAAACGGCTTCAGGAAGGCCGTTCCAGGCATCCTTACATTCCAGGCTGTCGTAGCCAGGAAGGCATTTGGATTCTTTTGAGAAACACCACTGTGCCCCACAAGTGAAACCTGTGGGCTCCTAAATACGTCTCCCTACGGCAGCCTGAAACTATATGTTTAGCTCCAGTATGAAAACAACGGACAGCTTTACTTGAGACAATGCTGGACGTCTGGGACCATCCAGATTCACCAAGGCCTAACATGTGCCCGGCGGGGGAATGCTCTTCTGCACGTACAGCACTCACCACGTGAAAACCTTTCTTAGCAGAAGGAAGCAGTCTTTCCCTAGTAGTAGAGAGGTAGGCAGAATCTTCAGATAAACCTGCTGTGTCATCAAGCTTGAAAGTCGGACACCGATGGGATCGTTCGTATTCCCCTGCAATGGAAGCTTCTTTCTTTGGGCTTCAAAGCTGCCTGAACAGCGCGAGGGGCCAGCTTCTCTTCACTGCAGGATTGTCGCTGTGGGCCAAGGCTGCGTTCTCTCAATGGCAATAATGTGCTAGCAATTGCTTTCTAGAAACTCATCCAACTGCACTCCAGATTCAGCTCCATACAAATGAAATGTGACCTAAGTCCTCAGCGTAAGGTCCAGTGTTTCACATCAGCAGAGTTGAGTGTGCAGTGGTAGCCACTAAGCCATACTCTGAAAAGGAGTGCCTTGACTCTGCTATGCCCCTGAGGACACATAGGGCAGTGTATCATGCACCAGTTTCTCATGATGACCACTGTGTGCTAGAAGACAGGCCGCTGGCTTCTCAGGAACCCTAGGCGCAGTAGGTGCCCGGGAGCACTCTTCACATTCATAGCAAGGGCAACGTACTCCTTTCTGGGATGCCTAGGTAGAGTGTTCCAATCGTCATAGACCCTAGCGAAACCAGCGCCTGGCAGACTCACTTTGCAAGTGGATCGTCCTCAGTGACAGAAACAGAACTGCACTACTACTGCACAAAGTGCTTGTGATTCAGTCTGGGACACAGGATAGCACTCTCACAGAATAGAAAGCTAACCTTTGCATCCAGCCTGAGGACCAGTACATTCTTCACACTTCACGCTGTTAAGTATGTGCAGAAGCCTTGATCACCGAGGCCTTCCTAAGGTACTAAAATACTTACCCATTTCATCCTATGCAGAGGTCCCTGTGCCCACAGGAACTCCATGGAAGAGCCCTGTGGGTCCCGTGTGTTTCCTTGAGGTAGTCAGAAACTACTGAGGATAACCTTATGAGCTCAAGTTTGAAACCGGGCATCCCTGGAAAAACCTTCCATTCGACCGTGGTAGGCGAGACAGGTGCGGTTTGAAAGCTGCCTGAAAATCACTCCTGCTGCCCATCTTCTCTTTGCTGCCTGACGGCATCACGAAAGAACTTGAGTGTAATCGTATGAGGCATGCTGGTCTCGGTTCGTTGCTGGGAGCTCCTCCAGGAGCACACTGGAGCCTGCCGGCAAAGAACTGGCACCCCTGTGCTCAAGTAAAATGCAGATTTCTCCCAAAGTAAGTTTAGCTATGCCCTAGTGGCGAAGAAGCATGTGTTAAAGGAAGGCTGCAACACTGTTACGTATTTCACGACACATTGTGCACTCACCTTGGGTGTAACATCTGTGAAAGGGCACTGAATGCCGTCCAAATCTTCTGCTGCGTTTGAGTTCCAGGAAAAATGGGTTCGTTGGTTTTAAAGCTGTGAACGTGCAGCTGTAATGGAAAGCCCTGCCCGGATCGCTCGACAGCTCTCGTTTGTACAGCATTCAAACGGCTTCACGAACGCCGTTCCAAGCAGCCTTACATTCCATGCTGGCGTAGCCAGGGAGGCATTTGGATTCTTCTGAAAAACACCACTGTGCCTCACAAGTGAAACCTGTGGGCTCCCAAATACGTCTCCTACGGCAGCCTAAAATTATATGTTTAGTTCCAGTATGAAAACAACGGACAGCTTTAGCTGTGACAATGCTGGACTTCTTGGCCATCCAGATTCACCAATGCCTAACTTTTGCTCGGCGGGGGAATGCTCTTCTGAACGTACAGCACTCACCACGTGAAAACCTTTCTAAGCACAAGGGAGCAGTCTTACCCTAGTAGTAGAGAGGTAGGCAGAATCTTCAGATAAACCTGCTGTGTCATCAAGCTTGAAAGTCGGACACCGATGGGAACGTTCGTACTCTCCTGCAATGGAGGCCACTTGCTTTGGGCTTCAAAGCTGCCTGAACAGCCCTAGGGGCCCTACGTCTCTTCACTGCACCATGCTCGCTGTGGGCCAAGGCTGCGTTCTCTCAAAGGCAATAATGTACTGGCAATTGGTTTCTAAAAACTCATCCAACTGCACTCCAGATTCAGCTCCATACCAACGAAATGTGACCTAAGACCTCAGCGTAAGGTCCAGTGTTTCCATCAGCAGAGTTGATTGTGCAGTGGTAGCCACGGAGCCATACTCTGAGAAGCAGTGCCTTAACTCTGCTATGCCCCTGAGGACACATAGGGTAGTGTATCGTGCACCAGTATCATGATGACCACTGTGTGCTAGAAGAGAGGCCGCTGGCTTCTGAGGAACCCTAGGCGCAGTAGGTGCCCGGGAGCACTCTTCACATTCATAGCAAGGGCAACGTACTCCTTTCTGGGATGCCTAGGTAGAGTGTTCCAATCGTCATAGAGCCTAGCGAAAGCAGCGCCTTGCAGACTCTCTTTGCAAGTGGATCGTCCTCAGTGACAGAAACAGAACTGCACTGCTACTGCACAATGTGCTTGTGATTCAGTCTGGGACACAGGATAGAACTCTCACAGAATAGAAAGCTAACCTTTGCATCCAGCCTGAAGACCAGTACATTCTTCACACTTCACGCTGTTAAGTATGTGCAGGTGCCATGGTCACCGAGGTCTACCTAAGGTACTGAAATACCCACTTCATCCTACGCAGAGGTCCCTGTGCCCACAGGAACTCCATGGAAGAGCCCTGTGGGTCCCGTGTGTTTCCTTGAGGTAGTCAGAAACTACTGAGGATAGCCTTATGAGCTCAAGTTTGAAACCGGGCAACCCTGGCAAAACCTTCATTTCGTCCGTGGTAGGCGAGACAGGTGCGGTTTGAAAGCTTCCTGAAAATCACTCCTGCTGCCCATCTTCTCTTTGCTGCCTGACGGCATCACGAAAGAACTTGAGTGTAATCGTATGAGGCATGCTGGTCTCGGTTCCTGCTGGGAGCTCCTCCAGGAGCACACTGGAGCCTGCTGGCAAAGAACTGGCACCCCTGTGCGCAACTAAAATGCAGTTTTCTCCAAAGTAAGTTTAGCTATGAGCTACTGGCGAAGAAGCATGTGTTAAAGGAAGGCTGCAACACTGTTACGTATTTCACGACTCACTGTGCACTCACCTTGGTTGTAACATCTGTGAAAAGGCACTGAATGCCTCCAAATCTTCTGCTGCGTTTGAGTCCCCGGAAGCAAATGGGTTCGTTGGCTTTAAGGCTGTGAACGGGCAGCGGTAATGGCAAAGCCCTTCTCGCTCGACAGCTCTCGTTTGTACAGCATTCAAACGGCTTCAGGAAGGCCGTTCCAGGCATCCTTACATTCCAGGCTGTCGTAGCCAGGAAGGCATTTGGATTCTTTTGAGAAACACCACTGTGCCCCACAAGTGAAACCTGTGGGCTCCTAAATACGTCTCCCTACGGCAGCCTGAAACTATATGTTTAGCTCCAGTATGAAAACAACGGACAGCTTTACTTGAGACAATGCTGGACGTCTGGGACCATCCAGATTCACCAAGGCCTAACATGTGCCCGGCGGGGGAATGCTCTTCTGCACGTACAGCACTCACCACGTGAAAACCTTTCTTAGCAGAAGGAAGCAGTCTTTCCCTAGTAGTAGAGAGGTAGGCAGAATCTTCAGATAAACCTGCTGTGTCATCAAGCTTGAAAGTCGGACACCGATGGGATCGTTCGTATTCCCCTGCAATGGAAGCTTCTTTCTTTGGGCTTCAAAGCTGCCTGAACAGCGCGAGGGGCCAGCTTCTCTTCACTGCAGGATTGTCGCTGTGGGCCAAGGCTGCGTTCTCTCAATGGCAATAATGTGCTAGCAATTGCTTTCTAGAAACTCATCCAACTGCACTCCAGATTCAGCTCCATACAAATGAAATGTGACCTAAGTCCTCAGCGTAAGGTCCAGTGTTTCACATCAGCAGAGTTGAGTGTGCAGTGGTAGCCACTAAGCCATACTCTGAAAAGGAGTGCCTTGACTCTGCTATGCCCCTGAGGACACATAGGGCAGTGTATCATGCACCAGTTTCTCATGATGACCACTGTGTGCTAGAAGACAGGCCGCTGGCTTCTCAGGAACCCTAGGCGCAGTAGGTGCCCGGGAGCACTCTTCACATTCATAGCAAGGGCAACGTACTCCTTTCTGGGATGCCTAGGTAGAGTGTTCCAATCGTCATAGACCCTAGCGAAACCAGCGCCTGGCAGACTCACTTTGCAAGTGGATCGTCCTCAGTGACAGAAACAGAACTGCACTACTACTGCACAAAGTGCTTGTGATTCAGTCTGGGACACAGGATAGCACTCTCACAGAATAGAAAGCTAACCTTTGCATCCAGCCTGAAGACCAGTACATTCTTCACACTTCACGCTGTTAAGTATGTGCAGGAGCCTTGATCACCGAGGCCTTCCTAAGGTACTGAAATACTTACCCATTTCATCCTATGCAGAGGTCCCTGTGCCCACAGGAACTCCATGGAAGAGCCCTGTGGGTCCCGTGTGTTTCCTTGAGGTAGTCAGAAACTACTGAGGATAACCTAATGAGCTCAAGTTTGAAACCGGGCATCCCTGGAAAAACCTTCCGTTCAACCGTGGTAGGCGAGACAGGTGCGGTTTGAAAGCTGCCTGAAAATCACTCCTGCTGCCCATCTTCTCTTTGCTGCCTGACGGCATCACGAAAGAACTTGAGTGTAATCGTATGAGGCATGCTGGTCTCGGTTCCTGCTGGGAGCTCCTCCAGGAGCACACTGGAGCCTGCTGGCAAAGAACTGGCACCCCTGTGCGCAACTAAAATGCAGTTTTCTCCAAAGTAAGTTTAGCTATGAGCTACTGGCGAAGAAGCATGTGTTAAAGGAAGGCTGCAACACTGTTACGTATTTCACGACTCACTGTGCACTCACCTTGGTTGTAACATCTGTGAAAAGGCACTGAATGCCTCCAAATCTTCTGCTGCGTTTGAGTCCCCGGAAGCAAATGGGTTCGTTGGCTTTAAGGCTGTGAACGGGCAGCGGTAATGGCAAAGCCCTTCTCGCTCGACAGCTCTCGTTTGTACAGCATTCAAACGGCTTCAGGAAGGCCGTTCCAGGCATCCTTACATTCCAGGCTGTCGTAGCCAGGAAGGCATTTGGATTCTTTTGAGAAACACCACTGTGCCCCACAAGTGAAACCTGTGGGCTCCTAAATACGTCTCCCTACGGCAGCCTGAAACTATATGTTTAGCTCCAGTATGAAAACAACGGACAGCTTTACTTGAGACAATGCTGGACGTCTGGGACCATCCAGATTCACCAAGGCCTAACATGTGCCCGGCGGGGGAATGCTCTTCTGCACGTACAGCACTCACCACGTGAAAACCTTTCTTAGCAGAAGGAAGCAGTCTTTCCCTAGTAGTAGAGAGGTAGGCAGAATCTTCAGATAAACCTGCTGTGTCATCAAGCTTGAAAGTCGGACACCGATGGGATCGTTCGTATTCCCCTGCAATGGAAGCTTCTTTCTTTGGGCTTCAAAGCTGCCTGAACAGCGCGAGGGGCCAGCTTCTCTTCACTGCAGGATTGTCGCTGTGGGCCAAGGCTGCGTTCTCTCAATGGCAATAATGTGCTAGCAATTGCTTTCTAGAAACTCATCCAACTGCACTCCAGATTCAGCTCCATACAAATGAAATGTGACCTAAGTCCTCAGCGTAAGGTCCAGTGTTTCACATCAGCAGAGTTGAGTGTGCAGTGGTAGCCACTAAGCCATACTCTGAAAAGGAGTGCCTTGACTCTGCTATGCCCCTGAGGACACATAGGGCAGTGTATCATGCACCAGTTTCTCATGATGACCACTGTGTGCTAGAAGACAGGCCGCTGGCTTCTCAGGAACCCTAGGCGCAGTAGGTGCCCGGGAGCACTCTTCACATTCATAGCAAGGGCAACGTACTCCTTTCTGGGATGCCTAGGTAGAGTGTTCCAATCGTCATAGACCCTAGCGAAACCAGCGCCTGGCAGACTCACTTTGCAAGTGGATCGTCCTCAGTGACAGAAACAGAACTGCACTACTACTGCACAAAGTGCTTGTGATTCAGTCTGGGACACAGGATAGCACTCTCACAGAATAGAAAGCTAACCTTTGCATCCAGCCTGAGGACCAGTACATTCTTCACACTTCACGCTGTTAAGTATGTGCAGGAGCCTTGATCACCGAGGCCTTCCTAAGGTACTAAAATACTTACCCATTTCATCCTATGCAGAGGTCCCTGTGCCCACAGGAACTCCATGGAAGAGCCCTGTGGGTCCCGTGTGTTTCCTTGAGGTAGTCAGAAACTACTGAGGATAACCTTATGAGCTCAAGTTTGAAACCGGGCATCCCTGGAAAAACCTTCCATTCGACCGTGGTAGGCGAGACAGGTGCGGTTTGAAAGCTGCCTGAAAATCACTCCTGCTGCCCATCTTCTCTTTGCTGCCTGACGGCATCACGAAAGAACTTGAGTGTAATCGTATGAGGCATGCTGGTCTCGGTTCGTTGCTGGGAGCTCCTCCAGGAGCACACTGGAGCCTGCCGGCAAAGAACTGGCACCCCTGTGCTCAAGTAAAATGCATATTTCTC
The DNA here is from genome assembly GCF_965194825.1 of Balaenoptera physalus. Taxonomy (NCBI): domain Eukaryota; kingdom Metazoa; phylum Chordata; class Mammalia; order Artiodactyla; family Balaenopteridae; genus Balaenoptera; species Balaenoptera physalus. The sequence goes on along the minus strand of NW_028126495.1, from coordinate 340,907 downwards.
CCAAAGTAAGTTTAGCTATGCCCTAGTGGCGAAGAAGCATGTGTTAAAGGAAGGCTGCAACACTGTTACGTATTTCACGACACATTGTGCACTCACCTTGGGTGTAACATCTGTGAAAGGGCACTGAATGCCGTCCAAATCTTCTGCTGCGTTTGAGTTCCAGGAAAAATGGGTTCGTTGGTTTTAAAGCTGTGAACGTGCAGCTGTAATGGAAAGCCCTGCCCGGATCGCTCGACAGCTCTCGTTTGTACAGCATTCAAACGGCTTCACGAACGCCGTTCCAAGCAGCCTTACATTCCATGCTGGCGTAGCCAGGGAGGCATTTGGATTCTTCTGAAAAACACCACTGTGCCTCACAAGTGAAACCTGTGGGCTCCCAAATACGTCTCCTACGGCAGCCTAAAATTATATGTTTAGTTCCAGTATGAAAACAACGGACAGCTTTAGCTGTGACAATGCTGGACTTCTTGGCCATCCAGATTCACCAATGCCTAACTTTTGCTCGGCGGGGGAATGCTCTTCTGAACGTACAGCACTCACCACGTGAAAACCTTTCTAAGCACAAGGGAGCAGTCTTACCCTAGTAGTAGAGAGGTAGGCAGAATCTTCAGATAAACCTGCTGTGTCATCAAGCTTGAAAGTCGGACACCGATGGGAACGTTCGTACTCTCCTGCAATGGAGGCCACTTGCTTTGGGCTTCAAAGCTGCCTGAACAGCCCTAGGGGCCCTACGTCTCTTCACTGCACGATGCTCGCTGTGGGCCAAGGCTGCGTTCTCTCAAAGGCAATAATGTACTGGCAATTGGTTTCTAAAAACTCATCCAACTGCACTCCAGATTCAGCTCCATACCAACGAAATGTGACCTAAGACCTCAGCGTAAGGTCCAGTGTTTCCATCAGCAGAGTTGATTGTGCAGTGGTAGCCACGGAGCCATACTCTGAGAAGCAGTGCCTTAACTCTGCTATGCCCCTGAGGACACATAGGGTAGTGTATCGTGCACCAGTATCATGATGACCACTGTGTGCTAGAAGAGAGGCCGCTGGCTTCTGAGGAACCCTAGGCGCAGTAGGTGCCCGGGAGCACTCTTCACATTCATAGCAAGGGCAACGTACTCCTTTCTGGGATGCCTAGGTAGAGTGTTCCAATCGTCATAGAGCCTAGCGAAAGCAGCGCCTTGCAGACTCTCTTTGCAAGTGGATCGTCCTCAGTGACAGAAACAGAACTGCACTGCTACTGCACAATGTGCTTGTGATTCAGTCTGGGACACAGGATAGAACTCTCACAGAATAGAAAGCTAACCTTTGCATCCAGCCTGAAGACCAGTACATTCTTCACACTTCACGCTGTTAAGTATGTGCAGGTGCCATGGTCACCGAGGTCTACCTAAGGTACTGAAATACCCACTTCATCCTACGCAGAGGTCCCTGTGCCCACAGGAACTCCATGGAAGAGCCCTGTGGGTCCCGTGTGTTTCCTTGAGGTAGTCAGAAACTACTGAGGATAGCCTTATGAGCTCAAGTTTGAAACCGGGCAACCCTGGCAAAACCTTCATTTCGTCCGTGGTAGGCGAGACAGGTGCGGTTTGAAAGCTTCCTGAAAATCACTCCTGCTGCCCATCTTCTCTTTGCTGCCTGACGGCATCACGAAAGAACTTGAGTGTAATCGTATGAGGCATGCTGGTCTCGGTTCCTGCTGGGAGCTCCTCCAGGAGCACACTGGAGCCTGCTGGCAAAGAACTGGCACCCCTGTGCGCAACTAAAATGCAGTTTTCTCCAAAGTAAGTTTAGCTATGAGCTACTGGCGAAGAAGCATGTGTTAAAGGAAGGCTGCAACACTGTTACGTATTTCACGACTCACTGTGCACTCACCTTGGTTGTAACATCTGTGAAAAGGCACTGAATGCCTCCAAATCTTCTGCTGCGTTTGAGTCCCCGGAAGCAAATGGGTTCGTTGGCTTTAAGGCTGTGAACGGGCAGCGGTAATGGCAAAGCCCTTCTCGCTCGACAGCTCTCGTTTGTACAGCATTCAAACGGCTTCAGGAAGGCCGTTCCAGGCATCCTTACATTCCAGGCTGTCGTAGCCAGGAAGGCATTTGGATTCTTTTGAGAAACACCACTGTGCCCCACAAGTGAAACCTGTGGGCTCCTAAATACGTCTCCCTACGGCAGCCTGAAACTATATGTTTAGCTCCAGTATGAAAACAACGGACAGCTTTACTTGAGACAATGCTGGACGTCTGGGACCATCCAGATTCACCAAGGCCTAACATGTGCCCGGCGGGGGAATGCTCTTCTGCACGTACAGCACTCACCACGTGAAAACCTTTCTTAGCAGAAGGAAGCAGTCTTTCCCTAGTAGTAGAGAGGTAGGCAGAATCTTCAGATAAACCTGCTGTGTCATCAAGCTTGAAAGTCGGACACCGATGGGATCGTTCGTATTCCCCTGCAATGGAAGCTTCTTTCTTTGGGCTTCAAAGCTGCCTGAACAGCGCGAGGGGCCAGCTTCTCTTCACTGCAGGATTGTCGCTGTGGGCCAAGGCTGCGTTCTCTCAATGGCAATAATGTGCTAGCAATTGCTTTCTAGAAACTCATCCAACTGCACTCCAGATTCAGCTCCATACAAATGAAATGTGACCTAAGTCCTCAGCGTAAGGTCCAGTGTTTCACATCAGCAGAGTTGAGTGTGCAGTGGTAGCCACTAAGCCATACTCTGAAAAGGAGTGCCTTGACTCTGCTATGCCCCTGAGGACACATAGGGCAGTGTATCATGCACCAGTTTCTCATGATGACCACTGTGTGCTAGAAGACAGGCCGCTGGCTTCTCAGGAACCCTAGGCGCAGTAGGTGCCCGGGAGCACTCTTCACATTCATAGCAAGGGCAACGTACTCCTTTCTGGGATGCCTAGGTAGAGTGTTCCAATCGTCATAGACCCTAGCGAAACCAGCGCCTGGCAGACTCACTTTGCAAGTGGATCGTCCTCAGTGACAGAAACAGAACTGCACTACTACTGCACAAAGTGCTTGTGATTCAGTCTGGGACACAGGATAGCACTCTCACAGAATAGAAAGCTAACCTTTGCATCCAGCCTGAAGACCAGTACATTCTTCACACTTCACGCTGTTAAGTATGTGCAGGAGCCTTGATCACCGAGGCCTTCCTAAGGTACTGAAATACTTACCCATTTCATCCTATGCAGAGGTCCCTGTGCCCACAGGAACTCCATGGAAGAGCCCTGTGGGTCCCGTGTGTTTCCTTGAGGTAGTCAGAAACTACTGAGGATAACCTAATGAGCTCAAGTTTGAAACCGGGCATCCCTGGAAAAACCTTCCGTTCAACCGTGGTAGGCGAGACAGGTGCGGTTTGAAAGCTGCCTGAAAATCACTCCTGCTGCCCATCTTCTCTTTGCTGCCTGAAGGCATCACGAAAGAACTTGAGTGTAATCGTATGAGGCATGCTGGTCTCGGTTCGTTGCTGGGAGCTCCTCCAGGAGCACACTGGAGCCTGCCGGCAAAGAACTGGCACCCCTGTGCTCAAGTAAAATGCAGATTTCTCCCAAAGTAAGTTTAGCTATGCCCTAGTGGCGAAGAAGCATGTGTTAAAGGAAGGCTGCAACACTGTTACGTATTTCACGACACATTGTGCACTCACCTTGGGTGTAACATCTGTGAAAGGGCACTGAATGCCGTCCAAATCTTCTGCTGCGTTTGAGTTCCAGGAAAAATGGGTTCGTTGGTTTTAAAGCTGTGAACGTGCAGCTGTAATGGAAAGCCCTGCCCGGATCGCTCGACAGCTCTCGTTTGTACAGCATTCAAACGGCTTCACGAACGCCGTTCCAAGCAGCCTTACATTCCATGCTGGCGTAGCCAGGGAGGCATTTGGATTCTTCTGGAAAACACCACTGTGCCTCACAAGTGAAACCTGTGGGCTCCCAAATACGTCTCCTACGGCAGCCTAAAATTATATGTTTAGTTCCAGTATGAAAACAACGGACAGCTTTAGCTGTGACAATGCTGGACTTCTTGGCCATCCAGATTCACCAATGCCTAACTTTTGCTCGGCGGGGGAATGCTCTTCTGAACGTACAGCACTCACCACGTGAAAACCTTTCTAAGCACAAGGGAGCAGTCTTACCCTAGTAGTAGAGAGGTAGGCAGAATCTTCAGATAAACCTGCTGTGTCATCAAGCTTGAAAGTCGGACACCGATGGGAATGTTCGTACTCTCCTGCAATGGAGGCCACTTGCTTTGGGCTTCAAAGCTGCCTGAACAGCCCTAGGGGCCCTACGTCTCTTCACTGCACGATGCTCGCTGTGGGCCAAGGCTGCGTTCTCTCAAAGGCAATAATGTACTGGCAATTGGTTTCTAAAAACTCATCTAACTGCACTCCAGATTCAGCTCCATACCAACGAAATGTGACCTAAGACCTCAGCGTAAGGTCCAGTGTTTCCATCAGCAGAGTTGATTGTGCAGTGGTAGCCACGGAGCCATACTCTGAGAAGCAGTGCCTTAACTCTGCTATGCCCCTGAGGACACATAGGGTAGTGTATCGTGCACCAGTATCATGATGACCACTGTGTGCTAGAAGAGAGGCCGCTGGCTTCTGAGGAACCCTAGGCGCAGTAGGTGCCCGGGAGCACTCTTCACATTCATAGCAAGGGCAACGTACTCCTTTCTGGGATGCCTAGGTAGAGTGTTCCAATCGTCATAGAGCCTAGCGAAAGCAGCGCCTTGCAGACTCTCTTTGCAAGTGGATCGTCCTCAGTGACAGAAACAGAACTGCACTGCTACTGCACAATGTGCTTGTGATTCAGTCTGGGACACAGGATAGAACTCTCACAGAATAGAAAGCTAACCTTTGCATCCAGCCTGAAGACCAGTACATTCTTCACACTTCACGCTGTTAAGTATGTGCAGGTGCCATGGTCACCGAGGTCTACCTAAGGTACTGAAATACCCACTTCATCCTACGCAGAGGTCCCTGTGCCCACAGGAACTCCATGGAAGAGCCCTGTGGGTCCCGTGTGTTTCCTTGAGGTAGTCAGAAACTACTGAGGATAGCCTTATGAGCTCAAGTTTGAAACCGGGCAACCCTGGCAAAACCTTCATTTCGTCCGTGGTAGGCGAGACAGGTGCGGTTTGAAAGCTTCCTGAAAATCACTCCTGCTGCCCATCTTCTCTTTGCTGCCTGACGGCATCACGAAAGAACTTGAGTGTAATCGTATGAGGCATGCTGGTCTCGGTTCCTGCTGGGAGCTCCTCCAGGAGCACACTGGAGCCTGCTGGCAAAGAACTGGCACCCCTGTGCGCAACTAAAATGCAGTTTTCTCCAAAGTAAGTTTAGCTATGAGCTACTGGCGAAGAAGCATGTGTTAAAGGAAGGCTGCAACACTGTTACGTATTTCACGACTCACTGTGCACTCACCTTGGTTGTAACATCTGTGAAAAGGCACTGAATGCCTCCAAATCTTCTGCTGCGTTTGAGTCCCAGGAAGCAAATGGGTTCGTTGGCTTTAAGGCTGTGAACGGGCAGCGGTAATGGCAAAGCCCTTCTCGCTCGACAGCTCTCGTTTGTACAGCATTCAAACGGCTTCAGGAAGGCCGTTCCAGGCATCCTTACATTCCAGGCTGTCGTAGCCAGGAAGGCATTTGGATTCTTTTGAGAAACACCACTGTGCCCCACAAGTGAAACCTGTGGGCTCCTAAATACGTCTCCCTACGGCAGCCTGAAACTATATGTTTAGCTCCAGTATGAAAACAACGGACAGCTTTACTTGAGACAATGCTGGACGTCTGGGACCATCCAGATTCACCAAGGCCTAACATGTGCCCGGCGGGGGAATGCTCTTCTGCACGTACAGCACTCACCACGTGAAAACCTTTCTTAGCAGAAGGAAGCAGTCTTTCCCTAGTAGTAGAGAGGTAGGCAGAATCTTCAGATAAACCTGCTGTGTCATCAAGCTTGAAAGTCGGACACCGATGGGATCGTTCGTATTCCCCTGCAATGGAAGCTTCTTTCTTTGGGCTTCAAAGCTGCCTGAACAGCGCGAGGGGCCAGCTTCTCTTCACTGCAGGATTGTCGCTGTGGGCCAAGGCTGCGTTCTCTCAATGGCAATAATGTGCTAGCAATTGCTTTCTAGAAACTCATCCAACTGCACTCCAGATTCAGCTCCATACAAATGAAATGTGACCTAAGTCCTCAGCGTAAGGTCCAGTGTTTCACATCAGCAGAGTTGAGTGTGCAGTGGTAGCCACTAAGCCATACTCTGAAAAGGAGTGCCTTGACTCTGCTATGCCCCTGAGGACACATAGGGCAGTGTATCATGCACCAGTTTCTCATGATGACCACTGTGTGCTAGAAGACAGGCCGCTGGCTTCTCAGGAACCCTAGGCGCAGTAGGTGCCCGGGAGCACTCTTCACATTCATAGCAAGGGCAACGTACTCCTTTCTGGGATGCCTAGGTAGAGTGTTCCAATCGTCATAGACCCTAGCGAAACCAGCGCCTGGCAGACTCACTTTGCAAGTGGATCGTCCTCAGTGACAGAAACAGAACTGCACTACTACTGCACAAAGTGCTTGTGATTCAGTCTGGGACACAGGATAGCACTCTCACAGAATAGAAAGCTAACCTTTGCATCCAGCCTGAGGACCAGTACATTCTTCACACTTCACGCTGTTAAGTATGTGCAGGAGCCTTGATCACCGAGGCCTTCCTAAGGTACTAAAATACTTACCCATTTCATCCTATGCAGAGGTCCCTGTGCCCACAGGAACTCCATGGAAGAGCCCTGTGGGTCCCGTGTGTTTCCTTGAGGTAGTCAGAAACTACTGAGGATAACCTTATGAGCTCAAGTTTGAAACCGGGCATCCCTGGAAAAACCTTCCATTCGACCGTGGTAGGCGAGACAGGTGCGGTTTGAAAGCTGCCTGAAAATCACTCCTGCTGCCCATCTTCTCTTTGCTGCCTGACGGCATCACGAAAGAACTTGAGTGTAATCGTATGAGGCATGCTGGTCTCGGTTCGTTGCTGGGAGCTCCTCCAGGAGCACACTGGAGCCTGCCGGCAAAGAACTGGCACCCCTGTGCTCAAGTAAAATGCAGATTTCTCCCAAAGTAAGTTTAGCTATGCCCTAGTGGCGAAGAAGCATGTGTTAAAGGAAGGCTGCAACACTGTTACGTATTTCACGACACATTGTGCACTCACCTTGGGTGTAACATCTGTGAAAGGGCACTGAATGCCGTCCAAATCTTCTGCTGCGTTTGAGTTCCAGGAAAAATGGGTTCGTTGGTTTTAAAGCTGTGAACGTGCAGCTGTAATGGAAAGCCCTGCCCGGATCGCTCGACAGCTCTCGTTTGTACAGCATTCAAACGGCTTCACGAACGCCGTTCCAAGCAGCCTTACATTCCATGCTGGCGTAGCCAGGGAGGCATTTGGATTCTTCTGAAAAACACCACTGTGCCTCACAAGTGAAACCTGTGGGCTCCCAAATACGTCTCCTACGGCAGCCTAAAATTATATGTTTAGTTCCAGTATGAAAACAACGGACAGCTTTAGCTGTGACAATGCTGGACTTCTTGGCCATCCAGATTCACCAATGCCTAACTTTTGCTCGGCGGGGGAATGCTCTTCTGAACGTACAGCACTCACCACGTGAAAACCTTTCTAAGCACAAGGGAGCAGTCTTACCCTAGTAGTAGAGAGGTAGGCAGAATCTTCAGATAAACCTGCTGTGTCATCAAGCTTGAAAGTCGGACACCGATGGGAACGTTCGTACTCTCCTGCAATGGAGGCCACTTGCTTTGGGCTTCAAAGCTGCCTGAACAGCCCTAGGGGCCCTACGTCTCTTCACTGCACGATGCTCGCTGTGGGCCAAGGCTGCGTTCTCTCAAAGGCAATAATGTACTGGCAATTGGTTTCTAAAAACTCATCCAACTGCACTCCAGATTCAGCTCCATACCAACGAAATGTGACCTAAGACCTCAGCGTAAGGTCCAGTGTTTCCATCAGCAGAGTTGATTGTGCAGTGGTAGCCACGGAGCCATACTCTGAGAAGCAGTGCCTTAACTCTGCTATGCCCCTGAGGACACATAGGGTAGTGTATCGTGCACCAGTATCATGATGACCACTGTGTGCTAGAAGAGAGGCCGCTGGCTTCTGAGGAACCCTAGGCGCAGTAGGTGCCCGGGAGCACTCTTCACATTCATAGCAAGGGCAACGTACTCCTTTCTGGGATGCCTAGGTAGAGTGTTCCAATCGTCATAGAGCCTAGCGAAAGCAGCGCCTTGCAGACTCTCTTTGCAAGTGGATCGTCCTCAGTGACAGAAACAGAACTGCACTGCTACTGCACAATGTGCTTGTGATTCAGTCTGGGACACAGGATAGAACTCTCACAGAATAGAAAGCTAACCTTTGCATCCAGCCTGAAGACCAGTACATTCTTCACACTTCACGCTGTTAAGTATGTGCAGGTGCCATGGTCACCGAGGTCTACCTAAGGTACTGAAATACCCACTTCATCCTACGCAGAGGTCCCTGTGCCCACAGGAACTCCATGGAAGAGCCCTGTGGGTCCCGTGTGTTTCCTTGAGGTAGTCAGAAACTACTGAGGATAGCCTTATGAGCTCAAGTTTGAAACCGGGCAACCCTGGCAAAACCTTCATTTCGTCCGTGGTAGGCGAGACAGGTGCGGTTTGAAAGCTTCCTGAAAATCACTCCTGCTGCCCATCTTCTCTTTGCTGCCTGACGGCATCACGAAAGAACTTGAGTGTAATCGTATGAGGCATGCTGGTCTCGGTTCCTGCTGGGAGCTCCTCCAGGAGCACACTGGAGCCTGCTGGCAAAGAACTGGCACCCCTGTGCGCAACTAAAATGCAGTTTTCTCCAAAGTAAGTTTAGCTATGAGCTACTGGCGAAGAAGCATGTGTTAAAGGAAGGCTGCAACACTGTTACGTATTTCACGACTCACTGTGCACTCACCTTGGTTGTAACATCTGTGAAAAGGCACTGAATGCCTCCAAATCTTCTGCTGCGTTTGAGTCCCCGGAAGCAAATGGGTTCGTTGGCTTTAAGGCTGTGAACGGGCAGCGGTAATGGCAAAGCCCTTCTCGCTCGACAGCTCTCGTTTGTACAGCATTCAAACGGCTTCAGGAAGGCCGTTCCAGGCATCCTTACATTCCAGGCTGTCGTAGCCAGGAAGGCATTTGGATTCTTTTGAGAAACACCACTGTGCCCCACAAGTGAAACCTGTGGGCTCCTAAATACGTCTCCCTACGGCAGCCTGAAACTATATGTTTAGCTCCAGTATGAAAACAACGGACAGCTTTACTTGAGACAATGCTGGACGTCTGGGACCATCCAGATTCACCAAGGCCTAACATGTGCCCGGCGGGGGAATGCTCTTCTGCACGTACAGCACTCACCACGTGAAAACCTTTCTTAGCAGAAGGAAGCAGTCTTTCCCTAGTAGTAGAGAGGTAGGCAGAATCTTCAGATAAACCTGCTGTGTCATCAAGCTTGAAAGTCGGACACCGATGGGATCGTTCGTATTCCCCTGCAATGGAAGCTTCTTTCTTTGGGCTTCAAAGCTGCCTGAACAGCGCGAGGGGCCAGCTTCTCTTCACTGCAGGATTGTCGCTGTGGGCCAAGGCTGCGTTCTCTCAATGGCAATAATGTGCTAGCAATTGCTTTCTAGAAACTCATCCAACTGCACTCCAGATTCAGCTCCATACAAATGAAATGTGACCTAAGTCCTCAGCGTAAGGTCCAGTGTTTCACATCAGCAGAGTTGAGTGTGCAGTGGTAGCCACTAAGCCATACTCTGAAAAGGAGTGCCTTGACTCTGCTATGCCCCTGAGGACACATAGGGCAGTGTATCATGCACCAGTTTCTCATGATGACCACTGTGTGCTAGAAGACAGGCCGCTGGCTTCTCAGGAACCCTAGGCGCAGTAGGTGCCCGGGAGCACTCTTCACATTCATAGCAAGGGCAACGTACTCCTTTCTGGGATGCCTAGGTAGAGTGTTCCAATCGTCATAGACCCTAGCGAAACCAGCGCCTGGCAGACTCACTTTGCAAGTGGATCGTCCTCAGTGACAGAAACAGAACTGCACTACTACTGCACAAAGTGCTTGTGATTCAGTCTGGGACACAGGATAGCACTCTCACAGAATAGAAAGCTAACCTTTGCATCCAGCCTGAAGACCAGTACATTCTTCACACTTCACGCTGTTAAGTATGTGCAGGAGCCTTGATCACCGAGGCCTTCCTAAGGTACTGAAATACTTACCCATTTCATCCTATGCAGAGGTCCCTGTGCCCACAGGAACTCCATGGAAGAGCCCTGTGGGTCCCGTGTGTTTCCTTGAGGTAGTCAGAAACTACTGAGGATAACCTAATGAGCTCAAGTTTGAAACCGGGCATCCCTGGAAAAACCTTCCGTTCAACCGTGGTAGGCGAGACAGGTGCGGTTTGAAAGCTGCCTGAAAATCACTCCTGCTGCCCATCTTCTCTTTGCTGCCTGACGGCATCACGAAAGAACTTGAGTGTAATCGTATGAGGCATGCTGGTCTCGGTTCCTGCTGGGAGCTCCTCCAGGAGCACACTGGAGCCTGCTGGCAAAGAACTGGCACCCCTGTGCGCAACTAAAATGCAGTTTTCTCCAAAGTAAGTTTAGCTATGAGCTACTGGCGAAGAAGCATGTGTTAAAGGAAGGCTGCAACACTGTTACGTATTTCACGACTCACTGTGCACTCACCTTGGTTGTAACATCTGTGAAAAGGCACTGAATGCCTCCAAATCTTCTGCTGCGTTTGAGTCCCCGGAAGCAAATGGGTTCGTTGGCTTTAAGGCTGTGAACGGGCAGCGGTAATGGCAAAGCCCTTCTCGCTCGACAGCTCTCGTTTGTACAGCATTCAAACGGCTTCAGGAAGGCCGTTCCAGGCATCCTTACATTCCAGGCTGTCGTAGCCAGGAAGGCATTTGGATTCTTTTGAGAAACACCACTGTGCCCCACAAGTGAAACCTGTGGGCTCCTAAATACGTCTCCCTACGGCAGCCTGAAACTATATGTTTAGCTCCAGTATGAAAACAACGGACAGCTTTACTTGAGACAATGCTGGACGTCTGGGACCATCCAGATTCACCAAGGCCTAACATGTGCCCGGCGGGGGAATGCTCTTCTGCACGTACAGCACTCACCACGTGAAAACCTTTCTTAGCAGAAGGAAGCAGTCTTTCCCTAGTAGTAGAGAGGTAGGCAGAATCTTCAGATAAACCTGCTGTGTCATCAAGCTTGAAAGTCGGACACCGATGGGATCGTTCGTATTCCCCTGCAATGGAAGCTTCTTTCTTTGGGCTTCAAAGCTGCCTGAACAGCGCGAGGGGCCAGCTTCTCTTCACTGCAGGATTGTCGCTGTGGGCCAAGGCTGCGTTCTCTCAATGGCAATAATGTGCTAGCAATTGCTTTCTAGAAACTCATCCAACTGCACTCCAGATTCAGCTCCATACAAATGAAATGTGACCTAAGTCCTCAGCGTAAGGTCCAGTGTTTCACATCAGCAGAGTTGAGTGTGCAGTGGTAGCCACTAAGCCATACTCTGAAAAGGAGTGCCTTGACTCTGCTATGCCCCTGAGGACACATAGGGCAGTGTATCATGCACCAGTTTCTCATGATGACCACTGTGTGCTAGAAGACAGGCCGCTGGCTTCTCAGGAACCCTAGGCGCAGTAGGTGCCCGGGAGCACTCTTCACATTCATAGCAAGGGCAACGTACTCCTTTCTGGGATGCCTAGGTAGAGTGTTCCAATCGTCATAGACCCTAGCGAAACCAGCGCCTGGCAGACTCACTTTGCAAGTGGATCGTCCTCAGTGACAGAAACAGAACTGCACTACTACTGCACAAAGTGCTTGTGATTCAGTCTGGGACACAGGATAGCACTCTCACAGAATAGAAAGCTAACCTTTGCATCCAGCCTGAGGACCAGTACATTCTTCACACTTCACGCTGTTAAGTATGTGCAGGAGCCTTGATCACCGAGGCCTTCCTAAGGTACTAAAATACTTACCCATTTCATCCTATGCAGAGGTCCCTGTGCCCACAGGAACTCCATGGAAGAGCCCTGTGGGTCCCGTGTGTTTCCTTGAGGTAGTCAGAAACTACTGAGGATAACCTTATGAGCTCAAGTTTGAAACCGGGCATCCCTGGAAAAACCTTCCATTCGACCGTGGTAGGCGAGACAGGTGCGGTTTGAAAGCTGCCTGAAAATCACTCCTGCTGCCCATCTTCTCTTTGCTGCCTGACGGCATCACGAAAGAACTTGAGTGTAATCGTATGAGGCATGCTGGTCTCGGTTCGTTGCTGGGAGCTCCTCCAGGAGCACACTGGAGCCTGCCGGCAAAGAACTGGCACCCCTGTGCTCAAGTAAAATGCAGATTTCTCCCAAAGTAAGTTTAGCTATGCCCTAGTGGCGAAGAAGCATGTGTTAAAGGAAGGCTGCAACACTGTTACGTATTTCACGACACATTGTGCACTCACCTTGGGTGTAACATCTGTGAAAGGGCACTGAATGCCGTCCAAATCTTCTGCTGCGTTTGAGTTCCAGGAAAAATGGGTTCGTTGGTTTTAAAGCTGTGAACGTGCAGCTGTAATGGAAAGCCCTGCCCGGATCGCTCGACAGCTCTCGTTTGTACAGCATTCAAACGGCTTCACGAACGCCGTTCCAAGCAGCCTTACATTCCATGCTGGCGTAGCCAGGGAGGCATTTGGATTCTTCTGAAAAACACCACTGTGCCTCACAAGTGAAACCTGTGGGCTCCCAAATACGTCTCCTACGGCAGCCTAAAATTATATGTTTAGTTCCAGTATGAAAACAACGGACAGCTTTAGCTGTGACAATGCTGGACTTCTTGGCCATCCAGATTCACCAATGCCTAACTTTTGCTCGGCGGGGGAATGCTCTTCTGAACGTACAGCACTCACCACCTGAAAACCTTTCTAAGCACAAGGGAGCAGTCTTACCCTAGTAGTAGAGAGGTAGGCAGAATCTTCAGATAAACCTGCTGTGTCATCAAGCTTGAAAGTCGGACACCGATGGGAACGTTCGTACTCTCCTGCAATGGAGGCCACTTGCTTTGGGCTTCAAAGCTGCCTGAACAGCCCTAGGGGCCCTACGTCTCTTCACTGCACGATGCTCGCTGTGGGCCAAGGCTGCGTTCTCTCAAAGGCAATAATGTACTGGCAATTGGTTTCTAAAAACTCATCCAACTGCACTCCAGATTCAGCTCCATACCAACGAAATGTGACCTAAGACCTCAGCGTAAGGTCCAGTGTTTCCATCAGCAGAGTTGATTGTGCAGTGGTAGCCACGGAGCCATACTCTGAGAAGCAGTGCCTTAACTCTGCTATGCCCCTGAGGACACATAGGGTAGTGTATCGTGCACCAGTATCATGATGACCACTGTGTGCTAGAAGAGAGGCCGCTGGCTTCTGAGGAACCCTAGGCGCAGTAGGTGCCCGGGAGCACTCTTCACATTCATAGCAAGGGCAACGTACTCCTTTCTGGGATGCCTAGGTAGAGTGTTCCAATCGTCATAGAGCCTAGCGAAAGCAGCGCCTTGCAGACTCTCTTTGCAAGTGGATCGTCCTCAGTGACAGAAACAGAACTGCACTGCTACTGCACAATGTGCTTGTGATTCAGTCTGGGACACAGGATAGAACTCTCACAGAATAGAAAGCTAACCTTTGCATCCAGCCTGAAGACCAGTACATTCTTCACACTTCACGCTGTTAAGTATGTGCAGGTGCCATGGTCACCGAGGTCTACCTAAGGTACTGAAATACCCACTTCATCCTACGCAGAGGTCCCTGTGCCCACAGGAACTCCATGGAAGAGCCCTGTGGGTCCCGTGTGTTTCCTTGAGGTAGTCAGAAACTACTGAGGATAGCCTTATGAGCTCAAGTTTGAAACCGGGCAACCCTGGCAAAACCTTCATTTCGTCCGTGGTAGGCGAGACAGGTGCGGTTTGAAAGCTTCCTGAAAATCACTCCTGCTGCCCATCTTCTCTTTGCTGCCTGACGGCATCACGAAAGAACTTGAGTGTAATCGTATGAGGCATGCTGGTCTCGGTTCCTGCTGGGAGCTCCTCCAGGAGCACACTGGAGCCTGCTGGCAAAGAACTGGCACCCCTGTGCGCAACTAAAATGCAGTTTTCTCCAAAGTAAGTTTAGCTATGAGCTACTGGCGAAGAAGCATGTGTTAAAGGAAGGCTGCAACACTGTTACGTATTTCACGACTCACTGTGCACTCACCTTGGTTGTAACATCTGTGAAAAGGCACTGAATGCCTCCAAATCTTCTGCTGCGTTTGAGTCCCCGGAAGCAAATGGGTTCGTTGGCTTTAAGGCTGTGAACGGGCAGCGGTAATGGCAAAGCCCTTCTCGCTCGACAGCTCTCGTTTGTACAGCATTCAAACGGCTTCAGGAAGGCCGTTCCAGGCATCCTTACATTCCAGGCTGTCGTAGCCAGGAAGGCATTTGGATTCTTTTGAGAAACACCACTGTGCCCCACAAGTGAAACCTGTGGGCTCCTAAATACGTCTCCCTACGGCAGCCTGAAACTATATGTTTAGCTCCAGTATGAAAACAACGGACAGCTTTACTTGAGACAATGCTGGACGTCTGGGACCATCCAGATTCACCAAGGCCTAACATGTGCCCGGCGGGGGAATGCTCTTCTGCACGTACAGCACTCACCACGTGAAAACCTTTCTTAGCAGAAGGAAGCAGTCTTTCCCTAGTAGTAGAGAGGTAGGCAGAATCTTCAGATAAACCTGCTGTGTCATCAAGCTTGAAAGTCGGACACCGATGGGATCGTTCGTATTCCCCTGCAATGGAAGCTTCTTTCTTTGGGCTTCAAAGCTGCCTGAACAGCGCGAGGGGCCAGCTTCTCTTCACTGCAGGATTGTCGCTGTGGGCCAAGGCTGCGTTCTCTCAATGGCAATAATGTGCTAGCAATTGCTTTCTAGAAACTCATCCAACTGCACTCCAGATTCAGCTCCATACAAATGAAATGTGACCTAAGTCCTCAGCGTAAGGTCCAGTGTTTCACATCAGCAGAGTTGAGTGTGCAGTGGTAGCCACTAAGCCATACTCTGAAAAGGAGTGCCTTGACTCTGCTATGCCCCTGAGGACACATAGGGCAGTGTATCATGCACCAGTTTCTCATGATGACCACTGTGTGCTAGAAGACAGGCCGCTGGCTTCTCAGGAACCCTAGGCGCAGTAGGTGCCCGGGAGCACTCTTCACATTCATAGCAAGGGCAACGTACTCCTTTCTGGGATGCCTAGGTAGAGTGTTCCAATCGTCATAGACCCTAGCGAAACCAGCGCCTGGCAGACTCACTTTGCAAGTGGATCGTCCTCAGTGACAGAAACAGAACTGCACTACTACTGCACAAAGTGCTTGTGATTCAGTCTGGGACACAGGATAGCACTCTCACAGAATAGAAAGCTAACCTTTGCATCCAGCCTGAAGACCAGTACATTCTTCACACTTCACGCTGTTAAGTATGTGCAGGAGCCTTGATCACCGAGGCCTTCCTAAGGTACTGAAATACTTACCCATTTCATCCTATGCAGAGGTCCCTGTGCCCACAGGAACTCCATGGAAGAGCCCTGTGGGTCCCGTGTGTTTCCTTGAGGTAGTCAGAAACTACTGAGGATAACCTAATGAGCTCAAGTTTGAAACCGGGCATCCCTGGAAAAACCTTCCGTTCAACCGTGGTAGGCGAGACAGGTGCGGTTTGAAAGCTGCCTGAAAATCACTCCTGCTGCCCATCTTCTCTTTGCTGCCTGAAGGCATCACGAAAGAACTTGAGTGTAATCGTATGAGGCATGCTGGTCTCGGTTCGTTGCTGGGAGCTCCTCCAGGAGCACACTGGAGCCTGCCGGCAAAGAACTGGCACCCCTGTGCTCAAGTAAAATGCAGATTTCTCCCAAAGTAAGTTTAGCTATGCCCTAGTGGCGAAGAAGCATGTGTTAAAGGAAGGCTGCAACACTGTTACGTATTTCACGACACATTGTGCACTCACCTTGGGTGTAACATCTGTGAAAGGGCACTGAATGCCGTCCAAATCTTCTGCTGCGTTTGAGTTCCAGGAAAAATGGGTTCGTTGGTTTTAAAGCTGTGAACGTGCAGCTGTAATGGAAAGCCCTGCCCGGATCGCTCGACAGCTCTCGTTTGTACAGCATTCAAACGGCTTCACGAACGCCGTTCCAAGCAGCCTTACATTCCATGCTGGCGTAGCCAGGGAGGCATTTGGATTCTTCTGAAAAACACCACTGTGCCTCACAAGTGAAACCTGTGGGCTCCCAAATACGTCTCCTACGGCAGCCTAAAATTATATGTTTAGTTCCAGTATGAAAACAACGGACAGCTTTAGCTGTGACAATGCTGGACTTCTTGGCCATCCAGATTCACCAATGCCTAACTTTTGCTCGGCGGGGGAATGCTCTTCTGAACGTACAGCACTCACCACGTGAAAACCTTTCTAAGCACAAGGGAGCAGTCTTACCCTAGTAGTAGAGAGGTAGGCAGAATCTTCAGATAAACCTGCTGTGTCATCAAGCTTGAAAGTCGGACACCGATGGGAACGTTCGTACTCTCCTGCAATGGAGGCCACTTGCTTTGGGCTTCAAAGCTGCCTGAACAGCCCTAGGGGCCCTACGTCTCTTCACTGCACGATGCTCGCTGTGGGCCAAGGCTGCGTTCTCTCAAAGGCAATAATGTACTGGCAATTGGTTTCTAAAAACTCATCCAACTGCACTCCAGATTCAGCTCCATACCAACGAAATGTGACCTAAGACCTCAGCGTAAGGTCCAGTGTTTCCATCAGCAGAGTTGATTGTGCAGTGGTAGCCACGGAGCCATACTCTGAGAAGCAGTGCCTTAACTCTGCTATGCCCCTGAGGACACATAGGGTAGTGTATCGTGCACCAGTATCATGATGACCACTGTGTGCTAGAAGAGAGGCCGCTGGCTTCTGAGGAACCCTAGGCGCAGTAGGTGCCCGGGAGCACTCTTCACATTCATAGCAAGGGCAACGTACTCCTTTCTGGGATGCCTAGGTAGAGTGTTCCAATCGTCATAGAGCCTAGCGAAAGCAGCGCCTTGCAGACTCTCTTTGCAAGTGGATCGTCCTCAGTGACAGAAACAGAACTGCACTGCTACTGCACAATGTGCTTGTGATTCAGTCTGGGACACAGGATAGAACTCTCACAGAATAGAAAGCTAACCTTTGCATCCAGCCTGAAGACCAGTACATTCTTCACACTTCACGCTGTTAAGTATGTGCAGGTGCCATGGTCACCGAGGTCTACCTAAGGTACTGAAATACCCACTTCATCCTACGCAGAGGTCCCTGTGCCCACAGGAACTCCATGGAAGAGCCCTGTGGGTCCCGTGTGTTTCCTTGAGGTAGTCAGAAACTACTGAGGATAGCCTTATGAGCTCAAGTTTGAAACCGGGCAACCCTGGCAAAACCTTCATTTCGTCCGTGGTAGGCGAGACAGGTGCGGTTTGAAAGCTTCCTGAAAATCACTCCTGCTGCCCATCTTCTCTTTGCTGCCTGACGGCATCACGAAAGAACTTGAGTGTAATCGTATGAGGCATGCTGGTCTCGGTTCCTGCTGGGAGCTCCTCCAGGAGCACACTGGAGCCTGCTGGCAAAGAACTGGCACCCCTGTGCGCAACTAAAATGCAGTTTTCTCCAAAGTAAGTTTAGCTATGAGCTACTGGCGAAGAAGCATGTGTTAAAGGAAGGCTGCAACACTGTTACGTATTTCACGACTCACTGTGCACTCACCTTGGTTGTAACATCTGTGAAAAGGCACTGAATGCCTCCAAATCTTCTGCTGCGTTTGAGTCCCCGGAAGCAAATGGGTTCGTTGGCTTTAAGGCTGTGAACGGGCAGCGGTAATGGCAAAGCCCTTCTCGCTCGACAGCTCTCGTTTGTACAGCATTCAAACGGCTTCAGGAAGGCCGTTCCAGGCATCCTTACATTCCAGGCTGTCGTAGCCAGGAAGGCATTTGGATTCTTTTGAGAAACACCACTGTGCCCCACAAGTGAAACCTGTGGGCTCCTAAATACGTCTCCCTACGGCAGCCTGAAACTATATGTTTAGCTCCAGTATGAAAACAACGGACAGCTTTACTTGAGACAATGCTGGACGTCTGGGACCATCCAGATTCACCAAGGCCTAACATGTGCCCGGCGGGGGAATGCTCTTCTGCACGTACAGCACTCACCACGTGAAAACCTTTCTTAGCAGAAGGAAGCAGTCTTTCCCTAGTAGTAGAGAGGTAGGCAGAATCTTCAGATAAACCTGCTGTGTCATCAAGCTTGAAAGTCGGACACCGATGGGATCGTTCGTATTCCCCTGCAATGGAAGCTTCTTTCTTTGGGCTTCAAAGCTGCCTGAACAGCGCGAGGGGCCAGCTTCTCTTCACTGCAGGATTGTCGCTGTGGGCCAAGGCTGCGTTCTCTCAATGGCAATAATGTGCTAGCAATTGCTTTCTAGAAACTCATCCAACTGCACTCCAGATTCAGCTCCATACAAATGAAATGTGACCTAAGTCCTCAGCGTAAGGTCCAGTGTTTCACATCAGCAGAGTTGAGTGTGCAGTGGTAGCCACTAAGCCATACTCTGAAAAGGAGTGCCTTGACTCTGCTATGCCCCTGAGGACACATAGGGCAGTGTATCATGCACCAGTTTCTCATGATGACCACTGTGTGCTAGAAGACAGGCCGCTGGCTTCTCAGGAACCCTAGGCGCAGTAGGTGCCCGGGAGCACTCTTCACATTCATAGCAAGGGCAACGTACTCCTTTCTGGGATGCCTAGGTAGAGTGTTCCAATCGTCATAGACCCTAGCGAAACCAGCGCCTGGCAGACTCACTTTGCAAGTGGATCGTCCTCAGTGACAGAAACAGAACTGCACTACTACTGCACAAAGTGCTTGTGATTCAGTCTGGGACACAGGATAGCACTCTCACAGAATAGAAAGCTAACCTTTGCATCCAGCCTGAAGACCAGTACATTCTTCACACTTCACGCTGTTAAGTATGTGCAGGAGCCTTGATCACCGAGGCCTTCCTAAGGTACTGAAATACTTACCCATTTCATCCTATGCAGAGGTCCCTGTGCCCACAGGAACTCCATGGAAGAGCCCTGTGGGTCCCGTGTGTTTCCTTGAGGTAGTCAGAAACTACTGAGGATAACCTAATGAGCTCAAGTTTGAAACCGGGCATCCCTGGAAAAACCTTCCGTTCAACCGTGGTAGGCGAGACAGGTGCGGTTTGAAAGCTGCCTGAAAATCACTCCTGCTGCCCATCTTCTCTTTGCTGCCTGAAGGCATCACGAAAGAACTTGAGTGTAATCGTATGAGGCATGCTGGTCTCGGTTCGTTGCTGGGAGCTCCTCCAGGAGCACACTGGAGCCTGCCGGCAAAGAACTGGCACCCCTGTGCTCAAGTAAAATGCAGATTTCTCCCAAAGTAAGTTTAGCTATGCCCTAGTGGCGAAGAAGCATGTGTTAAAGGAAGGCTGCAACACTGTTACGTATTTCACGACACATTGTGCACTCACCTTGGGTGTAACATCTGTGAAAGGGCACTGAATGCCGTCCAAATCTTCTGCTGCGTTTGAGTTCCAGGAAAAATGGGTTCGTTGGTTTTAAAGCTGTGAACGTGCAGCTGTAATGGAAAGCCCTGCCCGGATCGCTCGACAGCTCTCGTTTGTACAGCATTCAAACGGCTTCACGAACGCCGTTCCAAGCAGCCTTACATTCCATGCTGGCGTAGCCAGGGAGGCATTTGGATTCTTCTGAAAAACACCACTGTGCCTCACAAGTGAAACCTGTGGGCTCCCAAATACGTCTCCTACGGCAGCCTAAAATTATATGTTTAGTTCCAGTATGAAAACAACGGACAGCTTTAGCTGTGACAATGCTGGACTTCTTGGCCATCCAGATTCACCAATGCCTAACTTTTGCTCGGCGGGGGAATGCTCTTCTGAACGTACAGCACTCACCACGTGAAAACCTTTCTAAGCACAAGGGAGCAGTCTTACCCTAGTAGTAGAGAGGTAGGCAGAATCTTCAGATAAACCTGCTGTGTCATCAAGCTTGAAAGTCGGACACCGATGGGAACGTTCGTACTCTCCTGCAATGGAGGCCACTTGCTTTGGGCTTCAAAGCTGCCTGAACAGCCCTAGGGGCCCTACGTCTCTTCACTGCACGATGCTCGCTGTGGGCCAAGGCTGCGTTCTCTCAAAGGCAATAATGTACTGGCAATTGGTTTCTAAAAACTCATCCAACTGCACTCCAGATTCAGCTCCATACCAACGAAATGTGACCTAAGACCTCAGCGTAAGGTCCAGTGTTTCCATCAGCAGAGTTGATTGTGCAGTGGTAGCCACGGAGCCATACTCTGAGAAGCAGTGCCTTAACTCTGCTATGCCCCTGAGGACACATAGGGTAGTGTATCGTGCACCAGTATCATGATGACCACTGTGTGCTAGAAGAGAGGCCGCTGGCTTCTGAGGAACCCTAGGCGCAGTAGGTGCCCGGGAGCACTCTTCACATTCATAGCAAGGGCAACGTACTCCTTTCTGGGATGCCTAGGTAGAGTGTTCCAATCGTCATAGAGCCTAGCGAAAGCAGCGCCTTGCAGACTCTCTTTGCAAGTGGATCGTCCTCAGTGACAGAAACAGAACTGCACTGCTACTGCACAATGTGCTTGTGATTCAGTCTGGGACACAGGATAGAACTCTCACAGAATAGAAAGCTAACCTTTGCATCCAGCCTGAAGACCAGTACATTCTTCACACTTCACGCTGTTAAGTATGTGCAGGTGCCATGGTCACCGAGGTCTACCTAAGGTACTGAAATACCCACTTCATCCTACGCAGAGGTCCCTGTGCCCACAGGAACTCCATGGAAGAGCCCTGTGGGTCCCGTGTGTTTCCTTGAGGTAGTCAGAAACTACTGAGGATAGCCTTATGAGCTCAAGTTTGAAACCGGGCAACCCTGGCAAAACCTTCATTTCGTCCGTGGTAGGCGAGACAGGTGCGGTTTGAAAGCTTCCTGAAAATCACTCCTGCTGCCCATCTTCTCTTTGCTGCCTGACGGCATCACGAAAGAACTTGAGTGTAATCGTATGAGGCATGCTGGTCTCGGTTCCTGCTGGGAGCTCCTCCAGGAGCACACTGGAGCCTGCTGGCAAAGAACTGGCACCCCTGTGCGCAACTAAAATGCAGTTTTCTCCAAAGTAAGTTTAGCTATGAGCTACTGGCGAAGAAGCATGTGTTAAAGGAAGGCTGCAACACTGTTACGTATTTCACGACTCACTGTGCACTCACCTTGGTTGTAACATCTGTGAAAAGGCACTGAATGCCTCCAAATCTTCTGCTGCGTTTGAGTCCCCGGAAGCAAATGGGTTCGTTGGCTTTAAGGCTGTGAACGGGCAGCGGTAATGGCAAAGCCCTTCTCGCTCGACAGCTCTCGTTTGTACAGCATTCAAACGGCTTCAGGAAGGCCGTTCCAGGCATCCTTACATTCCAGGCTGTCGTAGCCAGGAAGGCATTTGGATTCTTTTGAGAAACACCACTGTGCCCCACAAGTGAAACCTGTGGGCTCCTAAATACGTCTCCCTACGGCAGCCTGAAACTATATGTTTAGCTCCAGTATGAAAACAACGGACAGCTTTACTTGAGACAATGCTGGACGTCTGGGACCATCCAGATTCACCAAGGCCTAACATGTGCCCGGCGGGGGAATGCTCTTCTGCACGTACAGCACTCACCACGTGAAAACCTTTCTTAGCAGAAGGAAGCAGTCTTTCCCTAGTAGTAGAGAGGTAGGCAGAATCTTCAGATAAACCTGCTGTGTCATCAAGCTTGAAAGTCGGACACCGATGGGATCGTTCGTATTCCCCTGCAATGGAAGCTTCTTTCTTTGGGCTTCAAAGCTGCCTGAACAGCGCGAGGGGCCAGCTTCTCTTCACTGCAGGATTGTCGCTGTGGGCCAAGGCTGCGTTCTCTCAATGGCAATAATGTGCTAGCAATTGCTTTCTAGAAACTCATCCAACTGCACTCCAGATTCAGCTCCATACAAATGAAATGTGACCTAAGTCCTCAGCGTAAGGTCCAGTGTTTCACATCAGCAGAGTTGAGTGTGCAGTGGTAGCCACTAAGCCATACTCTGAAAAGGAGTGCCTTGACTCTGCTATGCCCCTGAGGACACATAGGGCAGTGTATCATGCACCAGTTTCTCATGATGACCACTGTGTGCTAGAAGACAGGCCGCTGGCTTCTCAGGAACCCTAGGCGCAGTAGGTGCCCGGGAGCACTCTTCACATTCATAGCAAGGGCAACGTACTCCTTTCTGGGATGCCTAGGTAGAGTGTTCCAATCGTCATAGACCCTAGCGAAACCAGCGCCTGGCAGACTCACTTTGCAAGTGGATCGTCCTCAGTGACAGAAACAGAACTGCACTACTACTGCACAAAGTGCTTGTGATTCAGTCTGGGACACAGGATAGCACTCTCACAGAATAGAAAGCTAACCTTTGCATCCAGCCTGAGGACCAGTACATTCTTCACACTTCACGATGTTAAGTATGTGCAGGAGCCTTGATCACCGAGGCCTTCCTAAGGTACTAAAATACTTACCCATTTCATCCTATGCAGAGGTCCCTGTGCCCACAGGAACTCCATGGAAGAGCCCTGTGGGTCCCGTGTGTTTCCTTGAGGTAGTCAGAAACTACTGAGGATAACCTTATGAGCTCAAGTTTGAAACCGGGCATCCCTGGAAAAACCTTCCATTCGACCGTGGTAGGCGAGACAGGTGCGGTTTGAAAGCTGCCTGAAAATCACTCCTGCTGCCCATCTTCTCTTTGCTGCCTGACGGCATCACGAAAGAACTTGAGTGTAATCGTATGAGGCATGCTGGTCTCGGTTCCTGCTGGGAGCTCCTCCAGGAGCACACTGGAGCCTGCTGGCAAAGAACTGGCACCCCTGTGCGCAACTAAAATGCAGTTTTCTCCAAAGTAAGTTTAGCTATGAGCTACTGGCGAAGAAGCATGTGTTAAAGGAAGGCTGCAACACTGTTACGTATTTCACGACTCACTGTGCACTCACCTTGGTTGTAACATCTGTGAAAAGGCACTGAATGCCTCCAAATCTTCTGCTGCGTTTGAGTCCCCGGAAGCAAATGGGTTCGTTGGCTTTAAGGCTGTGAACGGGCAGCGGTAATGGCAAAGCCCTTCTCGCTCGACAGCTCTCGTTTGTACAGCATTCAAACGGCTTCAGGAAGGCCGTTCCAGGCATCCTTACATTCCAGGCTGTCGTAGCCAGGAAGGCATTTGGATTCTTTTGAGAAACACCACTGTGCCTCACAAGTGAAACCTGTGGGCTCCTAAATACGTCTCCCTACGGCAGCCTGAAACTATATGTTTAGCTCCAGTATGAAAACAACGGACAGCTTTACTTGAGACAATGCTGGACGTCTGGGACCATCCAGATTCACCAAGGCCTAACATGTGCCCGGCGGGGGAATGCTCTTCTGCACGTACAGCACTCACCACGTGAAAACCTTTCTTAGCAGAAGGAAGCAGTCTTTCCCTAGTAGTAGAGAGGTAGGCAGAATCTTCAGATAAACCTGCTGTGTCATCAAGCTTGAAAGTCGGACACCGATGGGATCGTTCGTATTCCCCTGCAATGGAAGCTTCTTTCTTTGGGCTTCAAAGCTGCCTGAACAGCGCGAGGGGCCAGCTTCTCTTCACTGCAGGATTGTCGCTGTGGGCCAAGGCTGCGTTCTCTCAATGGCAATAATGTGCTAGCAATTGCTTTCTAGAAACTCATCCAACTGCACTCCAGATTCAGCTCCATACAAATGAAATGTGACCTAAGTCCTCAGCGTAAGGTCCAGTGTTTCACATCAGCAGAGTTGAGTGTGCAGTGGTAGCCACTAAGCCATACTCTGAAAAGGAGTGCCTTGACTCTGCTATGCCCCTGAGGACACATAGGGCAGTGTATCATGCACCAGTTTCTCATGATGACCACTGTGTGCTAGAAGACAGGCCGCTGGCTTCTCAGGAACCCTAGGCGCAGTAGGTGCCCGGGAGCACTCTTCACATTCATAGCAAGGGCAACGTACTCCTTTCTGGGATGCCTAGGTAGAGTGTTCCAATCGTCATAGACCCTAGCGAAACCAGCGCCTGGCAGACTCACTTTGCAAGTGGATCGTCCTCAGTGACAGAAACAGAACTGCACTACTACTGCACAAAGTGCTTGTGATTCAGTCTGGGACACAGGATAGCACTCTCACAGAATAGAAAGCTAACCTTTGCATCCAGCCTGAGGACCAGTACATTCTTCACACTTCACGCTGTTAAGTATGTGCAGGAGCCTTGATCACTGAGGCCTTCCTAAGGTACTAAAATACTTACCCATTTCATCCTATGCAGAGGTCCCTGTGCCCACAGGAACTCCATGGAAGAGCCCTGTGGGTCCCGTGTGTTTCCTTGAGGTAGTCAGAAACTACTGAGGATAACCTTATGAGCTCAAGTTTGAAACCGGGCATCCCTGGAAAAACCTTCCATTCGACCGTGGTAGGCGAGACAGGTGCGGTTTGAAAGCTGCCTGAAAATCACTCCTGCTGCCCATCTTCTCTTTGCTGCCTGACGGCATCACGAAAGAACTTGAGTGTAATCGTATGAGGCATGCTGGTCTCGGTTCGTTGCTGGGAGCTCCTCCAGGAGCACACTGGAGCCTGCCGGCAAAGAACTGGCACCCCTGTGCTCAAGTAAAATGCAGATTTCTCCCAAAGTAAGTTTAGCTATGCCCTAGTGGCGAAGAAGCATGTGTTAAAGGAAGGCTGCAACACTGTTACGTATTTCACGACACATTGTGCACTCACCTTGGGTGTAACATCTGTGAAAGGGCACTGAATGCCGTCCAAATCTTCTGCTGCGTTTGAGTTCCAGGAAAAATGGGTTCGTTGGTTTTAAAGCTGTGAACGTGCAGCTGTAATGGAAAGCCCTGCCCGGATCGCTCGACAGCTCTCGTTTGTACAGCATTCAAACGGCTTCACGAACGCCGTTCCAAGCAGCCTTACATTCCATGCTGGCGTAGCCAGGGAGGCATTTGGATTCTTCTGAAAAACACCACTGTGCCTCACAAGTGAAACCTGTGGGCTCCCAAATACGTCTCCTACGGCAGCCTAAAATTATATGTTTAGTTCCAGTATGAAAACAACGGACAGCTTTAGCTGTGACAATGCTGGACTTCTTGGCCATCCAGATTCACCAATGCCTAACTTTTGCTCGGCGGGGGAATGCTCTTCTGAACGTACAGCACTCACCACGTGAAAACCTTTCTAAGCACAAGGGAGCAGTCTTACCCTAGTAGTAGAGAGGTAGGCAGAATCTTCAGATAAACCTGCTGTGTCATCAAGCTTGAAAGTCGGACACCGATGGGAACGTTCGTACTCTCCTGCAATGGAGGCCACTTGCTTTGGGCTTCAAAGCTGCCTGAACAGCCCTAGGGGCCCTACGTCTCTTCACTGCACGATGCTCGCTGTGGGCCAAGGCTGCGTTCTCTCAAAGGCAATAATGTACTGGCAATTGGTTTCTAAAAACTCATCCAACTGCACTCCAGATTCAGCTCCATACCAACGAAATGTGACCTAAGACCTCAGCGTAAGGTCCAGTGTTTCCATCAGCAGAGTTGATTGTGCAGTGGTAGCCACGGAGCCATACTCTGAGAAGCAGTGCCTTAACTCTGCTATGCCCCTGAGGACACATAGGGTAGTGTATCGTGCACCAGTATCATGATGACCACTGTGTGCTAGAAGAGAGGCCGCTGGCTTCTGAGGAACCCTAGGCGCAGTAGGTGCCCGGGAGCATTCTTCACATTCATAGCAAGGGCAACGTACTCCTTTCTGGGATGCCTAGGTAGAGTGTTCCAATCGTCATAGAGCCTAGCGAAAGCAGCGCCTTGCAGACTCTCTTTGCAAGTGGATCGTCCTCAGTGACAGAAACAGAACTGCACTGCTACGGCACAATGTGCTTGTGATTCAGTCTGGGACACAGGATAGAACTCTCACAGAATAGAAAGCTAACCTTTGCATCCAGCCTGAAGACCAGTACATTCTTCACACTTCACGCTGTTAAGTATGTGCAGGTGCCATGGTCACCGAGGTCTACCTAAGGTACTGAAATACCCACTTCATCCTACGCAGAGGTCCCTGTGCCCACAGGAACTCCATGGAAGAGCCCTGTGGGTCCCGTGTGTTTCCTTGAGGTAGTCAGAAACTACTGAGGATAGCCTTATGAGCTCAAGTTTGAAACCGGGCAACCCTGGCAAAACCTTCATTTCGTCCGTGGTAGGCGAGACAGGTGCGGTTTGAAAGCTTCCTGAAAATCACTCCTGCTGCCCATCTTCTCTTTGCTGCCTGACGGCATCACGAAAGAACTTGAGTGTAATCGTATGAGGCATGCTGGTCTCGGTTCCTGCTGGGAGCTCCTCCAGGAGCACACTGGAGCCTGCTGGCAAAGAACTGGCACCCCTGTGCGCAACTAAAATGCAGTTTTCTCCAAAGTAAGTTTAGCTATGAGCTACTGGCGAAGAAGCATGTGTTAAAGGAAGGCTGCAACACTGTTACGTATTTCACGACTCACTGTGCACTCACCTTGGTTGTAACATCTGTGAAAAGGCACTGAATGCCTCCAAATCTTCTGCTGCGTTTGAGTCCCCGGAAGCAAATGGGTTCGTTGGCTTTAAGGCTGTGAACGGGCAGCGGTAATGGCAAAGCCCTTCTCGCTCGACAGCTCTCGTTTGTACAGCATTCAAACGGCTTCAGGAAGGCCGTTCCAGGCATCCTTACATTCCAGGCTGTCGTAGCCAGGAAGGCATTTGGATTCTTTTGAGAAACACCACTGTGCCCCACAAGTGAAACCTGTGGGCTCCTAAATACGTCTCCCTACGGCAGCCTGAAACTATATGTTTAGCTCCAGTATGAAAACAACGGACAGCTTTACTTGAGACAATGCTGGACGTCTGGGACCATCCAGATTCACCAAGGCCTAACATGTGCCCGGCGGGGGAATGCTCTTCTGCACGTACAGCACTCACCACGTGAAAACCTTTCTTAGCAGAAGGAAGCAGTCTTTCCCTAGTAGTAGAGAGGTAGGCAGAATCTTCAGATAAACCTGCTGTGTCATCAAGCTTGAAAGTCGGACACCGATGGGATCGTTCGTATTCCCCTGCAATGGAAGCTTCTTTCTTTGGGCTTCAAAGCTGCCTGAACAGCGCGAGGGGCCAGCTTCTCTTCACTGCAGGATTGTCGCTGTGGGCCAAGGCTGCGTTCTCTCAATGGCAATAATGTGCTAGCAATTGCTTTCTAGAAACTCATCCAACTGCACTCCAGATTCAGCTCCATACAAATGAAATGTGACCTAAGTCCTCAGCGTAAGGTCCAGTGTTTCACATCAGCAGAGTTGAGTGTGCAGTGGTAGCCACTAAGCCATACTCTGAAAAGGAGTGCCTTGACTCTGCTATGCCCCTGAGGACACATAGGGCAGTGTATCATGCACCAGTTTCTCATGATGACCACTGTGTGCTAGAAGACAGGCCGCTGGCTTCTCAGGAACCCTAGGCGCAGTAGGTGCCCGGGAGCACTCTTCACATTCATAGCAAGGGCAACGTACTCCTTTCTGGGATGCCTAGGTAGAGTGTTCCAATCGTCATAGACCCTAGCGAAACCAGCGCCTGGCAGACTCACTTTGCAAGTGGATCGTCCTCAGTGACAGAAACAGAACTGCACTACTACTGCACAAAGTGCTTGTGATTCAGTCTGGGACACAGGATAGCACTCTCACAGAATAGAAAGCTAACCTTTGCATCCAGCCTGAGGACCAGTACATTCTTCACACTTCACGCTGTTAAGTATGTGCAGGAGCCTTGATCACTGAGGCCTTCCTAAGGTACTAAAATACTTACCCATTTCATCCTATGCAGAGGTCCCTGTGCCCACAGGAACTCCATGGAAGAGCCCTGTGGGTCCCGTGTGTTTCCTTGAGGTAGTCAGAAACTACTGAGGATAACCTTATGAGCTCAAGTTTGAAACCGGGCATCCCTGGAAAAACCTTCCATTCGACCGTGGTAGGCGAGACAGGTGCGGTTTGAAAGCTGCCTGAAAATCACTCCTGCTGCCCATCTTCTCTTTGCTGCCTGACGGCATCACGAAAGAACTTGAGTGTAATCGTATGAGGCATGCTGGTCTCGGTTCGTTGCTGGGAGCTCCTCCAGGAGCACACTGGAGCCTGCCGGCAAAGAACTGGCACCCCTGTGCTCAAGTAAAATGCAGATTTCTCCCAAAGTAAGTTTAGCTATGCCCTAGTGGCGAAGAAGCATGTGTTAAAGGAAGGCTGCAACACTGTTACGTATTTCACGACACATTGTGCACTCACCTTGGGTGTAACATCTGTGAAAGGGCACTGAATGCCGTCCAAATCTTCTGCTGCGTTTGAGTTCCAGGAAAAATGGGTTCGTTGGTTTTAAAGCTGTGAACGTGCAGCTGTAATGGAAAGCCCTGCCCGGATCGCTCGACAGCTCTCGTTTGTACAGCATTCAAACGGCTTCACGAACGCCGTTCCAAGCAGCCTTACATTCCATGCTGGCGTAGCCAGGGAGGCATTTGGATTCTTCTGAAAAACACCACTGTGCCTCACAAGTGAAACCTGTGGGCTCCCAAATACGTCTCCTACGGCAGCCTAAAATTATATGTTTAGTTCCAGTATGAAAACAACGGACAGCTTTAGCTGTGACAATGCTGGACTTCTTGGCCATCCAGATTCACCAATGCCTAACTTTTGCTCGGCGGGGGAATGCTCTTCTGAACGTACAGCACTCACCACCTGAAAACCTTTCTAAGCACAAGGGAGCAGTCTTACCCTAGTAGTAGAGAGGTAGGCAGAATCTTCAGATAAACCTGCTGTGTCATCAAGCTTGAAAGTCGGACACCGATGGGAACGTTCGTACTCTCCTGCAATGGAGGCCACTTGCTTTGGGCTTCAAAGCTGCCTGAACAGCCCTAGGGGCCCTACGTCTCTTCACTGCACGATGCTCGCTGTGGGCCAAGGCTGCGTTCTCTCAAAGGCAATAATGTACTGGCAATTGGTTTCTAAAAACTCATCCAACTGCACTCCAGATTCAGCTCCATACCAACGAAATGTGACCTAAGACCTCAGCGTAAGGTCCAGTGTTTCCATCAGCAGAGTTGATTGTGCAGTGGTAGCCACGGAGCCATACTCTGAGAAGCAGTGCCTTAACTCTGCTATGCCCCTGAGGACACATAGGGTAGTGTATCGTGCACCAGTATCATGATGACCACTGTGTGCTAGAAGAGAGGCCGCTGGCTTCTGAGGAACCCTAGGCGCAGTAGGTGCCCGGGAGCACTCTTCACATTCATAGCAAGGGCAACGTACTCCTTTCTGGGATGCCTAGGTAGAGTGTTCCAATCGTCATAGAGCCTAGCGAAAGCAGCGCCTTGCAGACTCTCTTTGCAAGTGGATCGTCCTCAGTGACAGAAACAGAACTGCACTGCTACGGCACAATGTGCTTGTGATTCAGTCTGGGACACAGGATAGAACTCTCACAGAATAGAAAGCTAACCTTTGCATCCAGCCTGAAGACCAGTACATTCTTCACACTTCACGCTGTTAAGTATGTGCAGGTGCCATGGTCACCGAGGTCTACCTAAGGTACTGAAATACCCACTTCATCCTACGCAGAGGTCCCTGTGCCCACAGGAACTCCATGGAAGAGCCCTGTGGGTCCCGTGTGTTTCCTTGAGGTAGTCAGAAACTACTGAGGATAGCCTTATGAGCTCAAGTTTGAAACCGGGCAACCCTGGCAAAACCTTCATTTCGTCCGTGGTAGGCGAGACAGGTGCGGTTTGAAAGCTTCCTGAAAATCACTCCTGCTGCCCATCTTCTCTTTGCTGCCTGACGGCATCACGAAAGAACTTGAGTGTAATCGTATGAGGCATGCTGGTCTCGGTTCCTGCTGGGAGCTCCTCCAGGAGCACACTGGAGCCTGCTGGCAAAGAACTGGCACCCCTGTGCGCAACTAAAATGCAGTTTTCTCCAAAGTAAGTTTAGCTATGAGCTACTGGCGAAGAAGCATGTGTTAAAGGAAGGCTGCAACACTGTTACGTATTTCACGACTCACTGTGCACTCACCTTGGTTGTAACATCTGTGAAAAGGCACTGAATGCCTCCAAATCTTCTGCTGCGTTTGAGTCCCCGGAAGCAAATGGGTTCGTTGGCTTTAAGGCTGTGAACGGGCAGCGGTAATGGCAAAGCCCTTCTCGCTCGACAGCTCTCGTTTGTACAGCATTCAAACGGCTTCAGGAAGGCCGTTCCAGGCATCCTTACATTCCAGGCTGTCGTAGCCAGGAAGGCATTTGGATTCTTTTGAGAAACACCACTGTGCCCCACAAGTGAAACCTGTGGGCTCCTAAATACGTCTCCCTACGGCAGCCTGAAACTATATGTTTAGCTCCAGTATGAAAACAACGGACAGCTTTACTTGAGACAATGCTGGACGTCTGGGACCATCCAGATTCACCAAGGCCTAACATGTGCCCGGCGGGGGAATGCTCTTCTGCACGTACAGCACTCACCACGTGAAAACCTTTCTTAGCAGAAGGAAGCAGTCTTTCCCTAGTAGTAGAGAGGTAGGCAGAATCTTCAGATAAACCTGCTGTGTCATCAAGCTTGAAAGTCGGACACCGATGGGATCGTTCGTATTCCCCTGCAATGGAAGCTTCTTTCTTTGGGCTTCAAAGCTGCCTGAACAGCGCGAGGGGCCAGCTTCTCTTCACTGCAGGATTGTCGCTGTGGGCCAAGGCTGCGTTCTCTCAATGGCAATAATGTGCTAGCAATTGCTTTCTAGAAACTCATCCAACTGCACTCCAGATTCAGCTCCATACAAATGAAATGTGACCTAAGTCCTCAGCGTAAGGTCCAGTGTTTCACATCAGCAGAGTTGAGTGTGCAGTGGTAGCCACTAAGCCATACTCTGAAAAGGAGTGCCTTGACTCTGCTATGCCCCTGAGGACACATAGGGCAGTGTATCATGCACCAGTTTCTCATGATGACCACTGTGTGCTAGAAGACAGGCCGCTGGCTTCTCAGGAACCCTAGGCGCAGTAGGTGCCCGGGAGCACTCTTCACATTCATAGCAAGGGCAACGTACTCCTTTCTGGGATGCCTAGGTAGAGTGTTCCAATCGTCATAGACCCTAGCGAAACCAGCGCCTGGCAGACTCACTTTGCAAGTGGATCGTCCTCAGTGACAGAAACAGAACTGCACTACTACTGCACAAAGTGCTTGTGATTCAGTCTGGGACACAGGATAGCACTCTCACAGAATAGAAAGCTAACCTTTGCATCCAGCCTGAGGACCAGTACATTCTTCACACGTCACGCTGTTAAGTATGTGCAGGAGCCTTGATCACCGAGGCCTTCCTAAGGTACTAAAATACTTACCCATTTCATCCTATGCAGAGGTCCCTGTGCCCACAGGAACTCCATGGAAGAGCCCTGTGGGTCCCGTGTGTTTCCTTGAGGTAGTCAGAAACTACTGAGGATAACCTTATGAGCTCAAGTTTGAAACCGGGCATCCCTGGAAAAACCTTCCATTCGACCGTGGTAGGCGAGACAGGTGCGGTTTGAAAGCTGCCTGAAAATCACTCCTGCTGCCCATCTTCTCTTTGCTGCCTGACGGCATCACGAAAGAACTTGAGTGTAATCGTATGAGGCATGCTGGTCTCGGTTCGTTGCTGGGAGCTCCTCCAGGAGCACACTGGAGCCTGCCGGCAAAGAACTGGCACCCCTGTGCTCAAGTAAAATGCAGATTTCTCCCAAAGTAAGTTTAGCTATGCCCTAGTGGCGAAGAAGCATGTGTTAAAGGAAGGCTGCAACACTGTTACGTATTTCACGACACATTGTGCACTCACCTTGGGTGTAACATCTGTGAAAGGGCACTGAATGCCGTCCAAATCTTCTGCTGCGTTTGAGTTCCAGGAAAAATGGGTTCGTTGGTTTTAAAGCTGTGAACGTGCAGCTGTAATGGAAAGCCCTGCCCGGATCGCTCGACAGCTCTCGTTTGTACAGCATTCAAACGGCTTCACGAACGCCGTTCCAAGCAGCCTTACATTCCATGCTGGCGTAGCCAGGGAGGCATTTGGATTCTTCTGAAAAACACCACTGTGCCTCACAAGTGAAACCTGTGGGCTCCCAAATACGTCTCCTACGGCAGCCTAAAATTATATGTTTAGTTCCAGTATGAAAACAACGGACAGCTTTAGCTGTGACAATGCTGGACTTCTTGGCCATCCAGATTCACCAATGCCTAACTTTTGCTCGGCGGGGGAATGCTCTTCTGAACGTACAGCACTCACCACGTGAAAACCTTTCTAAGCACAAGGGAGCAGTCTTACCCTAGTAGTAGAGAGGTAGGCAGAATCTTCAGATAAACCTGCTGTGTCATCAAGCTTGAAAGTCGGACACCGATGGGAACGTTCGTACTCTCCTGCAATGGAGGCCACTTGCTTTGGGCTTCAAAGCTGCCTGAACAGCCCTAGGGGCCCTACGTCTCTTCACTGCACGATGCTCGCTGTGGGCCAAGGCTGCGTTCTCTCAAAGGCAATAATGTACTGGCAATTGGTTTCTAAAAACTCATCCAACTGCACTCCAGATTCAGCTCCATACCAACGAAATGTGACCTAAGACCTCAGCGTAAGGTCCAGTGTTTCCATCAGCAGAGTTGATTGTGCAGTGGTAGCCACGGAGCCATACTCTGAGAAGCAGTGCCTTAACTCTGCTATGCCCCTGAGGACACATAGGGTAGTGTATCGTGCACCAGTATCATGATGACCACTGTGTGCTAGAAGAGAGGCCGCTGGCTTCTGAGGAACCCTAGGCGCAGTAGGTGCCCGGGAGCACTCTTCACATTCATAGCAAGGGCAACGTACTCCTTTCTGGGATGCCTAGGTAGAGTGTTCCAATCGTCATAGAGCCTAGCGAAAGCAGCGCCTTGCAGACTCTCTTTGCAAGTGGATCGTCCTCAGTGACAGAAACAGAACTGCACTGCTACGGCACAATGTGCTTGTGATTCAGTCTGGGACACAGGATAGAACTCTCACAGAATAGAAAGCTAACCTTTGCATCCAGCCTGAAGACCAGTACATTCTTCACACTTCACGCTGTTAAGTATGTGCAGGTGCCATGGTCACCGAGGTCTACCTAAGGTACTGAAATACCCACTTCATCCTACGCAGAGGTCCCTGTGCCCACAGGAACTCCATGGAAGAGCCCTGTGGGTCCCGTGTGTTTCCTTGAGGTAGTCAGAAACTACTGAGGATAGCCTTATGAGCTCAAGTTTGAAACCGGGCAACCCTGGCAAAACCTTCATTTCGTCCGTGGTAGGCGAGACAGGTGCGGTTTGAAAGCTTCCTGAAAATCACTCCTGCTGCCCATCTTCTCTTTGCTGCCTGACGGCATCACGAAAGAACTTGAGTGTAATCGTATGAGGCATGCTGGTCTCGGTTCCTGCTGGGAGCTCCTCCAGGAGCACACTGGAGCCTGCTGGCAAAGAACTGGCACCCCTGTGCGCAACTAAAATGCAGTTTTCTCCAAAGTAAGTTTAGCTATGAGCTACTGGCGAAGAAGCATGTGTTAAAGGAAGGCTGCAACACTGTTACGTATTTCACGACTCACTGTGCACTCACCTTGGTTGTAACATCTGTGAAAAGGCACTGAATGCCTCCAAATCTTCTGCTGCGTTTGAGTCCCAGGAAGCAAATGGGTTCGTTGGCTTTAAGGCTGTGAACGGGCAGCGGTAATGGCAAAGCCCTTCTCGCTCGACAGCTCTCGTTTGTACAGCATTCAAACGGCTTCAGGAAGGCCGTTCCAGGCATCCTTACATTCCAGGCTGTCGTAGCCAGGAAGGCATTTGGATTCTTTTGAGAAACACCACTGTGCCCCACAAGTGAAACCTGTGGGCTCCTAAATACGTCTCCCTACGGCAGCCTGAAACTATATGTTTAGCTCCAGTATGAAAACAACGGACAGCTTTACTTGAGACAATGCTGGACGTCTGGGACCATCCAGATTCACCAAGGCCTAACATGTGCCCGGCGGGGGAATGCTCTTCTGCACGTACAGCACTCACCACGTGAAAACCTTTCTTAGCAGAAGGAAGCAGTCTTTCCCTAGTAGTAGAGAGGTAGGCAGAATCTTCAGATAAACCTGCTGTGTCATCAAGCTTGAAAGTCGGACACCGATGGGATCGTTCGTATTCCCCTGCAATGGAAGCTTCTTTCTTTGGGCTTCAAAGCTGCCTGAACAGCGCGAGGGGCCAGCTTCTCTTCACTGCAGGATTGTCGCTGTGGGCCAAGGCTGCGTTCTCTCAATGGCAATAATGTGCTAGCAATTGCTTTCTAGAAACTCATCCAACTGCACTCCAGATTCAGCTCCATACAAATGAAATGTGACCTAAGTCCTCAGCGTAAGGTCCAGTGTTTCACATCAGCAGAGTTGAGTGTGCAGTGGTAGCCACTAAGCCATACTCTGAAAAGGAGTGCCTTGACTCTGCTATGCCCCTGAGGACACATAGGGCAGTGTATCATGCACCAGTTTCTCATGATGACCACTGTGTGCTAGAAGACAGGCCGCTGGCTTCTCAGGAACCCTAGGCGCAGTAGGTGCCCGGGAGCACTCTTCACATTCATAGCAAGGGCAACGTACTCCTTTCTGGGATGCCTAGGTAGAGTGTTCCAATCGTCATAGACCCTAGCGAAACCAGCGCCTGGCAGACTCACTTTGCAAGTGGATCGTCCTCAGTGACAGAAACAGAACTGCACTACTACTGCACAAAGTGCTTGTGATTCAGTCTGGGACACAGGATAGCACTCTCACAGAATAGAAAGCTAACCTTTGCATCCAGCCTGAGGACCAGTACATTCTTCACAGGTCACGCTGTTAAGTATGTGCAGGAGCCTTGATCACCGAGGCCTTCCTAAGGTACTAAAATACTTACCCATTTCATCCTATGCAGAGGTCCCTGTGCCCACAGGAACTCCATGGAAGAGCCCTGTGGGTCCCGTGTGTTTCCTTGAGGTAGTCAGAAACTACTGAGGATAACCTTATGAGCTCAAGTTTGAAACCGGGCATCCCTGGAAAAACCTTCCATTCGACCGTGGTAGGCGAGACAGGTGCGGTTTGAAAGCTGCCTGAAAATCACTCCTGCTGCCCATCTTCTCTTTGCTGCCTGACGGCATCACGAAAGAACTTGAGTGTAATCGTATGAGGCATGCTGGTCTCGGTTCGTTGCTGGGAGCTCCTCCAGGAGCACACTGGAGCCTGCCGGCAAAGAACTGGCACCCCTGTGCTCAAGTAAAATGCAGATTTCTCCCAAAGTAAGTTTAGCTATGCCCTAGTGGCGAAGAAGCATGTGTTAAAGGAAGGCTGCAACACTGTTACGTATTTCACGACACATTGTGCACTCACCTTGGGTGTAACATCTGTGAAAGGGCACTGAATGCCGTCCAAATCTTCTGCTGCGTTTGAGTTCCAGGAAAAATGGGTTCGTTGGTTTTAAAGCTGTGAACGTGCAGCTGTAATGGAAAGCCCTGCCCGGATCGCTCGACAGCTCTCGTTTGTACAGCATTCAAACGGCTTCACGAACGCCGTTCCAAGCAGCCTTACATTCCATGCTGGCGTAGCCAGGGAGGCATTTGGATTCTTCTGAAAAACACCACTGTGCCTCACAAGTGAAACCTGTGGGCTCCCAAATACGTCTCCTACGGCAGCCTAAAATTATATGTTTAGTTCCAGTATGAAAACAACGGACAGCTTTAGCTGTGACAATGCTGGACTTCTTGGCCATCCAGATTCACCAATGCCTAACTTTTGCTCGGCGGGGGAATGCTCTTCTGAACGTACAGCACTCACCACGTGAAAACCTTTCTAAGCACAAGGGAGCAGTCTTACCCTAGTAGTAGAGAGGTAGGCAGAATCTTCAGATAAACCTGCTGTGTCATCAAGCTTGAAAGTCGGACACCGATGGGAACGTTCGTACTCTCCTGCAATGGAGGCCACTTGCTTTGGGCTTCAAAGCTGCCTGAACAGCCCTAGGGGCCCTACGTCTCTTCACTGCACGATGCTCGCTGTGGGCCAAGGCTGCGTTCTCTCAAAGGCAATAATGTACTGGCAATTGGTTTCTAAAAACTCATCCAACTGCACTCCAGATTCAGCTCCATACCAACGAAATGTGACCTAAGACCTCAGCGTAAGGTCCAGTGTTTCCATCAGCAGAGTTGATTGTGCAGTGGTAGCCACGGAGCCATACTCTGAGAAGCAGTGCCTTAACTCTGCTATGCCCCTGAGGACACATAGGGTAGTGTATCGTGCACCAGTATCATGATGACCACTGTGTGCTAGAAGAGAGGCCGCTGGCTTCTGAGGAACCCTAGGCGCAGTAGGTGCCCGGGAGCACTCTTCACATTCATAGCAAGGGCAACGTACTCCTTTCTGGGATGCCTAGGTAGAGTGTTCCAATCGTCATAGAGCCTAGCGAAAGCAGCGCCTTGCAGACTCTCTTTGCAAGTGGATCGTCCTCAGTGACAGAAACAGAACTGCACTGCTACGGCACAATGTGCTTGTGATTCAGTCTGGGACACAGGATAGAACTCTCACAGAATAGAAAGCTAACCTTTGCATCCAGCCTGAAGACCAGTACATTCTTCACACTTCACGCTGTTAAGTATGTGCAGGTGCCATGGTCACCGAGGTCTACCTAAGGTACTGAAATACCCACTTCATCCTACGCAGAGGTCCCTGTGCCCACAGGAACTCCATGGAAGAGCCCTGTGGGTCCCGTGTGTTTCCTTGAGGTAGTCAGAAACTACTGAGGATAGCCTTATGAGCTCAAGTTTGAAACCGGGCAACCCTGGCAAAACCTTCATTTCGTCCGTGGTAGGCGAGACAGGTGCGGTTTGAAAGCTTCCTGAAAATCACTCCTGCTGCCCATCTTCTCTTTGCTGCCTGACGGCATCACGAAAGAACTTGAGTGTAATCGTATGAGGCATGCTGGTCTCGGTTCCTGCTGGGAGCTCCTCCAGGAGCACACTGGAGCCTGCTGGCAAAGAACTGGCACCCCTGTGCGCAACTAAAATGCAGTTTTCTCCAAAGTAAGTTTAGCTATGAGCTACTGGCGAAGAAGCATGTGTTAAAGGAAGGCTGCAACACTGTTACGTATTTCACGACTCACTGTGCACTCACCTTGGTTGTAACATCTGTGAAAAGGCACTGAATGCCTCCAAATCTTCTGCTGCGTTTGAGTCCCCGGAAGCAAATGGGTTCGTTGGCTTTAAGGCTGTGAACGGGCAGCGGTAATGGCAAAGCCCTTCTCGCTCGACAGCTCTCGTTTGTACAGCATTCAAACGGCTTCAGGAAGGCCGTTCCAAGCATCCTTACATTCCAGGCTGTCGTAGCCAGGAAGGCATTTGGATTCTTTTGAGAAACACCACTGTGCCTCACAAGTGAAACCTGTGGGCTCCTAAATACGTCTCCCTACGGCAGCCTGAAACTATATGTTTAGCTCCAGTATGAAAACAACGGACAGCTTTACTTGAGACAATGCTGGACGTCTGGGACCATCCAGATTCACCAAGGCCGAACTTTTGCCCGGCGGGGGAATGCTCTTCTGCACGTACAGCACTCACCACGTGAAAACCTTTCTTAGCAGAAGGAAGCAGTCTTTCCCTAGTAGTAGAGAGGTAGGCAGAATCTTCAGATAAACCTGCTGTGTCATCAAGCTTGAAAGTCGGACACCGATGGGATCGTTCGTATTCCCCTGCAATGGAAGCTTCTTTCTTTGGGCTTCAAAGCTGCCTGAACAGCGCGAGGGGCCAGCTTCTCTTCACTGCAGGATTGTCGCTGTGGGCCAAGGCTGCGTTCTCTCAATGGCAATAATGTGCTAGCAATTGCTTTCTAGAAACTCATCCAACTGCACTCCAGATTCAGCTCCATACAAATGAAATGTGACCTAAGTCCTCAGCGTAAGGTCCAGTGTTTCACATCAGCAGAGTTGAGTGTGCAGTGGTAGCCACTAAGCCATACTCTGAAAAGGAGTGCCTTGACTCTGCTATGCCCCTGAGGACACATAGGGCAGTGTATCATGCACCAGTTTCTCATGATGACCACTGTGTGCTAGAAGACAGGCCGCTGGCTTCTCAGGAACCCTAGGCGCAGTAGGTGCCCGGGAGCACTCTTCACATTCATAGCAAGGGCAACGTACTCCTTTCTGGGATGCCTAGGTAGAGTGTTCCAATCGTCATAGACCCTAGCGAAACCAGCGCCTGGCAGACTCACTTTGCAAGTGGATCGTCCTCAGTGACAGAAACAGAACTGCACTACTACTGCACAAAGTGCTTGTGATTCAGTCTGGGACACAGGATAGCACTCTCACAGAATAGAAAGCTAACCTTTGCATCCAGCCTGAAGACCAGTACATTCTTCACACTTCACGCTGTTAAGTATGTGCAGGAGCCTTGATCACCGAGGCCTTCCTAAGGTACTGAAATACTTACCCATTTCATCCTATGCAGAGGTCCCTGTGCCCACAGGAACTCCATGGAAGAGCCCTGTGGGTCCCGTGTGTTTCCTTGAGGTAGTCAGAAACTACTGAGGATAACCTTATGAGCTCAAGTTTGAAACCGGGCATCCC
Organism: Balaenoptera physalus; assembly: GCF_965194825.1. Taxonomy (NCBI): domain Eukaryota; kingdom Metazoa; phylum Chordata; class Mammalia; order Artiodactyla; family Balaenopteridae; genus Balaenoptera; species Balaenoptera physalus. Next base: position 302,058 of record NW_028126495.1, on the reverse strand, counting down.
TGGAAAAACCTTCCGTTCGACCGTGGTAGGCGAGACAGGTGCGGTTTGAAAGCTGCCTGAAAATCACTCCTGCTGCCCATCTTCTCTTTGCTGCCTGACGGCATCACGAAAGAACTTGAGTGTAATCGTATGAGGCATGCTGGTCTCGGTTCGTTGCTGGGAGCTCCTCCAGGAGCACACTGGAGCCTGCCGGCAAAGAACTGGCACCCCTGTGCTCAAGTAAAATGCAGATTTCTCCCAAAGTAAGTTTAGCTATGCCCTAGTGGCGAAGAAGCATGTGTTAAAGGAAGGCTGCAACACTGTTACGTATTTCACGACACATTGTGCACTCACCTTGGGTGTAACATCTGTGAAAGGGCACTGAATGCCGTCCAAATCTTCTGCTGCGTTTGAGTTCCAGGAAAAATGGGTTCGTTGGTTTTAAAGCTGTGAACGTGCAGCTGTAATGGAAAGCCCTGCCCGGATCGCTCGACAGCTCTCGTTTGTACAGCATTCAAACGGCTTCACGAACGCCGTTCCAAGCAGCCTTACATTCCATGCTGGCGTAGCCAGGGAGGCATTTGGATTCTTCTGAAAAACACCACTGTGCCTCACAAGTGAAACCTGTGGGCTCCCAAATACGTCTCCTACGGCAGCCTAAAATTATATGTTTAGTTCCAGTATGAAAACAACGGACAGCTTTAGCTGTGACAATGCTGGACTTCTTGGCCATCCAGATTCACCAATGCCTAACTTTTGCTCGGCGGGGGAATGCTCTTCTGAACGTACAGCACTCACCACGTGAAAACCTTTCTAAGCACAAGGGAGCAGTCTTACCCTAGTAGTAGAGAGGTAGGCAGAATCTTCAGATAAACCTGCTGTGTCATCAAGCTTGAAAGTCGGACACCGATGGGAACGTTCGTACTCTCCTGCAATGGAGGCCACTTGCTTTGGGCTTCAAAGCTGCCTGAACAGCCCTAGGGGCCCTACGTCTCTTCACTGCACGATGCTCGCTGTGGGCCAAGGCTGCGTTCTCTCAAAGGCAATAATGTACTGGCAATTGGTTTCTAAAAACTCATCCAACTGCACTCCAGATTCAGCTCCATACCAACGAAATGTGACCTAAGACCTCAGCGTAAGGTCCAGTGTTTCCATCAGCAGAGTTGATTGTGCAGTGGTAGCCACGGAGCCATACTCTGAGAAGCAGTGCCTTAACTCTGCTATGCCCCTGAGGACACATAGGGTAGTGTATCGTGCACCAGTATCATGATGACCACTGTGTGCTAGAAGAGAGGCCGCTGGCTTCTGAGGAACCCTAGGCGCAGTAGGTGCCCGGGAGCACTCTTCACATTCATAGCAAGGGCAACGTACTCCTTTCTGGGATGCCTAGGTAGAGTGTTCCAATCGTCATAGAGCCTAGCGAAAGCAGCGCCTTGCAGACTCTCTTTGCAAGTGGATCGTCCTCAGTGACAGAAACAGAACTGCACTGCTACGGCACAATGTGCTTGTGATTCAGTCTGGGACACAGGATAGAACTCTCACAGAATAGAAAGCTAACCTTTGCATCCAGCCTGAAGACCAGTACATTCTTCACACTTCACGCTGTTAAGTATGTGCAGGTGCCATGGTCACCGAGGTCTACCTAAGGTACTGAAATACCCACTTCATCCTACGCAGAGGTCCCTGTGCCCACAGGAACTCCATGGAAGAGCCCTGTGGGTCCCGTGTGTTTCCTTGAGGTAGTCAGAAACTACTGAGGATAGCCTTATGAGCTCAAGTTTGAAACCGGGCAACCCTGGCAAAACCTTCATTTCGTCCGTGGTAGGCGAGACAGGTGCGGTTTGAAAGCTTCCTGAAAATCACTCCTGCTGCCCATCTTCTCTTTGCTGCCTGACGGCATCACGAAAGAACTTGAGTGTAATCGTATGAGGCATGCTGGTCTCGGTTCCTGCTGGGAGCTCCTCCAGGAGCACACTGGAGCCTGCTGGCAAAGAACTGGCACCCCTGTGCGCAACTAAAATGCAGTTTTCTCCAAAGTAAGTTTAGCTATGAGCTACTGGCGAAGAAGCATGTGTTAAAGGAAGGCTGCAACACTGTTACGTATTTCACGACTCACTGTGCACTCACCTTGGTTGTAACATCTGTGAAAAGGCACTGAATGCCTCCAAATCTTCTGCTGCGTTTGAGTCCCCGGAAGCAAATGGGTTCGTTGGCTTTAAGGCTGTGAACGGGCAGCGGTAATGGCAAAGCCCTTCTCGCTCGACAGCTCTCGTTTGTACAGCATTCAAACGGCTTCAGGAAGGCCGTTCCAAGCATCCTTACATTCCAGGCTGTCGTAGCCAGGAAGGCATTTGGATTCTTTTGAGAAACACCACTGTGCCTCACAAGTGAAACCTGTGGGCTCCTAAATACGTCTCCCTACGGCAGCCTGAAACTATATGTTTAGCTCCAGTATGAAAACAACGGACAGCTTTACTTGAGACAATGCTGGACGTCTGGGACCATCCAGATTCACCAAGGCCGAACTTTTGCCCGGCGGGGGAATGCTCTTCTGCACGTACAGCACTCACCACGTGAAAACCTTTCTTAGCAGAAGGAAGCAGTCTTTCCCTAGTAGTAGAGAGGTAGGCAGAATCTTCAGATAAACCTGCTGTGTCATCAAGCTTGAAAGTCGGACACCGATGGGATCGTTCGTATTCCCCTGCAATGGAAGCTTCTTTCTTTGGGCTTCAAAGCTGCCTGAACAGCGCGAGGGGCCAGCTTCTCTTCACTGCAGGATTGTCGCTGTGGGCCAAGGCTGCGTTCTCTCAATGGCAATAATGTGCTAGCAATTGCTTTCTAGAAACTCATCCAACTGCACTCCAGATTCAGCTCCATACAAATGAAATGTGACCTAAGTCCTCAGCGTAAGGTCCAGTGTTTCACATCAGCAGAGTTGAGTGTGCAGTGGTAGCCACTAAGCCATACTCTGAAAAGGAGTGCCTTGACTCTGCTATGCCCCTGAGGACACATAGGGCAGTGTATCATGCACCAGTTTCTCATGATGACCACTGTGTGCTAGAAGACAGGCCGCTGGCTTCTCAGGAACCCTAGGCGCAGTAGGTGCCCGGGAGCACTCTTCACATTCATAGCAAGGGCAACGTACTCCTTTCTGGGATGCCTAGGTAGAGTGTTCCAATCGTCATAGACCCTAGCGAAACCAGCGCCTGGCAGACTCACTTTGCAAGTGGATCGTCCTCAGTGACAGAAACAGAACTGCACTACTACTGCACAAAGTGCTTGTGATTCAGTCTGGGACACAGGATAGCACTCTCACAGAATAGAAAGCTAACCTTTGCATCCAGCCTGAAGACCAGTACATTCTTCACACTTCACGCTGTTAAGTATGTGCAGGAGCCTTGATCACCGAGGCCTTCCTAAGGTACTGAAATACTTACCCATTTCATCCTATGCAGAGGTCCCTGTGCCCACAGGAACTCCATGGAAGAGCCCTGTGGGTCCCGTGTGTTTCCTTGAGGTAGTCAGAAACTACTGAGGATAACCTTATGAGCTCAAGTTTGAAACCGGGCATCCCTGGAAAAACCTTCCGTTCGACCGTGGTAGGCGAGACAGGTGCGGTTTGAAAGCTGCCTGAAAATCACTCCTGCTGCCCATCTTCTCTTTGCTGCCTGACGGCATCACGAAAGAACTTGAGTGTAATCGTATGAGGCATGCTGGTCTCGGTTCGTTGCTGGGAGCTCCTCCAGGAGCACACTGGAGCCTGCCGGCAAAGAACTGGCACCCCTGTGCTCAAGTAAAATGCAGATTTCTCCCAAAGTAAGTTTAGCTATGCCCTAGTGGCGAAGAAGCATGTGTTAAAGGAAGGCTGCAACACTGTTACGTATTTCACGACACATTGTGCACTCACCTTGGGTGTAACATCTGTGAAAGGGCACTGAATGCCGTCCAAATCTTCTGCTGCGTTTGAGTTCCAGGAAAAATGGGTTCGTTGGTTTTAAAGCTGTGAACGTGCAGCTGTAATGGAAAGCCCTGCCCGGATCGCTCGACAGCTCTCGTTTGTACAGCATTCAAACGGCTTCACGAACGCCGTTCCAAGCAGCCTTACATTCCATGCTGGCGTAGCCAGGGAGGCATTTGGATTCTTCTGAAAAACACCACTGTGCCTCACAAGTGAAACCTGTGGGCTCCCAAATACGTCTCCTACGGCAGCCTAAAATTATATGTTTAGTTCCAGTATGAAAACAACGGACAGCTTTAGCTGTGACAATGCTGGACTTCTTGGCCATCCAGATTCACCAATGCCTAACTTTTGCTCGGCGGGGGAATGCTCTTCTGAACGTACAGCACTCACCACGTGAAAACCTTTCTAAGCACAAGGGAGCAGTCTTACCCTAGTAGTAGAGAGGTAGGCAGAATCTTCAGATAAACCTGCTGTGTCATCAAGCTTGAAAGTCGGACACCGATGGGAACGTTCGTACTCTCCTGCAATGGAGGCCACTTGCTTTGGGCTTCAAAGCTGCCTGAACAGCCCTAGGGGCCCTACGTCTCTTCACTGCACGATGCTCGCTGTGGGCCAAGGCTGCGTTCTCTCAAAGGCAATAATGTACTGGCAATTGGTTTCTAAAAACTCATCCAACTGCACTCCAGATTCAGCTCCATACCAACGAAATGTGACCTAAGACCTCAGCGTAAGGTCCAGTGTTTCCATCAGCAGAGTTGATTGTGCAGTGGTAGCCACGGAGCCATACTCTGAGAAGCAGTGCCTTAACTCTGCTATGCCCCTGAGGACACATAGGGTAGTGTATCGTGCACCAGTATCATGATGACCACTGTGTGCTAGAAGAGAGGCCGCTGGCTTCTGAGGAACCCTAGGCGCAGTAGGTGCCCGGGAGCACTCTTCACATTCATAGCAAGGGCAACGTACTCCTTTCTGGGATGCCTAGGTAGAGTGTTCCAATCGTCATAGAGCCTAGCGAAAGCAGCGCCTTGCAGACTCTCTTTGCAAGTGGATCGTCCTCAGTGACAGAAACAGAACTGCACTGCTACTGCACAATGTGCTTGTGATTCAGTCTGGGACACAGGATAGAACTCTCACAGAATAGAAAGCTAACCTTTGCATCCAGCCTGAAGACCAGTACATTCTTCACACTTCACGCTGTTAAGTATGTGCAGGTGCCATGGTCACCGAGGTCTACCTAAGGTACTGAAATACCCACTTCATCCTACGCAGAGGTCCCTGTGCCCACAGGAACTCCATGGAAGAGCCCTGTGGGTCCCGTGTGTTTCCTTGAGGTAGTCAGAAACTACTGAGGATAGCCTTATGAGCTCAAGTTTGAAACCGGGCAACCCTGGCAAAACCTTCATTTCGTCCGTGGTAGGCGAGACAGGTGCGGTTTGAAAGCTTCCTGAAAATCACTCCTGCTGCCCATCTTCTCTTTGCTGCCTGACGGCATCACGAAAGAACTTGAGTGTAATCGTATGAGGCATGCTGGTCTCGGTTCCTGCTGGGAGCTCCTCCAGGAGCACACTGGAGCCTGCTGGCAAAGAACTGGCACCCCTGTGCGCAACTAAAATGCAGTTTTCTCCAAAGTAAGTTTAGCTATGAGCTACTGGCGAAGAAGCATGTGTTAAAGGAAGGCTGCAACACTGTTACGTATTTCACGACTCACTGTGCACTCACCTTGGTTGTAACATCTGTGAAAAGGCACTGAATGCCTCCAAATCTTCTGCTGCGTTTGAGTCCCAGGAAGCAAATGGGTTCGTTGGCTTTAAGGCTGTGAACGGGCAGCGGTAATGGCAAAGCCCTTCTCGCTCGACAGCTCTCGTTTGTACAGCATTCAAACGGCTTCAGGAAGGCCGTTCCAGGCATCCTTACATTCCAGGCTGTCGTAGCCAGGAAGGCATTTGGATTCTTTTGAGAAACACCACTGTGCCCCACAAGTGAAACCTGTGGGCTCCTAAATACGTCTCCCTACGGCAGCCTGAAACTATATGTTTAGCTCCAGTATGAAAACAACGGACAGCTTTACTTGAGACAATGCTGGACGTCTGGGACCATCCAGATTCACCAAGGCCTAACATTTGCCCGGCGGGGGAATGCTCTACTGCACGTACAGCACTCACCACGTGAAAACCTTTCTTAGCAGAAGGAAGGAGTCTTTCCCTAGTAGTAGAGAGGTAGGCAGAATCTTCAGATAAACCTGCTGTGTCATCAAGCTTGAAAGTCGGACACCGATGGGATCGTTCGTATTCCCCTGCAATGGAAGCTTCTTTCTTTGGGCTTCAAAGCTGCCTGAACAGCGCGAGGGGCCAGCTTCTCTTCACTGCAGAATTGTCGCTGTGGACCAAGGCTGCGTTCTCTCAATGGCAATAATGTGCTAGCAATTGCTTTCTAGTAACTCATCCAACTGCACTCCAGATTCAGCTCCATACAAATGAAATGTGACCTAAGTCCTCAGCGTAAGGTCCAGTGTTTCACATCAGCAGAGTTGAGTGTGCAGTGGTAGCCACTAAGCCATACTCTGAAAAGGAGTGCCTTGACTCTGCTATGCCCCTGAGGACACATAGGGCAGTGTATCATGCACCAGTTTCTCATGATGACCACTGTGTGCTAGAAGACAGGCCGCTGGCTTCTCAGGAACCCTAGGCGCAGTAGGTGCCCGGGAGCACTCTTCACATTCATAGCAAGGGCAACGTACTCCTTTCTGGGATGCCTAGGTAGAGTGTTCCAATCGTCATAGACCCTAGCGAAACCAGCGCCTGGCAGACTCACTTTGCAAGTGGATCGTCCTCAGTGACAGAAACAGAACTGCACTACTACTGCACAATGTGCTTGTGATTCAGTCTGGGACACAGGATAGCACTCTCACAGAATAGAAAGCTAACCTTTGCATCCAGCCTGAAGACCAGTACATTCTTCACACTTCACGCTGTTAAGTATGTGCAGGAGCCTTGATCACCGAGGCCTTCCTAAGGTACTGAAATACTTACCCATTTCATCCTATGCAGAGGTCCCTGTGCCCACAGGAACTCCATGGAAGAGCCCTGTGGGTCCCGTGTGTTTCCTTGAGGTAGTCAGAAACTACTGAGGATAACCTTATGAGCTCAAGTTTGAAACCGGGCATCCCTGGAAAAACCTTCCGTTCGACCGTGGTAGGCGAGACAGGTGCGGTTTGAAAGCTGCCTGAAAATCACTCCTGCTGCCCATCTTCTCTTTGCTGCCTGACGGCATCACGAAAGAACTTGAGTGTAATCGTATGAGGCATGTTGGTCTCGGTTCGTTGCTGGGAGCTCCTCCAGGAGCACACTGGAGCCTGCCGGCAAAGAACTGGCACCCCTGTGCTCAAGTAAAATGCAGATTTCTCCCAAAGTAAGTTTAGCTATGCCCTAGTGGCGAAGAAGCATGTGTTAAAGGAAGGCTGCAACACTGTTACGTATTTCACGACACATTGTGCACTCACCTTGGGTGTAACATCTGTGAAAGGGCACTGAATGCCGTCCAAATCTTCTGCTGCGTTTGAGTTCCAGGAAAAATGGGTTCGTTGGTTTTAAAGCTGTGAACGTGCAGCTGTAATGGAAAGCCCTGCCCGGATCGCTCGACAGCTCTCGTTTGTACAGCATTCAAACGGCTTCACGAACGCCGTTCCAAGCAGCCTTACATTCCATGCTGGCGTAGCCAGGGAGGCATTTGGATTCTTCTGAAAAACACCACTGTGCCTCACAAGTGAAACCTGTGGGCTCCCAAATACGTCTCCTACGGCAGCCTAAAATTATATGTTTAGTTCCAGTATGAAAACAACGGACAGCTTTAGCTGTGACAATGCTGGACTTCTTGGCCATCCAGATTCACCAATGCCTAACTTTTGCTCGGCGGGGGAATGCTCTTCTGAACGTACAGCACTCACCACGTGAAAACCTTTCTAAGCACAAGGGAGCAGTCTTACCCTAGTAGTAGAGAGGTAGGCAGAATCTTCAGATAAACCTGCTGTGTCATCAAGCTTGAAAGTCGGACACCGATGGGAACGTTCGTACTCTCCTGCAATGGAGGCCACTTGCTTTGGGCTTCAAAGCTGCCTGAACAGCCCTAGGGGCCCTACGTCTCTTCACTGCACGATGCTCGCTGTGGGCCAAGGCTGCGTTCTCTCAAAGGCAATAATGTACTGGCAATTGGTTTCTAAAAACTCATCCAACTGCACTCCAGATTCAGCTCCATACCAACGAAATGTGACCTAAGACCTCAGCGTAAGGTCCAGTGTTTCCATCAGCAGAGTTGATTGTGCAGTGGTAGCCACGGAGCCATACTCTGAGAAGCAGTGCCTTAACTCTGCTATGCCCCTGAGGACACATAGGGTAGTGTATCGTGCACCAGTATCATGATGACCACTGTGTGCTAGAAGAGAGGCCGCTGGCTTCTGAGGAACCCTAGGCGCAGTAGGTGCCCGGGAGCACTCTTCACATTCATAGCAAGGGCAACGTACTCCTTTCTGGGATGCCTAGGTAGAGTGTTCCAATCGTCATAGAGCCTAGCGAAAGCAGCGCCTTGCAGACTCTCTTTGCAAGTGGATCGTCCTCAGTGACAGAAACAGAACTGCACTGCTACGGCACAATGTGCTTGTGATTCAGTCTGGGACACAGGATAGAACTCTCACAGAATAGAAAGCTAACCTTTGCATCCAGCCTGAAGACCAGTACATTCTTCACACTTCACGCTGTTAAGTATGTGCAGGTGCCATGGTCACCGAGGTCTACCTAAGGTACTGAAATACCCACTTCATCCTACGCAGAGGTCCCTGTGCCCACAGGAACTCCATGGAAGAGCCCTGTGGGTCCCGTGTGTTTCCTTGAGGTAGTCAGAAACTACTGAGGATAGCCTTATGAGCTCAAGTTTGAAACCGGGCAACCCTGGCAAAACCTTCATTTCGTCCGTGGTAGGCGAGACAGGTGCGGTTTGAAAGCTTCCTGAAAATCACTCCTGCTGCCCATCTTCTCTTTGCTGCCTGACGGCATCACGAAAGAACTTGAGTGTAATCGTATGAGGCATGCTGGTCTCGGTTCCTGCTGGGAGCTCCTCCAGGAGCACACTGGAGCCTGCTGGCAAAGAACTGGCACCCCTGTGCGCAACTAAAATGCAGTTTTCTCCAAAGTAAGTTTAGCTATGAGCTACTGGCGAAGAAGCATGTGTTAAAGGAAGGCTGCAACACTGTTACGTATTTCACGACTCACTGTGCACTCACCTTGGTTGTAACATCTGTGAAAAGGCACTGAATGCCTCCAAATCTTCTGCTGCGTTTGAGTCCCCGGAAGCAAATGGGTTCGTTGGCTTTAAGGCTGTGAACGGGCAGCGGTAATGGCAAAGCCCTTCTCGCTCGACAGCTCTCGTTTGTACAGCATTCAAACGGCTTCAGGAAGGCCGTTCCAGGCATCCTTACATTCCAGGCTGTCGTAGCCAGGAAGGCATTTGGATTCTTTTGAGAAACACCACTGTGCCCCACAAGTGAAACCTGTGGGCTCCTAAATACGTCTCCCTACGGCAGCCTGAAACTATATGTTTAGCTCCAGTATGAAAACAACGGACAGCTTTACTTGAGACAATGCTGGACGTCTGGGACCATCCAGATTCACCAAGGCCTAACATGTGCCCGGCGGGGGAATGCTCTTCTGCACGTACAGCACTCACCACGTGAAAACCTTTCTTAGCAGAAGGAAGCAGTCTTTCCCTAGTAGTAGAGAGGTAGGCAGAATCTTCAGATAAACCTGCTGTGTCATCAAGCTTGAAAGTCGGACACCGATGGGATCGTTCGTATTCCCCTGCAATGGAAGCTTCTTTCTTTGGGCTTCAAAGCTGCCTGAACAGCGCGAGGGGCCAGCTTCTCTTCACTGCAGGATTGTCGCTGTGGGCCAAGGCTGCGTTCTCTCAATGGCAATAATGTGCTAGCAATTGCTTTCTAGAAACTCATCCAACTGCACTCCAGATTCAGCTCCATACAAATGAAATGTGACCTAAGTCCTCAGCGTAAGGTCCAGTGTTTCACATCAGCAGAGTTGAGTGTGCAGTGGTAGCCACTAAGCCATACTCTGAAAAGGAGTGCCTTGACTCTGCTATGCCCCTGAGGACACATAGGGCAGTGTATCATGCACCAGTTTCTCATGATGACCACTGTGTGCTAGAAGACAGGCCGCTGGCTTCTCAGGAACCCTAGGCGCAGTAGGTGCCCGGGAGCACTCTTCACATTCATAGCAAGGGCAACGTACTCCTTTCTGGGATGCCTAGGTAGAGTGTTCCAATCGTCATAGACCCTAGCGAAACCAGCGCCTGGCAGACTCACTTTGCAAGTGGATCGTCCTCAGTGACAGAAACAGAACTGCACTACTACTGCACAAAGTGCTTGTGATTCAGTCTGGGACACAGGATAGCACTCTCACAGAATAGAAAGCTAACCTTTGCATCCAGCCTGAGGACCAGTACATTCTTCACACTTCACGCTGTTAAGTATGTGCAGGAGCCTTGATCACCGAGGCCTTCCTAAGGTACTAAAATACTTACCCATTTCATACTATGCAGAGGTCCCTGTGCCCACAGGAACTCCATGGAAGAGCCCTGTGGGTCCCGTGTGTTTCCTTGAGGTAGTCAGAAACTACTGAGGATAACCTTATGAGCTCAAGTTTGAAACCGGGCATCCCTGGAAAAACCTTCCATTCGACCGTGGTAGGCGAGACAGGTGCGGTTTGAAAGCTGCCTGAAAATCACTCCTGCTGCCCATCTTCTCTTTGCTGCCTGACGGCATCACGAAAGAACTTGAGTGTAATCGTATGAGGCATGCTGGTCTCGGTTCGTTGCTGGGAGCTCCTCCAGGAGCACACTGGAGCCTGCCGGCAAAGAACTGGCACCCCTGTGCTCAAGTAAAATGCAGATTTCTCCCAAAGTAAGTTTAGCTATGCCCTAGTGGCGAAGAAGCATGTGTTAAAGGAAGGCTGCAACACTGTTACGTATTTCACGACACATTGTGCACTCACCTTGGGTGTAACATCTGTGAAAGGGCACTGAATGCCGTCCAAATCTTCTGCTGCGTTTGAGTTCCAGGAAAAATGGGTTCGTTGGTTTTAAAGCTGTGAACGTGCAGCTGTAATGGAAAGCCCTGCCCGGATCGCTCGACAGCTCTCGTTTGTACAGCATTCAAACGGCTTCACGAACGCCGTTCCAAGCAGCCTTACATTCCATGCTGGCGTAGCCAGGGAGGCATTTGGATTCTTCTGAAAAACACCACTGTGCCTCACAAGTGAAACCTGTGGGCTCCCAAATACGTCTCCTACGGCAGCCTAAAATTATATGTTTAGTTCCAGTATGAAAACAACGGACAGCTTTAGCTGTGACAATGCTGGACTTCTTGGCCATCCAGATTCACCAATGCCTAACTTTTGCTCGGCGGGGGAATGCTCTTCTGAACGTACAGCACTCACCACGTGAAAACCTTTCTAAGCACAAGGGAGCAGTCTTACCCTAGTAGTAGAGAGGTAGGCAGAATCTTCAGATAAACCTGCTGTGTCATCAAGCTTGAAAGTCGGACACCGATGGGAACGTTCGTACTCTCCTGCAATGGAGGCCACTTGCTTTGGGCTTCAAAGCTGCCTGAACAGCCCTAGGGGCCCTACGTCTCTTCACTGCACGATGCTCGCTGTGGGCCAAGGCTGCGTTCTCTCAAAGGCAATAATGTACTGGCAATTGGTTTCTAAAAACTCATCCAACTGCACTCCAGATTCAGCTCCATACCAACGAAATGTGACCTAAGACCTCAGCGTAAGGTCCAGTGTTTCCATCAGCAGAGTTGATTGTGCAGTGGTAGCCACGGAGCCATACTCTGAGAAGCAGTGCCTTAACTCTGCTATGCCCCTGAGGACACATAGGGTAGTGTATCGTGCACCAGTATCATGATGACCACTGTGTGCTAGAAGAGAGGCCGCTGGCTTCTGAGGAACCCTAGGCGCAGTAGGTGCCCGGGAGCACTCTTCACATTCATAGCAAGGGCAACGTACTCCTTTCTGGGATGCCTAGGTAGAGTGTTCCAATCGTCATAGAGCCTAGCGAAAGCAGCGCCTTGCAGACTCTCTTTGCAAGTGGATCGTCCTCAGTGACAGAAACAGAACTGCACTGCTACGGCACAATGTGCTTGTGATTCAGTCTGGGACACAGGATAGAACTCTCACAGAATAGAAAGCTAACCTTTGCATCCAGCCTGAAGACCAGTACATTCTTCACACTTCACGCTGTTAAGTATGTGCAGGTGCCATGGTCACCGAGGTCTACCTAAGGTACTGAAATACCCACTTCATCCTACGCAGAGGTCCCTGTGCCCACAGGAACTCCATGGAAGAGCCCTGTGGGTCCCGTGTGTTTCCTTGAGGTAGTCAGAAACTACTGAGGATAGCCTTATGAGCTCAAGTTTGAAACCGGGCAACCCTGGCAAAACCTTCATTTCGTCCGTGGTAGGCGAGACAGGTGCGGTTTGAAAGCTTCCTGAAAATCACTCCTGCTGCCCATCTTCTCTTTGCTGCCTGACGGCATCACGAAAGAACTTGAGTGTAATCGTATGAGGCATGCTGGTCTCGGTTCCTGCTGGGAGCTCCTCCAGGAGCACACTGGAGCCTGCTGGCAAAGAACTGGCACCCCTGTGCGCAACTAAAATGCAGTTTTCTCCAAAGTAAGTTTAGCTATGAGCTACTGGCGAAGAAGCATGTGTTAAAGGAAGGCTGCAACACTGTTACGTATTTCACGACTCACTGTGCACTCACCTTGGTTGTAACATCTGTGAAAAGGCACTGAATGCCTCCAAATCTTCTGCTGCGTTTGAGTCCCCGGAAGCAAATGGGTTCGTTGGCTTTAAGGCTGTGAACGGGCAGCGGTAATGGCAAAGCCCTTCTCGCTCGACAGCTCTCGTTTGTACAGCATTCAAACGGCTTCAGGAAGGCCGTTCCAGGCATCCTTACATTCCAGGCTGTCGTAGCCAGGAAGGCATTTGGATTCTTTTGAGAAACACCACTGTGCCCCACAAGTGAAACCTGTGGGCTCCTAAATACGTCTCCCTACGGCAGCCTGAAACTATATGTTTAGCTCCAGTATGAAAACAACGGACAGCTTTACTTGAGACAATGCTGGACGTCTGGGACCATCCAGATTCACCAAGGCCTAACATGTGCCCGGCGGGGGAATGCTCTTCTGCACGTACAGCACTCACCACGTGAAAACCTTTCTTAGCAGAAGGAAGCAGTCTTTCCCTAGTAGTAGAGAGGTAGGCAGAATCTTCAGATAAACCTGCTGTGTCATCAAGCTTGAAAGTCGGACACCGATGGGATCGTTCGTATTCCCCTGCAATGGAAGCTTCTTTCTTTGGGCTTCAAAGCTGCCTGAACAGCGCGAGGGGCCAGCTTCTCTTCACTGCAGGATTGTCGCTGTGGGCCAAGGCTGCGTTCTCTCAATGGCAATAATGTGCTAGCAATTGCTTTCTAGAAACTCATCCAACTGCACTCCAGATTCAGCTCCATACAAATGAAATGTGACCTAAGTCCTCAGCGTAAGGTCCAGTGTTTCACATCAGCAGAGTTGAGTGTGCAGTGGTAGCCACTAAGCCATACTCTGAAAAGGAGTGCCTTGACTCTGCTATGCCCCTGAGGACACATAGGGCAGTGTATCATGCACCAGTTTCTCATGATGACCACTGTGTGCTAGAAGACAGGCCGCTGGCTTCTCAGGAACCCTAGGCGCAGTAGGTGCCCGGGAGCACTCTTCACATTCATAGCAAGGGCAACGTACTCCTTTCTGGGATGCCTAGGTAGAGTGTTCCAATCGTCATAGACCCTAGCGAAACCAGCGCCTGGCAGACTCACTTTGCAAGTGGATCGTCCTCAGTGACAGAAACAGAACTGCACTACTACTGCACAAAGTGCTTGTGATTCAGTCTGGGACACAGGATAGCACTCTCACAGAATAGAAAGCTAACCTTTGCATCCAGCCTGAGGACCAGTACATTCTTCACACTTCACGCTGTTAAGTATGTGCAGGAGCCTTGATCACCGAGGCCTTCCTAAGGTACTGAAATACTTACCCATTTCATCCTATGCAGAGGTCCCTGTGCCCACAGGAACTCCATGGAAGAGCCCTGTGGGTCCCGTGTGTTTCCTTGAGGTAGTCAGAAACTACTGAGGATAACCTTATGAGCTCAAGTTTGAAACCGGGCATCCCTGGAAAAACCTTCCATTCGACCGTGGTAGGCGAGACAGGTGCGGTTTGAAAGCTGCCTGAAAATCACTCCTGCTGCCCATCTTCTCTTTGCTGCCTGACGGCATCACGAAAGAACTTGAGTGTAATCGTATGAGGCATGCTGGTCTCGGTTCGTTGCTGGGAGCTCCTCCAGGAGCACACTGGAGCCTGCCGGCAAAGAACTGGCACCCCTGTGCTCAAGTAAAATGCAGATTTCTCCCAAAGTAAGTTTAGCTATGCCCTAGTGGCGAAGAAGCATGTGTTAAAGGAAGGCTGCAACACTGTTACGTATTTCACGACACATTGTGCACTCACCTTGGGTGTAACATCTGTGAAAGGGCACTGAATGCCGTCCAAATCTTCTGCTGCGTTTGAGTTCCAGGAAAAATGGGTTCGTTGGTTTTAAAGCTGTGAACGTGCAGCTGTAATGGAAAGCCCTGCCCGGATCGCTCGACAGCTCTCGTTTGTACAGCATTCAAACGGCTTCACGAACGCCGTTCCAAGCAGCCTTACATTCCATGCTGGCGTAGCCAGGGAGGCATTTGGATTCTTCTGAAAAACACCACTGTGCCTCACAAGTGAAACCTGTGGGCTCCCAAATACGTCTCCTACGGCAGCCTAAAATTATATGTTTAGTTCCAGTATGAAAACAACGGACAGCTTTAGCTGTGACAATGCTGGACTTCTTGGCCATCCAGATTCACCAATGCCTAACTTTTGCTCGGCGGGGGAATGCTCTTCTGAACGTACAGCACTCACCACGTGAAAACCTTTCTAAGCACAAGGGAGCAGTCTTACCCTAGTAGTAGAGAGGTAGGCAGAATCTTCAGATAAACCTGCTGTGTCATCAAGCTTGAAAGTCGGACACCGATGGGAACGTTCGTACTCTCCTGCAATGGAGGCCACTTGCTTTGGGCTTCAAAGCTGCCTGAACAGCCCTAGGGGCCCTACGTCTCTTCACTGCACGATGCTCGCTGTGGGCCAAGGCTGCGTTCTCTCAAAGGCAATAATGTACTGGCAATTGGTTTCTAAAAACTCATCCAACTGCACTCCAGATTCAGCTCCATACCAACGAAATGTGACCTAAGACCTCAGCGTAAGGTCCAGTGTTTCCATCAGCAGAGTTGATTGTGCAGTGGTAGCCACGGAGCCATACTCTGAGAAGCAGTGCCTTAACTCTGCTATGCCCCTGAGGACACATAGGGTAGTGTATCGTGCACCAGTATCATGATGACCACTGTGTGCTAGAAGAGAGGCCGCTGGCTTCTGAGGAACCCTAGGCGCAGTAGGTGCCCGGGAGCACTCTTCACATTCATAGCAAGGGCAACGTACTCCTTTCTGGGATGCCTAGGTAGAGTGTTCCAATCGTCATAGAGCCTAGCGAAAGCAGCGCCTTGCAGACTCTCTTTGCAAGTGGATCGTCCTCAGTGACAGAAACAGAACTGCACTGCTACTGCACAATGTGCTTGTGATTCAGTCTGGGACACAGGATAGAACTCTCACAGAATAGAAAGCTAACCTTTGCATCCAGCCTGAAGACCAGTACATTCTTCACACTTCACGCTGTTAAGTATGTGCAGGTGCCATGGTCACCGAGGTCTACCTAAGGTACTGAAATACCCACTTCATCCTACGCAGAGGTCCCTGTGCCCACAGGAACTCCATGGAAGAGCCCTGTGGGTCCCGTGTGTTTCCTTGAGGTAGTCAGAAACTACTGAGGATAGCCTTATGAGCTCAAGTTTGAAACCGGGCAACCCTGGCAAAACCTTCATTTCGTCCGTGGTAGGCGAGACAGGTGCGGTTTGAAAGCTTCCTGAAAATCACTCCTGCTGCCCATCTTCTCTTTGCTGCCTGACGGCATCACGAAAGAACTTGAGTGTAATCGTATGAGGCATGCTGGTCTCGGTTCCTGCTGGGAGCTCCTCCAGGAGCACACTGGAGCCTGCTGGCAAAGAACTGGCACCCCTGTGCGCAACTAAAATGCAGTTTTCTCCAAAGTAAGTTTAGCTATGAGCTACTGGCGAAGAAGCATGTGTTAAAGGAAGGCTGCAACACTGTTACGTATTTCACGACTCACTGTGCACTCACCTTGGTTGTAACATCTGTGAAAAGGCACTGAATGCCTCCAAATCTTCTGCTGCGTTTGAGTCCCCGGAAGCAAATGGGTTCGTTGGCTTTAAGGCTGTGAACGGGCAGCGGTAATGGCAAAGCCCTTCTCGCTCGACAGCTCTCGTTTGTACAGCATTCAAACGGCTTCAGGAAGGCCGTTCCAGGCATCCTTACATTCCAGGCTGTCGTAGCCAGGAAGGCATTTGGATTCTTTTGAGAAACACCACTGTGCCCCACAAGTGAAACCTGTGGGCTCCTAAATACGTCTCCCTACGGCAGCCTGAAACTATATGTTTAGCTCCAGTATGAAAACAACGGACAGCTTTACTTGAGACAATGCTGGACGTCTGGGACCATCCAGATTCACCAAGGCCTAACATGTGCCCGGCGGGGGAATGCTCTTCTGCACGTACAGCACTCACCACGTGAAAACCTTTCTTAGCAGAAGGAAGCAGTCTTTCCCTAGTAGTAGAGAGGTAGGCAGAATCTTCAGATAAACCTGCTGTGTCATCAAGCTTGAAAGTCGGACACCGATGGGATCGTTCGTATTCCCCTGCAATGGAAGCTTCTTTCTTTGGGCTTCAAAGCTGCCTGAACAGCGCGAGGGGCCAGCTTCTCTTCACTGCAGGATTGTCGCTGTGGGCCAAGGCTGCGTTCTCTCAATGGCAATAATGTGCTAGCAATTGCTTTCTAGAAACTCATCCAACTGCACTCCAGATTCAGCTCCATACAAATGAAATGTGACCTAAGTCCTCAGCGTAAGGTCCAGTGTTTCACATCAGCAGAGTTGAGTGTGCAGTGGTAGCCACTAAGCCATACTCTGAAAAGGAGTGCCTTGACTCTGCTATGCCCCTGAGGACACATAGGGCAGTGTATCATGCACCAGTTTCTCATGATGACCACTGTGTGCTAGAAGACAGGCCGCTGGCTTCTCAGGAACCCTAGGCGCAGTAGGTGCCCGGGAGCACTCTTCACATTCATAGCAAGGGCAACGTACTCCTTTCTGGGATGCCTAGGTAGAGTGTTCCAATCGTCATAGACCCTAGCGAAACCAGCGCCTGGCAGACTCACTTTGCAAGTGGATCGTCCTCAGTGACAGAAACAGAACTGCACTACTACTGCACAAAGTGCTTGTGATTCAGTCTGGGACACAGGATAGCACTCTCACAGAATAGAAAGCTAACCTTTGCATCCAGCCTGAGGACCAGTACATTCTTCACACTTCACGCTGTTAAGTATGTGCAGGAGCCTTGATCACCGAGGCCTTCCTAAGGTACTAAAATACTTACCCATTTCATCCTATGCAGAGGTCCCTGTGCCCACAGGAACTCCATGGAAGAGCCCTGTGGGTCCCGTGTGTTTCCTTGAGGTAGTCAGAAACTACTGAGGATAACCTTATGAGCTCAAGTTTGAAACCGGGCATCCCTGGAAAAACCTTCCGTTCGACCGTGGTAGGCGAGACAGGTGCGGTTTGAAAGCTGCCTGAAAATCACTCCTGCTGCCCATCTTCTCTTTGCTGCCTGACGGCATCACGAAAGAACTTGAGTGTAATCGTATGAGGCATGCTGGTCTCGGTTCGTTGCTGGGAGCTCCTCCAGGAGCACACTGGAGCCTGCCGGCAAAGAACTGGCACCCCTGTGCTCAAGTAAAATGCAGATTTCTCCCAAAGTAAGTTTAGCTATGCCCTAGTGGCGAAGAAGCATGTGTTAAAGGAAGGCTGCAACACTGTTACGTATTTCACGACACATTGTGCACTCACCTTGGGTGTAACATCTGTGAAAGGGCACTGAATGCCGTCCAAATCTTCTGCTGCGTTTGAGTTCCAGGAAAAATGGGTTCGTTGGTTTTAAAGCTGTGAACGTGCAGCTGTAATGGAAAGCCCTGCCCGGATCGCTCGACAGCTCTCGTTTGTACAGCATTCAAACGGCTTCACGAACGCCGTTCCAAGCAGCCTTACATTCCATGCTGGCGTAGCCAGGGAGGCATTTGGATTCTTCTGAAAAACACCACTGTGCCTCACAAGTGAAACCTGTGGGCTCCCAAATACGTCTCCTACGGCAGCCTAAAATTATATGTTTAGTTCCAGTATGAAAACAACGGACAGCTTTAGCTGTGACAATGCTGGACTTCTTGGCCATCCAGATTCACCAATGCCTAACTTTTGCTCGGCGGGGGAATGCTCTTCTGAACGTACAGCACTCACCACGTGAAAACCTTTCTAAGCACAAGGG
This sequence comes from Balaenoptera physalus, assembly GCF_965194825.1. Lineage (NCBI taxonomy): Eukaryota > Metazoa > Chordata > Mammalia > Artiodactyla > Balaenopteridae > Balaenoptera > Balaenoptera physalus. The sequence goes on along the minus strand of NW_028126495.1, from coordinate 283,488 downwards.
AGCAGTCTTACCCTAGTAGTAGAGAGGTAGGCAGAATCTTCAGATAAACCTGCTGTGTCATCAAGCTTGAAAGTCGGACACCGATGGGAACGTTCGTACTCTCCTGCAATGGAGGCCACTTGCTTTGGGCTTCAAAGCTGCCTGAACAGCCCTAGGGGCCCTACGTCTCTTCACTGCACGATGCTCGCTGTGGGCCAAGGCTGCGTTCTCTCAAAGGCAATAATGTACTGGCAATTGGTTTCTAAAAACTCATCCAACTGCACTCCAGATTCAGCTCCATACCAACGAAATGTGACCTAAGACCTCAGCGTAAGGTCCAGTGTTTCCATCAGCAGAGTTGATTGTGCAGTGGTAGCCACGGAGCCATACTCTGAGAAGCAGTGCCTTAACTCTGCTATGCCCCTGAGGACACATAGGGTAGTGTATCGTGCACCAGTATCATGATGACCACTGTGTGCTAGAAGAGAGGCCGCTGGCTTCTGAGGAACCCTAGGCGCAGTAGGTGCCCGGGAGCACTCTTCACATTCATAGCAAGGGCAACGTACTCCTTTCTGGGATGCCTAGGTAGAGTGTTCCAATCGTCATAGAGCCTAGCGAAAGCAGCGCCTTGCAGACTCTCTTTGCAAGTGGATCGTCCTCAGTGACAGAAACAGAACTGCACTGCTACTGCACAATGTGCTTGTGATTCAGTCTGGGACACAGGATAGAACTCTCACAGAATAGAAAGCTAACCTTTGCATCCAGCCTGAAGACCAGTACATTCTTCACACTTCACGCTGTTAAGTATGTGCAGGTGCCATGGTCACCGAGGTCTACCTAAGGTACTGAAATACCCACTTCATCCTACGCAGAGGTCCCTGTGCCCACAGGAACTCCATGGAAGAGCCCTGTGGGTCCCGTGTGTTTCCTTGAGGTAGTCAGAAACTACTGAGGATAGCCTTATGAGCTCAAGTTTGAAACCGGGCAACCCTGGCAAAACCTTCATTTCGTCCGTGGTAGGCGAGACAGGTGCGGTTTGAAAGCTTCCTGAAAATCACTCCTGCTGCCCATCTTCTCTTTGCTGCCTGACGGCATCACGAAAGAACTTGAGTGTAATCGTATGAGGCATGCTGGTCTCGGTTCCTGCTGGGAGCTCCTCCAGGAGCACACTGGAGCCTGCTGGCAAAGAACTGGCACCCCTGTGCGCAACTAAAATGCAGTTTTCTCCAAAGTAAGTTTAGCTATGAGCTACTGGCGAAGAAGCATGTGTTAAAGGAAGGCTGCAACACTGTTACGTATTTCACGACTCACTGTGCACTCACCTTGGTTGTAACATCTGTGAAAAGGCACTGAATGCCTCCAAATCTTCTGCTGCGTTTGAGTCCCCGGAAGCAAATGGGTTCGTTGGCTTTAAGGCTGTGAACGGGCAGCGGTAATGGCAAAGCCCTTCTCGCTCGACAGCTCTCGTTTGTACAGCATTCAAACGGCTTCAGGAAGGCCGTTCCAGGCATCCTTACATTCCAGGCTGTCGTAGCCAGGAAGGCATTTGGATTCTTTTGAGAAACACCACTGTGCCCCACAAGTGAAACCTGTGGGCTCCTAAATACGTCTCCCTACGGCAGCCTGAAACTATATGTTTAGCTCCAGTATGAAAACAACGGACAGCTTTACTTGAGACAATGCTGGACGTCTGGGACCATCCAGATTCACCAAGGCCTAACATGTGCCCGGCGGGGGAATGCTCTTCTGCACGTACAGCACTCACCACGTGAAAACCTTTCTTAGCAGAAGGAAGCAGTCTTTCCCTAGTAGTAGAGAGGTAGGCAGAATCTTCAGATAAACCTGCTGTGTCATCAAGCTTGAAAGTCGGACACCGATGGGATCGTTCGTATTCCCCTGCAATGGAAGCTTCTTTCTTTGGGCTTCAAAGCTGCCTGAACAGCGCGAGGGGCCAGCTTCTCTTCACTGCAGGATTGTCGCTGTGGGCCAAGGCTGCGTTCTCTCAATGGCAATAATGTGCTAGCAATTGCTTTCTAGAAACTCATCCAACTGCACTCCAGATTCAGCTCCATACAAATGAAATGTGACCTAAGTCCTCAGCGTAAGGTCCAGTGTTTCACATCAGCAGAGTTGAGTGTGCAGTGGTAGCCACTAAGCCATACTCTGAAAAGGAGTGCCTTGACTCTGCTATGCCCCTGAGGACACATAGGGCAGTGTATCATGCACCAGTTTCTCATGATGACCACTGTGTGCTAGAAGACAGGCCGCTGGCTTCTCAGGAACCCTAGGCGCAGTAGGTGCCCGGGAGCACTCTTCACATTCATAGCAAGGGCAACGTACTCCTTTCTGGGATGCCTAGGTAGAGTGTTCCAATCGTCATAGACCCTAGCGAAACCAGCGCCTGGCAGACTCACTTTGCAAGTGGATCGTCCTCAGTGACAGAAACAGAACTGCACTACTACTGCACAAAGTGCTTGTGATTCAGTCTGGGACACAGGATAGCACTCTCACAGAATAGAAAGCTAACCTTTGCATCCAGCCTGAGGACCAGTACATTCTTCACACTTCACGCTGTTAAGTATGTGCAGGAGCCTTGATCACCGAGGCCTTCCTAAGGTACTAAAATACTTACCCATTTCATCCTATGCAGAGGTCCCTGTGCCCACAGGAACTCCATGGAAGAGCCCTGTGGGTCCCGTGTGTTTCCTTGAGGTAGTCAGAAACTACTGAGGATAACCTTATGAGCTCAAGTTTGAAACCGGGCATCCCTGGAAAAACCTTCCATTCGACCGTGGTAGGCGAGACAGGTGCGGTTTGAAAGCTGCCTGAAAATCACTCCTGCTGCCCATCTTCTCTTTGCTGCCTGACGGCATCACGAAAGAACTTGAGTGTAATCGTATGAGGCATGCTGGTCTCGGTTCGTTGCTGGGAGCTCCTCCAGGAGCACACTGGAGCCTGCCGGCAAAGAACTGGCACCCCTGTGCTCAAGTAAAATGCAGATTTCTCCCAAAGTAAGTTTAGCTATGCCCTAGTGGCGAAGAAGCATGTGTTAAAGGAAGGCTGCAACACTGTTACGTATTTCACGACACATTGTGCACTCACCTTGGGTGTAACATCTGTGAAAGGGCACTGAATGCCGTCCAAATCTTCTGCTGCGTTTGAGTTCCAGGAAAAATGGGTTCGTTGGTTTTAAAGCTGTGAACGTGCAGCTGTAATGGAAAGCCAGGCCCGGATCGCTCGACAGCTCTCGTTTGTACAGCATTCAAACGGCTTCACGAACGCCGTTCCAAGCAGCCTTACATTCCATGCTGGCGTAGCCAGGGAGGCATTTGGATTCTTCTGAAAAACACCACTGTGCCTCACAAGTGAAACCTGTGGGCTCCCAAATACGTCTCCTACGGCAGCCTAAAATTATATGTTTAGTTCCAGTATGAAAACAACGGACAGCTTTAGCTGTGACAATGCTGGACTTCTTGGCCATCCAGATTCACCAATGCCTAACTTTTGCTCGGCGGGGGAATGCTCTTCTGAACGTACAGCACTCACCACGTGAAAACCTTTCTAAGCACAAGGGAGCAGTCTTACCCTAGTAGTAGAGAGGTAGGCAGAATCTTCAGATAAACCTGCTGTGTCATCAAGCTTGAAAGTCGGACACCGATGGGAACGTTCGTACTCTCCTGCAATGGAGGCCACTTGCTTTGGGCTTCAAAGCTGCCTGAACAGCCCTAGGGGCCCTACGTCTCTTCACTGCACGATGCTCGCTGTGGGCCAAGGCTGCGTTCTCTCAAAGGCAATAATGTACTGGCAATTGGTTTCTAAAAACTCATCCAACTGCACTCCAGATTCAGCTCCATACCAACGAAATGTGACCTAAGACCTCAGCGTAAGGTCCAGTGTTTCCATCAGCAGAGTTGATTGTGCAGTGGTAGCCACGGAGCCATACTCTGAGAAGCAGTGCCTTAACTCTGCTATGCCCCTGAGGACACATAGGGTAGTGTATCGTGCACCAGTATCATGATGACCACTGTGTGCTAGAAGAGAGGCCGCTGGCTTCTGAGGAACCCTAGGCGCAGTAGGTGCCCGGGAGCACTCTTCACATTCATAGCAAGGGCAACGTACTCCTTTCTGGGATGCCTAGGTAGAGTGTTCCAATCGTCATAGAGCCTAGCGAAAGCAGCGCCTTGCAGACTCTCTTTGCAAGTGGATCGTCCTCAGTGACAGAAACAGAACTGCACTGCTACGGCACAATGTGCTTGTGATTCAGTCTGGGACACAGGATAGAACTCTCACAGAATAGAAAGCTAACCTTTGCATCCAGCCTGAAGACCAGTACATTCTTCACACTTCACGCTGTTAAGTATGTGCAGGTGCCATGGTCACCGAGGTCTACCTAAGGTACTGAAATACCCACTTCATCCTACGCAGAGGTCCCTGTGCCCACAGGAACTCCATGGAAGAGCCCTGTGGGTCCCGTGTGTTTCCTTGAGGTAGTCAGAAACTACTGAGGATAGCCTTATGAGCTCAAGTTCGAAACCGGGCAACCCTGGCAAAACCTTCATTTCGTCCGTGGTAGGCGAGACAGGTGCGGTTTGAAAGCTTCCTGAAAATCACTCCTGCTGCCCATCTTCTCTTTGCTGCCTGACGGCATCACGAAAGAACTTGAGTGTAATCGTATGAGGCATGCTGGTCTCGGTTCCTGCTGGGAGCTCCTCCAGGAGCACACTGGAGCCTGCTGGCAAAGAACTGGCACCCCTGTGCGCAACTAAAATGCAGTTTTCTCCAAAGTAAGTTTAGCTATGAGCTACTGGCGAAGAAGCATGTGTTAAAGGAAGGCTGCAACACTGTTACGTATTTCACGACTCACTGTGCACTCACCTTGGTTGTAACATCTGTGAAAAGGCACTGAATGCCTCCAAATCTTCTGCTGCGTTTGAGTCCCAGGAAGCAAATGGGTTCGTTGGCTTTAAGGCTGTGAACGGGCAGCGGTAATGGCAAAGCCCTTCTCGCTCGACAGCTCTCGTTTGTACAGCATTCAAACGGCTTCAGGAAGGCCGTTCCAGGCATCCTTACATTCCAGGCTGTCGTAGCCAGGAAGGCATTTGGATTCTTTTGAGAAACACCACTGTGCCCCACAAGTGAAACCTGTGGGCTCCTAAATACGTCTCCCTACGGCAGCCTGAAACTATATGTTTAGCTCCAGTATGAAAACAACGGACAGCTTTACTTGAGACAATGCTGGACGTCTGGGACCATCCAGATTCACCAAGGCCTAACATGTGCCCGGCGGGGGAATGCTCTTCTGCACGTACAGCACTCACCACGTGAAAACCTTTCTTAGCAGAAGGAAGCAGTCTTTCCCTAGTAGTAGAGAGGTAGGCAGAATCTTCAGATAAACCTGCTGTGTCATCAAGCTTGAAAGTCGGACACCGATGGGATCGTTCGTATTCCCCTGCAATGGAAGCTTCTTTCTTTGGGCTTCAAAGCTGCCTGAACAGCGCGAGGGGCCAGCTTCTCTTCACTGCAGGATTGTCGCTGTGGGCCAAGGCTGCGTTCTCTCAATGGCAATAATGTGCTAGCAATTGCTTTCTAGAAACTCATCCAACTGCACTCCAGATTCAGCTCCATACAAATGAAATGTGACCTAAGTCCTCAGCGTAAGGTCCAGTGTTTCACATCAGCAGAGTTGAGTGTGCAGTGGTAGCCACTAAGCCATACTCTGAAAAGGAGTGCCTTGACTCTGCTATGCCCCTGAGGACACATAGGGCAGTGTATCATGCACCAGTTTCTCATGATGACCACTGTGTGCTAGAAGACAGGCCGCTGGCTTCTCAGGAACCCTAGGCGCAGTAGGTGCCCGGGAGCACTCTTCACATTCATAGCAAGGGCAACGTACTCCTTTCTGGGATGCCTAGGTAGAGTGTTCCAATCGTCATAGACCCTAGCGAAACCAGCGCCTGGCAGACTCACTTTGCAAGTGGATCGTCCTCAGTGACAGAAACAGAACTGCACTACTACTGCACAAAGTGCTTGTGATTCAGTCTGGGACACAGGATAGCACTCTCACAGAATAGAAAGCTAACCTTTGCATCCAGCCTGAGGACCAGTACATTCTTCACACTTCACGCTGTTAAGTATGTGCAGGAGCCTTGATCACCGAGGCCTTCCTAAGGTACTAAAATACTTACCCATTTCATCCTATGCAGAGGTCCCTGTGCCCACAGGAACTCCATGGAAGAGCCCTGTGGGTCCCGTGTGTTTCCTTGAGGTAGTCAGAAACTACTGAGGATAACCTTATGAGCTCAAGTTTGAAACCGGGCATCCCTGGAAAAACCTTCCATTCGACCGTGGTAGGCGAGACAGGTGCGGTTTGAAAGCTGCCTGAAAATCACTCCTGCTGCCCATCTTCTCTTTGCTGCCTGACGGCATCACGAAAGAACTTGAGTGTAATCGTATGAGGCATGCTGGTCTCGGTTCGTTGCTGGGAGCTCCTCCAGGAGCACACTGGAGCCTGCCGGCAAAGAACTGGCACCCCTGTGCTCAAGTAAAATGCAGATTTCTCCCAAAGTAAGTTTAGCTATGCCCTAGTGGCGAAGAAGCATGTGTTAAAGGAAGGCTGCAACACTGTTACGTATTTCACGACACATTGTGCACTCACCTTGGGTGTAACATCTGTGAAAGGGCACTGAATGCCGTCCAAATCTTCTGCTGCGTTTGAGTTCCAGGAAAAATGGGTTCGTTGGTTTTAAAGCTGTGAACGTGCAGCTGTAATGGAAAGCCCTGCCCGGATCGCTCGACAGCTCTCGTTTGTACAGCATTCAAACGGCTTCACGAACGCCGTTCCAAGCAGCCTTACATTCCATGCTGGCGTAGCCAGGGAGGCATTTGGATTCTTCTGAAAAACACCACTGTGCCTCACAAGTGAAACCTGTGGGCTCCCAAATACGTCTCCTACGGCAGCCTAAAATTATATGTTTAGTTCCAGTATGAAAACAACGGACAGCTTTAGCTGTGACAATGCTGGACTTCTTGGCCATCCAGATTCACCAATGCCTAACTTTTGCTCGGCGGGGGAATGCTCTTCTGAACGTACAGCACTCACCACGTGAAAACCTTTCTAAGCACAAGGGAGCAGTCTTACCCTAGTAGTAGAGAGGTAGGCAGAATCTTCAGATAAACCTGCTGTGTCATCAAGCTTGAAAGTCGGACACCGATGGGAACGTTCGTACTCTCCTGCAATGGAGGCCACTTGCTTTGGGCTTCAAAGCTGCCTGAACAGCCCTAGGGGCCCTACGTCTCTTCACTGCACGATGCTCGCTGTGGGCCAAGGCTGCGTTCTCTCAAAGGCAATAATGTACTGGCAATTGGTTTCTAAAAACTCATCCAACTGCACTCCAGATTCAGCTCCATACCAACGAAATGTGACCTAAGACCTCAGCGTAAGGTCCAGTGTTTCCATCAGCAGAGTTGATTGTGCAGTGGTAGCCACGGAGCCATACTCTGAGAAGCAGTGCCTTAACTCTGCTATGCCCCTGAGGACACATAGGGTAGTGTATCGTGCACCAGTATCATGATGACCACTGTGTGCTAGAAGAGAGGCCGCTGGCTTCTGAGGAACCCTAGGCGCAGTAGGTGCCCGGGAGCACTCTTCACATTCATAGCAAGGGCAACGTACTCCTTTCTGGGATGCCTAGGTAGAGTGTTCCAATCGTCATAGAGCCTAGCGAAAGCAGCGCCTTGCAGACTCTCTTTGCAAGTGGATCGTCCTCAGTGACAGAAACAGAACTGCACTGCTACGGCACAATGTGCTTGTGATTCAGTCTGGGACACAGGATAGAACTCTCACAGAATAGAAAGCTAACCTTTGCATCCAGCCTGAGGACCAGTACATTCTTCACACTTCACGCTGTTAAGTATGTGCAGGAGCCTTGATCACCGAGGCCTTCCTAAGGTACTAAAATACTTACCCATTTCATCCTATGCAGAGGTCCCTGTGCCCACAGGAACTCCATGGAAGAGCCCTGTGGGTCCCGTGTGTTTCCTTGAGGTAGTCAGAAACTACTGAGGATAACCTTATGAGCTCAAGTTTGAAACCGGGCATCCCTGGAAAAACCTTCCATTCGACCGTGGTAGGCGAGACAGGTGCGGTTTGAAAGCTGCCTGAAAATCACTCCTGCTGCCCATCTTCTCTTTGCTGCCTGACGGCATCACGAAAGAACTTGAGTGTAATCGTATGAGGCATGCTGGTCTCGGTTCGTTGCTGGGAGCTCCTCCAGGAGCACACTGGAGCCTGCCGGCAAAGAACTGGCACCCCTGTGCTCAAGTAAAATGCAGATTTCTCCCAAAGTAAGTTTAGCTATGCCCTAGTGGCGAAGAAGCATGTGTTAAAGGAAGGCTGCAACACTGTTACGTATTTCACGACACATTGTGCACTCACCTTGGGTGTAACATCTGTGAAAGGGCACTGAATGCCGTCCAAATCTTCTGCTGCGTTTGAGTTCCAGGAAAAATGGGTTCGTTGGTTTTAAAGCTGTGAACGTGCAGCTGTAATGGAAAGCCCTGCCCGGATCGCTCGACAGCTCTCGTTTGTACAGCATTCAAACGGCTTCACGAACGCCGTTCCAAGCAGCCTTACATTCCATGCTGGCGTAGCCAGGGAGGCATTTGGATTCTTCTGAAAAACACCACTGTGCCTCACAAGTGAAACCTGTGGGCTCCCAAATACGTCTCCTACGGCAGCCTAAAATTATATGTTTAGTTCCAGTATGAAAACAACGGACAGCTTTAGCTGTGACAATGCTGGACTTCTTGGCCATCCAGATTCACCAATGCCTAACTTTTGCTCGGCGGGGGAATGCTCTTCTGAACGTACAGCACTCACCACGTGAAAACCTTTCTAAGCACAAGGGAGCAGTCTTACCCTAGTAGTAGAGAGGTAGGCAGAATCTTCAGATAAACCTGCTGTGTCATCAAGCTTGAAAGTCGGACACCGATGGGAACGTTCGTACTCTCCTGCAATGGAGGCCACTTGCTTTGGGCTTCAAAGCTGCCTGAACAGCCCTAGGGGCCCTACGTCTCTTCACTGCACGATGCTCGCTGTGGGCCAAGGCTGCGTTCTCTCAAAGGCAATAATGTACTGGCAATTGGTTTCTAAAAACTCATCCAACTGCACTCCAGATTCAGCTCCATACCAACGAAATGTGACCTAAGACCTCAGCGTAAGGTCCAGTGTTTCCATCAGCAGAGTTGATTGTGCAGTGGTAGCCACGGAGCCATACTCTGAGAAGCAGTGCCTTAACTCTGCTATGCCCCTGAGGACACATAGGGTAGTGTATCGTGCACCAGTATCATGATGACCACTGTGTGCTAGAAGAGAGGCCGCTGGCTTCTGAGGAACCCTAGGCGCAGTAGGTGCCCGGGAGCACTCTTCACATTCATAGCAAGGGCAACGTACTCCTTTCTGGGATGCCTAGGTAGAGTGTTCCAATCGTCATAGAGCCTAGCGAAAGCAGCGCCTTGCAGACTCTCTTTGCAAGTGGATCGTCCTCAGTGACAGAAACAGAACTGCACTGCTACGGCACAATGTGCTTGTGATTCAGTCTGGGACACAGGATAGAACTCTCACAGAATAGAAAGCTAACCTTTGCATCCAGCCTGAAGACCAGTACATTCTTCACACTTCACGCTGTTAAGTATGTGCAGGTGCCATGGTCACCGAGGTCTACCTAAGGTACTGAAATACCCACTTCATCCTACGCAGAGGTCCCTGTGCCCACAGGAACTCCATGGAAGAGCCCTGTGGGTCCCGTGTGTTTCCTTGAGGTAGTCAGAAACTACTGAGGATAGCCTTATGAGCTCAAGTTTGAAACCGGGCAACCCTGGCAAAACCTTCATTTCGTCCGTGGTAGGCGAGACAGGTGCGGTTTGAAAGCTTCCTGAAAATCACTCCTGCTGCCCATCTTCTCTTTGCTGCCTGACGGCATCACGAAAGAACTTGAGTGTAATCGTATGAGGCATGCTGGTCTCGGTTCCTGCTGGGAGCTCCTCCAGGAGCACACTGGAGCCTGCTGGCAAAGAACTGGCACCCCTGTGCGCAACTAAAATGCAGTTTTCTCCAAAGTAAGTTTAGCTATGAGCTACTGGCGAAGAAGCATGTGTTAAAGGAAGGCTGCAACACTGTTACGTATTTCACGACTCACTGTGCACTCACCTTGGTTGTAACATCTGTGAAAAGGCACTGAATGCCTCCAAATCTTCTGCTGCGTTTGAGTCCCCGGAAGCAAATGGGTTCGTTGGCTTTAAGGCTGTGAACGGGCAGCGGTAATGGCAAAGCCCTTCTCGCTCGACAGCTCTCGTTTGTACAGCATTCAAACGGCTTCAGGAAGGCCGTTCCAAGCATCCTTACATTCCAGGCTGTCGTAGCCAGGAAGGCATTTGGATTCTTTTGAGAAACACCACTGTGCCTCACAAGTGAAACCTGTGGGCTCCTAAATACGTCTCCCTACGGCAGCCTGAAACTATATGTTTAGCTCCAGTATGAAAACAACGGACAGCTTTACTTGAGACAATGCTGGACGTCTGGGACCATCCAGATTCACCAAGGCCGAACTTTTGCCCGGCGGGGGAATGCTCTTCTGCACGTACAGCACTCACCACGTGAAAACCTTTCTTAGCAGAAGGAAGCAGTCTTTCCCTAGTAGTAGAGAGGTAGGCAGAATCTTCAGATAAACCTGCTGTGTCATCAAGCTTGAAAGTCGGACACCGATGGGATCGTTCGTATTCCCCTGCAATGGAAGCTTCTTTCTTTGGGCTTCAAAGCTGCCTGAACAGCGCGAGGGGCCAGCTTCTCTTCACTGCAGGATTGTCGCTGTGGGCCAAGGCTGCGTTCTCTCAATGGCAATAATGTGCTAGCAATTGCTTTCTAGAAACTCATCCAACTGCACTCCAGATTCAGCTCCATACAAATGAAATGTGACCTAAGTCCTCAGCGTAAGGTCCAGTGTTTCACATCAGCAGAGTTGAGTGTGCAGTGGTAGCCACTAAGCCATACTCTGAAAAGGAGTGCCTTGACTCTGCTACGCCCCTGAGGACACATAGGGCAGTGTATCATGCACCAGTTTCTCATGATGACCACTGTGTGCTAGAAGAGAGGCCGCTGGCTTCTGAGGAACCCTAGGCGCAGTAGGTGCCCGGGAGCACTCTTCACATTCATAGCAAGGGCAACGTACTCCTTTCTGGGATGCCTAGGTAGAGTGTTCCAATCGTCATAGACCCTAGCGAAACCAGCGCCTGGCAGACTCACTTTGCAAGTGGATCGTCCTCAGTGACAGAAACAGAACTGCACTACTACTGCACAAAGTGCTTGTGATTCAGTCTGGGACACAGGATAGCACTCTCACAGAATAGAAAGCTAACCTTTGCATCCAGCCTGAAGACCAGTACATTCTTCACACTTCACACTGTTAAGTATGTGCAGGAGCCTTGATCACCGAGGCCTTCCTAAGGTACTGAAATACTTACCCATTTCATCCTATGCAGAGGTCCCTGTGCCCACAGGAACTCCATGGAAGAGCCCTGTGGGTCCCGTGTGTTTCCTTGAGGTAGTCAGAAACTACTGAGGATAACCTTATGAGCTCAAGTTTGAAACCGGGCATCCCTGGAAAAACCTTCCGTTCGACCGTGGTAGGCGAGACAGGTGCGGTTTGAAAGCTGCCTGAAAATCACTCCTGCTGCCCATCTTCTCTTTGCTGCCTGACGGCATCACGAAAGAACTTGAGTGTAATCGTATGAGGCATGCTGGTCTCGGTTCGTTGCTGGGAGCTCCTCCAGGAGCACACTGGAGCCTGCCGGCAAAGAACTGGCACCCCTGTGCTCAAGTAAAATGCAGATTTCTCCCAAAGTAAGTTTAGCTATGCCCTAGTGGCGAAGAAGCATGTGTTAAAGGAAGGCTGCAACACTGTTACGTATTTCACGACACATTGTGCACTCACCTTGGGTGTAACATCTGTGAAAGGGCACTGAATGCCGTCCAAATCTTCTGCTGCGTTTGAGTTCCAGGAAAAATGGGTTCGTTGGTTTTAAAGCTGTGAACGTGCAGCTGTAATGGAAAGCCCTGCCCGGATCGCTCGACAGCTCTCGTTTGTACAGCATTCAAACGGCTTCACGAACGCCGTTCCAAGCAGCCTTACATTCCATGCTGGCGTAGCCAGGGAGGCATTTGGATTCTTCTGAAAAACACCACTGTGCCTCACAAGTGAAACCTGTGGGCTCCCAAATACGTCTCCTACGGCAGCCTAAAATTATATGTTTAGTTCCAGTATGAAAACAACGGACAGCTTTAGCTGTGACAATGCTGGACTTCTTGGCCATCCAGATTCACCAATGCCTAACTTTTGCTCGGCGGGGGAATGCTCTTCTGAACGTACAGCACTCACCACGTGAAAACCTTTCTAAGCACAAGGGAGCAGTCTTACCCTAGTAGTAGAGAGGTAGGCAGAATCTTCAGATAAACCTGCTGTGTCATCAAGCTTGAAAGTCGGACACCGATGGGAACGTTCGTACTCTCCTGCAATGGAGGCCACTTGCTTTGGGCTTCAAAGCTGCCTGAACAGCCCTAGGGGCCCTACGTCTCTTCACTGCACGATGCTCGCTGTGGGCCAAGGCTGCGTTCTCTCAAAGGCAATAATGTACTGGCAATTGGTTTCTAAAAACTCATCCAACTGCACTCCAGATTCAGCTCCATACCAACGAAATGTGACCTAAGACCTCAGCGTAAGGTCCAGTGTTTCCATCAGCAGAGTTGATTGTGCAGTGGTAGCCACGGAGCCATACTCTGAGAAGCAGTGCCTTAACTCTGCTATGCCCCTGAGGACACATAGGGTAGTGTATCGTGCACCAGTATCATGATGACCACTGTGTGCTAGAAGAGAGGCCGCTGGCTTCTGAGGAACCCTAGGCGCAGTAGGTGCCCGGGAGCACTCTTCACATTCATAGCAAGGGCAACGTACTCCTTTCTGGGATGCCTAGGTAGAGTGTTCCAATCGTCATAGAGCCTAGCGAAAGCAGCGCCTTGCAGACTCTCTTTGCAAGTGGATCGTCCTCAGTGACAGAAACAGAACTGCACTGCTACTGCACAATGTGCTTGTGATTCAGTCTGGGACACAGGATAGAACTCTCACAGAATAGAAAGCTAACCTTTGCATCCAGCCTGAAGACCAGTACATTCTTCACACTTCACGCTGTTAAGTATGTGCAGGTGCCATGGTCACCGAGGTCTACCTAAGGTACTGAAATACCCACTTCATCCTACGCAGAGGTCCCTGTGCCCACAGGAACTCCATGGAAGAGCCCTGTGGGTCCCGTGTGTTTCCTTGAGGTAGTCAGAAACTACTGAGGATAGCCTTATGAGCTCAAGTTTGAAACCGGGCAACCCTGGCAAAACCTTCATTTCGTCCGTGGTAGGCGAGACAGGTGCGGTTTGAAAGCTTCCTGAAAATCACTCCTGCTGCCCATCTTCTCTTTGCTGCCTGACGGCATCACGAAAGAACTTGAGTGTAATCGTATGAGGCATGCTGGTCTCGGTTCCTGCTGGGAGCTCCTCCAGGAGCACACTGGAGCCTGCTGGCAAAGAACTGGCACCCCTGTGCGCAACTAAAATGCAGTTTTCTCCAAAGTAAGTTTAGCTATGAGCTACTGGCGAAGAAGCATGTGTTAAAGGAAGGCTGCAACACTGTTACGTATTTCACGACTCACTGTGCACTCACCTTGGTTGTAACATCTGTGAAAAGGCACTGAATGCCTCCAAATCTTCTGCTGCGTTTGAGTCCCAGGAAGCAAATGGGTTCGTTGGCTTTAAGGCTGTGAACGGGCAGCGGTAATGGCAAAGCCCTTCTCGCTCGACAGCTCTCGTTTGTACAGCATTCAAACGGCTTCAGGAAGGCCGTTCCAGGCATCCTTACATTCCAGGCTGTCGTAGCCAGGAAGGCATTTGGATTCTTTTGAGAAACACCACTGTGCCCCACAAGTGAAACCTGTGGGCTCCTAAATACGTCTCCCTACGGCAGCCTGAAACTATATGTTTAGCTCCAGTATGAAAACAACGGACAGCTTTACTTGAGACAATGCTGGACGTCTGGGACCATCCAGATTCACCAAGGCCTAACATTTGCCCGGCGGGGGAATGCTCTACTGCACGTACAGCACTCACCACGTGAAAACCTTTCTTAGCAGAAGGAAGGAGTCTTTCCCTAGTAGTAGAGAGGTAGGCAGAATCTTCAGATAAACCTGCTGTGTCATCAAGCTTGAAAGTCGGACACCGATGGGATCGTTCGTATTCCCCTGCAATGGAAGCTTCTTTCTTTGGGCTTCAAAGCTGCCTGAACAGCGCGAGGGGCCAGCTTCTCTTCACTGCAGAATTGTCGCTGTGGACCAAGGCTGCGTTCTCTCAAAGGCAATAATGTGCTAGCAATTGCTTTCTAGTAACTCATCCAACTGCACTCCAGATTCAGCTCCATACAAATGAAATGTGACCTAAGTCCTCAGCGTAAGGTCCAGTGTTTCACATCAGCAGAGTTGAGTGTGCAGTGGTAGCCACTAAGCCATACTCTGAAAAGGAGTGCCTTGACTCTGCTATGCCCCTGAGGACACATAGGGCAGTGTATCATGCACCAGTTTCTCATGATGACCACTGTGTGCTAGAAGACAGGCCGCTGGCTTCTCAGGAACCCTAGGCGCAGTAGGTGCCCGGGAGCACTCTTCACATTCATAGCAAGGGCAACGTACTCCTTTCTGGGATGCCTAGGTAGAGTGTTCCAATCGTCATAGACCCTAGCGAAACCAGCGCCTGGCAGACTCACTTTGCAAGTGGATCGTCCTCAGTGACAGAAACAGAACTGCACTACTACTGCACAATGTGCTTGTGATTCAGTCTGGGACACAGGATAGCACTCTCACAGAATAGAAAGCTAACCTTTGCATCCAGCCTGAAGACCAGTACATTCTTCACACTTCACGCTGTTAAGTATGTGCAGGAGCCTTGATCACCGAGGCCTTCCTAAGGTACTGAAATACTTACCCATTTCATCCTATGCAGAGGTCCCTGTGCCCACAGGAACTCCATGGAAGAGCCCTGTGGGTCCCGTGTGTTTCCTTGAGGTAGTCAGAAACTACTGAGGATAACCTTATGAGCTCAAGTTTGAAACCGGGCATCCCTGGAAAAACCTTCCGTTCGACCGTGGTAGGCGAGACAGGTGCGGTTTGAAAGCTGCCTGAAAATCACTCCTGCTGCCCATCTTCTCTTTGCTGCCTGACGGCATCACGAAAGAACTTGAGTGTAATCGTATGAGGCATGTTGGTCTCGGTTCGTTGCTGGGAGCTCCTCCAGGAGCACACTGGAGCCTGCCGGCAAAGAACTGGCACCCCTGTGCTCAAGTAAAATGCAGATTTCTCCCAAAGTAAGTTTAGCTATGCCCTAGTGGCGAAGAAGCATGTGTTAAAGGAAGGCTGCAACACTGTTACGTATTTCACGACACATTGTGCACTCACCTTGGGTGTAACATCTGTGAAAGGGCACTGAATGCCGTCCAAATCTTCTGCTGCGTTTGAGTTCCAGGAAAAATGGGTTCGTTGGTTTTAAAGCTGTGAACGTGCAGCTGTAATGGAAAGCCCTGCCCGGATCGCTCGACAGCTCTCGTTTGTACAGCATTCAAACGGCTTCACGAACGCCGTTCCAAGCAGCCTTACATTCCATGCTGGCGTAGCCAGGGAGGCATTTGGATTCTTCTGAAAAACACCACTGTGCCTCACAAGTGAAACCTGTGGGCTCCCAAATACGTCTCCTACGGCAGCCTAAAATTATATGTTTAGTTCCAGTATGAAAACAACGGACAGCTTTAGCTGTGACAATGCTGGACTTCTTGGCCATCCAGATTCACCAATGCCTAACTTTTGCTCGGCGGGGGAATGCTCTTCTGAACGTACAGCACTCACCACGTGAAAACCTTTCTAAGCACAAGGGAGCAGTCTTACCCTAGTAGTAGAGAGGTAGGCAGAATCTTCAGATAAACCTGCTGTGTCATCAAGCTTGAAAGTCGGACACCGATGGGAACGTTCGTACTCTCCTGCAATGGAGGCCCCTTGCTTTGGGCTTCAAAGCTGCCTGAACAGCCCTAGGGGCCCTACGTCTCTTCACTGCACGATGCTCGCTGTGGGCCAAGGCTGCGTTCTCTCAAAGGCAATAATGTACTGGCAATTGGTTTCTAAAAACTCATCCAACTGCACTCCAGATTCAGCTCCATACCAACGAAATGTGACCTAAGACCTCAGCGTAAGGTCCAGTGTTTCCATCAGCACAGTTGATTGTGCAGTGGTAGCCACGGAGCCATACTCTGAGAAGCAGTGCCTTAACTCTGCTATGCCCCTGAGGACACATAGGGTAGTGTATCGTGCACCAGTATCATGATGACCACTGTGTGCTAGAAGAGAGGCCGCTGGCTTCTGAGGAACCCTAGGCGCAGTAGGTGCCCGGGAGCACTCTTCACATTCATAGCAAGGGCAACGTACTCCTTTCTGGGATGCCTAGGTAGAGTGTTCCAATCGTCATAGAGCCTAGCGAAAGCAGCGCCTTGCAGACTCTCTTTGCAAGTGGATCGTCCTCAGTGACAGAAACAGAACTGCACTGCTACTGCACAATGTGCTTGTGATTCAGTCTGGGACACAGGATAGAACTCTCACAGAATAGAAAGCTAACCTTTGCATCCAGCCTGAAGACCAGTACATTCTTCACACTTCACGCTGTTAAGTATGTGCAGGTGCCATGGTCACCGAGGTCTACCTAAGGTACTGAAATACCCACTTCATCCTACGCAGAGGTCCCTGTGCCCACAGGAACTCCATGGAAGAGCCCTGTGGGTCCCGTGTGTTTCCTTGAGGTAGTCAGAAACTACTGAGGATAGCCTTATGAGCTCAAGTTTGAAACCGGGCAACCCTGGCAAAACCTTCATTTCGTCCGTGGTAGGCGAGACCGGTGCGGTTTGAAAGCTTCCTGAAAATCACTCCTGCTGCCCATCTTCTCTTTGCTGCCTGACGGCATCACGAAAGAACTTGAGTGTAATCGTATGAGGCATGCTGGTCTCGGTTCCTGCTGGGAGCTCCTCCAGGAGCACACTGGAGCCTGCTGGCAAAGAACTGGCACCCCTGTGCGCAACTAAAATGCAGTTTTCTCCAAAGTAAGTTTAGCTATGAGCTACTGGCGAAGAAGCATGTGTTAAAGGAAGGCTGCAACACTGTTACGTATTTCACGACTCACTGTGCACTCACCTTGGTTGTAACATCTGTGAAAAGGCACTGAATGCCTCCAAATCTTCTGCTGCGTTTGAGTCCCAGGAAGCAAATGGGTTCGTTGGCTTTAAGGCTGTGAACGGGCAGCGGTAATGGCAAAGCCCTTCTCGCTCGACAGCTCTCGTTTGTACAGCATTCAAACGGCTTCAGGAAGGCCGTTCCAGGCATCCTTACATTCCAGGCTGTCGTAGCCAGGAAGGCATTTGGATTCTTTTGAGAAACACCACTGTGCCCCACAAGTGAAACCTGTGGGCTCCTAAATACGTCTCCCTACGGCAGCCTGAAACTATATGTTTAGCTCCAGTATGAAAACAACGGACAGCTTTACTTGAGACAATGCTGGACGTCTGGGACCATCCAGATTCACCAAGGCCTAACATTTGCCCGGCGGGGGAATGCTCTTCTGCACGTACAGCACTCACCACGTGAAAACCTTTCTTAGCAGAAGGAAGCAGTCTTTCCCTAGTAGTAGAGAGGTAGGCAGAATCTTCAGATAAACCTGCTGTGTCATCAAGCTTGAAAGTCGGACACCGATGGGATCGTTCGTATTCCCCTGCAATGGAAGCTTCTTTCTTTGGGCTTCAAAGCTGCCTGAACAGCGCGAGGGGCCAGCTTCTCTTCACTGCAGGATTGTCGCTGTGGGCCAAGGCTGCGTTCTCTCAATGGCAATAATGTGCTAGCAATTGCTTTCTAGAAACTCATCCAACTGCACTCCAGATTCAGCTCCATACAAATGAAATGTGACCTAAGTCCTCAGCGTAAGGTCCAGTGTTTCACATCAGCAGAGTTGAGTGTGCAGTGGTAGCCACTAAGCCATACTCTGAAAAGGAGTGCCTTGACTCTGCTATGCCCCTGAGGACACATAGGGCAGTGTATCATGCACCAGTTTCTCATGATGACCACTGTGTGCTAGAAGACAGGCCGCTGGCTTCTCAGGAACCCTAGGCGCAGTAGGTGCCCGGGAGCACTCTTCACATTCATAGCAAGGGCAACGTACTCCTTTCTGGGATGCCTAGGTAGAGTGTTCCAATCGTCATAGACCCTAGCGAAACCAGCGCCTGGCAGACTCACTTTGCAAGTGGATCGTCCTCAGTGACAGAAACAGAACTGCACTACTACTGCACAAAGTGCTTGTGATTCAGTCTGGGACACAGGATAGCACTCTCACAGAATAGAAAGCTAACGTTTGCATCCAGCCTGAAGACCAGTACATTCTTCACACTTCACGCTGTTAAGTATGTGCAGGAGCCTTGATCACCGAGGCCTTCCTAAGGTACTGAAATACTTACCCATTTCATCCTATGCAGAGGTCCCTGTGCCCACAGGAACTCCATGGAAGAGCCCTGTGGGTCCCGTGTGTTTCCTTGAGGTAGTCAGAAACTACTGAGGATAACCTTATGAGCTCAAGTTTGAAACCGGGCATCCCTGGAAAAACCTTCCGTTCGACCGTGGTAGGCGAGACAGGTGCGGTTTGAAAGCTGCCTGAAAATCACTCCTGCTGCCCATCTTCTCTTTGCTGCCTGACGGCATCACGAAAGAACTTGAGTGTAATCGTATGAGGCATGCTGGTCTCGGTTCGTTGCTGGGAGCTCCTCCAGGAGCACACTGGAGCCTGCCGGCAAAGAACTGGCACCCCTGTGCTCAAGTAAAATGCAGATTTCTCCCAAAGTAAGTTTAGCTATGCCCTAGTGGCGAAGAAGCATGTGTTAAAGGAAGGCTGCAACACTGTTACGTATTTCACGACACATTGTGCACTCACCTTGGGTGTAATATCTGTGAAAGGGCACTGAATGCCGTCCAAATCTTCTGCTGCGTTTGAGTTCCAGGAAAAATGGGTTCGTTGGTTTTAAAGCTGTGAACGTGCAGCTGTAATGGAAAGCCCTGCCCGGATCGCTCGACAGCTCTCGTTTGTACAGCATTCAAACGGCTTCACGAACGCCGTTCCAAGCAGCCTTACATTCCATGCTGGCGTAGCCAGGGAGGCATTTGGATTCTTCTGAAAAACACCACTGTGCCTCACAAGTGAAACCTGTGGGCTCCCAAATACGTCTCCTACGGCAGCCTAAAATTATATGTTTAGTTCCAGTATGAAAACAACGGACAGCTTTAGCTGTGACAATGCTGGACTTCTTGGCCATCCAGATTCACCAATGCCTAACTTTTGCTCGGCGGGGGAATGCTCTTCTGAACGTACAGCACTCACCACGTGAAAACCTTTCTAAGCACAAGGGAGCAGTCTTACCCTAGTAGTAGAGAGGTAGGCAGAATCTTCAGATAAACCTGCTGTGTCATCAAGCTTGAAAGTCGGACACCGATGGGAACGTTCGTACTCTCCTGCAATGGAGGCCACTTGCTTTGGGCTTCAAAGCTGCCTGAACAGCCCTAGGGGCCCTACGTCTCTTCACTGCACGATGCTCGCTGTGGGCCAAGGCTGCGTTCTCTCAAAGGCAATAATGTACTGGCAATTGGTTTCTAAAAACTCATCCAACTGCACTCCAGATTCAGCTCCATACCAACGAAATGTGACCTAAGACCTCAGCGTAAGGTCCAGTGTTTCCATCAGCAGAGTTGATTGTGCAGTGGTAGCCACGGAGCCATACTCTGAGAAGCAGTGCCTTAACTCTGCTATGCCCCTGAGGACACATAGGGTAGTGTATCGTGCACCAGTATCATGATGACCACTGTGTGCTAGAAGAGAGGCCGCTGGCTTCTGAGGAACCCTAGGCGCAGTAGGTGCCCGGGAGCACTCTTCACATTCATAGCAAGGGCAACGTACTCCTTTCTGGGATGCCTAGGTAGAGTGTTCCAATCGTCATAGAGCCTAGCGAAAGCAGCGCCTTGCAGACTCTCTTTGCAAGTGGATCGTCCTCAGTGACAGAAACAGAACTGCACTGCTACTGCACAATGTGCTTGTGATTCAGTCTGGGACACAGGATAGAACTCTCACAGAATAGAAAGCTAACCTTTGCATCCAGCCTGAAGACCAGTACATTCTTCACACTTCACGCTGTTAAGTATGTGCAGGTGCCATGGTCACCGAGGTCTACCTAAGGTACTGAAATACCCACTTCATCCTACGCAGAGGTCCCTGTGCCCACAGGAACTCCATGGAAGAGCCCTGTGGGTCCCGTGTGTTTCCTTGAGGTAGTCAGAAACTACTGAGGATAGCCTTATGAGCTCAAGTTTGAAACCGGGCAACCCTGGCAAAACCTTCATTTCGTCCGTGGTAGGCGAGACAGGTGCGGTTTGAAAGCTTCCTGAAAATCACTCCTGCTGCCCATCTTCTCTTTGCTGCCTGACGGCATCACGAAAGAACTTGAGTGTAATCGTATGAGGCATGCTGGTCTCGGTTCCTGCTGGGAGCTCCTCCAGGAGCACACTGGAGCCTGCTGGCAAAGAACTGGCACCCCTGTGCGCAACTAAAATGCAGTTTTCTCCAAAGTAAGTTTAGCTATGAGCTACTGGCGAAGAAGCATGTGTTAAAGGAAGGCTGCAACACTGTTACGTATTTCACGACTCACTGTGCACTCACCTTGGTTGTAACATCTGTGAAAAGGCACTGAATGCCTCCAAATCTTCTGCTGCGTTTGAGTCCCCGGAAGCAAATGGGTTCGTTGGCTTTAAGGCTGTGAACGGGCAGCGGTAATGGCAAAGCCCTTCTCGCTCGACAGCTCTCGTTTGTACAGCATTCAAACGGCTTCAGGAAGGCCGTTCCAGGCATCCTTACATTCCAGGCTGTCGTAGCCAGGAAGGCATTTGGATTCTTTTGAGAAACACCACTGTGCCCCACAAGTGAAACCTGTGGGCTCCTAAATACGTCTCCCTACGGCAGCCTGAAACTATATGTTTAGCTCCAGTATGAAAACAACGGACAGCTTTACTTGAGACAATGCTGGACGTCTGGGACCATCCAGATTCACCAAGGCCTAACATTTGCCCGGCGGGGGAATGCTCTTCTGCACGTACAGCACTCACCACGTGAAAACCTTTCTTAGCAGAAGGAAGCAGTCTTTCCCTAGTAGTAGAGAGGTAGGCAGAATCTTCAGATAAACCTGCTGTGTCATCAAGCTTGAAAGTCGGACACCGATGGGATCGTTCGTATTCCCCTGCAATGGAAGCTTCTTTCTTTGGGCTTCAAAGCTGCCTGAACAGCGCGAGGGGCCAGCTTCTCTTCACTGCAGAATTGTCGCTGTGGACCAAGGATGCGTTCTCTCAATGGCAATAATGTGCTAGCAATTGCTTTCTAGAAACTCATCCAACTGCACTCCAGATTCAGCTCCATACAAATGAAATGTGACCTAAGTCCTCAGCGTAAGGTCCAGTGTTTCACATCAGCAGAGTTGAGTGTGCAGTGGTAGCCACTAAGCCATACTCTGAAAAGGAGTGCCTTGACTCTGCTATGCCCCTGAGGACACATAGGGCAGTGTATCATGCACCAGTTTCTCATGATGACCACTGTGTGCTAGAAGACAGGCCGCTGGCTTCTCAGGAACCCTAGGCGCAGTAGGTGCCCGGGAGCACTCTTCACATTCATAGCAAGGGCAACGTACTCCTTTCTGGGATGCCTAGGTAGAGTGTTCCAATCGTCATAGACCCTAGCGAAACCAGCGCCTGGCAGACTCACTTTGCAAGTGGATCGTCCTCAGTGACAGAAACAGAACTGCACTACTACTGCACAAAGTGCTTGTGATTCAGTCTGGGACACAGGATAGCACTCTCACAGAATAGAAAGCTAACCTTTGCATCCAGCCTGAAGACCAGTACATTCTTCACACTTCACGCTGTTAAGTATGTGCAGGAGCCTTGATCACCGAGGCCTTCCTAAGGTACTGAAATACTTACCCATTTCATCCTATGCAGAGGTCCCTGTGCCCACAGGAACTCCATGGAAGAGCCCTGTGGGTCCCGTGTGTTTCCTTGAGGTAGTCAGAAACTACTGAGGATAACCTTATGAGCTCAAGTTTGAAACCGGGCATCCCTGGAAAAACCTTCCGTTCGACCGTGGTAGGCGAGACAGGTGCGGTTTGAAAGCTGCCTGAAAATCACTCCTGCTGCCCATCTTCTCTTTGCTGCCTGACGGCATCACGAAAGAACTTGAGTGTAATCGTATGAGGCATGCTGGTCTCGGTTCGTTGCTGGGAGCTCCTCCAGGAGCACACTGGAGCCTGCCGGCAAAGAACTGGCACCCCTGTGCTCAAGTAAAATGCAGATTTCTCCCAAAGTAAGTTTAGCTATGCCCTAGTGGCGAAGAAGCATGTGATAAAGGAAGGCTGCAACACTGTTACGTATTTCACGACACATTGTGCACTCACCTTGGGTGTAACATCTGTGAAAGGGCACTGAATGCCGTCCAAATCTTCTGCTGCGTTTGAGTTCCAGGAAAAATGGGTTCGTTGGTTTTAAAGCTGTGAACGTGCAGCTGTAATGGAAAGCCCTGCCCGGATCGCTCGACAGCTCTCGTTTGTACAGCATTCAAACGGCTTCACGAACGCCGTTCCAAGCAGCCTTACATTCCATGCTGGCGTAGCCAGGGAGGCATTTGGATTCTTCTGAAAAACACCACTGTGCCTCACAAGTGAAACCTGTGGGCTCCCAAATACGTCTCCTACGGCAGCCTAAAATTATATGTTTAGTTCCAGTATGAAAACAACGGACAGCTTTAGCTGTGACAATGCTGGACTTCTTGGCCATCCAGATTCACCAATGCCTAACTTTTGCTCGGCGGGGGAATGCTCTTCTGAACGTACAGCACTCACCACGTGAAAACCTTTCTAAGCACAAGGGAGCAGTCTTACCCTAGTAGTAGAGAGGTAGGCAGAATCTTCAGATAAACCTGCTGTGTCATCAAGCTTGAAAGTCGGACACCGATGGGAACGTTCGTACTCTCCTGCAATGGAGGCCACTTGCTTTGGGCTTCAAAGCTGCCTGAACAGCCCTAGGGGCCCTACGTCTCTTCACTGCACGATGCTCGCTGTGGGCCAAGGCTGCGTTCTCTCAAAGGCAATAATGGACTGGCAATTGGTTTCTAAAAACTCATCCAACTGCACTCCAGATTCAGCTCCATACCAACGAAATGTGACCTAAGACCTCAGCGTAAGGTCCAGTGTTTCCATCAGCAGAGTTGATTGTGCAGTGGTAGCCACGGAGCCATACTCTGAGAAGCAGTGCCTTAACTCTGCTATGCCCCTGAGGACACATAGGGTAGTGTATCGTGCACCAGTATCATGATGACCACTGTGTGCTAGAAGAGAGGCCGCTGGCTTCTGAGGAACCCTAGGCGCAGTAGGTGCCCGGGAGCACTCTTCACATTCATAGCAAGGACAACGTACTCCTTTCTGGGATGCCTAGGTAGAGTGTTCCAATCGTCATAGAGCCTAGCGAAAGCAGCGCCTTGCAGACTCTCTTTGCAAGTGGATCGTCCTCAGTGACAGAAACAGAACTGCACTGCTACTGCACAATGTGCTTGTGATTCAGTCTGGGACACAGGATAGAACTCTCACAGAATAGAAAGCTAACCTTTGCATCCAGCCTGAAGACCAGTACATTCTTCACACTTCACGCTGTTAAGTATGTGCAGGTGCCATGGTCACCGAGGTCTACCTAAGGTACTGAAATACCCACTTCATCCTACGCAGAGGTCCCTGTGCCCACAGGAACTCCATGGAAGAGCCCTGTGGGTCCCGTGTGTTTCCTTGAGGTAGTCAGAAACTACTGAGGATAGCCTTATGAGCTCAAGTTTGAAACCGGGCAACCCTGGCAAAACCTTCATTTCGTCCGTGGTAGGCGAGACCGGTGCGGTTTGAAAGCTTCCTGAAAATCACTCCTGCTGCCCATCTTCTGTTTGCTGCCTGACGGCATCACGAAAGAACTTGAGTGTAATCGTATGAGGCATGCTGGTCTCGGTTCCTGCTGGGAGCTCCTCCAGGAGCACACTGGAGCCTGCTGGCAAAGAACTGGCACCCCTGTGCGCAACTAAAATGCAGTTTTCTCCAAAGTAAGTTTAGCTATGAGCTACTGGCGAAGAAGCATGTGTTAAAGGAAGGCTGCAACACTGTTACGTATTTCACGACTCACTGTGCACTCACCTTGGTTGTAACATCTGTGAAAAGGCACTGAATGCCTCCAAATCTTCTGCTGCGTTTGAGTCCCCGGAAGCAAATGGGTTCGTTGGCTTTAAGGCTGTGAACGGGCAGCGGTAATGGCAAAGCCCTTCTCGCTCGACAGCTCTCGTTTGTACAGCATTCAAACGGCTTCAGGAAGGCCGTTCCAGGCATCCTTACATTCCAGGCTGTCGTAGCCAGGAAGGCATTTGGATTCTTTTGAGAAACACCACTGTGCCCCACAAGTGAAACCTGTGGGCTCCTAAATACGTCTCCCTACGGCAGCCTGAAACTATATGTTTAGCTCCAGTATGAAAACAACGGACAGCTTTACTTGAGACAATGCTGGACGTCTGGGACCATCCAGATTCACCAAGGCCTAACATTTGCCCGGCGGGGGAATGCTCTTCTGCACGTACAGCACTCACCACGTGAAAACCTTTCTTAGCAGAAGGAAGCAGTCTTTCCCTAGTAGTAGAGAGGTAGGCAGAATCTTCAGATAAACCTGCTGTGTCATCAAGCTTGAAAGTCGGACACCGATGGGATCGTTCGTATTCCCCTGCAATGGAAGCTTCTTTCTTTGGGCTTCAAAGCTGCCTGAACAGCGCGAGGGGCCAGCTTCTCTTCACTGCAGGATTGTCGCTGTGGGCCAAGGCTGCGTTCTCTCAATGGCAATAATGTGCTAGCAATTGCTTTCTAGAAACTCATCCAACTGCACTCCAGATTCAGCTCCATACAAATGAAATGTGACCTAAGTCCTCAGCGTAAGGTCCAGTGTTTCACATCAGCAGAGTTGAGTGTGCAGTGGTAGCCACTAAGCCATACTCTGAAAAGGAGTGCCTTGACTCTGCTATGCCCCTGAGGACACATAGGGCAGTGTATCATGCACCAGTTTCTCATGATGACCACTGTGTGCTAGAATACAGGCCGCTGGCTTCTCAGGAACCCTAGGCGCAGTAGGTGCCCGGGAGCACTCTTCACATTCATAGCAAGGGCAACGTACTCCTTTCTGGGATGCCTAGGTAGAGTGTTCCAATCGTCATAGACCCTAGCGAAACCAGCGCCTGGCAGACTCACTGTGCAAGTGGATCGTCCTCAGTGACAGAAACAGAACTGCACTACTACTGCACAAAGTGCTTGTGATTCAGTCTGGGACACAGGATAGCACTCTCACAGAATAGAAAGCTAACCTTTGCATCCAGCCTGAAGACCAGTACATTCTTCACACTTCACGCTGTTAAGTATGTGCAGGAGCCTTGATCACCGAGGCCTTCCTAAGGTACTGAAATACTTACCCATTTCATCCTATGCAGAGGTCCCTGTGCCCACAGGAACTCCATGGAAGAGCCCTGTGGGTCCCGTGTGTTTCCTTGAGGTAGTCAGAAACTACTGAGGATAACCTTATGAGCTCAAATTTGAAACCGGGCATCCCTGGAAAAACCTTCCGTTCGACCGTGGTGGGCGAGACAGGTGCGGTTTGAAAGCTGCCTGAAAATCACTCCTGCTGCCCATCTTCTCTTTGCTGCCTGACGGCATCACGAAAGAACTTGAGTGTAATCGTATGAGGCATGCTGGTCTCGGTTCGTTGCTGGGAGCTCCTCCAGGAGCACACTGGAGCCTGCCGGCAAAGAACTGGCACCCCTGTGCTCAAGTAAAATGCAGATTTCTCCCAAAGTAAGTTTAGCTATGCCCTAGTGGCGAAGAAGCATGTGTTAAAGGAAGGCTGCAACACTGTTACGTATTTCACGACACATTGTGCACTCACCTTGGGTGTAACATCTGTGAAAGGGCACTGAATGCCGTCCAAATCTTCTGCTGCGTTTGAGTTCCAGGAAAAATGGGTTCGTTGGTTTTAAAGCTGTGAACGTGCAGCTGTAATGGAAAGCCCTGCCCGGATCGCTCGACAGCTCTCGTTTGTACAGCATTCAAACGGCTTCACGAACGCCGTTCCAAGCAGCCTTACATTCCATGCTGGCGTAGCCAGGGAGGCATTTGGATTCTTCTGAAAAACACCACTGTGCCTCACAAGTGAAACCTGTGGGCTCCCAAATACGTCTCCTACGGCAGCCTAAAATTATATGTTTAGTTCCAGTATGAAAACAACGGACAGCTTTAGCTGTGACAATGCTGGACTTCTTGGCCATCCAGATTCACCAATGCCTAACTTTTGCTCGGCGGGGGAATGCTCTTCTGAACGTACAGCACTCACCACGTGAAAACCTTTCTAAGCACAAGGGAGCAGTCTTACCCTAGTAGTAGAGAGGTAGGCAGAATCTTCAGATAAACCTGCTGTGTCATCAAGCTTGAAAGTCGGACACCGATGGGAACGTTCGTACTCTCCTGCAATGGAGGCCACTTGCTTTGGGCTTCAAAGCTGCCTGAACAGCCCTAGGGGCCCTACGTCTCTTCACTGCACGATGCTCGCTGTGGGCCAAGGCTGCGTTCTCTCAAAGGCAATAATGGACTGGCAATTGGTTTCTAAAAACTCATCCAACTGCACTCCAGATTCAGCTCCATACCAACGAAATGTGACCTAAGACCTCAGCGTAAGGTCCAGTGTTTCCATCAGCAGAGTTGATTGTGCAGTGGTAGCCACGGAGCCATACTCTGAGAAGCAGTGCCTTAACTCTGCTATGCCCCTGAGGACACATAGGGTAGTGTATCGTGCACCAGTATCATGATGACCACTGTGTGCTAGAAGAGAGGCCGCTGGCTTCTGAGGAACCCTAGGCGCAGTAGGTGCCCGGGAGCACTCTTCACATTCATAGCAAGGACAACGTACTCCTTTCTGGGATGCCTAGGTAGAGTGTTCCAATCGTCATAGAGCCTAGCGAAAGCAGCGCCTTGCAGACTCTCTTTGCAAGTGGATCGTCCTCAGTGACAGAAACAGAACTGCACTGCTACTGCACAATGTGCTTGTGATTCAGTCTGGGACACAGGATAGAACTCTCACAGAATAGAAAGCTAACCTTTGCATCCAGCCTGAAGACCAGTACATTCTTCACACTTCACGCTGTTAAGTATGTGCAGGTGCCATGGTCACCGAGGTCTACCTAAGGTACTGAAATACCCACTTCATCCTACGCAGAGGTCCCTGTGCCCACAGGAACTCCATGGAAGAGCCCTGTGGGTCCCGTGTGTTTCCTTGAGGTAGTCAGAAACTACTGAGGATAGCCTTATGAGCTCAAGTTTGAAACCGGGCAACCCTGGCAAAACCTTCATTTCGTCCGTGGTAGGCGAGACCGGTGCGGTTTGAAAGCTTCCTGAAAATCACTCCTGCTGCCCATCTTCTGTTTGCTGCCTGACGGCATCACGAAAGAACTTGAGTGTAATCGTATGAGGCATGCTGGTCTCGGTTCCTGCTGGGAGCTCCTCCAGGAGCACACTGGAGCCTGCTGGCAAAGAACTGGCACCCCTGTGCGCAACTAAAATGCAGTTTTCTCCAAAGTAAGTTTAGCTATGAGCTACTGGCGAAGAAGCATGTGTTAAAGGAAGGCTGCAACACTGTTACGTATTTCACGACTCACTGTGCACTCACCTTGGTTGTAACATCTGTGAAAAGGCACTGAATGCCTCCAAATCTTCTGCTGCGTTTGAGTCCCCGGAAGCAAATGGGTTCGTTGGCTTTAAGGCTGTGAACGGGCAGCGGTAATGGCAAAGCCCTTCTCGCTCGACAGCTCTCGTTTGTACAGCATTCAAACGGCTTCAGGAAGGCCGTTCCAGGCATCCTTACATTCCAGGCTGTCGTAGCCAGGAAGGCATTTGGATTCTTTTGAGAAACACCACTGTGCCCCACAAGTGAAACCTGTGGGCTCCTAAATACGTCTCCCTACGGCAGCCTGAAACTATATGTTTAGCTCCAGTATGAAAACAACGGACAGCTTTACTTGAGACAATGCTGGACGTCTGGGACCATCCAGATTCACCAAGGCCTAACATTTGCCCGGCGGGGGAATGCTCTTCTGCACGTACAGCACTCACCACGTGAAAACCTTTCTTAGCAGAAGGAAGCAGTCTTTCCCTAGTAGTAGAGAGGTAGGCAGAATCTTCAGATAAACCTGCTGTGTCATCAAGCTTGAAAGTCGGACACCGATGGGATCGTTCGTATTCCCCTGCAATGGAAGCTTCTTTCTTTGGGCTTCAAAGCTGCCTGAACAGCGCGAGGGGCCAGCTTCTCTTCACTGCAGGATTGTCGCTGTGGGCCAAGGCTGCGTTCTCTCAATGGCAATAATGTGCTAGCAATTGCTTTCTAGAAACTCATCCAACTGCACTCCAGATTCAGCTCCATACAAATGAAATGTGACCTAAGTCCTCAGCGTAAGGTCCAGTGTTTCACATCAGCAGAGTTGAGTGTGCAGTGGTAGCCACTAAGCCATACTCTGAAAAGGAGTGCCTTGACTCTGCTATGCCCCTGAGGACACATAGGGCAGTGTATCATGCACCAGTTTCTCATGATGACCACTGTGTGCTAGAATACAGGCCGCTGGCTTCTCAGGAACCCTAGGCGCAGTAGGTGCCCGGGAGCACTCTTCACATTCATAGCAAGGGCAACGTACTCCTTTCTGGGATGCCTAGGTAGAGTGTTCCAATCGTCATAGACCCTAGCGAAACCAGCGCCTGGCAGACTCACTGTGCAAGTGGATCGTCCTCAGTGACAGAAACAGAACTGCACTACTACTGCACAAAGTGCTTGTGATTCAGTCTGGGACACAGGATAGCACTCTCACAGAATAGAAAGCTAACCTTTGCATCCAGCCTGAAGACCAGTACATTCTTCACACTTCACGCTGTTAAGTATGTGCAGGAGCCTTGATCACCGAGGCCTTCCTAAGGTACTGAAATACTTACCCATTTCATCCTATGCAGAGGTCCCTGTGCCCACAGGAACTCCATGGAAGAGCCCTGTGGGTCCCGTGTGTTTCCTTGAGGTAGTCAGAAACTACTGAGGATAACCTTATGAGCTCAAGTTTGAAACCGGGCATCCCTGGAAAAACCTTCCGTTCGACCGTGGTGGGCGAGACAGGTGCGGTTTGAAAGCTGCCTGAAAATCACTCCTGCTGCCCATCTTCTCTTTGCTGCCTGACGGCATCACGAAAGAACTTGAGTGTAATCGTATGAGGCATGCTGGTCTCGGTTCGTTGCTGGGAGCTCCTCCAGGAGCACACTGGAGCCTGCCGGCAAAGAACTGGCACCCCTGTGCTCAAGTAAAATGCAGATTTCTCCCAAAGTAAGTTTAGCTATGCCCTAGTGGCGAAGAAGCATGTGTTAAAGGAAGGCTGCAACACTGTTACGTATTTCACGACACATTGTGCACTCACCTTGGGTGTAACATCTGTGAAAGGGCACTGAATGCCGTCCAAATCTTCTGCTGCGTTTGAGTTCCAGGAAAAATGGGTTCGTTGGTTTTAAAGCTGTGAACGTGCAGCTGTAATGGAAAGCCCTGCCCGGATCGCTCGACAGCTCTCGTTTGTACAGCATTCAAACGGCTTCACGAACGCCGTTCCAAGCAGCCTTACATTCCATGCTGGCGTAGCCAGGGAGGCATTTGGATTCTTCTGAAAAACACCACTGTGCCTCACAAGTGAAACCTGTGGGCTCCCAAATACGTCTCCTACGGCAGCCTAAAATTATATGTTTAGTTCCAGTATGAAAACAACGGACAGCTTTAGCTGTGACAATGCTGGACTTCTTGGCCATCCAGATTCACCAATGCCTAACTTTTGCTCGGCGGGGGAATGCTCTTCTGAACGTACAGCACTCACCACGTGAAAACCTTTCTAAGCACAAGGGAGCAGTCTTACCCTAGTAGTAGAGAGGTAGGCAGAATCTTCAGATAAACCTGCTGTGTCATCAAGCTTGAAAGTCGGACACCGATGGGAACGTTCGTACTCTCCTGCAATGGAGGCCACTTGCTTTGGGCTTCAAAGCTGCCTGAACAGCCCTAGGGGCCCTACGTCTCTTCACTGCACGATGCTCGCTGTGGGCCAAGGCTGCGTTCTCTCAAAGGCAATAATGTACTGGCAATTGGTTTCTAAAAACTCATCCATCTGCACTCCAGATTCAGCTCCATACCAACGAAATGTGACCTAAGACCTCAGCGTAAGGTCCAGTGTTTCCATCAGCAGAGTTGATTGTGCAGTGGTAGCCACGGAGCCATACTCTGAGAAGCAGTGCCTTAACTCTGCTATGCCCCTGAGGACACATAGGGTAGTGTATCGTGCACCAGTATCATGATGAAAACTGTGTGCTAGAAGAGAGGCCGCTGGCTTCTGAGGAACCCTAGGCGCAGTAGGTGCCCGGGAGCACTCTTCACATTCATAGCAAGGGCAACGTACTCCTTTCTGGGATGCCTAGGTAGAGTGTTCCAATCGTCATAGAGCCTAGCGAAAGCAGCGCCTTGCAGACTCTCTTTGCAAGTGGATCGTCCTCAGTGACAGAAACAGAACTGCACTGCTACTGGACAATGTGCTTGTGATTCAGTCTGGGACACAGGATAGAACTCTCACAGAATAGAAAGCTAACCTTTGTATCCAGCCTGAAGACCAGTACATTCTTCACACTTCACGCTGTTAAGTAAGTGCAGGTGCCATGGTCACCGACGTCTACGTAAAGTACTGAAATACCCACTTCATCCTACGCAGAGGTCCCTGTGCCCACAGGAACTCCATGGAAGAGCCCTGTGGGTCCCGTGTGTTTCCTTGAGGTAGTCAGAAACTACTGAGGATAGCCTTATGAGCTCAAGTTTGAAACCGGGCAACCCTGGCAAAACCTTCATTTCGTCCGTGGTAGGCGAGACAGGTGCGGTTTGAAAGCTTCCTGAAAATCACTCCTGCTGCCCATCTTCTCTTTGCTGCCTGACGGCATCACGAAAGAACTTGAGTGTAATCGTATGAGGCATGCTGGTCTCGGTTCCTGCTGGGAGCTCCTCCAGGAGCACACTGGAGCCTGCTGGCAAAGAACTGGCACCCCTGTGCGCAACTAAAATGCAGTTTTCTCCAAAGTAAGTTTAGCTATGAGCTACTGGCGAAGAAGCATGTGTTAAAGGAAGGCTGCAACACTGTTACGTATTTCACGACTCACTGTGCACTCACCTTGGTTGTAACATCTGTGAAAAGGCACTGAATGCCTCCAAATCTTCTGCTGCGTTTGAGTCCCCGGAAGCAAATGGGTTCGTTGGCTTTAAGGCTGTGAACGGGCAGCGGTAATGGCAAAGCCCTTCTCGCTCGACAGCTCTCGTTTGTACAGCATTCAAACGGCTTCAGGAAGGCCGTTCCAGGCATCCTTACATTCCAGGCTGTCGTAGCCAGGAAGGCATTTGGATTCTTTTGAGAAACACCACTGTGCCCCACAAGTGAAACCTGTGGGCTCCTAAATACGTCTCCCTACGGCAGCCTGAAACTATATGTTTAGCTCCAGTATGAAAACAACGGACAGCTTTACTTGAGACAATGCTGGACGTCTGGGACCATCCAGATTCACCAAGGCCTAACATTTGCCCGGCGGGGGAATGCTCTTCTGCACGTACAGCACTCACCACGTGAAAACCTTTCTTAGCAGAAGGAAGCAGTCTTTCCCTAGTAGTAGAGAGGTAGGCAGAATCTTCAGATAAACCTGCTGTGTCATCAAGCTTGAAAGTCGGACACCGATGGGATCGTTCGTATTCCCCTGCAATGGAAGCTTCTTTCTTTGGGCTTCAAAGCTGCCTGAACAGCGCGAGGGGCCAGCTTCTCTTCACTGCAGGATTGTCGCTGTGGGCCAAGGCTGCGTTCTCTCAATGGCAATAATGTGCTAGCAATTGCTTTCTAGAAACTCATCCAACTGCACTCCAGATTCAGCTCCATACAAATGAAATGTGACCTAAGTCCTCAGCGTAAGGTCCAGTGTTTCACATCAGCAGAGTTGAGTGTGCAGTGGTAGCCACTAAGCCATACTCTGAAAAGGAGTGCCTTGACTCTGCTATGCCCCTGAGGACACATAGGGCAGTGTATCATGCACCAGTTTCTCATGATGACCACTGTGTGCTAGAATACAGGCCGCTGGCTTCTCAGGAACCCTAGGCGCAGTAGGTGCCCGGGAGCACTCTTCACATTCATAGCAAGGGCAACGTACTCCTTTCTGGGATGCCTAGGTAGAGTGTTCCAATCGTCATAGACCCTAGCGAAACCAGCGCCTGGCAGACTCACTGTGCAAGTGGATCGTCCTCAGTGACAGAAACAGAACTGCACTACTACTGCACAAAGTGCTTGTGATTCAGTCTGGGACACAGGATAGCACTCTCACAGAATAGAAAGCTAACCTTTGCATCCAGCCTGAAGACCAGTACATTCTTCACACTTCACGCTGTTAAGTATGTGCAGGAGCCTTGATCACCGAGGCCTTCCTAAGGTACTGAAATACTTACCCATTTCATCCTATGCAGAGGTCCCTGTGCCCACAGGAACTCCATGGAAGAGCCCTGTGGGTCCCGTGTGTTTCCTTGAGGTAGTCAGAAACTACTGAGGATAACCTTATGAGCTCAAATTTGAAACCGGGCATCCCTGGAAAAACCTTCCGTTCGACCGTGGTGGGCGAGACAGGTGCGGTTTGAAAGCTGCCTGAAAATCACTCCTGCTGCCCATCTTCTCTTTGCTGCCTGACGGCATCACGAAAGAACTTGAGTGTAATCGTATGAGGCATGCTGGTCTCGGTTCGTTGCTGGGAGCTCCTCCAGGAGCACACTGGAGCCTGCCGGCAAAGAACTGGCACCCCTGTGCTCAAGTAAAATGCAGATTTCTCCCAAAGTAAGTTTAGCTATGCCCTAGTGGCGAAGAAGCATGTGTTAAAGGAAGGCTGCAACACTGTTACGTATTTCACGACACATTGTGCACTCACCTTGGGTGTAACATCTGTGAAAGGGCACTGAATGCCGTCCAAATCTTCTGCTGCGTTTGAGTTCCAGGAAAAATGGGTTCGTTGGTTTTAAAGCTGTGAACGTGCAGCTGTAATGGAAAGCCCTGCCCGGATCGCTCGACAGCTCTCGTTTGTACAGCATTCAAACGGCTTCACGAACGCCGTTCCAAGCAGCCTTACATTCCATGCTGGCGTAGCCAGGGAGGCATTTGGATTCTTCTGAAAAACACCACTGTGCCTCACAAGTGAAACCTGTGGGCTCCCAAATACGTCTCCTACGGCAGCCTAAAATTATATGTTTAGTTCCAGTATGAAAACAACGGACAGCTTTAGCTGTGACAATGCTGGACTTCTTGGCCATCCAGATTCACCAATGCCTAACTTTTGCTCGGCGGGGGAATGCTCTTCTGAACGTACAGCACTCACCACGTGAAAACCTTTCTAAGCACAAGGGAGCAGTCTTACCCTAGTAGTAGAGAGGTAGGCAGAATCTTCAGATAAACCTGCTGTGTCATCAAGCTTGAAAGTCGGACACCGATGGGAACGTTCGTACTCTCCTGCAATGGAGGCCACTTGCTTTGGGCTTCAAAGCTGCCTGAACAGCCCTAGGGGCCCTACGTCTCTTCACTGCACGATGCTCGCTGTGGGCCAAGGCTGCGTTCTCTCAAAGGCAATAATGGACTGGCAATTGGTTTCTAAAAACTCATCCAACTGCACTCCAGATTCAGCTCCATACCAACGAAATGTGACCTAAGACCTCAGCGTAAGGTCCAGTGTTTCCATCAGCAGAGTTGATTGTGCAGTGGTAGCCACGGAGCCATACTCTGAGAAGCAGTGCCTTAACTCTGCTATGCCCCTGAGGACACATAGGGTAGTGTATCGTGCACCAGTATCATGATGACCACTGTGTGCTAGAAGAGAGGCCGCTGGCTTCTGAGGAACCCTAGGCGCAGTAGGTGCCCGGGAGCACTCTTCACATTCATAGCAAGGACAACGTACTCCTTTCTGGGATGCCTAGGTAGAGTGTTCCAATCGTCATAGAGCCTAGCGAAAGCAGCGCCTTGCAGACTCTCTTTGCAAGTGGATCGTCCTCAGTGACAGAAACAGAACTGCACTGCTACTGCACAATGTGCTTGTGATTCAGTCTGGGACACAGGATAGAACTCTCACAGAATAGAAAGCTAACCTTTGCATCCAGCCTGAAGACCAGTACATTCTTCACACTTCACGCTGTTAAGTATGTGCAGGTGCCATGGTCACCGAGGTCTACCTAAGGTACTGAAATACCCACTTCATCCTACGCAGAGGTCCCTGTGCCCACAGGAACTCCATGGAAGAGCCCTGTGGGTCCCGTGTGTTTCCTTGAGGTAGTCAGAAACTACTGAGGATAGCCTTATGAGCTCAAGTTTGAAACCGGGCAACCCTGGCAAAACCTTCATTTCGTCCGTGGTAGGCGAGACCGGTGCGGTTTGAAAGCTTCCTGAAAATCACTCCTGCTGCCCATCTTCTGTTTGCTGCCTGACGGCATCACGAAAGAACTTGAGTGTAATCGTATGAGGCATGCTGGTCTCGGTTCCTGCTGGGAGCTCCTCCAGGAGCACACTGGAGCCTGCTGGCAAAGAACTGGCACCCCTGTGCGCAACTAAAATGCAGTTTTCTCCAAAGTAAGTTTAGCTATGAGCTACTGGCGAAGAAGCATGTGTTAAAGGAAGGCTGCAACACTGTTACGTATTTCACGACTCACTGTGCACTCACCTTGGTTGTAACATCTGTGAAAAGGCACTGAATGCCTCCAAATCTTCTGCTGCGTTTGAGTCCCCGGAAGCAAATGGGTTCGTTGGCTTTAAGGCTGTGAACGGGCAGCGGTAATGGCAAAGCCCTTCTCGCTCGACAGCTCTCGTTTGTACAGCATTCAAACGGCTTCAGGAAGGCCGTTCCAGGCATCCTTACATTCCAGGCTGTCGTAGCCAGGAAGGCATTTGGATTCTTTTGAGAAACACCACTGTGCCCCACAAGTGAAACCTGTGGGCTCCTAAATACGTCTCCCTACGGCAGCCTGAAACTATATGTTTAGCTCCAGTATGAAAACAACGGACAGCTTTACTTGAGACAATGCTGGACGTCTGGGACCATCCAGATTCACCAAGGCCTAACATTTGCCCGGCGGGGGAATGCTCTTCTGCACGTACAGCACTCACCACGTGAAAACCTTTCTTAGCAGAAGGAAGCAGTCTTTCCCTAGTAGTAGAGAGGTAGGCAGAATCTTCAGATAAACCTGCTGTGTCATCAAGCTTGAAAGTCGGACACCGATGGGATCGTTCGTATTCCCCTGCAATGGAAGCTTCTTTCTTTGGGCTTCAAAGCTGCCTGAACAGCGCGAGGGGCCAGCTTCTCTTCACTGCAGGATTGTCGCTGTGGGCCAAGGCTGCGTTCTCTCAATGGCAATAATGTGCTAGCAATTGCTTTCTAGAAACTCATCCAACTGCACTCCAGATTCAGCTCCATACAAATGAAATGTGACCTAAGTCCTCAGCGTAAGGTCCAGTGTTTCACATCAGCAGAGTTGAGTGTGCAGTGGTAGCCACTAAGCCATACTCTGAAAAGGAGTGCCTTGACTCTGCTATGCCCCTGAGGACACATAGGGCAGTGTATCATGCACCAGTTTCTCATGATGACCACTGTGTGCTAGAATACAGGCCGCTGGCTTCTCAGGAACCCTAGGCGCAGTAGGTGCCCGGGAGCACTCTTCACATTCATAGCAAGGGCAACGTACTCCTTTCTGGGATGCCTAGGTAGAGTGTTCCAATCGTCATAGACCCTAGCGAAACCAGCGCCTGGCAGACTCACTGTGCAAGTGGATCGTCCTCAGTGACAGAAACAGAACTGCACTACTACTGCACAAAGTGCTTGTGATTCAGTCTGGGACACAGGATAGCACTCTCACAGAATAGAAAGCTAACCTTTGCATCCAGCCTGAAGACCAGTACATTCTTCACACTTCACGCTGTTAAGTATGTGCAGGAGCCTTGATCACCGAGGCCTTCCTAAGGTACTGAAATACTTACCCATTTCATCCTATGCAGAGGTCCCTGTGCCCACAGGAACTCCATGGAAGAGCCCTGTGGGTCCCGTGTGTTTCCTTGAGGTAGTCAGAAACTACTGAGGATAACCTTATGAGCTCAAATTTGAAACCGGGCATCCCTGGAAAAACCTTCCGTTCGACCGTGGTGGGCGAGACAGGTGCGGTTTGAAAGCTGCCTGAAAATCACTCCTGCTGCCCATCTTCTCTTTGCTGCCTGACGGCATCACGAAAGAACTTGAGTGTAATCGTATGAGGCATGCTGGTCTCGGTTCGTTGCTGGGAGCTCCTCCAGGAGCACACTGGAGCCTGCCGGCAAAGAACTGGCACCCCTGTGCTCAAGTAAAATGCAGATTTCTCCCAAAGTAAGTTTAGCTATGCCCTAGTGGCGAAGAAGCATGTGTTAAAGGAAGGCTGCAACACTGTTACGTATTTCACGACACATTGTGCACTCACCTTGGGTGTAACATCTGTGAAAGGGCACTGAATGCCGTCCAAATCTTCTGCTGCGTTTGAGTTCCAGGAAAAATGGGTTCGTTGGTTTTAAAGCTGTGAACGTGCAGCTGTAATGGAAAGCCCTGCCCGGATCGCTCGACAGCTCTCGTTTGTACAGCATTCAAACGGCTTCACGAACGCCGTTCCAAGCAGCCTTACATTCCATGCTGGCGTAGCCAGGGAGGCATTTGGATTCTTCTGAAAAACACCACTGTGCCTCACAAGTGAAACCTGTGGGCTCCCAAATACGTCTCCTACGGCAGCCTAAAATTATATGTTTAGTTCCAGTATGAAAACAACGGACAGCTTTAGCTGTGACAATGCTGGACTTCTTGGCCATCCAGATTCACCAATGCCTAACTTTTGCTCGGCGGGGGAATGCTCTTCTGAACGTACAGCACTCACCACGTGAAAACCTTTCTAAGCACAAGGGAGCAGTCTTACCCTAGTAGTAGAGAGGTAGGCAGAATCTTCAGATAAACCTGCTGTGTCATCAAGCTTGAAAGTCGGACACCGATGGGAACGTTCGTACTCTCCTGCAATGGAGGCCACTTGCTTTGGGCTTCAAAGCTGCCTGAACAGCCCTAGGGGCCCTACGTCTCTTCACTGCACGATGCTCGCTGTGGGCCAAGGCTGCGTTCTCTCAAAGGCAATAATGTACTGGCAATTGGTTTCTAAAAACTCATCCATCTGCACTCCAGATTCAGCTCCGTACCAACGAAATGTGACCTAAGACCTCAGCGTAAGGTCCAGTGTTTCCATCAGCAGAGTTGATTGTGCAGTGGTAGCCACGGAGCCATACTCTGAGAAGCAGTGCCTTAACTCTGCTATGCCCCTGAGGACACATAGGGTAGTGTATCGTGCACCAGTATCATGATGACCACTGTGTGCTAGAAGAGAGGCCGCTGGCTTCTGAGGAACCCTAGGCGCAGTAGGTGCCCGGGAGCACTCTTCACATTCATAGCAAGGGCAACGTACTCCTTTCTGGGATGCCTAGGTAGAGTGTTCCAATCGTCATAGAGCCTAGCGAAAGCAGCGCCTTGCAGACTCTCTTTGCAAGTGGATCGTCCTCAGTGACAGAAACAGAACTGCACTGCTACTGGACAATGTGCTTGTGATTCAGTCTGGGACACAGGATAGAACTCTCACAGAATAGAAAGCTAACCTTTGCATCCAGCCTGAAGACCAGTACATTCTTCACACTTCACGCTGTTAAGTAAGTGCAGGTGCCATGGTCACCGACGTCTACGTAAAGTACTGAAATACCCACTTCATCCTACGCAGAGGTCCCTGTGCCCACAGGAACTCCATGGAAGAGCCCTGTGGGTCCCGTGTGTTTCCTTGAGGTAGTCAGAAACTACTGAGGATAGCCTTATGAGCTCAAGTTTGAAACCGGGCAACCCTGGCAAAACCTTCATTTCGTCCGTGGTAGGCGAGACAGGTGCGGTTTGAAAGCTTCCTGAAAATCACTCCTGCTGCCCATCTTCTCTTTGCTGCCTGACGGCATCACGAAAGAACTTGAGTGTAATCGTATGAGGCATGCTGGTCTCGGTTCCTGCTGGGAGCTCCTCCAGGAGCACACTGGAGCCTGCTGGCAAAGAACTGGCACCCCTGTGCGCAACTAAAATGCAGTTTTCTCCAAAGTAAGTTTA
The DNA here is from genome assembly GCF_965194825.1 of Balaenoptera physalus. Lineage (NCBI taxonomy): Eukaryota > Metazoa > Chordata > Mammalia > Artiodactyla > Balaenopteridae > Balaenoptera > Balaenoptera physalus. The sequence goes on along the minus strand of NW_028126495.1, from coordinate 244,960 downwards.
GCTATGAGCTACTGGCGAAGAAGCATGTGTTAAAGGAAGGCTGCAACACTGTTACGTATTTCACGACTCACTGTGCACTCACCTTGGTTGTAACATCTGTGAAAAGGCACTGAATGCCTCCAAATCTTCTGCTGCGTTTGAGTCCCCGGAAGCAAATGGGTTCTTTGGCTTTAAGGCTGTGAACGGGCAGCGGTAATGGCAAAGCCCTTCTCGCTCGACAGCTCTCGTTTGTACAGCATTCAAACGGCTTCAGGAAGGCCGTTCCAGGCATCCTTACATTCCAGGCTGTCGTAGCCAGGAAGGCATTTGGATTCTTTTGAGAAACACCACTGTGCCCCACAAGTGAAACCTGTGGGCTCCTAAATACGTCTCCCTACGGCAGCCTGAAACTATATGTTTAGCTCCAGTATGAAAACAACGGACAGCTTTACTTGAGACAATGCTGGACGTCTGGGACCATCCAGATTCACCAAGGCCTAACATTTGCCCGGCGGGGGAATGCTCTTCTGCACGTACAGCACTCACCACGTGAAAACCTTTCTTAGCAGAAGGAAGCAGTCTTTCCCTAGTAGTAGAGAGGTAGGCAGAATCTTCAGATAAACCTGCTGTGTCATCAAGCTTGAAAGTCGGACACCGATGGGATCGTTCGTATTCCCCTGCAATGGAAGCTTCTTTCTTTGGGCTTCAAAGCTGCCTGAACAGCGCGAGGGGCCAGCTTCTCTTCACTGCAGGATTGTCGCTGTGGGCCAAGGCTGCGTTCTCTCAATGGCAATAATGTGCTAGCAATTGCTTTCTAGAAACTCATCCAACTGCACTCCAGATTCAGCTCCATACAAATGAAATGTGACCTAAGTCCTCAGCGTAAGGTCCAGTGTTTCACATCAGCAGAGTTGAGTGTGCAGTGGTAGCCACTAAGCCATACTCTGAAAAGGAGTGCCTTGACTCTGCTATGCCCCTGAGGACACATAGGGCAGTGTATCATGCACCAGTTTCTCATGATGACCACTGTGTGCTAGAAGACAGGCCGCTGGCTTCTCAGGAACCCTAGGCGCAGTAGGTGCCCGGGAGCACTCTTCACATTCATAGCAAGGGCAACGTACTCCTTTCTGGGATGCCTAGGTAGAGTGTTCCAATCGTCATAGACCCTAGCGAAACCAGCGCCTGGCAGACTCACTGTGCAAGTGGATCGTCCTCAGTGACAGAAACAGAACTGCACTACTACTGCACAAAGTGCTTGTGATTCAGTCTGGGACACAGGATAGCACTCTCACAGAATAGAAAGCTAACCTTTGCATCCAGCCTGAAGACCAGTACATTCTTCACACTTCACGCTGTTAAGTATGTGCAGGAGCCTTGATCACCGAGGCCTTCCTAAGGTACTGAAATACTTACCCATTTCATCCTATGCAGAGGTCCCTGTGCCCACAGGAACTCCATGGAAGAGCCCTGTGGGTCCCGTGTGTTTCCTTGAGGTAGTCAGAAACTACTGAGGATAACCTTATGAGCTCAAGTTTGAAAGCGGGCATCCCTGGAAAAACCTTCCGTTCGACCGTGGTAGGCGAGACAGGTGCGGTTTGAAAGCTGCCTGAAAATCACTCCTGCTGCCCATCTTCTCTTTGCTGCCTGACGGCATCACGAAAGAACTTGAGTGTAATCGTATGAGGCATGCTGGTCTCGGTTCGTTGCTGGGAGCTCCTCCAGGAGCACACTGGAGCCTGCCGGCAAAGAACTGGCACCCCTGTGCTCAAGTAAAATGCAGATTTCTCCCAAAGTAAGTTTAGCTATGCCCTAGTGGCGAAGAAGCATGTGTTAAAGGAAGGCTGCAACACTGTTACGTATTTCACGACACATTGTGCACTCACCTTGGGTGTAACATCTGTGAAAGGGCACTGAATGCCGTCCAAATCTTCTGCTGCGTTTGAGTTCCAGGAAAAATGGGTTCGTTGGTTTTAAAGCTGTGAACGTGCAGCTGTAATGGAAAGCCCTGCCCGGATCGCTCGACAGCTCTCGTTTGTACAGCATTCAAACGGCTTCACGAACGCCGTTCCAAGCAGCCTTACATTCCATGCTGGCGTAGCCAGGGAGGCATTTGGATTCTTCTGAAAAACACCACTGTGCCTCACAAGTGAAACCTGTGGGCTCCCAAATACGTCTCCTACGGCAGCCTAAAATTATATGTTTAGTTCCAGTATGAAAACAACGGACAGCTTTAGCTGTGACAATGCTGGACTTCTTGGCCATCCAGATTCACCAATGCCTAACTTTTGCTCGGCGGGGGAATGCTCTTCTGAACGTACAGCACTCACCACGTGAAAACCTTTCTAAGCACAAGGGAGCAGTCTTACCCTAGTAGTAGAGAGGTAGGCAGAATCTTCAGATAAACCTGCTGTGTCATCAAGCTTGAAAGTCGGACACCGATGGGAACGTTCGTACTCTCCTGCAATGGAGGCCACTTGCTTTGGGCTTCAAAGCTGCCTGAACAGCCCTAGGGGCCCTACGTCTCTTCACTGCACGATGCTCGCTGTGGGCCAAGGCTGCGTTCTCTCAAAGGCAATAATGTACTGGCAATTGGTTTCTAAAAACTCATCCATCTGCACTCCAGATTCAGCTCCATACCAACGAAATGTGACCTAAGACCTCAGCGTAAGGTCCAGTGTTTCCATCAGCAGAGTTGATTGTGCAGTGGTAGCCACGGAGCCATACTCTGAGAAGCAGTGCCTTAACTCTGCTATGCCCCTGAGGACACATAGGGTAGTGTATCGTGCACCAGTATCATGATGACCACTGTGTGCTAGAAGAGAGGCCGCTGGCTTCTGAGGAACCCTAGGCGCAGTAGGTGCCCGGGAGCACTCTTCACATTCATAGCAAGGGCAACGTACTCCTTTCTGGGATGCCTAGGTAGAGTGTTCCAATCGTCATAGAGCCTAGCGAAAGCAGCGCCTTGCAGACTCTCTTTGCAAGTGGATCGTCCTCAGTGACAGAAACAGAACTGCACTGCTACTGGACAATGTGCTTGTGATTCAGTCTGGGACACAGGATAGAACTCTCACAGAATAGAAAGCTAACCTTTGCATCCAGCCTGAAGACCAGTACATTCTTCACACTTCACGCTGTTAAGTAAGTGCAGGTGCCATGGTCACCGACGTCTACGTAAAGTACTGAAATACCCACTTCATCCTACGCAGAGGTCCCTGTGCCCACAGGAACTCCATGGAAGAGCCCTGTGGGTCCCGTGTGTTTCCTTGAGGTAGTCAGAAACTACTGAGGATAGCCTTATGAGCTCAAGTTTGAAACCGGGCAACCCTGGCAAAACCTTCATTTCGTCCGTGGTAGGCGAGACAGGTGCGGTTTGAAAGCTTCCTGAAAATCACTCCTGCTGCCCATCTTCTCTTTGCTGCCTGACGGCATCACGAAAGAACTTGAGTGTAATCGTATGAGGCATGCTGGTCTCGGTTCCTGCTGGGAGCTCCTCCAGGAGCACACTGGAGCCTGCTGGCAAAGAACTGGCACCCCTGTGTGCAACTAAAATGCAGTTTTCTCCAAAGTAAGTTTAGCTATGAGCTACTGGCGAAGAAGCATGTGTTAAAGGAAGGCTGCAACACTGTTACGTATTTCACGACTCACTGTGCACTCACCTTGGTTGTAACATCTGTGAAAAGGCACTGAATGCCTCCAAATCTTCTGCTGCGTTTGAGTCCCCGGAAGCAAATGGGTTCTTTGGCTTTAAGGCTGTGAACGGGCAGCGGTAATGGCAAAGCCCTTCTCGCTCGACAGCTCTCGTTTGTACAGCATTCAAACGGCTTCAGGAAGGCCGTTCCAGGCATCCTTACATTCCAGGCTGTCGTAGCCAGGAAGGCATTTGGATTCTTTTGAGAAACACCACTGTGCCCCACAAGTGAAACCTGTGGGCTCCTAAATACGTCTCCCTACGGCAGCCTGAAACTATATGTTTAGCTCCAGTATGAAAACAACGGACAGCTTTACTTGAGACAATGCTGGACGTCTGGGACCATCCAGATTCACCAAGGCCTAACATTTGCCCGGCGGGGGAATGCTCTTCTGCACGTACAGCACTCACCACGTGAAAACCTTTCTTAGCAGAAGGAAGCAGTCTTTCCCTAGTAGTAGAGAGGTAGGCAGAATCTTCAGATAAACCTGCTGTGTCATCAAGCTTGAAAGTCGGACACCGATGGGATCGTTCGTATTCCCCTGCAATGGAAGCTTCTTTCTTTGGGCTTCAAAGCTGCCTGAACAGCGCGAGGGGCCAGCTTCTCTTCACTGCAGGATTGTCGCTGTGGGCCAAGGCTGCGTTCTCTCAATGGCAATAATGTGCTAGCAATTGCTTTCTAGAAACTCATCCAACTGCACTCCAGATTCAGCTCCATACAAATGAAATGTGACCTAAGTCCTCAGCGTAAGGTCCAGTGTTTCACATCAGCAGAGTTGAGTGTGCAGTGGTAGCCACTAAGCCATACTCTGAAAAGGAGTGCCTTGACTCTGCTATGCCCCTGAGGACACATAGGGCAGTGTATCATGCACCAGTTTCTCATGATGACCACTGTGTGCTAGAAGACAGGCCGCTGGCTTCTCAGGAACCCTAGGCGCAGTAGGTGCCCGGGAGCACTCTTCACATTCATAGCAAGGGCAACGTACTCCTTTCTGGGATGCCTAGGTAGAGTGTTCCAATCGTCATAGACCCTAGCGAAACCAGCGCCTGGCAGACTCACTGTGCAAGTGGATCGTCCTCAGTGACAGAAACAGAACTGCACTACTACTGCACAAAGTGCTTGTGATTCAGTCTGGGACACAGGATAGCACTCTCACAGAATAGAAAGCTAACCTTTGCATCCAGCCTGAAGACCAGTACATTCTTCACACTTCACGCTGTTAAGTATGTGCAGGAGCCTTGATCACCGAGGCCTTCCTAAGGTACTGAAATACTTACCCATTTCATCCTATGCAGAGGTCCCTGTGCCCACAGGAACTCCATGGAAGAGCCCTGTGGGTCCCGTGTGTTTCCTTGAGGTAGTCAGAAACTACTGAGGATAACCTTATGAGCTCAAGTTTGAAACCGGGCATCCCTGGAAAAACCTTCCGTTCGACCGTGGTAGGCGAGACAGGTGCGGTTTGAAAGCTGCCTGAAAATCACTCCTGCTGCCCATCTTCTCTTTGCTGCCTGACGGCATCACGAAAGAACTTGAGTGTAATCGTATGAGGCATGCTGGTCTCGGTTCGTTGCTGGGAGCTCCTCCAGGAGCACACTGGAGCCTGCCGGCAAAGAACTGGCACCCCTGTGCTCAAGTAAAATGCAGATTTCTCCCAAAGTAAGTTTAGCTATGCCCTAGTGGCGAAGAAGCATGTGTTAAAGGAAGGCTGCAACACTGTTACGTATTTCACGACACATTGTGCACTCACCTTGGGTGTAACATCTGTGAAAGGGCACTGAATGCCGTCCAAATCTTCTGCTGCGTTTGAGTTCCAGGAAAAATGGGTTCGTTGGTTTTAAAGCTGTGAACGTGCAGCTGTAATGGAAAGCCCTGCCCGGATCGCTCGACAGCTCTCGTTTGTACAGCATTCAAACGGCTTCACGAACGCCGTTCCAAGCAGCCTTACATTCCATGCTGGCGTAGCCAGGGAGGCATTTGGATTCTTCTGAAAAACACCACTGTGCCTCACAAGTGAAACCTGTGGGCTCCCAAATACGTCTCCTACGGCAGCCTAAAATTATATGTTTAGTTCCAGTATGAAAACAACGGACAGCTTTAGCTGTGACAATGCTGGACTTCTTGGCCATCCAGATTCACCAATGCCTAACTTTTCCTCGGCGGGGGAATGCTCTTCTGAACGTACAGCACTCACCACGTGAAAACCTTTCTAAGCACAAGGGAGCAGTCTTACCCTAGTAGTAGAGAGGTAGGCAGAATCTTCAGATAAACCTGCTGTGTCATCAAGCTTGAAAGTCGGACACCGATGGGAACGTTCGTACTCTCCTGCAATGGAGGCCACTTGCTTTGGGCTTCAAAGCTGCCTGAACAGCCCTAGGGGCCCTACGTCTCTTCACTGCACCATGCTCGCTGTGGGCCAAGGCTGCGTTCTCTCAAAGGCAATAATGTACTGGCAATTGGTTTCTAAAAACTCATCCAACTGCACTCCAGTTTCAGCTCCATACCAACGAAATGTGACCTAAGACCTCAGCGTAAGGTCCAGTGTTTCCATCAGCAGAGTTGATTGTGCAGTGGTAGCCACGGAGCCATACTCTGAGAAGCAGTGCCTTAACTCTGCTATGCCCCTGAGGACACATAGGGTAGTGTATCGTGCACCAGTATCATGATGACCACTGTGTGCTAGAAGAGAGGCCGCGGGCCTCTGAGGAACCCTAGGCGCAGTAGGTGCCCGGGAGCACTCTTCACATTCATAGCAAGGGCAACGTACTCCTTTCTGGGATGCCTAGGTAGAGTGTTCCAATCGTCATAGAGCCTAGCGAAAGCAGCGCCTTGCAGACTCTCTTTGCAAGTGGATCGTCCTCAGTGACAGAAACAGAACTGCACTGCTACTGCACAATGTGCTTGTGATTCAGTCTGGGACACAGGATAGAACTCTCACAGAATAGAAAGCTAACCTTTGCATCCAGCCTGAAGACCAGTACATTCTTCACACTTCACGCTGTTAAGTATGTGCAGGTGCCATGGTCACCGAGGTCTACCTAAGGTACTGAAATACACACTTCATCCTACGCAGAGGTCCCTGTGCCCACAGGAACTCCATGGAAGAGCCCTGTGGGTCCCGTGTGTTTCCTTGAGGTAGTCAGAAACTACTGAGGATAGCCTTATGAGCTCAAGTTTCAAACCGGGCAACCCTGGCAAAACCTTCATTTCGTCCGTGGTAGGCGAGACCGGTGCGGTTTGAAAGCTTCCTGAAAATCACTCCTGCTGCCCATCTTCTCTTTGCTGCCTGACGGCATCACGAAAGAACTTGAGTGTAATCGTATGAGGCATGCTGGTCTCGGTTCCTGCTGGGAGCTCCTCCAGGAGCACACTGGAGCCTGCTGGCAAAGAACTGGCACCCCTGTGCGCAACTAAAATGCAGTTTTCTCCAAAGTAAGTTTAGCTATGAGCTACTGGCGAAGAAGCATGTGTTAAAGGAAGGCTGCAACACTGTTACGTATTTCACGACTCACTGTGCACTCACCTTGGTTGTAACATCTGTGAAAAGGCACTGAATGCCTCCAAATCTTCTGCTGCGTTTGAGTCCCCGGAAGCAAATGGGTTCGTTGGCTTTAAGGCTGTGAACGGGCAGCGGTAATGGCAAAGCCCTTCTCGCTCGACAGCTCTCGTTTGTACAGCATTCAAACGGCTTCAGGAAGGCCGTTCCAGGCATCCTTACATTCCAGGCTGTCGTAGCCAGGAAGGCATTTGGATTCTTTTGAGAAACACCACTGTGCCCCACAAGTGAAACCTGTGGGCTCCTAAATACGTCTCCCTACGGCAGCCTGAAACTATATGTTTAGCTCCAGTATGAAAACAACGGACAGCTTTACTTGAGACAATGCTGGACGTCTGGGACCATCCAGATTCACCAAGGCCTAACATTTGCCCGGCGGGGGAATGCTCTTCTGCACGTACAGCACTCACCACGTGAAAACCTTTCTTAGCAGAAGGAAGCAGTCTTTCCCTAGTAGTAGAGAGGTAGGCAGAATCTTCAGATAAACCTGCTGTGTCATCAAGCTTGAAAGTCGGACACCGATGGGATCGTTCGTATTCCCCTGCAATGGAAGCTTCTTTCTTTGGGCTTCAAAGCTGCCTGAACAGCGCGAGGGGCCAGCTTCTCTTCACTGCAGGATTGTCGCTGTGGGCCAAGGCTGCGTTCTCTCAATGGCAATAATGTGCTAGCAATTGCTTTCTAGAAACTCATCCAACTGCACTCCAGATTCAGCTCCATACAAATGAAATGTGACCTAAGTCCTCAGCGTAAGGTCCAGTGTTTCACATCAGCAGAGTTGAGTGTGCAGTGGTAGCCACTAAGCCATACTCTGAAAAGGAGTGCCTTGACTCTGCTATGCCCCTGAGGACACATAGGGCAGTGTATCATGCACCAGTTTCTCATGATGACCACTGTGTGCTAGAAGACAGGCCGCTGGCTTCTCAGGAACCCTAGGCGCAGTAGGTGCCCGGGAGCACTCTTCACATTCATAGCAAGGGCAACGTACTCCTTTCTGGGATGCCTAGGTAGAGTGTTCCAATCGTCATAGACCCTAGCGAAACCAGCGCCTGGCAGACTCACTGTGCAAGTGGATCGTCCTCAGTGACAGAAACAGAACTGCACTACTACTGCACAAAGTGCTTGTGATTCAGTCTGGGACACAGGATAGCACTCTCACAGAATAGAAAGCTAACCTTTGCATCCAGCCTGAAGACCAGTACATTCTTCACACTTCACGCTGTTAAGTATGTGCAGGAGCCTTGATCACCGAGGCCTTCCTAAGGTACTGAAATACTTACCCATTTCATCCTATGCAGAGGTCCCTGTGCCCACAGGAACTCCATGGAAGAGCCCTGTGGGTCCCGTGTGTTTCCTTGAGGTAGTCAGAAACTACTGAGGATAACCTTATGAGCTCAAGTTTGAAACCGGGCATCCCTGGAAAAACCTTCCGTTCGACCGTGGTAGGCGAGACAGGTGCGGTTTGAAAGCTGCCTGAAAATCACTCCTGCTGCCCATCTTCTCTTTGCTGCCTGACGGCATCACGAAAGAACTTGAGTGTAATCGTATGAGGCATGCTGGTCTCGGTTCGTTGCTGGGAGCTCCTCCAGGAGCACACTGGAGCCTGCCGGCAAAGAACTGGCACCCCTGTGCTCAAGTAAAATGCAGTTTTCTCCAAAGTAAGTTTAGCTATGAGCTACTGGCGAAGAAGCATGTGTTAAAGGAAGGCTGCAACACTGTTACGTATTTCACGACACATTGTGCACTCACCTTGGGTGTAACATCTGTGAAAGGGCACTGAATGCCGTCCAAATCTTCTGCTGCGTTTGAGTTCCAGGAAAAATGGGTTCGTTGGTTTTAAAGCTGTGAACGTGCAGCTGTAATGGAAAGCCCTGCCCGGATCGCTCGACAGCTCTCGTTTGTACAGCATTCAAACGGCTTCACGAACGCCGTTCCAAGCAGCCTTACATTCCATGCTGGCGTAGCCAGGGAGGCATTTGGATTCTTCTGAAAAACACCACTGTGCCTCACAAGTGAAACCTGTGGGCTCCCAAATACGTCTCCTACGGCAGCCTAAAATTATATGTTTAGTTCCAGTATGAAAACAACGGACAGCTTTAGCTGTGACAATGCTGGACTTCTTGGCCATCCAGATTCACCAATGCCTAACTTTTGCTCGGCGGGGGAATGCTCTTCTGAACGTACAGCACTCACCACGTGAAAACCTTTCTAAGCACAAGGGAGCAGTCTTACCCTAGTAGTAGAGAGGAAGGCAGAATCTTCAGATAAACCTGCTGTGTCATCAAGCTTGAAAGTCGGACACCGATGGGAACGTTCGTACTCTCCTGCAATGGAGGCCACTTGCTTTGGGCTTCAAAGCTGCCTGAACAGCCCTAGGGGCCCTACGTCTCTTCACTGCACGATGCTCGCTGTGGGCCAAGGCTGCGTTCTCTCAAAGGCAATAATGTACTGGCAATTGGTTTCTAAAAACTCATCCATCTGCACTCCAGATTCAGCTCCATACCAACGAAATGTGACCTAAGACCTCAGCGTAAGGTCCAGTGTTTCCATCAGCAGAGTTGATTGTGCAGTGGTAGCCACGGAGCCATACTCTGAGAAGCAGTGCCTTAACTCTGCTATGCCCCTGAGGACACATAGGGTAGTGTATCGTGCACCAGTATCATGATGACCACTGTGTGCTAGAAGAGAGGCCGCTGGCTTCTGAGGAACCCTAGGCGCAGTAGGTGCCCGGGAGCACTCTTCACATTCATAGCAAGGGCAACGTACTCCTTTCTGGGATGCCTAGGTAGAGTGTTCCAATCGTCATAGAGCCTAGCGAAAGCAGCGCCTTGCAGACTCTCTTTGCAAGTGGATCGTCCTCAGTGACAGAAACAGAACTGCACTGCTACTGCACAATGTGCTTGTGATTCAGTCTGGGACACAGGATAGAACTCTCACAGAATAGAAAGCTAACCTTTGCATCCAGCCTGAAGACCAGTACATTCTTCACACTTCACGCTGTTAAGTATGTGCAGGTGCCATGGTCACCGAGGTCTACCTAAGGTACTGAAATACCCACTTCATCCTACGCAGAGGTCCCTGTGCCCACAGGAACTCCATGGAAGAGCCCTGTGGGTCCCGTGTGTTTCCTTGAGGTAGTCAGAAACTACTGAGGATAGCCTTATGAGCTCAAGTTTGAAACCGGGCAACCCTGGCAAAACCTTCATTTCGTCCGTGGTAGGCGAGACAGGTGCGGTTTGAAAGCTGCCTGAAAATCACTCCTGCTGCCCATCTTCTCTTTGCTGCCTGACGGCATCACGAAAGAACTTGAGTGTAATCGTATGAGGCATGCTGGTCTCGGTTCCTGCTGGGAGCTCCTCCAGGAGCACACTGGAGCCTGCTGGCAAAGAACTGGCACCCCTGTGCGCAACTAAAATGCAGTTTTCTCCAAAGTAAGTTTAGCTATGAGCTACTGGCGAAGAAGCATGTGTTAAAGGAAGGCTGCAACACTGTTACGTATTTCACGACTCACTGTGCACTCACCTTGGTTGTAACATCTGTGAAAAGGCACTGAATGCCTCCAAATCTTCTGCTGCGTTTGAGTCCCCGGAAGCAAATGGGTTCGTTGGCTTTAAGGCTGTGAACGGGCAGCGGTAATGGCAAAGCCCTTCTCGCTCGACAGCTCTCGTTTGTACAGCATTCAAACGGCTTCAGGAAGGCCGTTGCAGGCATCCTTACATTCCAGGCTGTCGTAGCCAGGAAGGCATTTGAATTCTTTTGAGAAACACCACTGTGCCCCACAAGTGAAACCTGTGGGCTCCTAAATACGTCTCCCTACGGCAGCCTGAAACTATATGTTTAGCTCCAGTATGAAAACAACGGACAGCTTTACTTGAGACAATGCTGGACGTCTGGGACCATCCAGATTCACCAAGGCCTAACATTTGCCCGGCGGGGGAATGCTCTTCTGCACGTACAGCACTCACCACGTGAAAACCTTTCTTAGCAGAAGGAAGCAGTCTTTCCCTAGTAGTAGAGAGGTAGGCAGAATCTTCAGATAAACCTGCTGTGTCATCAAGCTTGAAAGTCGGACACCGATGGGATCGTTCGTATTCCCCTGCAATGGAAGCTTCTTTCTTTGGGCTTCAAAGCTGCCTGAACAGCGCGAGGGGCCAGCTTCTCTTCACTGCAGGATTGTCGCTGTGGGCCAAGGCTGCGTTCTCTCAATGGCAATAATGTGCTAGCAATTGCTTTCTAGAAACTCATCCAACTGCACTCCAGATTCAGCTCCATACAAATGAAATGTGACCTAAGTCCTCAGCGTAAGGTCCAGTGTTTCACATCAGCAGAGTTGAGTGTGCAGTGGTAGCCACTAAGCCATACTCTGAAAAGGAGTGCCTTGACTCTGCTATGCCCCTGAGGACACATAGGGCAGTGTATCATGCACCAGTTTCTCATGATGACCACTGTGTGCTAGAAGACAGGCCGCTGGCTTCTCAGGAACCCTAGGCGCAGTAGGTGCCCGGGAGCACTCTTCACATTCATAGCAAGGGCAACGTACTCCTTTCTGGGATGCCTAGGTAGAGTGTTCCAATCGTCATAGACCCTAGCGAAACCAGCGCCTGGCAGACTCACTTTGCAAGTGGATCGTCCTCAGTGACAGAAACAGAACTGCACTACTACTGCACAAAGTGCTTGTGATTCAGTCTGGGACACAGGATAGCACTCTCACAGAATAGAAAGCTAACCTTTGCATCCAGCCTGAAGACCAGTACATTCTTCACACTTCACACTGTTAAGTATGTGCAGGAGCCTTGATCACCGAGGCCTTCCTAAGGTACTGAAATACTTACCCATTTCATCCTATGCAGAGGTCCCTGTGCCCACAGGAACTCCATGGAAGAGCCCTGTGGGTCCCGTGTGTTTCCTTGAGGTAGTCAGAAACTACTGAGGATAACCTTATGAGCTCAAGTTTGAAACCGGGCATCCCTGGAAAAACCTTCCGTTCGACCGTGGTAGGCGAGACAGGTGCGGTTTGAAAGCTGCCTGAAAATCACTCCTGCTGCCCATCTTCTCTTTGCTGCCTGACGGCATCACGAAAGAACTTGAGTGTAATCGTATGAGGCATGCTGGTCTCGGTTCGTTGCTGGGAGCTCCTCCAGGAGCACACTGGAGCCTGCCGGCAAAGAACTGGCACCCCTGTGCTCAAGTAAAATGCAGATTTCTCCCAAAGTAAGTTTAGCTATGCCCTAGTGGCGAAGAAGCATGTGTTAAAGGAAGGCTGCAACACTGTTACGTATTTCACGACACATTGTGCACTCACCTTGGGTGTAACATCTGTGAAAGGGCACTGAATGCCGTCCAAATCTTCTGCTGCGTTTGAGTTCCAGGAAAAATGGGTTCGTTGGTTTTAAAGCTGTGAACGTGCAGCTGTAATGGAAAGCCCTGCCCGGATCGCTCGACAGCTCTCGTTTGTACAGCATTCAAACGGCTTCACGAACGCCGTTCCAAGCAGCCTTACATTCCATGCTGGCGTAGCCAGGGAGGCATTTGGATTCTTCTGAAAAACACCACTGTGCCTCACAAGTGAAACCTGTGGGCTCCCAAATACGTCTCCTACGGCAGCCTAAAATTATATGTTTAGTTCCAGTATGAAAACAACGGACAGCTTTAGCTGTGACAATGCTGGACTTCTTGGCCATCCAGATTCACCAATGCCTAAGTATTGCTCGGCGGGGGAATGCTCTTCTGAACGTACAGCACTCACCACGTGAAAACCTTTCTAAGCACAAGGGAGCAGTCTTACCCTAGTAGTAGAGAGGTAGGCAGAATCTTCAGATAAACCTGCTGTGTCATCAAGCTTGAAAGTCGGACACCGATGGGAACGTTCGTACTCTCCTGCAATGGAGGCCACTTGCTTTGGGCTTCAAAGCTGCCTGAACAGCCCTAGGGGCCCTACGTCTCTTCACTGCACGATGCTCGCTGTGGGCCAAGGCTGCGTTCTCTCAAAGGCAATAATGTACTGGCAATTGGTTTCTAAAAACTCATCCAACTGCACTCCAGTTTCAGCTCCATACCAACGAAATGTGACCTAAGACCTCAGCGTAAGGTCCAGTGTTTCCATCAGCAGAGTTGATTGTGCAGTGGTAGCCACGGAGCCATACTCTGAGAAGCAGTGCCTTAACTCTGCTATGCCCCTGAGGACACATAGGGTAGTGTATCGTGCACCAGTATCATGATGACCACTGTGTGCTAGAAGAGAGGCCGCGGGCCTCTGAGGAACCCTAGGCGCAGTAGGTGCCCGGGAGCACTCTTCACATTCATAGCAAGGGCAACGTACTCCTTTCTGGGATGCCTAGGTAGAGTGTTCCAATCGTCATAGAGCCTAGCGAAAGCAGCGCCTTGCAGACTCTCTTTGCAAGTGGATCGTCCTCAGTGACAGAAACAGAACTGCACTGCTACTGCACAATGTGCTTGTGATTCAGTCTGGGACACAGGATAGAACTCTCACAGAATAGAAAGCTAACCTTTGCATCCAGCCTGAAGACCAGTACATTCTTCACACTTCACGCTGTTAAGTATGTGCAGGTGCCATGGTCACCGAGGTCTACCTAAGGTACTGAAATACCCACTTCATCCTACGCAGAGGTCCCTGTGCCCACAGGAACTCCATGGAAGAGCCCTGTGGGTCCCGTGTGTTTCCTTGAGGTAGTCAGAAACTACTGAGGATAGCCTTATGAGCTCAAGTTTGAAACCGGGCAACCCTGGCAAAACCTTCATTTCGTCCGTGGTAGGCGAGACCGGTGCGGTTTGAAAGCTTCCTGAAAATCACTCCTGCTGCCCATCTTCTCTTTGCTGCCTGACGGCATCACGAAAGAACTTGAGTGTAATCGTATGAGGCATGCTGGTCTCGGTTCCTGCTGGGAGCTCCTCCAGGAGCACACTGGAGCCTGCTGGCAAAGAACTGGCACCCCTGTGCGCAACTAAAATGCAGTTTTCTCCAAAGTAAGTTTAGCTATGAGCTACTGGCGAAGAAGCATGTGTTAAAGGAAGGCTGCAACACTGTTACGTATTTCACGACTCACTGTGCACTGACCTTGGTTGTAACATCTGTGAAAAGGCACTGAATGCCTCCAAATCTTCTGCTGCGTTTGAGTCCCCGGAAGCAAATGGGTTCGTTGGCTTTAAGGCTGTGAACGGGCAGCGGTAATGGCAAAGCCCTTCTCGCTCGACAGCTCTCGTTTGTACAGCATTCAAACGGCTTCAGGAAGGCCGTTCCAGGCATCCTTACATTCCAGGCTGTCGTAGCCAGGAAGGCATTTGGATTCTTTTGAGAAACACCACTGTGCCCCACAAGTGAAACCTGTGGGCTCCTAAATACGTCTCCCTACGGCAGCCTGAAACTATATGTTTAGCTCCAGTATGAAAACAACGGACAGCTTTACTTGAGACAATGCTGGACGTCTGGGACCATCCAGATTCACCAAGGCCTAACATGTGCCCGGCGGGGGAATGCTCTTCTGCACGTACAGCACTCACCACGTGAAAACCTTTCTTAGCAGAAGGAAGCAGTCTTTCCCTAGTAGTAGAGAGGTAGGCAGAATCTTCAGATAAACCTGCTGTGTCATCAAGCTTGAAAGTCGGACACCGATGGGATCGTTCGTATTCCCCTGCAATGGAAGCTTCTTTCTTTGGGCTTCAAAGCTGCCTGAACAGCGCGAGGGGCCAGCTTCTCTTCACTGCAGGATTGTCGCTGTGGGCCAAGGCTGCGTTCTCTCAATGGCAATAATGTGCTAGCAATTGCTTTCTAGAAACTCATCCAACTGCACTCCAGATTCAGCTCCATACAAATGAAATGTGACCTAAGTCCTCAGCGTAAGGTCCAGTGTTTCACATCAGCAGAGTTGAGTGTGCAGTGGTAGCCACTAAGCCATACTCTGAAAAGGAGTGCCTTGACTCTGCTATGCCCCTGAGGACACATAGGGCAGTGTATCATGCACCAGTTTCTCATGATGACCACTGTGTGCTAGAAGACAGGCCGCTGGCTTCTCAGGAACCCTAGGCGCAGTAGGTGCCCGGGAGCACTCTTCACATTCATAGCAAGGGCAACGTACTCCTTTCTGGGATGCCTAGGTAGAGTGTTCCAATCGTCATAGACCCTAGCGAAACCAGCGCCTGGCAGACTCACTGTGCAAGTGGATCGTCCTCAGTGACAGAAACAGAACTGCACTACTACTGCACAAAGTGCTTGTGATTCAGTCTGGGACACAGGATAGCACTCTCACAGAATAGAAAGCTAACCTTTGCATCCAGCCTGAAGACCAGTACATTCTTCACACTTCACGCTGTTAAGTATGTGCAGGAGCCTTGATCACCGAGGCCTTCCTAAGGTACTGAAATACTTACCCATTTCATCCTATGCAGAGGTCCCTGTGCCCACAGGAACTCCATGGAAGAGCCCTGTGGGTCCCGTGTGTTTCCTTGAGGTAGTCAGAAACTACTGAGGATAACCTTATGAGCTCAAGTTTGAAACCGGGCATCCCTGGAAAAACCTTCCGTTCGACCGTGGTAGGCGAGACAGGTGCGGTTTGAAAGCTGCCTGAAAATCACTCCTGCTGCCCATCTTCTCTTTGCTGCCTGACGGCATCACGAAAGAACTTGAGTGTAATCGTATGAGGCATGCTGGTCTCGGTTCGTTGCTGGGAGCTCCTCCAGGAGCACACTGGAGCCTGCCGGCAAAGAACTGGCACCCCTGTGCTCAAGTAAAATGCAGATTTCTCCCAAAGTAAGTTTAGCTATGCCCTAGTGGCGAAGAAGCATGTGTTAAAGGAAGGCTGCAACACTGTTACGTATTTCACGACACATTGTGCACTCACCTTGGGTGTAACATCTGTGAAAGGGCACTGAATGCCGTCCAAATCTTCTGCTGCGTTTGAGTTCCAGGAAAAATGGGTTCGTTGGTTTTAAAGCTGTGAACGTGCAGCTGTAATGGAAAGCCCTGCCCGGATCGCTCGACAGCTCTCGTTTGTACAGCATTCAAACGGCTTCACGAACGCCGTTCCAAGCAGCCTTACATTCCATGCTGGCGTAGCCAGGGAGGCATTTGGATTCTTCTGAAAAACACCACTGTGCCTCACAAGTGAAACCTGTGGGCTCCCAAATACGTCTCCTACGGCAGCCTAAAATTATATGTTTAGTTCCAGTATGAAAACAACGGACAGCTTTAGCTGTGACAATGCTGGACTTCTTGGCCATCCAGATTCACCAATGCCTAACTTTTGCTCGGCGGGGGAATGCTCTTCTGAACGTACAGCACTCACCACGTGAAAACCTTTCTAAGCACAAGGGAGCAGTCTTACCCTAGTAGTAGAGAGGTAGGCAGAATCTTCAGATAAACCTGCTGTGTCATCAAGCTTGAAAGTCGGACACCGATGGGAACGTTCGTACTCTCCTGCAATGGAGGCCACTTGCTTTGGGCTTCAAAGCTGCCTGAACAGCCCTAGGGGCCCTACGTCTCTTCACTGCACCATGCTCGCTGTGGGCCAAGGCTGCGTTCTCTCAAAGGCAATAATGTACTGGCAATTGGTTTCTAAAAACTCATCCATCTGCACTCCAGATTCAGCTCCATACCAACGAAATGTGACCTAAGACCTCAGCGTAAGGTCCAGTGTTTCCATCAGCAGAGTTGATTGTGCAGTGGTAGCCACGGAGCCATACTCTGAGAAGCAGTGCCTTAACTCTGCTATGCCCCTGAGGACACATAGGGTAGTGTATCGTGCACCAGTATCATGATGACCACTGTGTGCTAGAAGAGAGGCCGCTGGCTTCTGAGGAACCCTAGGCGCAGTAGGTGCCCGGGAGCACTCTTCACATTCATAGCAAGGGCAACGTACTCCTTTCTGGGATGCCTAGGTAGAGTGTTCCAATCGTCATAGAGCCTAGCGAAAGCAGCGCCTTGCAGACTCTCTTTGCAAGTGGATCGTCCTCAGTGACAGAAACAGAACTGCACTGCTACTGGACAATGTGCTTGTGATTCAGTCTGGGACACAGGATAGAACTCTCACAGAATAGAAAGCTAACCTTTGCATCCAGCCTGAAGACCAGTACATTCTTCACACTTCACGCTGTTAAGTAAGTGCAGGTGCCATGGTCACCGACGTCTACGTAAAGTACTGAAATACCCACTTCATCCTACGCAGAGGTCCCTGTGCCCACAGGAACTCCATGGAAGAGCCCTGTGGGTCCCGTGTGTTTCCTTGAGGTAGTCAGAAACTACTGAGGATAGCCTTATGAGCTCAAGTTTGAAACCGGGCAACCCTGGCAAAACCTTCATTTCGTCCGTGGTAGGCGAGACAGGTGCGGTGTGAAAGCTTCCTGAAAATCACTCCTGCTGCCCATCTTCTCTTTGCTGCCTGACGGCATCACGAAAGAACTTGAGTGTAATCGTATGAGGCATGCTGGTCTCGGTTCCTGCTGGGAGCTCCTCCAGGAGCACACTGGAGCCTGCTGGCAAAGAATTGGCACCCCTGTGCGCAACTAAAATGCAGTTTTCTCCAAAGTAAGTTTAGCTATGAGCTACTGGCGAAGAAGCATGTGTTAAAGGAAGGCTGCAACACTGTTACGTATTTCACGACTCACTGTGCACTCACCTTGGTTGTAACATCTGTGAAAAGGCACTGAATGCCTCCAAATCTTCTGCTGCGTTTGAGTCCCCGGAAGCAAATGGGTTCGTTGGCTTTAAGGCTGTGAACGGGCAGCGGTAATGGCAAAGCCCTTCTCGCTCGACAGCTCTCGTTTGTACAGCATTCAAACGGCTTCAGGAAGGCCGTTCCAGGCATCCTTACATTCCAGGCTGTCGTAGCCAGGAAGGCATTTGGATTCTTTTGAGAAACACCACTGTGCCCCACAAGTGAAACCTGTGGGCTCCTAAATACGTCTCCCTACGGCAGCCTGAAACTATATGTTTAGCTCCAGTATGAAAACAACGGACAGCTTTACTTGAGACAATGCTGGACGTCTGGGACCATCCAGATTCACCAAGGCCTAACATTTGCCCGGCGGGGGAGTGCTCTTCTGCACGTACAGCACTCACCACGTGAAAACCTTTCTTAGCAGAAGGAAGCAGTCTTTCCCTAGTAGTAGAGAGGTAGGCAGAATCTTCAGATAAACCTGCTGTGTCATCAAGCTTGAAAGTCGGACACCGATGGGATCGTTCGTATTCCCCTGCAATGGAAGCTTCTTTCTTTGGGCTTCAAAGCTGCCTGAACAGCGCGAGGGGCCAGCTTCTCTTCACTGCAGGATTGTCGCTGTGGGCCAAGGCTGCGTTCTCTCAATGGCAATAATGTGCTAGCAATTGCTTTCTAGAAACTCATCCAACTGCACTCCAGATTCAGCTCCATACAAATGAAATGTGACCTAAGTCCTCAGCGTAAGGTCCAGTGTTTCACATCAGCAGAGTTGAGTGTGCAGTGGTAGCCACTAAGCCATACTCTGAAAAGGAGTGCCTTGACTCTGCTATGCCCCTGAGGACACATAGGGCAGTGTATCATGCACCAGTTTCTCATGATGACCACTGTGTGCTAGAAGACAGGCCGCTGGCTTCTCAGGAACCCTAGGCGCAGTAGGTGCCCGGGAGCACTCTTCACATTCATAGCAAGGGCAACGTACTCCTTTCTGGGATGCCTAGGTAGAGTGTTCCAATCGTCATAGACCCTAGCGAAACCAGCGCCTGGCAGACTTACTGTGCAAGTGGATCGTCCTCAGTGACAGAAACAGAACTGCACTACTACTGCACAAAGTGCTTGTGATTCAGTCTGGGACACAGGATAACACTCTCACAGAATAGAAAGCTAACCTTTGCATCCAGCCTGAAGACCAGTACATTCTTCACACTTCACGCTGTTAAGTATGTGCAGGAGCCTTGATCACCGAGGCCTTCCTAAGGTACTGAAATACTTACCCATTTCATCCTATGCAGAGGTCCCTGTGCCCACAGGAACTCCATGGAAGAGCCCTGTGGGTCCCGTGTGTTTCCTTGAGGTAGTCAGAAACTACTGAGGATAACCTTATGAGCTCAAGTTTGAAACCGGGCATCCCTGGAAAAACCTTCCGTTCGACCGTGGTAGGCGAGACAGGTGCGGTTTGAAAGCTGCCTGAAAATCACTCCTGCTGCCCATCTTCTCTTTGCTGCCTGACGGCATCACGAAAGAACTTGAGTGTAATCGTATGAGGCATGCTGGTCTCGGTTCGTTGCTGGGAGCTCCTCCAGGAGCACACTGGAGCCTGCCGGCAAAGAACTGGCACCCCTGTGCTCAAGTAAAATGCAGATTTCTCCCAAAGTAAGTTTAGCTATGCCCTAGTGGCGAAGAAGCATGTGTTAAAGGAAGGCTGCAACACTGTTACGTATTTCACGACA
Organism: Balaenoptera physalus; assembly: GCF_965194825.1. Lineage (NCBI taxonomy): Eukaryota > Metazoa > Chordata > Mammalia > Artiodactyla > Balaenopteridae > Balaenoptera > Balaenoptera physalus. The sequence goes on along the minus strand of NW_028126495.1, from coordinate 225,348 downwards.
CATTGTGCACTCACCTTGGGTGTAACATCTGTGAAAGGGCACTGAATGCCGTCCAAATCTTCTGCTGCGTTTGAGTTCCAGGAAAAATGGGTTCGTTGGTTTTAAAGCTGTGAACGTGCAGCTGTAATGGAAAGCCCTGCCCGGATCGCTCGACAGCTCTCGTTTGTACAGCATTCAAACGGCTTCACGAACGCCGTTCCAAGCAGCCTTACATTCCATGCTGGCGTAGCCAGGGAGGCATTTGGATTCTTCTGAAAAACACCACTGTGCCTCACAAGTGAAACCTGTGGGCTCCCAAATACGTCTCCTACGGCAGCCTAAAATTATATGTTTAGTTCCAGTATGAAAACAACAGACAGCTTTAGCTGTGACAATGCTGGACTTCTTGGCCATCCAGATTCACCAATGCCTAACTTTTGCTCGGCGGGGGAATGCTCTTCTGAACGTACAGCACTCACCACGTGAAAACCTTTCTAAGCACAAGGGAGCAGTCTTACCCTAGTAGTAGAGAGGTAGGCAGAATCTTCAGATAAACCTGCTGTGTCATCAAGCTTGAAAGTCGGACACCGATGGGAACGTTCGTACTCTCCTGCAATGGAGGCCACTTTCTTTGGGCTTCAAAGCTGCCTGAACAGCCCTAGGGGCCCTACGTCTCTTCACTGCACCATGCTCGCTGTGGGCCAAGGCTGCGTTCTCTCAAAGGCAATAATGTACTGGCAATTGGTTTCTAAAAACTCATCCAACTGCACTCCAGTTTCAGCTCCATACCAACGAAATGTGACCTAAGACCTCAGCGTAAGGTCCAGTGTTTCCATCAGCAGAGTTGATTGTGCAGTGGTAGCCACGGAGCCATACTCTGAGAAGCAGTGCCTTAACTCTGCTATGCCCCTGAGGACACATAGGGTAGTGTATCGTGCACCAGTATCATGATGACCACTGTGTGCTAGAAGAGAGGCCGCGGGCCTCTGAGGAACCCTAGGCGCAGTAGGTGCCCGGGAGCACTCTTCACATTCATAGCAAGGGCAACGTACTCCTTTCTGGGATGCCTAGGTAGAGTGTTCCAATCGTCATAGAGCCTAGCGAAAGCAGCGCCTTGCAGACTCTCTTTGCAAGTGGATCGTCCTCAGTGACAGAAACAGAACTGCACTGCTACTGCACAATGTGCTTGTGATTCAGTCTGGGACACAGGATAGAACTCTCACAGAATAGAAAGCTAACCTTTGCATCCAGCCTGAAGACCAGTACATTCTTCACACTTCACGCTGTTAAGTATGTGCAGGTGCCATGGTCACCGAGGTCTACCTAAGGTACTGAAATACCCACTTCATCCTACGCAGAGGTCCGTGTGCCCACAGGAACTCCATGGAAGAGCCCTGTGGGTCCCGTGTGTTTCCTTGAGGTAGTCAGAAACTACTGAGGATAGCCTTATGAGCTCAAGTTTGAAACCGGGCAACCCTGGCAAAACCTTCATTTCGTCCGTGGTAGGCGAGACCGGTGCGGTTTGAAAGCTTCCTGAAAATCACTCCTGCTGCCCATCTTCTCTTTGCTGCCTGACGGCATCACGAAAGAACTTGAGTGTAATCGTATGAGGCATGCTGGTCTCGGTTCCTGCTGGGAGCTCCTCCAGGAGCACACTGGAGCCTGCTGGCAAAGAACTGGCACCCCTGTGCGCAACTAAAATGCAGTTTTCTCCAAAGTAAGTTTAGCTATGAGCTACTGGCGAAGAAGCATGTGTTAAAGGAAGGCTGCAACACTGTTACGTATTTCACGACTCACTGTGCACTCACCTTGGTTGTAACATCTGTGAAAAGGCACTGAATGCCTCCAAATCTTCTGCTGCGTTTGAGTCCCCGGAAGCAAATGGGTTCGTTGGCTTTAAGGCTGTGAACGGGCAGCGGTAATGGCAAAGCCCTTCTCGCTCGACAGCTCTCGTTTGTACAGCATTCAAACGGCTTCAGGAAGGCCGTTCCAGGCATCCTTACATTCCAGGCTGTCGTAGCCAGGAAGGCATTTGGATTCTTTTGAGAAACACCACTGTGCCCCACAAGTGAAACCTGTGGGCTCCTAAATACGTCTCCCTACGGCAGCCTGAAACTATATGTTTAGCTCCAGTATGAAAACAACGGACAGCTTTACTTGAGACAATGCTGGACGTCTGGGACCATCCAGATTCACCAAGGCCTAACATTTGCCCGGCGGGGGAATGCTCTTCTGCACGTACAGCACTCACCACGTGAAAACCTTTCTTAGCAGAAGGAAGCAGTCTTTCCCTAGTAGTAGAGAGGTAGGCAGAATCTTCAGATAAACCTGCTGTGTCATCAAGCTTGAAAGTCGGACACCGATGGGATCGTTCGTATTCCCCTGCAATGGAAGCTTCTTTCTTTGGGCTTCAAAGCTGCCTGAACAGCGCGAGGGGCCAGCTTCTCTTCACTGCAGGATTGTCGCTGTGGGCCAAGGCTGCGTTCTCTCAATGGCAATAATGTGCTAGCAATTGCTTTCTAGAAACTCATCCAACTGCACTCCAGATTCAGCTCCATACAAATGAAATGTGACCTAAGTCCTCAGCGTAAGGTCCAGTGTTTCACATCAGCAGAGTTGAGTGTGCAGTGGTAGCCACTAAGCCATACTCTGAAAAGGAGTGCCTTGACTCTGCTATGCCCCTGAGGACACATAGGGCAGTGTATCATGCACCAGTTTCTCATGATGACCACTGTGTGCTAGAAGACAGGCCGCTGGCTTCTCAGGAACCCTAGGCGCAGTAGGTGCCCGGGAGCACTCTTCACATTCATAGCAAGGGCAACGTACTCCTTTCTGGGATGCCTAGGTAGAGTGTTCCAATCGTCATAGACCCTAGCGAAACCAGCGCCTGGCAGACTCACTTTGCAAGTGGATCGTCCTCAGTAACAGAAACAGAACTGCACTACTACTGCACAAAGTGCTTGTGATTCAGTCTGGGACACAGGATAGCACTCTCACAGAATAGAAAGCTAACCTTTGCATCCAGCCTGAAGACCAGTACATTCTTCACACTTCACGCTGTTAAGTATGTGCAGGAGCCTTGATCACCGAGGCCTTCCTAAGGTACTGAAATACTTACCCATTTCATCCTATGCAGAGGTCCCTGTGCCCACAGGAACTCCATGGAAGAGCCCTGTGGGTCCCGTGTGTTTCCTTGAGGTAGTCAGAAACTACTGAGGATAACCTTATGAGCTCAAGTTTGAAACCGGGCATCCCTGGAAAAACCTTCCGTTCGACCGTGGTAGGCGAGACAGGTGCGGTTTGAAAGCTGCCTGAAAATCACTCCTGCTGCCCATCTTCTCTTTGCTGCCTGACGGCATCACGAAAGAACTTGAGTGTAATCGTATGAGGCATGCTGGTCTCGGTTCGTTGCTGGGAGCTCCTCCAGGAGCACACTGGAGCCTGCCGGCAAAGAACTGGCACCCCTGTGCTCAAGTAAAATGCAGTTTTCTCCAAAGTAAGTTTAGCTATGAGCTACTGGCGAAGAAGCATGTGTTAAAGGAAGGCTGCAACACTGTTACGTATTTCACGACACATTGTGCACTCACCTTGGGTGTATCATCTGTGAAAGGGCACTGAATGCCGTCCAAATCTTCTGCTGCGTTTGAGTTCCAGGAAAAATGGGTTCGTTGGTTTTAAAGCTGTGAACGTGCAGCTGTAATGGAAAGCCCTGCCCGGATCGCTCGACAGCTCTCGTTTGTACAGCATTCAAACGGCTTCACGAACGCCGTTCCAAGCAGCCTTACATTCCATGCTGGCGTAGCCAGGGAGGCATTTGGATTCTTCTGAAAAACACCACTGTGCCTCACAAGTGAAACCTGTGGGCTCCCAAATACGTCTCCTACGGCAGCCTAAAATTATATGTTTAGTTCCAGTATGAAAACAACGGACAGCTTTAGCTGTGACAATGCTGGACTTCTTGGCCATCCAGATTCACCAATGCCTAACTTTTGCTCGGCGGGGGAATGCTCTTCTGAACGTACAGCACTCACCACGTGAAAACCTTTCTAAGCACAAGGGAGCAGTCTTACCCTAGTAGTAGAGAGGTAGGCAGAATCTTCAGATAAACCTGCTGTGTCATCAAGCTTGAAAGTCGGACACCGATGGGAACGTTCGTACTCTCCTGCAATGGAGGCCACTTGCTTTGGGCTTCAAAGCTGCCTGAACAGCCCTAGGGGCCCTACGTCTCTTCACTGCACGATGCTCGCTGTGGGCCAAGGCTGCGTTCTCTCAAAGGCAATAATGTACTGGCAATTGGTTTCTAAAAACTCATCCATCTGCACTCCAGATTCAGCTCCATACCAACGAAATGTGACCTAAGACCTCAGCGTAAGGTCCAGTGTTTCCATCAGCAGAGTTGATTGTGCAGTGGTAGCCACGGAGCCATACTCTGAGAAGCAGTGCCTTAACTCTGCTATGCCCCTGAGGACACATAGGGTAGTGTATCGTGCACCAGTATCATGATGACCACTGTGTGCTAGAAGAGAGGCCGCTGGCTACTGAGGAACCCTAGGCGCAGTAGGTGCCCGGGAGCACTCTTCACATTCATAGCAAGGGCAACATACTCCTTTCTGGGATGCCTAGGTAGAGTGTTCCAATCGTCATAGAGCCTAGCGAAAGCAGCGCCTTGCAGACTCTCTTTGCAAGTGGATCGTCCTCAGTGACAGAAACAGAACTGCACTGCTACTGCACAATGTGCTTGTGATTCAGTCTGGGACACAGGATAGAACTCTCACAGAATAGAAAGCTAACCTTTGCATCCAGCCTGAAGACCAGTACATTCTTCACACTTCACGCTGTTAAGTATGTGCAGGTGCCATGGTCACCGAGGTCTACCTAAGGTACTGAAATACCCACTTCATCCTACGCAGAGGTCCCTGTGCCCACAGGAACTCCATGGAAGAGCCCTGTGGGTCCCGTGTGTTTCCTTGAGGTAGTCAGAAACTACTGAGGATAGCCTTATGAGCTCAAGTTTGAAACCGGGCAACCCTGGCAAAACCTTCATTTCGTCCGTGGTAGGCGAGACCGGTGCGGTTTGAAAGCTTCCTGAAAATCACTCCTGCTGCCCATCTTCTCTTTGCTGCCTGACGGCATCACGAAAGAACTTGAGTGTAATCGTATGAGGCATGCTGGTCTCGGTTCCTGCTGGGAGCTCCTCCAGGAGCACACTGGAGCCTGCTGGCAAAGAACTGGCACCCCTGTGCGCAACTAAAATGCAGTTTTCTCCAAAGTAAGTTTAGCTATGAGCTACTGGCGAAGAAGCATGTGTTAAAGGAAGGCTGCAACACTGTTACGTATTTCACGACTCACTGTGCACTCACCTTGGTTGTAACATCTGTGAAAAGGCACTGAATGCCTCCAAATCTTCTGCTGCGTTTGAGTCCCAGGAAGCAAATGGGTTCGTTGGCTTTAAGGCTGTGAACGGGCAGCGGTAATGGCAAAGCCCTTCTCGCTCGACAGCTCTCGTTTGTACAGCATTCAAACGGCTTCAGGAAGGCCGTTCCAGGCATCCTTACATTCCAGGCTGTCGTAGCCAGGAAGGCATTTGGATTCTTTTGAGAAACACCACTGTGCCCCACAAGTGAAACCTGTGGGCTCCTAAATACGTCTCCCTACGGCAGCCTGAAACTATATGTTTAGCTCCAGTATGAAAACAACGGACAGCTTTACTTGAGACAATGCTGGACGTCTGGGACCATCCAGATTCACCAAGGCCTAACATTTGCCCGGCGGGGGAATGCTCTTCTGCACGTACAGCAATCACCACGTGAAAACCTTTCTTAGCAGAAGGAAGCAGTCTTTCCCTAGTAGTAGAGAGGTAGGCAGAATCTTCAGATAAACCTGCTGTGTCATCAAGCTTGAAAGTCGGACACCGATGGGATCGTTCGTATTCCCCTGCAATGGAAGCTTCTTTCTTTGGGCTTCAAAGCTGCCTGAACAGCGCGAGGGGCCAGCTTCTCTTCACTGCAGGATTGTCGCTGTGGGCCAAGGCTGCGTTCTCTCAATGGCAATAATGTGCTAGCAATTGCTTTCTAGAAACTCATCCAACTGCACTCCAGATTCAGCTCCATACAAATGAAATGTGACCTAAGTCCTCAGCGTAAGGTCCAGTGTTTCACATCAGCAGAGTTGAGTGTGCAGTGGTAGCCACTAAGCCATACTCTGACAAGGAGTGCCTTGACTCTGCTATGCCCCTGAGGACACATAGGGCAGTGTATCATGCACCAGTTTCTCATGATGACCACTGTGTGCTAGAAGACAGGCCGCTGGCTTCTCAGGAACCCTAGGCGCAGTAGGTGCCCGGGAGCACTCTTCACATTCATAGCAAGGGCAACGTACTCCTTTCTGGGATGCCTAGGTAGAGTGTTCCAATCGTCATAGACCCTAGCGAAACCAGCGCCTGGCAGACTCACTTTGCAAGTGGATCGTCCTCAGTGACAGAAACAGAACTGCACTACTACTGCACAAAGTGCTTGTGATTCAGGCTGGGACACAGGATAGCACTCTCACAGAATAGAAAGCTAACCTTTGCATCCAGCCTGAAGACCAGTACATTCTTCACACTTCACACTGTTAAGTATGTGCAGGAGCCTTGATCACCGAGGCCTTCCTAAGGTACTGAAATACTTACCCATTTCATCCTATGCAGAGGTCCCTGTGCCCACAGGAACTCCATGGAAGAGCCCTGTGGGTCCCGTGTGTTTCCTTGAGGTAGTCAGAAACTACTGAGGATAACCTTATGAGCTCAAGTTTGAAACCGGGCATCCCTGGAAAAACCTTCCGTTCGACCGTGGTAGGCGAGACAGGTGCGGTTTGAAAGCTGCCTGAAAATCACTCCTGCTGCCCATCTTCTCTTTGCTGCCTGACGGCATCACGAAAGAACTTGAGTGTAATCGTATGAGGCATGCTGGTCTCGGTTCGTTGCTGGGAGCTCCTCCAGGAGCACACTGGAGCCTGCCGGCAAAGAACTGGCACCCCTGTGCTCAAGTAAAATGCAGATTTCTCCCAAAGTAAGTTTAGCTATGCCCTAGTGGCGAAGAAGCATGTGTTAAAGGAAGGCTGCAACACTGTTACGTATTTCACGACTCATTGTGCACTCACCTTGGTTGTAACATCTGTGAAAGGGCACTGAATGCCGTCCAAATCTTCTGCTGCGTTTGAGTTCCAGGAAAAATGGGTTCGTTGGTTTTAAAGCTGTGAACGTGCAGCTGTAATGGAAAGCCCTGCCCGGATCGCTCGACAGCTCTCGTTTGTACAGCATTCAAACGGCTTCACGAACGCCGTTCCAAGCAGCCTTACATTCCATGCTGGCGTAGCCAAGGAGGCATTTGGATTCTTCTGAAAAACACCACTGTGCCTCACAAGTGAAACCTGTGGGCTCCGAAATACGTCTCCTACGGCAGCCTAAAATTATATGTTTAGTTCAGGTATGAAAACAACGGACAGCTTTAGCTGTGACAAAACTGGACTTCTTGGCCATCCAGATTCACCAATGCCTAACTTTTGCTCGGCGGTGGAATGCTCTTCTGAACGTACAGCACTCACCACGTAAAAACCTTTCTAAGCACAAGGAAGCAGTCTTAGCCTAGTAGTAGAGAGGTAGGCAGAATCTTCAGATAAACATGCTGTGTAATCAAGCTTGAAAGTCGGACACCGATGGGTACGTTCGTACTCTCCTGCAATGGAGGCCACTTGCTTTGGGCTTCAAAGCTGCCTGAACAGCCCAAGGGGCCCAACTTCTCTTCACTGCAGGATGTTCGCTGTGGGCCAAGGCTGCGTTCTCTCAAAGGCAATAATGGACTGGCAATTGGTTTCTAAAAACTCATCCAACTGCACTCCAGATTCAGCTCCATACAAACGAAATGTGACCTAAGACCTCAGCGTAAGGTCCAGTGTTTCACATCAGCCGAGTTGAGTGTGCAGTGGTAGCCACGGAGCCATACTCTGAAAAGCAGTGCCTTAACTCTGCTATGCCCCTGAGGACACATAGGGTAGTGTATCGTGCACCAGTTTCTCCTGATGACCTCTGTGTGCAAGAAGGGAGGCCGCTGGCTTCTGAGGAACCCTAGGCGCAGTAGCTCCCCGGGAGCACTCTTCACATTCATAGCAAGGGGAACGTACTACTTTTTGGGATGCCTAGGTAGAGTGTTCCAATCGTCATAGAGCCTAGCGAAAGCAGCGCCTGGCAGACTCTCTTTGCAAGTGGATCGTCCTCAGTGACAGAAACAGAACTGCACTGCTACTGCACAATGTGCCTGTGATTCAATCTGGGACACAGGATAGTCCTCAAACAGAAGAGAAAGCTAACCTTTGCATTCAGCCTGAAGACCAGTACATTCTTCACACTTCACGCTGTTAAGTATGTGCAGGTGCCATGGTCACCGAGGTCTACCTAAGGTACTGAAATACCCACTTCATCCTACGCAGAGGTCCCTGTGCCCACAGGAACTCCATGGAAGAGCCCTGTGGGTCCCGTGTGTTTCCTTGAGGTAGTCAGAAACTACTGAGGATAGCCTTATGAGCTCAAGTTTGAAACCGGGCAACCCTGGCAAAACCTTCATTTCGTCCGTGGTAGGCGAGACCGGTGCGGTTTGAAAGCTTCCTGAAAATCACTCCTGCTGCCCATCTTCTCTTTGCTGCCTGACGGCATCACGAAAGTACTTGAGTGTAATCGTATGAGGCATGCTGGTCTCGGTTCCTGCTGGGAGCTCCTCCAGGAGCACACTGGAGCCTGCCGGCAAAGAACTGGCACCCCTGTGCTCAAGTAAAATGCAGATTTCTCCCAAAGTAAGTTTAGCTATGCCCTAGTGGCGAAGAAGCATGTGTTAAAGGAAGGCTGCAACACTGTTACGTATTTCACGACACATTGTGCACTCACCTTGGGTGTAACATCTGTGAAAGGGCACTGAATGCCGTCCAAATCTTCTGCTGCGTTTGAGTTCCAGGAAAAATGGGTTCGTTGGTTTTAAAGCTGTGAACGTGCAGCTGTAATGGAAAGCCCTGCCCGGATCGCTCGACAGCTCTCGTTTGTACAGCATTCAAACGGCTTCACGAACGCCGTTCCAAGCAGCCTTACATTCCATGCTGGCGTAGCCAGGGAGGCATTTGGATTCTTCTGAAAAACACCACTGTGCCTCACAAGTGAAACCTGTGGGCTCCCAAATACGTCTCCTACGGCAGCCTAAAATTATATGTTTAGTTCCAGTATGAAAACAACGGACAGCTTTAGCTGTGACAATGCTGGACTTCTTGGCCATCCAGATTCACCAATGCCTAACTTTTGCTCGGCGGGGGAATGCTCTTCTGAACGTACAGCACTCACCACGTGAAAACCTTTCTATGCACAAGGAAGCAGTCTTACCCTAGTAGTAGAGAGGTAGGCAGATTCTTCAGATAAACCTGCTGTGTCATCAAGCTTGAAAGTCGGACACCGATGGGAACGTTCGTACTCTCCTGCAATGGAGGCCACTTGCTTTGGGCTTCAAAGCTGCCTGAACAGCCCTAGGGGCCCTACGTCTCTTCACTGCACCATGCTCGCTGTGGGCCAAGGCTGCGTTCTCTCAAAGGCAATAATGTACTGGCAATTGGTTTCTAAAAACTCATCCAACTGCACTCCAGTTTCAGCTCCATACCAACGAAATGTGACCTAAGACCTCAGCGTAAGGTCCAGTGTTTCCATCAGCAGAGTTGATTGTGCAGTGGTAGCCACGGAGCCATACTCTGAGAAGCAGTGCCTTAACTCTGCTATGCCCCTGAGGACACATAGGGTAGTGTATCGTGCACCAGTATCATGATGACCACTGTGGGCTAGAAGAGAGGCCGCGGGCCTCTGAGGAACCCTAGGCGCAGTAGGTGCCCGGGAGCACTCTTCACATTCATAGCAAGGGCAACGTACTCCTTTCTGGGATGCCTAGGTAGAGTGTTCCAATCGTCATAGAGCCTAGCGAAAGCAGCGCCTTGCAGACTCTCTTTGCAAGTGGATCGTCCTCAGTGACAGAAACAGAACTGCACTGCTACTGCACAATGTGCTTGTGATTCAGTCTGGGACACAGGATAGAACTCTCACAGAATAGAAAGCTAACCTTTGCATCCAGCCTGAAGACCAGTACATTCTTCACACTTCACGCTGTTAAGTATGTGCAGGTGCCATGGTCACCGAGGTCTACCTAAGGTACTGAAATACCCACTTCATCCTACGCAGAGGTCCCTGTGCCCACAGGAACTCCATGGAAGAGCCCTGTGGGTCCCGTGTGTTTCCTTGAGGTAGTCAGAAACTACTGAGGATAGCCTTATGAGCTCAAGTTTGAAACCGGGCAACCCTGGCAAAACCTTCATTTCGTCCGTGGTAGGCGAGACCGGTGCGGTTTGAAAGCTTCCTGAAAATCACTCCTGCTGCCCATCTTCTCTTTGCTGCCTGACGGCATCACGAAAGAACTTGAGTGTAATCGTATGAGGCATGCTGGTCTCGGTTCCTGCTGGGAGCTCCTCCAGGAGCACACTGGAGCCTGCTGGCAAAGAACTGGCACCCCTGTGCGCAACTAAAATGCAGTTTTCTCCAAATAAGTTTAGCTATGAGCTACTGGCGAAGAAGCATGTGTTAAAGGAAGGCTGCAACACTGTTACGTATTTCACGACTCACTGTGCACTCACCTTGGTTGTAACATCTGTGAAAAGGCACTGAATGCCTCCAAATCTTCTGCTGCGTTTGAGTCCCAGGAAGCAAATGGGTTCGTTGGCTTTAAGGCTGTGAACGGGCAGCGGTAATGGCAAAGCCCTTCTCGCTCGACAGCTCTCGTTTGTACAGCATTCAAACGGCTTCAGGAAGGCCGTTCCAGGCATCCTTACATTACAGGCTGTCGTAGCCAGGAAGGCATTTGGATTCATTTGAGAAACACCACTGTGCCTCACAAGTGAAATCTGTGGGCTCCTAAATACGTCTCCCTACGGCAGCCTGAAACTATATGTTTAGCTCCACTATGAAAACAACGGACAGCTTTACTTGAGACAATGCTGGACGTCTGGGACCATCCAGATTCACCAAGGCCTAACTTTTGCCCGGCGGGGGAATGCTCTTCTGCACGTACAGCACTCACCACGTGAAAACCTTTCTTAGCAGAAGGAAGCAGTCTTTCCCTAGTAGTAGAGAGGTAGGCAGAATCTTCAGATAAACCTGCTGTGTCATCAAGCTTGAAAGTCGGACACCGATGGGATCGTTCGTATTCCCCTGCAATGGAAGCTTCTTTCTTTGGGCTTCAAAGCTGCCTGAACAGCGCGAGGGGCCAGCTTCTCTTCACTGCAGGATTGTCGCTGTGGGCCAAGGCTGCGTTCTCTCAATGGCAATAATGTGCTAGCAATTGCTTTCTAGAAACTCATCCAACTGCACTCCAGATTCAGCTCCATACAAATGAAATGTGACCTAAGTCCTCAGCGTAAGGTCCAGTGTTTCACATCAGCAGAGTTGAGTGTGCAGTGGTAGCCACTAAGCCATACTCTGAAAAGGAGTGCCTTGACTCTGCTATGCCCCTGAGGACACATAGGGCAGTGTATCATGCACCAGTTTCTCATGATGACCACTGTGTGCTAGAAGACAGGCCGCTGGCTTCTCAGGAACCCTAGGCGCAGTAGGTGCCCGGGAGCACTCTTCACATTCATAGCAAGGGCAACGTACTCCTTTCTGGGATGCCTAGGTAGAGTGTTCCAATCGTCATAGACCCTAGCGAAACCAGCGCCTGGCAGACTCACTTTGCAAGTGGATCGTCCTCAGTGACAGAAACAGAACTGCACTACTACTGCACAAAGTGCTTGTGATTCAGTCTGGGACACAGGATAGCACTCTCACAGAATAGAAAGCTAACCTTTGCATCCAGCCTGAAGACCAGTACATTCTTCACACTTCACGCTGATAAGTATGTGCAGGAGCCTTGATCACCGAGGCCTTCCTAAGGTACTGAAATACTTACCCATTTCATCCTATGCAGAGGTCCCTGTGCCCACAGGAACTCCATGGAAGAGCCCTGTGGGTCCCGTGTGTTTCCTTGAGGTAGTCAGAAACTACTGAGGATAACCTTATGAGCTCAAGTTTGAAAGCGGGCATCCCTGGAAAAACCTTCCGTTCGACCGTGGTAGGCGAGACAGGTGCGGTTTGAAAGCTGCCTGAAAATCACTCCTGCTGCCCATCTTCTCTTTGCTGCCTGACGGCATCACGAAAGAACTTGAGTGTAATCGTATGAGGCATGCTGGTCTCGGTTCGTTGCTGGGAGCTCCTCCAGGAGCACACTGGAGCCTGCCGGCAAAGAACTGGCACCCCTGTGCTCAAGTAAAATGCAGATTTCTCCCAAAGTAAGTTTAGCTATGCCCTAGTGGCGAAGAAGCATGTGTTAAAGGAAGGCTGCAACACTGTTACGTATTTCACGACACATTGTGCACTCACCTTGGGTGTAACATCTGTGAAAGGGCACTGAATGCCGTCCAAATCTTCTGCTGCGTTTGAGTTCCAGGAAAAATGGGTTCGTTGGTTTTAAAGCTGTGAACGTGCAGCTGTAATGGAAAGCCCTGCCCGGATCGCTCGACAGCTCTCGTTTGTACAGCATTCAAACGGCTTCACGAACGCCGTTCCAAGCAGCCTTACATTCCATGCTGGCGTAGCCAGGGAGGCATTTGGATTCTTCTGAAAAACACCACTGTGCCTCACAAGTGAAACCTGTGGGCTCCCAAATACGTCTCCTACGGCAGCCTAAAATTATATGTTTAGTTCCAGTATGAAAACAACGGACAGCTTTAGCTGTGACAATGCTGGACTTCTTGGCCATCCAGATTCACCAATGCCTAACTTTTGCTCGGCGGGGGAATGCTCTTCTGAACGTACAGCACTCACCACGTGAAAACCTTTCTAAGCACAAGGGAGCAGTCTTACCCTAGTAGTAGAGAGGTAGGCAGAATCTTCAGATAAACCTGCTGTGTCATCAAGCTTGAAAGTCGGACACCGATGGGAACGTTCGTACTCTCCTGCAATGGAGGCCACTTGCTTTGGGCTTCAAAGCTGCCTGAACAGCCCTAGGGGCCCTACGTCTCTTCACTGCACGATGCTCGCTGTGGGCCAAGGCTGCGTTCTCTCAGAGGCAATAATGTACTGGCAATTGGTTTCTAAAAACTCATCCATCTGCACTCCAGATTCAGCTCCATACCAACGAAATGTGACCTAAGACCTCAGCGTAAGGTCCAGTGTTTCCATCAGCAGAGTTGATTGTGCAGTGGCAGCCACGGAGCCATACTCTGAGAAGCAGTGCCTTAACTCTGCTATGCCCCTGAGGACACATAGGGTAGTGTATCGTGCACCAGTATCATGATGACCACTGTGTGCTAGAAGAGAGGCCGCTGGCTTCTGAGGAACCCTAGGCGCAGTAGGTGCCCGGGAGCACTCTTCACATTCATAGCAAGGGCAACGTACTCCTTTCTGGGATGCCTAGGTAGAGTGTTCCAATCGTCATAGATCCTAGCGAAAGCAGCGCCTTGCAGACTCTCTTTGCAAGTGGATCGTCCTCAGTGACAGAAACAGAACTGCACTGCTACTGGACAATGTGCTTGTGATTCATTCTGGGACACAGGATAGAACTCTCACAGAATAGAAAGCTAACCTTTGCATCCAGCCTGAAGACCAGTACATTCTTCACACTTCACGCTGTTAAGTAAGTGCAGGTGCCATGGTCACCGACGTCTACCTAAAGTACTGAAATACCCACTTCATCCTACGCAGAGGTCCCTGTGCCCACAGGAACTCCATGGAAGAGCCCTGTGGGTCCCGTGTGTTTCCTTGAGGTAGTCAGAAACTACTGAGGATAGCCTTATGAGCTCAAGTTTGAAACCGGGCAACCCTGGCAAAACCTTCATTTCGTCCGTGGTAGGCGAGACAGGTGCGGTTTGAAAGCTTCCTGAAAATCACTCCTGCTGCCCATCTTCTCTTTGCTGCCTGACGGCATCACGAAAGAACTTGAGTGTAATCGTATGAGGCATGCTGGTCTCGGTTCCTGCTGGGAGCTCCTCCAGGAGCACACTGGAGCCTGCTGGCAAAGAACTGGCACCCCTGTGCGCAACTAAAATGCAGTTTTCTCCAAAGTAAGTTTAGCTATGAGCTACTGGCGAAGAAGCATGTGTTAAAGGAAGGCTGCAACACTGTTACGTATTTCACGACTCACTGTGCACTCACCTTGGTTGTAACATCTGTGAAAAGGCACTGAATGCCTCCAAATCTTCTGCTGCGTTTGAGTCCCCGGAAGCAAATGGGTTCGTTGGCTTTAAGGCTGTGAACGGACAGCGGTAATGGCAAAGCCCTTCTCGCTCGACAGCTCTCGTTTGTACAGCATTCAAACGGCTTCAGGAAGGCCGTTCCAGGCATCCTTACATTCCAGGCTGTCGTAGCCAGGAAGGCATTTGGATTCTTTTGAGAAACACCACTGTGCCCCACAAGTGAAACCTGTGGGCTCCTAAATACGTCTCCCTACGGCAGCCTGAAACTATATGTTTAGCTCCAGTATGAAAACAACGGACAGCTTTACTTGAGACAATGCTGGACGTCTGGGACCATCCAGATTCACCAAGGCCTAACATTTGCCCGGCGGGGGAATGCTCTTCTGCACGTACAGCACTCACCACGTGAAAACCTTTCTTAGCAGAAGGAAGCAGTCTTTCCCTAGTAGTAGAGAGGTAGGCAGAATCTTCAGATAAACCTGCTGTGTCATCAAGCTTGAAAGTCGGACACCGATGGGATCGTTCGTATTCCCCTGCAATGGAAGCTTCTTTCTTTGGGCTTCAAAGCTGCCTGAACAGCGCGAGGGGCCAGCTTCTCTTCACTGCAGGATTGTCGCTGTGGGCCAAGGCTGCGTTCTCTCAATGGCAATAATGTGCTAGCAATTGCTTTCTAGAAACTCATCCAACTGCACTCCAGATTCAGCTCCATACAAATGAAATGTGACCTAAGTCCTCAGCGTAAGGTCCAGTGTTTCACATCAGCAGAGTTGAGTGTGCAGTGGTAGCCACTAAGCCATACTCTGAAAAGGAGTGCCTTGACTCTGCTATGCCCCTGAGGACACATAGGGCAGTGTATCATGCACCAGTTTCTCATGATGACCACTGTGTGCTAGAAGACAGGCCGCTGGCTTCTCAGGAACCCTAGGCGCAGTAGGTCCCCGGGAGCACTCTTCACATTCATAGCAAGGGCAACGTACTCCTTTCTGGGATGCCTAGGTAGAGTGTTCCAATCGTCATAGACCCTAGCGAAACCAGCGCCTGGCAGACTCACTGTGCAAGTGGATCGTCCTCAGTGACAGAAACAGAACTGCACTACTACTGCACAAAGTGCTTGTGATTCAGTCTGGGACACAGGATAGCACTCTCACAGAATAGAAAGCTAACCTTTGCATCCAGCCTGAAGACCAGTACATTCTTCACACTTCACGCTGTTAAGTATGTGCAGGAGCCTTGATCACCGAGGCCTTCCTAAGGTACTGAAATACTTACCCATTTCATCCTATGCAGAGGTCCCTGTGCCCACAGGAACTCCATGGAAGAGCCCTGTGGGTCCCGTGTGTTTCCTTGAGGTAGTCAGAAACTACTGAGGATAACCTTATGAGCTCAAGTTTGAAAGCGGGCATCCCTGGAAAAACCTTCCGTTCGACCGTGGTAGGCGAGACAGGTGCGGTTTGAAAGCTGCCTGAAAATCACTCCTGCTGCCCATCTTCTCTTTGCTGCCTGACGGCATCACGAAAGAACTTGAGTGTAATCGTATGAGGCATGCTGGTCTCGGTTCGTTGCTGGGAGCTCCTCCAGGAGCACACTGGAGCCTGCCGGCAAAGAACTGGCACCCCTGTGCTCAAGTAAAATGCAGATTTCTCCCAAAGTAAGTTTAGCTATGCCCTAGTGGCGAAGAAGCATGTGTTAAAGGAAGGCCGCAACACTGTTACGTATTTCACGACACATTGTGCACTCACCTTGGGTGTAACATCTGTGAAAGGGCACTGAATGCCGTCCAAATCTTCTGCTGCGTTTGAGTTCCAGGAAAAATGGGTTCGTTGGTTTTAAAGCTGTGAACGTGCAGCTGTAATGGAAAGCCCTGCCCGGATCGCTCGACAGCTCTCGTTTGTACAGCATTCAAACGGCTTCACGAACGCCGTTCCAAGCAGCCTTACATTCCATGCTGGCGTAGCCAGGGAGGCATTTGGATTCTTCTGAAAAACACCACTGTGCCTCACAAGTGAAACCTGTGGGCTCCCAAATACGTCTCCTACGGCAGCCTAAAATTATATGTTTAGTTCCAGTATGAAAACAACGGACAGCTTTAGCTGTGACAATGCTGGACTTCTTGGCCATCCAGATTCACCAATGCCTAACATTTGCTCGGCGGGGGAATGCTCTTCTGAACGTACAGCACTCACCACGTGAAAACCTTTCTAAGCACAAGGGAGCAGTCTTACCCTAGTAGTAGAGAGGTAGGCAGAATCTTCAGATAAACCTGCTGTGTCATCAAGCTTGAAAGTCGGACACCGATGGGAACGTTCGTACTCTCCTGCAATGGAGGCCACTTGCTTTGGGCTTCAAAGCTGCCTGAACAGCCCTAGGGGCCCTACGTCTCTTCACTGCACCATGCTCGCTGTGGGCCAAGGCTGCGTTCTCTCAAAGGCAATAATGTACTGGCAATTGGTTTCTAAAAACTCATCCAACTGCACTCCAGTTTCAGCTCCATACCAACGAAATGTGACCTAAGACCTCAGCGTAAGGTCCAGTGTTTCCATCAGCAGAGTTGATTGTGCAGTGGTAGCCACGGAGCCATACTCTGAGAAGCAGTGCCTTAACTCTGCTATGCCCCTGAGGACACATAGGGTAGTGTATCGTGCACCAGTATCATGATGACCACTGTGTGCTAGAAGAGAGGCCGCGGGCCTCTGAGGAACCCTAGGCGCAGTAGGTGCCCGGGAGCACTCTTCACATTCATAGCAAGGGCAACGTACTCCTTTCTGGGATGCCTAGGTAGAGTGTTCCAATCGTCATAGAGCCTAGCGAAAGCAGCGCCTTGCAGACTCTCTTTGCAAGTGGATCGTCCTCAGTGACAGAAACAGAACTGCACTGCTACTGCACAATGTGCTTGTGATTCAGTCTGGGACACAGGATAGAACTCTCACAGAATAGAAAGCTAACCTTTGCATCCAGCCTGAAGACCAGTACATTCTTCACACTTCACGCTGTTAAGTATGTGCAGGTGCCATGGTCACCGAGGTCTACCTAAGGTACTGAAATACCCACTTCATCCTACGCAGAGGTCCCTGTGCCCACAGGAACTCCATGGAAGAGCCCTGTGGGTCCCGTGTGTTTCCTTGAGGTAGTCAGAAACTACTGAGGATAGCCTTATGAGCTCAAGTTTGAAACCGGGCAACCCTGGCAAAACCTTCATTTCGTCCGTGGTAGGCGAGACCGGTGCGGTTTGAAAGCTTCCTGAAAATCACTCCTGCTGCCCATCTTCTCTTTGCTGCCTGACGGCATCACGAAAGAACTTGAGTGTAATCGTATGAGGCATGCTGGTCTCGGTTCCTGCTGGGAGCTCCTCCAGGAGCACACTGGAGCCTGCTGGCAAAGAACTGGCACCCCTGTGCGCAACTAAAATGCAGTTTTCTCCAAAGTAAGTTTAGCTATGAGCTACTGGCGAAGAAGCATGTGTTAAAGGAAGGCTGCAACACTGTTACGTATTTCACGACTCACTGTGCACTCACCTTGGTTGTAACATCTGTGAAAAGGCACTGAATGCCTCCAAATCTTCTGCTGCGTTTGAGTCCCAGGAAGCAAATGGGTTCGTTGGCTTTAAGGCTGTGAACGGGCAGCGGTAATGGCAAAGCCCTTCTCGCTCGACAGCTCTCGTTTGTACAGCATTCAAACGGCTTCAGGAAGGCCGTTCCAGGCATCCTTACATTCCAGGCTGTCGTAGCCAGGAAGGCATTTGGATTCTTTTGAGAAACACCACTGTGCCCCACAAGTGAAACCTGTGGGCTCCTAAATACGTCTCCCTACGGCAGCCTGAAACTATATGTTTAGCTCCAGTATGAAAACAACGGACAGCTTTACTTGAGACAATGCTGGACGTCTGGGACCATCCAGATTCACCAAGGCCTAACATTTGCCCGGCGGGGGAATGCTCTTCTGCACGTACAGCACTCACCACGTGAAAACCTTTCTTAGCAGAAGGAAGCAGTCTTTCCCTAGTAGTAGAGAGGTAGGCAGAATCTTCAGATAAACCTGCTGTGTCATCAAGCTTGAAAGTCGGACACCGATGGGATCGTTCGTATTCCCCTGCAATGGAAGCTTCTTTCTTTGGGCTTCAAAGCTGCCTGAACAGCGCGAGGGGCCAGCTTCTCTTCACTGCAGGATTGTCGCTGTGGGCCAAGGCTGCGTTCTCTCAATGGCAATAATGTGCTAGCAATTGCTTTCTAGAAACTCATCCAACTGCACTCCAGATTCAGCTCCATACAAATGAAATGTGACCTAAGTCCTCAGCGTAAGGTCCAGTGTTTCACATCAGCAGAGTTGAGTGTGCAGTGGTAGCCACTAAGCCATACTCTGAAAAGGAGTGCCTTGACTCTGCTATGCCCCTGAGGACACATAGGGCAGTGTATCATGCACCAGTTTCTCATGATGACCACTGTGTGCTAGAAGACAGGCCGCTGGCTTCTCAGGAACCCTAGGCGCAGTAGGTGCCCGGGAGCACTCTTCACATTCATAGCAAGGGCAACGTACTCCTTTCTGGGATGCCTAGGTAGAGTGTTCCAATCGTCATAGACCCTAGCGAAACCAGCGCCTGGCAGACTCACTTTGCAAGTGGATCGTCCTCAGTGACAGAAACAGAACTGCACTACTACTGCACAAAGTGCTTGTGATTCAGTCTGGGACACAGGATAGCACTCTCACAGAATAGAAAGCTAACCTTTGCATCCAGCCTGAAGACCAGTACATTCTTCACACTTCACGCTGTTAAGTATGTGCAGGAGCCTTGATCACCGAGGCCTTCCTAAGGTACTGAAATACTTACCCATTTCATCCTATGCAGAGGTCCCTGTGCCCACAGGAACTCCATGGAAGAGCCCTGTGGGTCCCGTGTGTTTTCTTGAGGTAGTCAGAAACTACTGAGGATAACCTTATGAGCTCAAGTTTGAAAGCGGGCATCCCTGGAAAAACCTTCCGTTCGACCGTGGTAGGCGAGACAGGTGCGGTTTGAAAGCTGCCTGAAAATCACTCCTGCTGCCCATCTTCTCTTTGCTGCCTGACGGCATCACGAAAGAACTTGAGTGTAATCGTATGAGGCATGCTGGTCTCGGTTCGTTGCTGGGAGCTCCTCCAGGAGCACACTGGAGCCTGCCGGCAAAGAACTGGCACCCCTGTGCTCAAGTAAAATGCAGATTTCTCCCAAAGTAAGTTTAGCTATGCCCTAGTGGCGAAGAAGCATGTGTTAAAGGAAGGCTGCAACACTGTTACGTATTTCACGACACATTGTGCACTCACCTTGGGTGTAACATCTGTGAAAGGGCACTGAATGCCGTCCAAATCTTCTGCTGCGTTTGAGTTCCAGGAAAAATGGGTTCGTTGGTTTTAAAGCTGTGAACGTGCAGCTGTAATGGAAAGCCCTGCCCGGATCGCTCGACAGCTCTCGTTTGTACAGCATTCAAACGGCTTCACGAACGCCGTTCCAAGCAGCCTTACATTCCATGCTGGCGTAGCCAGGGAGGCATTTGGATTCTTCTGAAAAACACCACTGTGCCTCACAAGTGAAACCTGTGGGCTCCCAAATACGTCTCCTACGGCAGCCTAAAATTATATGTTTAGTTCCAGTATGAAAACAACGGACAGCTTTAGCTGTGACAATGCTGGACTTCTTGGCCATCCAGATTCACCAATGCCTAACTTTTACTCGGCGGGGGAATGCTCTTCTGAACGTACAGCACTCACCACGTGAAAACCTTTCTAAGCACAAGGGAGCAGTGTTACCCTAGTAGTAGAGAGGTAGGCAGAATCTTCAGATAAACCTGCTGTGTCATCAAGCTTGAAAGTCGGACACCGATGGGAACGTTCGTACTCTCCTGCAATGGAGGCCACTTGCTTTGGGCTTCAAAGCTGCCTGAACAGCCCTAGGGGCCCTACGTCTCTTCACTGCACCATGCTCGCTGTGGGCCAAGGCTGCGTTCTCTCAAAGGCAATAATGTACTGGCAATTGGTTTCTAAAAACTCATCCAACTGCACTCCAGTTTCAGCTCCATACCAACGAAATGTGACCTAAGACCTCAGCGTAAGGTCCAGTGTTTCCATCAGCAGAGTTGATTGTGCAGTGGTAGCCACGGAGCCATACTCTGAGAAGCAGTGCCTTAACTCTGCTATGCCCCTGAGGACACATAGGGTAGTGTATCGTGCACCAGTATCATGATGACCACTGTGTGCTAGAAGAGAGGCCGCGGGCCTCTGAGGAACCCTAGGCGCAGTAGGTGCCCGGGAGCACTCTTCACATTCATAGCAAGGGCAACGTACTCCTTTCTGGGATGCCTAGGTAGAGTGTTCCAATCGTCATAGAGCCTAGCGAAAGCAGCGCCTTGCAGACTCTCTTTGCAAGTGGATCGTCCTCAGTGACAGAAACAGAACTGCACTGCTACTGCACAATGTGCTTGTGATTCAGTCTGGGACACAGGATAGAACTCTCACAGAATAGAAAGCTAACCTTTGCATCCAGCCTGAAGACCAGTACATTCTTCACACTTCACGCTGTTAAGTATGTGCAGGTGCCATGGTCACCGAGGTCTACCTAAGGTACTGAAATACCCACTTCATCCTACGCAGAGGTCCCTGTGCCCACAGGAACTCCATGGAAGAGCCCTGTGGGTCCCGTGTGTTTCCTTGAGGTAGTCAGAAACTACTGAGGATAGCCTTATGAGCTCAAGTTTGAAACCGGGCAACCCTGGCAAAACCTTCATTTCGTCCGTGGTAGGCGAGACCGGTGCGGTTTGAAAGCTTCCTGAAAATCACTCCTGCTGCCCATCTTCTCTTTGCTGCCTGACGGCATCACGAAAGAACTTGAGTGTAATCGTATGAGGCATGCTGGTCTCGGTTCCTGCTGGGAGCTCCTCCAGGAGCACACTGGAGCCTGCTGGCAAAGAACTGGCACCCCTGTGCGCAACTAAAATGCAGTTTTCTCCAAAGTAAGTTTAGCTATGAGCTACTGGCGAAGAAGCATGTGTTAAAGGAAGGCTGCAACACTGTTACGTATTTCACGACTCACTGTGCACTCACCTTGGTTGTAACATCTGTGAAAAGGCACTGAATGCCTCCAAATCTTCTGCTGCGTTTGAGTCCCAGGAAGCAAATGGGTTCGTTGGCTTTAAGGCTGTGAACGGGCAGCGGTAATGGCAAAGCCCTTCTCGCTCGACAGCTCTCGTTTGTACAGCATTCAAACGGCTTCAGGAAGGCCGTTCCAGGCATCCTTACATTCCAGGCTGTCGTAGCCAGGAAGGCATTTGGATTCTTTTGAGAAACACCACTGTGCCCCACAAGTGAAACCTGTGGGCTCCTAAATACGTCTCCCTACGGCAGCCTGAAACTATATGTTTAGCTCCAGTATGAAAACAACGGACAGCTTTACTTGAGACAATGCTGGACGTCTGGGACCATCCAGATTCACCAAGGCCTAACATTTGCCCGGCGGGGGAATGCTCTTCTGCACGTACAGCACTCACCACGTGAAAACCTTTCTTAGCAGAAGGAAGCAGTCTTTCCCTAGTAGTAGAGAGGTAGGCAGAATCTTCAGATAAACCTGCTGTGTCATCAAGCTTGAAAGTCGGACACCGATGGGATCGTTCGTATTCCCCTGCAATGGAAGCTTCTTTCTTTGGGCTTCAAAGCTGCCTGAACAGCGCGAGGGGCCAGCTTCTCTTCACTGCAGGATTGTCGCTGTGGGCCAAGGCTGCGTTCTCTCAATGGCAATAATGTGCTAGCAATTGCTTTCTAGAAACTCATCCAACTGCACTCCAGATTCAGCTCCATACAAATGAAATGTGACCTAAGTCCTCAGCGTAAGGTCCAGTGTTTCACATCAGCAGAGTTGAGTGTGCAGTGGTAGCCACTAAGCCATACTCTGAAAAGGAGTGCCTTGACTCTGCTATGCCCCTGAGGACACATAGGGCAGTGTATCATGCACCAGTTTCTCATGATGACCACTGTGTGCTAGAAGACAGGCCGCTGGCTTCTCAGGAACCCTAGGCGCAGTAGGTCCCCGGGAGCACTCTTCACATTCATAGCAAGGGCAACGTACTCCTTTCTGGGATGCCTAGGTAGAGTGTTCCAATCGTCATAGACCCTAGCGAAACCAGCGCCTGGCAGACTCACTGTGCAAGTGGATCGTCCTCAGTGACAGAAACAGAACTGCACTACTACTGCACAAAGTGCTTGTGATTCAGTCTGGGACACAGGATAGCACTCTCACAGAATAGAAAGCTAACCTTTGCATCCAGCCTGAAGACCAGTACATTCTTCACACTTCACGCTGTTAAGTATGTGCAGGAGCCTTGATCACCGAGGCCTTCCTAAGGTACTGAAATACTTACCCATTTCATCCTATGCAGAGGTCCCTGTGCCCACAGGAACTCCATGGAAGAGCCCTGTGGGTCCCGTGTGTTTCCTTGAGGTAGTCAGAAACTACTGAGGATAACCTTATGAGCTCAAGTTTGAAAGCGGGCATCCCTGGAAAAACCTTCCGTTCGACCGTGGTAGGCGAGACAGGTGCGGTTTGAAAGCTGCCTGAAAATCACTCCTGCTGCCCATCTTCTCTTTGCTGCCTGACGGCATCACGAAAGAACTTGAGTGTAATCGTATGAGGCATGCTGGTCTCGGTTCCTTGCTGCGAGCTCCTCCAGGAGCACACTAGAGCTTGCCGGCAAAGAACAGGCACCAATGTGCTCAAGTAAAAGTCCAGATTTCTCCCATAGTAATCTGAGCTATGCCCTAGTAGTGAAGAAGCATGTGTTAAAGGAAGGCTGCAACACTGTTACGTATTTCACGACTCATTGTGCACTCACCTTGGTTGTAACATCTGTGAAAGGGCACTGAATGCCGTCCAAATCTTCTGCTGCGTTTGAGTTCCAGGAAAAATGGGTTCGTTGGTTTTAAAGCTGTGAACGTGCAGCTGTAATGGAAAGCCCTGCCCGGATCGCTCGACAGCTCTCGTTTGTACAGCATTCAAACGGCTTCACGAACGCCGTTCCAAGCAGCCTTACATTCCATGCTGGCGTAGCCAAGGAGGCATTTGGATTCTTCTGAAAAACACCACTGTGCCTCACAAGTGAAACCTGTGGGCTCCGAAATACGTCTCCTACGGCAGCCTAAAATTATATGTTTAGTTCAGGTATGAAAACAACGGACAGCTTTAGCTGTGACAAAACTGGACTTCTTGGCCATCCAGATTCACCAATGCCTAACTTTTGCTCGGCGGTGGAATGCTCTTCTGAACGTACAGCACTCACCACGTAAAAACCTTTCTAAGCACAAGGAAGCAGTCTTAGCCTAGTAGTAGAGAGGTAGGCAGAATCTTCAGATAAACATGCTGTGTAATCAAGCTTGAAAGTCGGACACCGATGGGTACGTTCGTACTCTCCTGCAATGGAGGCCACTTGCTTTGGGCTTCAAAGCTGCCTGAACAGCCCAAGGGGCCCAACTTCTCTTCACTGCAGGATGTTCGCTGTGGGCCAAGGCTGCGTTCTCTCAAAGGCAATAATGGACTGGCAATTGGTTTCTAAAAACTCATCCAACTGCACTCCAGATTCAGCTCCATACAAACGAAATGTGACCTAAGACCTCAGCGTAAGGTCCAGTGTTTCACATCAGCCGAGTTGAGTGTGCAGTGGTAGCCACGGAGCCATACTCTGAAAAGCAGTGCCTTAACTCTGCTATGCCCCTGAGGACACATAGGGTAGTGTATCGTGCACCAGTTTCTCCTGATGACCTCTGTGTGCAAGAAGGGAGGCCGCTGGCTTCTGAGGAACCCTAGGCGCAGTAGCTCCCCGGGAGCACTCTTCACATTCATAGCAAGGGGAACGTACTACTTTTTGGGATGCCTAGGTAGAGTGTTCCAATCGTCATAGAGCCTAGCGAAAGCAGCGCCTGGCAGACTCTCTTTGCAAGTGGATCGTCCTCAGTGACAGAAACAGAACTGCACTGCTACTGCACAATGTGCCTGTGATTCAATCTGGGACACAGGATAGTCCTCAAACAGAAGAGAAAGCTAACCTTTGCATTCAGCCTGAAGACCAGTACATTCTTCACACTTCACGCTGTTAAGTATGTGCAGGTGCCATGGTCACCGAGGTCTACCTAAGGTACTGAAATACCCACTTCATCCTACGCAGAGGTCCCTGTGCCCACAGGAACTCCATGGAAGAGCCCTGTGGGTCCCGTGTGTTTCCTTGAGGTAGTCAGAAACTACTGAGGATAGCCTTATGAGCTCAAGTTTGAAACCGGGCAACCCTGGCAAAACCTTCATTTCGTCCGTGGTAGGCGAGACCGGTGCGGTTTGAAAGCTTCCTGAAAATCACTCCTGCTGCCCATCTTCTCTTTGCTGCCTGACGGCATCACGAAAGTACTTGAGTGTAATCGTATGAGGCATGCTGGTCTCGGTTCCTGCTGGGAGCTCCTCCAGGAGCACACTGGAGCCTGCCGGCAAAGAACTGGCACCCCTGTGCTCAAGTAAAATGCAGATTTCTCCCAAAGTAAGTTTAGCTATGCCCTAGTGGCGAAGAAGCATGTGTTAAAGGAAGGCTGCAACACTGTTACGTATTTCACGACACATTGTGCACTCACCTTGGGTGTAACATCTGTGAAAGGGCACTGAATGCCGTCCAAATCTTCTGCTGCGTTTGAGTTCCAGGAAAAATGGGTTCGTTGGTTTTAAAGCTGTGAACGTGCAGCTGTAATGGAAAGCCCTGCCCGGATCGCTCGACAGCTCTCGTTTGTACAGCATTCAAACGGCTTCACGAACGCCGTTCCAAGCAGCCTTACATTCCATGCTGGCGTAGCCAGGGAGGCATTTGGATTCTTCTGAAAAACACCACTGTGCCTCACAAGTGAAACCTGTGGGCTCCCAAATACGTCTCCTACGGCAGCCTAAAATTATATGTTTAGTTCCAGTATGAAAACAACGGACAGCTTTAGCTGTGACAATGCTGGACTTCTTGGCCATCCAGATTCACCAATGCCTAACTTTTGCTCGGCGGGGGAATGCTCTTCTGAACGTACAGCACTCACCACGTGAAAACCTTTCTATGCACAAGGAAGCAGTCTTACCCTAGTAGTAGAGAGGTAGGCAGATTCTTCAGATAAACCTGCTGTGTCATCAAGCTTGAAAGTCGGACACCGATGGGAACGTTCGTACTCTCCTGCAATGGAGGCCACTTGCTTTGGGCTTCAAAGCTGCCTGAACAGCCCTAGGGGCCCTACGTCTCTTCACTGCACCATGCTCGCTGTGGGCCAAGGCTGCGTTCTCTCAAAGGCAATAATGTACTGGCAATTGGTTTCTAAAAACTCATCCAACTGCACTCCAGTTTCAGCTCCATACCAACGAAATGTGACCTAAGACCTCAGCGTAAGGTCCAGTGTTTCCATCAGCAGAGTTGATTGTGCAGTGGTAGCCACGGAGCCATACTCTGAGAAGCAGTGCCTTAACTCTGCTATGCCCCTGAGGACACATAGGGTAGTGTATCGTGCACCAGTATCATGATGACCACTGTGGGCTAGAAGAGAGGCCGCGGGCCTCTGAGGAACCCTAGGCGCAGTAGGTGCCCGGGAGCACTCTTCACATTCATAGCAAGGGCAACGTACTCCTTTCTGGGATGCCTAGGTAGAGTGTTCCAATCGTCATAGAGCCTAGCGAAAGCAGCGCCTTGCAGACTCTCTTTGCAAGTGGATCGTCCTCAGTGACAGAAACAGAACTGCACTGCTACTGCACAATGTGCTTGTGATTCAGTCTGGGACACAGGATAGAACTCTCACAGAATAGAAAGCTAACCTTTGCATCCAGCCTGAAGACCAGTACATTCTTCACACTTCACGCTGTTAAGTATGTGCAGGTGCCATGGTCACCGAGGTCTACCTAAGGTACTGAAATACCCACTTCATCCTACGCAGAGGTCCCTGTGCCCACAGGAACTCCATGGAAGAGCCCTGTGGGTCCCGTGTGTTTCCTTGAGGTAGTCAGAAACTACTGAGGATAGCCTTATGAGCTCAAGTTTGAAACCGGGCAACCCTGGCAAAACCTTCATTTCGTCCGTGGTAGGCGAGACCGGTGCGGTTTGAAAGCTTCCTGAAAATCACTCCTGCTGCCCATCTTCTCTTTGCTGCCTGACGGCATCACGAAAGAACTTGAGTGTAATCGTATGAGGCATGCTGGTCTCGGTTCCTGCTGGGAGCTCCTCCAGGAGCACACTGGAGCCTGCTGGCAAAGAACTGGCACCCCTGTGCGCAACTAAAATGCAGTTTTCTCCAAATAAGTTTAGCTATGAGCTACTGGCGAAGAAGCATGTGTTAAAGGAAGGCTGCAACACTGTTACGTATTTCACGACTCACTGTGCACTCACCTTGGTTGTAACATCTGTGAAAAGGCACTGAATGCCTCCAAATCTTCTGCTGCGTTTGAGTCCCAGGAAGCAAATGGGTTCGTTGGCTTTAAGGCTGTGAACGGGCAGCGGTAATGGCAAAGCCCTTCTCGCTCGACAGCTCTCGTTTGTACAGCATTCAAACGGCTTCAGGAAGGCCGTTCCAGGCATCCTTACATTACAGGCTGTCGTAGCCAGGAAGGCATTTGGATTCATTTGAGAAACACCACTGTGCCTCACAAGTGAAATCTGTGGGCTCCTAAATACGTCTCCCTACGGCAGCCTGAAACTATATGTTTAGCTCCACTATGAAAACAACGGACAGCTTTACTTGAGACAATGCTGGACGTCTGGGACCATCCAGATTCACCAAGGCCTAACTTTTGCCCGGCGGGGGAATGCTCTTCTGCACGTACAGCACTCACCACGTGAAAACCTTTCTTAGCAGAAGGAAGCAGTCTTTCCCTAGTAGTAGAGAGGTAGGCAGAATCTTCAGATAAACCTGCTGTGTCATCAAGCTTGAAAGTCGGACACCGATGGGATCGTTCGTATTCCCCTGCAATGGAAGCTTCTTTCTTTGGGCTTCAAAGCTGCCTGAACAGCGCGAGGGGCCAGCTTCTCTTCACTGCAGGATTGTCGCTGTGGGCCAAGGCTGCGTTCTCTCAATGGCAATAATGTGCTAGCAATTGCTTTCTAGAAACTCATCCAACTGCACTCCAGATTCAGCTCCATACAAATGAAATGTGACCTAAGTCCTCAGCGTAAGGTCCAGTGTTTCACATCAGCAGAGTTGAGTGTGCAGTGGTAGCCACTAAGCCATACTCTGAAAAGGAGTGCCTTGACTCTGCTATGCCCCTGAGGACACATAGGGCAGTGTATCATGCACCAGTTTCTCATGATGACCACTGTGTGCTAGAAGACAGGCCGCTGGCTTCTCAGGAACCCTAGGCGCAGTAGGTGCCCGGGAGCACTCTTCACATTCATAGCAAGGGCAACGTACTCCTTTCTGGGATGCCTAGGTAGAGTGTTCCAATCGTCATAGACCCTAGCGAAACCAGCGCCTGGCAGACTCACTTTGCAAGTGGATCGTCCTCAGTGACAGAAACAGAACTGCACTACTACTGCACAAAGTGCTTGTGATTCAGTCTGGGACACAGGATAGCACTCTCACAGAATAGAAAGCTAACCTTTGCATCCAGCCTGAAGACCAGTACATTCTTCACACTTCACGCTGATAAGTATGTGCAGGAGCCTTGATCACCGAGGCCTTCCTAAGGTACTGAAATACTTACCCATTTCATCCTATGCAGAGGTCCCTGTGCCCACAGGAACTCCATGGAAGAGCCCTGTGGGTCCCGTGTGTTTCCTTGAGGTAGTCAGAAACTACTGAGGATAACCTTATGAGCTCAAGTTTGAAAGCGGGCATCCCTGGAAAAACCTTCCGTTCGACCGTGGTAGGCGAGACAGGTGCGGTTTGAAAGCTGCCTGAAAATCACTCCTGCTGCCCATCTTCTCTTTGCTGCCTGACGGCATCACGAAAGAACTTGAGTGTAATCGTATGAGGCATGCTGGTCTCGGTTCGTTGCTGGGAGCTCCTCCAGGAGCACACTGGAGCCTGCCGGCAAAGAACTGGCACCCCTGTGCTCAAGTAAAATGCAGATTTCTCCCAAAGTAAGTTTAGCTATGCCCTAGTGGCGAAGAAGCATGTGTTAAAGGAAGGCTGCAACACTGTTACGTATTTCACGACACATTGTGCACTCACCTTGGGTGTAACATCTGTGAAAGGGCACTGAATGCCGTCCAAATCTTCTGCTGCGTTTGAGTTCCAGGAAAAATGGGTTCGTTGGTTTTAAAGCTGTGAACGTGCAGCTGTAATGGAAAGCCCTGCCCGGATCGCTCGACAGCTCTCGTTTGTACAGCATTCAAACGGCTTCACGAACGCCGTTCCAAGCAGCCTTACATTCCATGCTGGCGTAGCCAGGGAGGCATTTGGATTCTTCTGAAAAACACCACTGTGCCTCACAAGTGAAACCTGTGGGCTCCCAAATACGTCTCCTACGGCAGCCTAAAATTATATGTTTAGTTCCAGTATGAAAACAACGGACAGCTTTAGCTGTGACAATGCTGGACTTCTTGGCCATCCAGATTCACCAATGCCTAACTTTTGCTCGGCGGGGGAATGCTCTTCTGAACGTACAGCACTCACCACGTGAAAACCTTTCTAAGCACAAGGGAGCAGTCTTACCCTAGTAGTAGAGAGGTAGGCAGAATCTTCAGATAAACCTGCTGTGTCATCAAGCTTGAAAGTCGGACACCGATGGGAACGTTCGTACTCTCCTGCAATGGAGGCCACTTGCTTTGGGCTTCAAAGCTGCCTGAACAGCCCTAGGGGCCCTACGTCTCTTCACTGCACGATGCTCGCTGTGGGCCAAGGCTGCGTTCTCTCAGAGGCAATAATGTACTGGCAATTGGTTTCTAAAAACTCATCCATCTGCACTCCAGATTCAGCTCCATACCAACGAAATGTGACCTAAGACCTCAGCGTAAGGTCCAGTGTTTCCATCAGCAGAGTTGATTGTGCAGTGGCAGCCACGGAGCCATACTCTGAGAAGCAGTGCCTTAACTCTGCTATGCCCCTGAGGACACATAGGGTAGTGTATCGTGCACCAGTATCATGATGACCACTGTGTGCTAGAAGAGAGGCCGCTGGCTTCTGAGGAACCCTAGGCGCAGTAGGTGCCCGGGAGCACTCTTCACATTCATAGCAAGGGCAACGTACTCCTTTCTGGGATGCCTAGGTAGAGTGTTCCAATCGTCATAGAGCCTAGCGAAAGCAGCGCCTTGCAGACTCTCTTTGCAAGTGGATCGTCCTCAGTGACAGAAACAGAACTGCACTGCTACTGCACAATGTGCTTGTGATTCAGTCTGGGACACAGGATAGAACTCTCACAGAATAGAAAGCTAACCTTTGCATCCAGCCTGAAGACCAGTACATTCTTCACACTTCACGCTGTTAAGTATGTGCAGGTGCCATGGTCACCGAGGTCTACCTAAGGTACTGAAATACCCACTTCATCCTACGCAGAGGTCCCTGTGCCCACAGGAACTCCATGGAAGAGCCCTGTGGGTCCCGTGTGTTTCCTTGAGGTAGTCAGAAACTACTGAGGATAGCCTTATGAGCTCAAGTTTGAAACCGGGCAACCCTGGCAAAACCTTCATTTCGTCCGTGGTAGGCGAGACCGGTGCGGTTTGAAAGCTTCCTGAAAATCACTCCTGCTGCCCATCTTCTCTTTGCTGCCTGACGGCATCACGAAAGAACTTGAGTGTAATCGTATGAGGCATGCTGGTCTCGGTTCCTGCTGGGAGCTCCTCCAGGAGCACACTGGAGCCTGCTGGCAAAGAACTGGCACCCCTGTGCGCAACTAAAATGCAGTTTTCTCCAAAGTAAGTTTAGCTATGAGCTACTGGCGAAGAAGCATGTGTTAAAGGAAGGCTGCAACACTGTTACGTATTTCACGACTCACTGTGCACTCACCTTGGTTGTAACATCTGTGAAAAGGCACTGAATGCCTCCAAATCTTCTGCTGCGTTTGAGTCCCAGGAAGCAAATGGGTTCGTTGGCTTTAAGGCTGTGAACGGGCAGCGGTAATGGCAAAGCCCTTCTCGCTCGACAGCTCTCGTTTGTACAGCATTCAAACGGCTTCAGGAAGGCCGTTCCAGGCATCCTTACATTCCAGGCTGTCGTAGCCAGGAAGGCATTTGGATTCTTTTGAGAAACACCACTGTGCCCCACAAGTGAAACCTGTGGGCTCCTAAATACGTCTCCCTACGGCAGCCTGAAACTATATGTTTAGCTCCAGTATGAAAACAACGGACAGCTTTACTTGAGACAATGCTGGACGTCTGGGACCATCCAGATTCACCAAGGCCTAACATTTGCCCGGCGGGGGAATGCTCTTCTGCACGTACAGCACTCACCACGTGAAAACCTTTCTTAGCAGAAGGAAGCAGTCTTTCCCTAGTAGTAGAGAGGTAGGCAGAATCTTCAGATAAACCTGCTGTGTCATCAAGCTTGAAAGTCGGACACCGATGGGATCGTTCGTATTCCCCTGCAATGGAAGCTTCTTTCTTTGGGCTTCAAAGCTGCCTGAACAGCGCGAGGGGCCAGCTTCTCTTCACTGCAGGATTGTCGCTGTGGGCCAAGGCTGCGTTCTCTCAATGGCAATAATGTGCTAGCAATTGCTTTCTAGAAACTCATCCAACTGCACTCCAGATTCAGCTCCATACAAATGAAATGTGACCTAAGTCCTCAGCGTAAGGTCCAGTGTTTCACATCAGCAGAGTTGAGTGTGCAGTGGTAGCCACTAAGCCATACTCTGAAAAGGAGTGCCTTGACTCTGCTATGCCCCTGAGGACACATAGGGCAGTGTATCATGCACCAGTTTCTCATGATGACCACTGTGTGCTAGAAGACAGGCCGCTGGCTTCTCAGGAACCCTAGGCGCAGTAGGTGCCCGGGAGCACTCTTCACATTCATAGCAAGGGCAACGTACTCCTTTCTGGGATGCCTAGGTAGAGTGTTCCAATCGTCATAGACCCTAGCGAAACCAGCGCCTGGCAGACTCACTTTGCAAGTGGATCGTCCTCAGTGACAGAAACAGAACTGCACTACTACTGCACAAAGTGCTTGTGATTCAGTCTGGGACACAGGATAGCACTCTCACAGAATAGAAAGCTAACCTTTGCATCCAGCCTGAAGACCAGTACATTCTTCACACTTCACGCTGTTAAGTATGTGCAGGAGCCTTGATCACCGAGGCCTTCCTAAGGTACTGAAATACTTACCCATTTCATCCTATGCAGAGGTCCCTGTGCCCACAGGAACTCCATGGAAGAGCCCTGTGGGTCCCGTGTGTTTTCTTGAGGTAGTCAGAAACTACTGAGGATAACCTTATGAGCTCAAGTTTGAAAGCGGGCATCCCTGGAAAAACCTTCCGTTCGACCGTGGTAGGCGAGACAGGTGCGGTTTGAAAGCTGCCTGAAAATCACTCCTGCTGCCCATCTTCTCTTTGCTGCCTGACGGCATCACGAAAGAACTTGAGTGTAATCGTATGAGGCATGCTGGTCTCGGTTCGTTGCTGGGAGCTCCTCCAGGAGCACACTGGAGCCTGCCGGCAAAGAACTGGCACCCCTGTGCTCAAGTAAAATGCAGATTTCTCCCAAAGTAAGTTTAGCTATGCCCTAGTGGCGAAGAAGCATGTGTTAAAGGAAGGCTGCAACACTGTTACGTATTTCACGACACATTGTGCACTCACCTTGGGTGTAACATCTGTGAAAGGGCACTGAATGCCGTCCAAATCTTCTGCTGCGTTTGAGTTCCAGGAAAAATGGGTTCGTTGGTTTTAAAGCTGTGAACGTGCAGCTGTAATGGAAAGCCCTGCCCGGATCGCTCGACAGCTCTCGTTTGTACAGCATTCAAACGGCTTCACGAACGCCGTTCCAAGCAGCCTTACATTCCATGCTGGCGTAGCCAGGGAGGCATTTGGATTCTTCTGAAAAACACCACTGTGCCTCACAAGTGAAACCTGTGGGCTCCCAAATACGTCTCCTACGGCAGCCTAAAATTATATGTTTAGTTCCAGTATGAAAACAACGGACAGCTTTAGCTGTGACAATGCTGGACTTCTTGATCATCCAGATTCACCAATGCCTAACTTTTACTCGGCGGGGGAATGCTCTTCTGAACGTACAGCACTCACCACGTGAAAACCTTTCTAAGCACAAGGGAGCAGTGTTACCCTAGTAGTAGAGAGGTAGGCAGAATCTTCAGATAAACCTGCTGTGTCATCAAGCTTGAAAGTCGGACACCGATGGGAACGTTCGTACTCTCCTGCAATGGAGGCCACTTGCTTTGGGCTTCAAAGCTGCCTGAACAGCCCTAGGGGCCCTACGTCTCTTCACTGCACCATGCTCGCTGTGGGCCAAGGCTGCGTTCTCTCAAAGGCAATAATGTACTGGCAATTGGTTTCTAAAAACTCATCCAACTGCACTCCAGTTTCAGCTCCATACCAACGAAATGTGACCTAAGACCTCAGCGTAAGGTCCAGTGTTTCCATCAGCAGAGTTGATTGTGCAGTGGTAGCCACGGAGCCATACTCTGAGAAGCAGTGCCTTAACTCTGCTATGCCCCTGAGGACACATAGGGTAGTGTATCGTGCACCAGTATCATGATGACCACTGTGTGCTAGAAGAGAGGCCGCGGGCCTCTGAGGAACCCTAGGCGCAGTAGGTGCCCGGGAGCACTCTTCACATTCATAGCAAGGGCAACGTACTCCTTTCTGGGATGCCTAGGTAGAGTGTTCC
Source organism: Balaenoptera physalus (assembly GCF_965194825.1). Taxonomy (NCBI): domain Eukaryota; kingdom Metazoa; phylum Chordata; class Mammalia; order Artiodactyla; family Balaenopteridae; genus Balaenoptera; species Balaenoptera physalus. Next base: position 192,310 of record NW_028126495.1, on the reverse strand, counting down.
AATCGTCATAGAGCCTAGCGAAAGCAGCGCCTTGCAGACTCTCTTTGCAAGTGGATCGTCCTCAGTGACAGAAACAGAACTGCACTGCTACTGCACAATGTGCTTGTGATTCAGTCTGGGACACAGGATAGAACTCTCACAGAATAGAAAGCTAACCTTTGCATCCAGCCTGAAGACCAGTACATTCTTCACACTTCACGCTGTTAAGTATGTGCAGGTGCCATGGTCACCGAGGTCTACCTAAGGTACTGAAATACCCACTTCATCCTACGCAGAGGTCCCTGTGCCCACAGGAACTCCATGGAAGAGCCCTGTGGGTCCCGTGTGTTTCCTTGAGGTAGTCAGAAACTACTGAGGATAGCCTTATGAGCTCAAGTTTGAAACCGGGCAACCCTGGCAAAACCTTCATTTCGTCCGTGGTAGGCGAGACCGGTGCGGTTTGAAAGCTTCCTGAAAATCACTCCTGCTGCCCATCTTCTCTTTGCTGCCTGACGGCATCACGAAAGAACTTGAGTGTAATCGTATGAGGCATGCTGGTCTCGGTTCCTGCTGGGAGCTCCTCCAGGAGCACACTGGAGCCTGCTGGCAAAGAACTGGCACCCCTGTGCGCAACTAAAATGCAGTTTTCTCCAAAGTAAGTTTAGCTATGAGCTACTGGCGAAGAAGCATGTGTTAAAGGAAGGCTGCAACACTGTTACGTATTTCACGACTCACTGTGCACTCACCTTGGTTGTAACATCTGTGAAAAGGCACTGAATGCCTCCAAATCTTCTGCTGCGTTTGAGTCCCAGGAAGCAAATGGGTTCGTTGGCTTTAAGGCTGTGAACGGGCAGCGGTAATGGCAAAGCCCTTCTCGCTCGACAGCTCTCGTTTGTACAGCATTCAAACGGCTTCAGGAAGGCCGTTGCAGGCATCCTTACATTCCAGGCTGTCGTAGCCAGGAAGGCATTTGGATTCTTTTGAGAAACACCACTGTGCCCCACAAGTGAAACCTGTGGGCTCCTAAATACGTCTCCCTACGGCAGCCTGAAACTATATGTTTAGCTCCAGTATGAAAACAACGGACAGCTTTACTTGAGACAATGCTGGACGTCTGGGACCATCCAGATTCACCAAGGCCTAACATTTGCCCGGCGGGGGAATGCTCTTCTGCACGTACAGCACTCACCACGTGAAAACCTTTCTTAGCAGAAGGAAGCAGTCTTTCCCTAGTAGTAGAGAGGTAGGCAGAATCTTCAGATAAACCTGCTGTGTCATCAAGCTTGAAAGTCGGACACCGATGGGATCGTTCGTATTCCCCTGCAATGGAAGCTTCTTTCTTTGGGCTTCAAAGCTGCCTGAACAGCGCGAGGGGCCAGCTTCTCTTCACTGCAGGATTGTCGCTGTGGGCCAAGGCTGCGTTCTCTCAATGGCAATAATGTGCTAGCAATTGCTTTCTAGAAACTCATCCAACTGCACTCCAGATTCAGCTCCATACAAATGAAATGTGACCTAAGTCCTCAGCGTAAGGTCCAGTGTTTCACATCAGCAGAGTTGAGTGTGCAGTGGTAGCCACTAAGCCATACTCTGAAAAGGAGTGCCTTGACTCTGCTATGCCCCTGAGGACACATAGGGCAGTGTATCATGCACCAGTTTCTCATGATGACCACTGTGTGCTAGAAGACAGGCCGCTGGCTTCTCAGGAACCCTAGGCGCAGTAGGTGCCCGGGAGCACTCTTCACATTCATAGCAAGGGCAACGTACTCCTTTGTGGGATGCCTAGGTAGAGTGTTCCAATCGTCATAGACCCTAGCGAAACCAGCGCCTGGCAGACTCACTTTGCAAGTGGATCGTCCTCAGTGACAGAAACAGAACTGCACTACTACTGCACAAAGTGCTTGTGATTCAGTCTGGGACACAGGATAGCACTCTCACAGAATAGAAAGCTAACCTTTGCATCCAGCCTGAAGACCAGTACATTCTTCACACTTCACACTGTTAAGTATGTGCAGGAGCCTTGATCACCGAGGCCTTCCTAAGGTACTGAAATACTTACCCATTTCATCCTATGCAGAGGTCCCTGTGCCCACAGGAACTCCATGGAAGAGCCCTGTGGGTCCCGTGTGTTTCCTTGAGGTAGTCAGAAACTACTGAGTATAACCTTATGAGCTCAAGTTTGAAACCGGGCATCCCTGGAAAAACCTTCCGTTCGACCGTGGTAGGCGAGACAGGTGCGGTTTGAAAGCTGCCTGAAAATCACTCCTGCTGCCCATCTTCTCTTTGCTGCCTGACGGCATCACGAAAGTACTTGAGTGTAATCGTATGAGGCATGCTGGTCTCGGTTCGTTGCTGGGAGCTCCTCCAGGAGCACACTGGAGCCTGCCGGCAAAGAACTGGCACCCCTGTGCTCAAGTAAAATGCAGATTTCTCCCAAAGTAAGTTTAGCTATGCCCTAGTGGCGAAGAAGCATGTGTTAAAGGAAGGCTGCAACACTGTTACGTATTTCACGACACATTGTGCACTCACCTTGGGTGTAACATCTGTGAAAGGGCACTGAATGCCGTCCAAATCTTCTGCTGCGTTTGAGTTCCAGGAAAAATGGGTTCGTTGGTTTTAAAGCTGTGAACGTGCAGCTGTAATGGAAAGCCCTGCCCGGATCGCTCGACAGCTATCGTTTTTACAGCATTCAAACGGCTTCACGAACGCCGTTCCAAGCAGCCTTACATTCCATGCTGGCGTAGCCAGGGAGGCATTTGGATTCTTCTGAAAAACACCACTGTGCCTCACAAGTGAAACCTGTGGGCTCCCAAATACGTCTCCTACGGCAGCCTAAAATTATATGTTTAGTTCCAGTATGAAAACAACGGACAGCTTTAGCTGTGACAATGCTGGACTTCTTGGCCATCCAGATTCACCAATGCCTAACTTTTGCTCGGCGGGGGAATGCTCTTCTGAACGTACAGCACTCACCACGTGAAAACCTTTCTAAGCACAAGGGAGCAGTCTTACCCTAGTAGTAGAGAGGTAGGCAGAATCTTCAGATAAACCTGCTGTGTCATCAAGCTTGAAAGTCGGACACCGATGGGAACGTTCGTACTCTCCTGCAATGGAGGCCACTTGCTTTGGGCTTCAAAGCTGCCTGAACAGCCCTAGGGGCCCTACGTCTCTTCACTGCACGATGCTCGCTGTGGGCCAAGGCTGCGTTCTCTCAAAGGCAATAATGTACTGGCAATTGGTTTCTAAAAACTCATCCATCTGCACTCCAGATTCAGCTCCATACCAACGAAATGTGACCTAAGACCTCAGCGTAAGGTCCAGTGTTTCCATCAGCAGAGTTGATTGTGCAGTGGTAGCCACGGAGCCATACTCTGAGAAGCAGTGCCTTAACTCTGCTATGCCCCTGAGGACACATAGGGTAGTGTATCGTGCACCAGTATCATGATGACCACTGTGTGCTAGAAGAGAGGCCGCTGGCTTCTGAGGAACCCTAGGCGCAGTAGGTGCCCGGGAGCACTCTTCACATTCATAGCAAGGGCAACGTACTCCTTTCTGGGATGCCTAGGTAGAGTGTTCCAATCGTCATAGAGCCTAGCGAAAGCAGCGCCTTGCAGACTCTCTTTGCAAGTGGATCGTCCTCAGTGACAGAAACAGAACTGCACTGCTACTGGACAATGTGCTTGTGATTCAGTCTGGGACACAGGATAGAACTCTCACAGAATAGAAAGCTAACCTTTGCATCCAGCCTGAAGACCAGTACATTCTTCACACTTCACGCTGTTAAGTAAGTGCAGGTGCCATGGTCACCGACGTCTACCTAAGGTACTGAAATACCCACTTCATCCTACGCAGAGGTCCCTGTGCCCACAGGAACTCCATGGAAGAGCCCTGTTGGTCCCGTGTGTTTCCTTGAGGTAGTCAGAAACTACTGAGGATAGCCTTATGAGCTCAAGTTTGAAACCGGGCAACCCTGGCAAAACCTTCATTTCGTCCGTGGTAGGCGAGACAGGTGCGGTTTGAAAGCTTCCTGAAAATCACTCCTGCTGCCCATCTTCTCTTTGCTGCCTGACGGCATCACGAAAGAACTTGAGTGTAATCGTATGAGGCATGCTGGTCTCGGTTCCTGCTGGGAGCTCCTCCAGGAGCACACTGGAGCCTGCTGGCAAAGAACTGGCACCCCTGTGCGCAACTAAAATGCAGTTTTCTCCAAAGTAAGTTTAGCTATGAGCTACTGGCGAAGAAGCATGTGTTAAAGGAAGGCTGCAACACTGTTACGTATTTCACGACTCACTGTGCACTCACCTTGGTTGTAACATCTGTGAAAAGGCACTGAATGCCTCCAAATCTTCTGCTGCGTTTGAGTCCCCGGAAGCAAATGGGTTCGTTGGCTTTAAGGCTGTGAACGGGCAGCGGTAATGGCAAAGCCCTTCTCGCTCGACAGCTCTCGTTTGTACAGCATTCAAACGGCTTCAGGAAGGCCGTTCCAGGCATCCTTACATTCCAGGCTGTCGTAGCTAGGAAGGCATTTGGATTCTTTTGAGAAACACCACTGTGCCCCACAAGTGAAACCTGTGGGCTCCTAAATACGTCTCCCTACGGCAGCCTGAAACTATATGTTTAGCTCCAGTATGAAAACAACGGACAGCTTTACTTGAGACAATGCTGGACGTCTGGGACCATCCAGATTCACCAAGGCCTAACATTTGCCCGGCGGGGGAATGCTCTTCTGCACGTACAGCACTCACCACGTGAAAACCTTTCTTAGCAGAAGGAAGCAGTCTTTCCCTAGTAGTAGAGAGGTAGGCAGAATCTTCAGATAAACCTGCTGTGTCATCAAGCTTGAAAGTCGGACACCGATGGGATCGTTCGTATTCCCCTGCAATGGAAGCTTCTTTCTTTGGGCTTCAAAGCTGCCTGAACAGCGCGAGGGGCCAGCTTCTCTTCACTGCAGGATTGTCGCTGTGGGCCAAGGCTGCGTTCTCTCAATGGCAATAATGTGCTAGCAATTGCTTTCTAGAAACTCATCCAACTGCACTCCAGATTCAGCTCCATACAAATGAAATGTGACCTAAGTCCTCAGCGTAAGGTCCAGTGTTTCACATCAGCAGAGTTGAGTGTGCAGTGGTAGCCACTAAGCCATACTCTGAAAAGGAGTGCCTTGACTCTGCTATGCCCCTGAGGACACATAGGGCAGTGTATCATGCACCAGTTTCTCATGATGACCACTGTGTGCTAGAAGACAGGCCGCTGGCTTCTCAGGAACCCTAGGCGCAGTAGGTGCCCGGGAGCACTCTTCACATTCATAGCAAGGGCAACGTACTCCTTTCTGGGATGCCTAGGTAGAGTGTTCCAATCGTCATAGACCCTAGCGAAACCAGCGCCTGGCAGACTCACTTTGCAAGTGGATCGTCCTCAGTGACAGAAACAGAACTGCACTACTACTGCACAAAGTGCTTGTGATTCAGTCTGGGACACAGGATAGCACTCTCACAGAATAGAAAGCTAACCTTTGCATCCAGCCTGAAGACCAGTACATTCTTCACACTTCACGCTGATAAGTATGTGCAGGAGCCTTGATCACCGAGGCCTTCCTAAGGTACTGAAATACTTACCCATTTCATCCTATGCAGAGGTCCCTGTGCCCACAGGAACTCCATGGAAGAGCCCTGTGGGTCCCGTGTGTTTCCTTGAGGTAGTCAGAAACTACTGAGGATAACCTTATGAGCTCAAGTTTGAAAGCGGGCATCCCTGGAAAAACCTTCCGTTCGACCGTGGTAGGCGAGACAGGTGCGGTTTGAAAGCTGCCTGAAAATCACTCCTGCTGCCCATCTTCTCTTTGCTGCCTGACGGCATCACGAAAGAACTTGAGTGTAATCGTATGAGGCATGCTGGTCTCGGTTCGTTGCTGGGAGCTCCTCCAGGAGCACACTGGAGCCTGCCGGCAAAGAACTGGCACCCCTGTGCTCAAGTAAAATGCAGATTTCTCCCAAAGTAAGTTTAGCTATGCCCTAGTGGCGAAGAAGCATGTGTTAAAGGAAGGCTGCAACACTGTTACGTATTTCACGACACATTGTGCACTCACCTTGGGTGTAACATCTGTGAAAGGGCACTGAATGCCGTCCAAATCTTCTGCTGCGTTTGAGTTCCAGGAAAAATGGGTTCGTTGGTTTTAAAGCTGTGAACGTGCAGCTGTAATGGAAAGCCCTGCCCGGATCGCTCGACAGCTCTCGTTTGTACAGCATTCAAACGGCTTCACGAACGCCGTTCCAAGCAGCCTTACATTCCATGCTGGCGTAGCCAGGGAGGCATTTGGATTCTTCTGAAAAACACCACTGTGCCTCACAAGTGAAACCTGTGGGCTCCCAAATACGTCTCCTACGGCAGCCTAAAATTATATGTTTAGTTCCAGTATGAAAACAACGGACAGCTTTAGCTGTGACAATGCTGGACTTCTTGGCCATCCAGATCCACCAATGCCTAACTTTTGCTCGGCGGGGGAATGCTCTTCTGAACGTACAGCACTCACCACGTGAAAACCTTTCTAAGCACAAGGGAGCAGTCTTACCCTAGTAGTAGAGAGGTAGGCAGAATCTTCAGATAAACCTGCTGTGTCATCAAGCTTGAAAGTCGGACACCGATGGGAACGTTCGTACTCTCCTGCAATGGAGGCCACTTGCTTTGGGCTTCAAAGCTGCCTGAACAGCCCTAGGGGCCCTACGTCTCTTCACTGCACGATGCTCGCTGTGGGCCAAGGCTGCGTTCTCTCAAAGGCAATAATGTACTGGCAATTGGTTTCTAAAAACTCATCCAACTGCACTCCAGATTCAGCTCCATACCAACGAAATGTGACCTAAGACCTCAGCGTAAGGTCCAGTGTTTCCATCAGCAGAGTTGATTGTGCAGTGGTAGCCACGGAGCCATACTCTGAGAAGCAGTGCCTTAACTCTGCTATGCCCCTGAGGACACATAGGGTAGTGTATCGTGCACCAGTATCATGATGACCACTGTGTGCTAGAAGAGAGGCCGCTGGCTTCTGAGGAACCCTAGGCGCAGTAGGTGCCCGGGAGCACTCTTCACATTCATAGCAAGGGCAACGTACTCCTTTCTGGGATGCCTAGGTAGAGTGTTCCAATCGTCATAGAGCCTAGCGAAAGCAGCGCCTTGCAGACTCTCTTTGCAAGTGGATCGTCCTCAGTGACAGAAACAGAACTGCACTGCTACTGCACAATGTGCTTGTGATTCAGTCTGGGACACAGGATAGAACTCTCACAGAATAGAAAGCTAACCTTTGCATCCAGCCTGAAGACCAGTACATTCTTCACACTTCACGCTGTTAAGTATGTGCAGGTGCCATGGTCACCGAGGTCTACCTAAGGTACTGAAATACCCACTTCATCCTACGCAGAGGTCCCTGTGCCCACAGGAACTCCATGGAAGAGCCCTGTGGGTCCCGTGTGTTTCCTTGAGGTAGTCAGAAACTACTGAGGATAGCCTTATGAGCTCAAGTTTGAAACCGGGCAACCCTGGCAAAACCTTCATTTCGTCCGTGGTAGGCGAGACCGGTGCGGTTTGAAAGCTTCCTGAAAATCACTCCTGCTGCCCATCTTCTCTTTGCTGCCTGACGGCATCACGAAAGAACTTGAGTGTAATCGTATGAGGCATGCTGGTCTCGGTTCCTGCTGGGAGCTCCTCCAGGAGCACACTGGAGCCTGCTGGCAAAGAACTGGCACCCCTGTGCGCAACTAAAATGCAGTTTTCTCCAAAGTAAGTTTAGCTATGAGCTACTGGCGAAGAAGCATGTGTTAAAGGAAGGCTGCAACACTGTTACGTATTTCACGACTCACTGTGCACTCACCTTGGTTGTAACATCTGTGAAAAGGCACTGAATGCCTCCAAATCTTCTGCTGCGTTTGAGTCCCCGGAAGCAAATGGGTTCGTTGGCTTTAAGGCTGTGAACGGGCAGCGGTAATGGCAAAGCCCTTCTCGATCGACAGCTCTCGTTTGTACAGCATTCAAACGGCTTCAGGAAGGCCGTTCCAGGCATCCTTACATTCCAGGCTGTCGTAGCCAGGAAGGCATTTGGATTCTTTTGAGAAACACCACTGTGCCCCACAAGTGAAACCTGTGGGCTCCTAAATACGTCTCCCTACGGCAGCCTGAAACTATATGTTTAGCTCCAGTATGAAAACAACGGACAGCTTTACTTGAGACAATGCTGGACGTCTGGGACCATCCAGATTCACCAAGGCCTAATATTTGCCCGGCGGGGGAATGCTCTTCTGCACGTACAGCACTCACCACGTGAAAACCTTTCTTAGCAGAAGGAAGCAGTCTTTCCCTAGTAGTAGAGAGGTAGGCAGAATCTTCAGATAAACCTGCTGTGTCATCAAGCTTGAAAGTCGGACACCGATGGGATCGTTCGTATTCCCCTGCAATGGAAGCTTCTTTCTTTGGGCTTCAAAGCTGCCTGAACAGCGCGAGGGGCCAGCTTCTCTTCACTGCAGGATTGTCGCTGTGGGCCAAGGCTGCGTTCTCTCAATGGCAATAATGTGCTAGCAATTGCTTTCTAGAAACTCATCCAACTGCACTCCAGATTCAGCTCCATACAAATGAAATGTGACCTAAGTCCTCAGCGTAAGGTCCAGTGTTTCACATCAGCAGAGTTGAGTGTGCAGTGGTAGCCACTAAGCCATACTCTGAAAAGGAGTGCCTTGACTCTGCTATGCCCCTGAGGACACATAGGGCAGTGTATCATGCACCAGTTTCTCATGATGACCACTGTGTGCTAGAAGACAGGCCGCTGGCTTCTCAGGAACCCTAGGCGCAGTAGGTGCCCGGGAGCACTCTTCACATTCATAGCAAGGGCAACGTACTCCTTTCTGGGATGCCTAGGTAGAGTGTTCCAATCGTCATAGACCCTAGCGAAACCAGCGCCTGGCAGACTCACTTTGCAAGTGGATCGTCCTCAGTGACAGAAACAGAACTGCACTACTACTGCACAAAGTGCTTGTGATTCAGTCTGGGACACAGGATAGCACTCTCACAGAATAGAAAGCTAACCTTTGCATCCAGCCTGAAGACCAGTACATTCTTCACACTTCACGCTGTTAAGTATGTGCAGGAGCCTTGATCACCGAGGCCTTCCTAAGGTACTGAAATACTTACCCATTTCATCCTATGCAGAGGTCCCTGTGCCCACAGGAACTCCATGGAAGAGCCCTGTGGGTCCCGAGTGTTTCCTTGAGGTAGTCAGAAACTACTGAGGATAACCTTATGAGCTCAAGTTTGAAAGCGGGCATCCCTGGAAAAACCTTCCGTTCGACCGTGGTAGGCGAGACAGGTGCGGTTTGAAAGCTGCCTGAAAATCACTCCTGCTGCCCATCTTCTCTTTGCTGCCTGACGGCATCACGAAAGAACTTGAGTGTAATCGTATGAGGCATGCTGGTCTCGGTTCGTTGCTGGGAGCTCCTCCAGGAGCACACTGGAGCCTGCCGGCAAAGAACTGGCACCCCTGTGCTCAAGTAAAATGCAGATTTCTCCCAAAGTAAGTTTAGCTATGCCCTAGTGGCGAAGAAGCATGTGTTAAAGGAAGGCTGCAACACTGTTACGTATTTCACGACACATTGTGCACTCACCTTGGGTGTAACATCTGTGAAAGGGCACTGAATGCCGTCCAAATCTTCTGCTGCGTTTGAGTTCCAGGAAAAATGGGTTCGTTGGTTTTAAAGCTGTGAACGTGCAGCTGTAATGGAAAGCCCTGCCCGGATCGCTCGACAGCTCTCGTTTGTACAGCATTCAAACGGCTTCACGAACGCCGTTCCAAGCAGCCTTACATTCCATGCTGGCGTAGCCAGGGAGGCATTTGGATTCTTCTGAAAAACACCACTGTGCCTCACAAGTGAAACCTGTGGGCTCCCAAATACGTCTCCTACGGCAGCCTAAAATTATATGTTTAGTTCCAGTATGAAAACAACGGACAGCTTTAGCTGTGACAATGCTGGACTTCTTGGCCATCCAGATTCACCAATGCCTAAGTTTTGCTCGGCGGGGGAATGCTCTTCTGAACGTACAGCACTCACCACGTGAAAACCTTTCTAAGCACAAGGGAGCAGTCTTACCCTAGTAGTAGAGAGGTAGGCAGAATCTTCAGATAAACCTGCTGTGTCATCAAGCTTGAAAGTCGGACACCGATGGGAACGTTCGTACTCTCCTGCAATGGAGGCCACTTGCTTTGGGCTTCAAAGCTGCCTGAACAGCCCTAGGGGCCCTACGTCTCTTCACTGCACCATGCTCGCTGTGGGCCAAGGCTGCGTTCTCTCAAAGGCAATAATGTAGTGGCAATTGGTTTCTAAAAACTCATCCAACTGCACTCCAGTTTCAGCTCCATACCAACGAAATGTGACCTAAGACCTCAGCGTAAGGTCCAGTGTTTCCATCAGCAGAGTTGATTGTGCAGTGGTAGCCACGGAGCCATACTCTGAGAAGCAGTGCCTTAACTCTGCTATGCCCCTGAGGACACATAGGGTAGTGTATCGTGCACCAGTATCATGATGACCACTGTGTGCTAGAAGAGAGGCCGCGGGCCTCTGAGGAACCCTAGGCGCAGTAGGTGCCCGGGAGCACTCTTCACATTCATAGCAAGGGCAACGTACTCCTTTCTGGGATGCCTAGGTAGAGTGTTCCAATCGTCATAGAGCCTAGCGAAAGCAGCGCCTTGCAGACTCTCTTTGCAAGTGGATCGTCCTCAGTGACAGAAACAGAACTGCACTGCTACTGCACAATGTGCTTGTGATTCAGTCTGGGACACAGGATAGAACTCTCACAGAATAGAAAGCTAACCTTTGCATCCAGCCTGAAGACCAGTACATTCTTCACACTTCACGCTGTTAAGTATGTGCAGGTGCCATGGTCACCGAGGTCTACCTAAGGTACTGAAATACCCACTTCATCCTACGCAGAGGTCCCTGTGCCCACAGGAACTCCATGGAAGAGCCCTGTGGGTCCCGTGTGTTTCCTTGAGGTAGTCAGAAACTACTGAGGATAGCCTTATGAGCTCAAGTGTGAAACCGGGCAACCCTGGCAAAACCTTCATTTCGTCCGTGGTAGGCGAGACCGGTGCGGTTTGAAAGCTTCCTGAAAATCACTCCTGCTGCCCATCTTCTCTTTGCTGCCTGACGGCATCACGAAAGAACTTGAGTGTAATCGTATGAGGCATGCTGGTCTCGGTTCCTGCTGGGAGCTCCTCCAGGAGCACACTGGAGCCTGCTGGCAAAGAACTGGCACCCCTGTGCGCAACTAAAATGCAGTTTTCTCCAAAGTAAGTTTAGCTATGAGCTACTGGCGAAGAAGCATGTGTTAAAGGAAGGCTGCAACACTGTTACGTATTTCACGACTCACTGTGCACTCACCTTGGTTGTAACATCTGTGAAAAGGCACTGAATGCCTCCAAATCTTCTGCTGCGTTTGAGTCCCCAGAAGCAAATGGGTTCGTTGGCTTTAAGGCTGTGAACGGGCAGCGGTAATGGCAAAGCCCTTCTCGCTCGACAGCTCTCGTTTGTACAGCATTCAAACGGCTTCAGGAAGGCCGTTCCAGGCATCCTTACATTCCAGGCTGTCGTAGCCAGGAAGGCATTTGGATTCTTTTGAGAAACACCACTGTGCCCCACAAGTGAAACCTGTGGGCTCCTAAATACGTCTCCCTACGGCAGCCTGAAACTATATGTTTAGCTCCAGTATGAAAACAACGGACAGCTTTACTTGAGACAATGCTGGACGTCTGGGACCATCCAGATTCACCAAGGCCTAACATTTGCCCGGCGGGGGAATGCTCTTCTGCACGTACAGCACTCACCACGTGAAAACCTTTCTTAGCAGAAGGAAGCAGTCTTTCCCTAGTAGTAGAGAGGTAGGCAGAATCTTCAGATAAACCTGCTGTGTCATCAAGCTTGAAAGTCGGACACCGATGGGATCGTTCGTATTCCCCTGCAATGGAAGCTTCTTTCTTTGGGCTTCAAAGCTGCCTGAACAGCGCGAGGGGCCAGCTTCTCTTCACTGCAGGATTGTCGCTGTGGGCCAAGGCTGCGTTCTCTCAATGGCAATAATGTGCTAGCAATTGCTTTCTAGAAACTCATCCAACTGCACTCCAGATTCAGCTCCATACAAATGAAATGTGACCTAAGTCCTCAGCGTAAGGTCCAGTGTTTCACATCAGCAGAGTTGAGTGTGCAGTGGTAGCCACTAAGCCATACTCTGAAAAGGAGTGCCTTGACTCTGCTATGCCCCTGAGGACACATAGGGCAGTGTATCATGCACCAGTTTCTCATGATGACCACTGTGTGCTAGAAGACAGGCCGCTGGCTTCTCAGGAACCCTAGGCGCAGTAGGTGCCCGGGAGCACTCTTCACATTCATAGCAAGGGCAACGTACTCCTTTCTGGGATGCCTAGGTAGAGTGTTCCAATCGTCATAGACCCTAGCGAAACCAGCGCCTGGCAGACTCACTTTGCAAGTGGATCGTCCTCAGTGACAGAAACAGAACTGCACTACTACTGCACAAAGTGCTTGTGATTCAGTCTGGGACACAGGATAGCACTCTCACAGAATAGAAAGCTAACCTTTGCATCCAGCCTGAAGACCAGTACATTCTTCACACTTCACGCTGTTAAGTATGTGCAGGTGCCATGGTCACCGAGGTCTACCTAAGGTACTGAAATACCCACTTCATCCTACGCAGAGGTCCCTGTGCCCACAGGAACTCCATGGAAGAGCCCTGTGGGTCCCGAGTGTTTCCTTGAGGTAGTCAGAAACTACTGAGGATAACCTTATGAGCTCAATTTTGAAAGCGGGCATCCCTGGAAAAACCTTCCGTTCGACCGTGGTAGGCGAGACAGGTGCGGTTTGAAAGCTGCCTGAAAATCACTCCTGCTGCCCATCTTCTCTTTGCTGCCTGACGGCATCACGAAAGAACTTGAGTGTAATCGTATGAGGCATGCTGGTCTCGGTTCGTTGCTGGGAGCTCCTCCAGGAGCACACTGGAGCCTGCCGGCAAAGAACTGGCACCCCTGTGCTCAAGTAAAATGCAGATTTCTCCCAAAGTAAGTTTAGCTATGCCCTAGTGGCGAAGAAGCATGTGTTAAAGGAAGGCTGCAACACTGTTACGTATTTCACGACACATTGTGCACTCACCTTGGGTGTAACATCTGTGAAAGGGCACTGAATGCCGTCCAAATCTTCTGCTGCGTTTGAGTTCCAGGAAAAATGGGTTCGTTGGTTTTAAAGCTGTGAACGTGCAGCTGTAATGGAAAGCCCTGCCCGGATCGCTCGACAGCTCTCGTTTGTACAGCATTCAAACGGCTTCACGAACGCCGTTCCAAGCAGCCTTACATTCCATGCTGGCGTAGCCAGGGAGGCATTTGGATTCTTCTGAAAAACACCACTGTGCCTCACAAGTGAAACCTGTGGGCTCCCAAATACGTCTCCTACGGCAGCCTAAAATTATATGTTTAGTTCCAGTATGAAAACAACGGACAGCTTTAGCTGTGACAATGCTGGACTTCTTGGCCATCCAGATTCACCAATGCCTAACTTTTGCTCGGCGGGGGAATGCTCTTCTGAACGTACAGCACTCACCACGTGAAAACCTTTCTAAGCACAAGGGAGCAGTCTTACCCTAGTAGTAGAGAGGTAGGCAGAATCTTCAGATAAACCTGCTGTGTCATCAAGCTTGAAAGTCGGACACCGATGGGAACGTTCGTACTCTCCTGCAATGGAGGCCACTTGCTTTGGGCTTCAAAGCTGCCTGAACAGCCCTAGGGGCCCTACGTCTCTTCACTGCACCATGCTCGCTGTGGGCCAAGGCTGCGTTCTCTCAAAGGCAATAATGTACTGGCAATTGGTTTCTAAAAACTCATCCAACTGCACTCCAGTTTCAGCTCCATACCAACGAAATGTGACCTAAGACCTCAGCGTAAGGTCCAGTGTTTCCATCAGCAGAGTTGATTGTGCAGTGGTAGCCACGGAGCCATACTCTGAGAAGCAGTGCCTTAACTCTGCTATGCCCCTGAGGACACATAGGGTAGTGTATCGTGCACCAGTATCATGATGACCACTGTGTGCTAGAAGAGAGGCCGCGGGCCTCTGAGGAACCCTAGGCGCAGTAGGTGCCCGGGAGCACTCTTCACATTCATAGCAAGGGCAACGTACTCCTTTCTGGGATGCCTAGGTAGAGTGTTCCAATCGTCATAGAGCCTAGCGAAAGCAGCGCCTTGCAGATTCTCTTTGCAAGTGGATCGTCCTCAGTGACAGAAACAGAACTGCACTGCTACTGCACAATGTGCTTGTGATTCAGTCTGGGACACAGGATAGAACTCTCACAGAATAGAAAGCTAACCTTTGCATCCAGCCTGAAGACCAGTACATTCTTCACACTTCACGCTGTTAAGTATGTGCAGGTGCCATGGTCACCGAGGTCTACCTAAGGTACTGAAATACCCACTTCATCCTACGCAGAGGTCCCTGTGCCCACAGGAACTCCATGGAAGAGCCCTGTGGGTCCCGTGTGTTTCCTTGAGGTAGTCAGAAACTACTGAGGATAGCCTTATGAGCTCAAGTTTGAAACCGGGCAACCCTGGCAAAACCTTCATTTCGTCCGTGGTAGGCGAGACCGGTGCGGTTTGAAAGCTTCCTGAAAATCACTCCTGCTGCCCATCTTCTCTTTGCTGCCTGACGGCATCACGAAAGAACTTGAGTGTAATCGTATGAGGCATGCTGGTCTCGGTTCCTGCTGGGAGCTCCTCCAGGAGCACACTGGAGCCTGCTGGCAAAGAACTGGCACCCCTGTGCGCAACTAAAATGCAGTTTTCTCCAAAGTAAGTTTAGCTATGAGCTACTGGCGAAGAAGCATGTGTTAAAGGAAGGCTGCAACACTGTTACGTATTTCACGACTCACTGTGCACTCACCTTGGTTGTAACATCTGTGAAAAGGCACTGAATGCCTCCAAATCTTCTGCTGCGTTTGAGTCCCCAGAAGCAAATGGGTTCGTTGGCTTTAAGGCTGTGAACGGGCAGCGGTAATGGCAAAGCCCTTCTCGCTCGACAGCTCTCGTTTGTACAGCATTCAAATGGCTTCAGGAAGGCCGTTCCAGGCATCCTTACATTCCAGGCTGTCGTAGCCAGGAAGGCATTTGGATTCTTTTGAGAAACACCACTGTGCCCCACAAGTGAAACCTGTGGGCTCCTAAATACGTCTCCCTACGGCAGCCTGAAACTATATGTTTAGCTCCAGTATGAAAACAACGGACAGCTTTACTTGAGACAATGCTGGACGTCTGGGACCATCCAGATTCACCAAGGCCTAACATTTGCCCGGCGGGGGAATGCTCTTCTGCACGTACAGCACTCACCACGTGAAAACCTTTCTTAGCAGAAGGAAGCAGTCTTTCCCTAGTAGTAGAGAGGTAGGCAGAATCTTCAGATAAACCTGCTGTGTCATCAAGCTTGAAAGTCGGACACCGATGGGATCGTTCGTATTCCCCTGCAATGGAAGCTTCTTTCTTTGGGCTTCAAAGCTGCCTGAACAGCGCGAGGGGCCAGCTTCTCTTCACTGCAGGATTGTCGCTGTGGGCCAAGGCTGCGTTCTCTCAATGGCAATAATGTGCTAGCAATTGCTTTCTAGAAACTCATCCAACTGCACTCCAGATTCAGCTCCATACAAATGAAATGTGACCTAAGTCCTCAGCGTAAGGTCCAGTGTTTCACATCAGCAGAGTTGAGTGTGCAGTGGTAGCCACTAAGCCATACTCTGAAAAGGAGTGCCTTGACTCTGCTATGCCCCTGAGGACACATAGGGCAGTGTATCATGCACCAGTTTCTCATGATGACCACTGTGTGCTAGAAGACAGGCCGCTGGCTTCTCAGGAACCCTAGGCGCAGTAGGTGCCCGGGAGCACTCTTCACATTCATAGCAAGGGCAACGTACTCCTTTCTGGGATGCCTAGGTAGAGTGTTCCAATCGTCATAGACCCTAGCGAAACCAGCGCCTGGCAGACTCACTTTGCAAGTGGATCGTCCTCAGTGACAGAAACAGAACTGCACTACTACTGCACAAAGTGCTTGTGATTCAGTCTGGGACACAGGATAGCACTCTCACAGAATAGAAAGCTAACCTTTGCATCCAGCCTGAAGACCAGTACATTCTTCACACTTCACGCTGTTAAGTATGTGCAGGTGCCATGGTCACCGAGGTCTACCTAAGGTACTGAAATACCCACTTCATCCTACGCAGAGGTCCCTGTGCCCACAGGAACTCCATGGAAGAGCCCTGTGGGTCCCGTGTGTTTCCTTGAGGTAGTCAGAAACTACTGAGGATAGCCTTATGAGCTCAAGTTTGAAACCGGGCAACCCTGGCAAAACCTTCATTTCGTCCGTGGTAGGCGAGACCGGTGCGGTTTGAAAGCTTCCTGAAAATCACTCCTGCTGCCCATCTTCTCTTTGCTGCCTGACGGCATCACGAAAGAACTTGAGTGTAATCGTATGAGGCATGCTGGTCTCGGTTCCTGCTGGGAGCTCCTCCAGGAGCACACTGGAGCCTGCTGGCAAAGAACTGGCACCCCTGTGCGCAACTAAAATGCAGTTTTCTCCAAAGTAAGTTTAGCTATGAGCTACTGGCGAAGAAGCATGTGTTAAAGGAAGGCTGCAACACTGTTACGTATTTCACGACTCACTGTGCACTCACCTTGGTTGTAACATCTGTGAAAAGGCACTGAATGCCTCCAAATCTTCTGCTGCGTTTGAGTCCCCAGAAGCAAATGGGTTCGTTGGCTTTAAGGCTGTGAACGGGCAGCGGTAATGGCAAAGCCCTTCTCGCTCGACAGCTCTCGTTTGTACAGCATTCAAACGGCTTCAGGAAGGCCGTTCCAGGCATCCTTACATTCCAGGCTGTCGTAGCCAGGAAGGCATTTGGATTCTTTTGAGAAACACCACTGTGCCCCACAAGTGAAACCTGTGGGCTCCTAAATACGTCTCCCTACGGCAGCCTGAAACTATATGTTTAGCTCCAGTATGAAAACAACGGACAGCTTTACTTGAGACAATGCTGGACGTCTGGGACCATCCAGATTCACCAAGGCCTAACATTTGCCCGGCGGGGGAATGCTCTTCTGCACGTACAGCACTCACCACGTGAAAACCTTTCTTAGCAGAAGGAAGCAGTCTTTCCCTAGTAGTAGAGAGGTAGGCAGAATCTTCAGATAAACCTGCTGTGTCATCAAGCTTGAAAGTCGGACACCGATGGGATCGTTCGTATTCCCCTGCAATGGAAGCTTCTTTCTTTGGGCTTCAAAGCTGCCTGAACAGCGCGAGGGGCCAGCTTCTCTTCACTGCAGGATTGTCGCTGTGGGCCAAGGCTGCGTTCTCTCAATGGCAATAATGTGCTAGCAATTGCTTTCTAGAAACTCATCCAACTGCACTCCAGATTCAGCTCCATACAAATGAAATGTGACCTAAGTCCTCAGCGTAAGGTCCAGTGTTTCACATCAGCAGAGTTGAGTGTGCAGTGGTAGCCACTAAGCCATACTCTGAAAAGGAGTGCCTTGACTCTGCTATGCCCCTGAGGACACATAGGGCAGTGTATCATGCACCAGTTTCTCATGATGACCACTGTGTGCTAGAAGACAGGCCGCTGGCTTCTCAGGAACCCTAGGCGCAGTAGGTGCCCGGGAGCACTCTTCACATTCATAGCAAGGGCAACGTACTCCTTTCTGGGATGCCTAGGTAGAGTGTTCCAATCGTCATAGACCCTAGCGAAACCAGCGCCTGGCAGACTCACTTTGCAAGTGGATCGTCCTCAGTGACAGAAACAGAACTGCACTACTACTGCACAAAGTGCTTGTGATTCAGTCTGGGACACAGGATAGCACTCTCACAGAATAGAAAGCTAACCTTTGCATCCAGCCTGAAGACCAGTACATTCTTCACACTTCACGCTGTTAAGTATGTGCAGGAGCCTTGATCACCGAGGCCTTCCTAAGGTACTGAAATACTTACCCATTTCATCCTATGCAGAGGTCCCTGTGCCCACAGGAACTCCATGGAAGAGCCCTGTGGGTCCCGTGTGTTTCCTTGAGGTAGTCAGAAACTACTGAGGATAACCTTATGAGCTCAAGTTTGAAACCGGGCATCCCTGGAAAAACCTTCCGTTCGACCGTGGTAGGCGAGACAGGTGCGGTTTGAAAGCTGCCTGAAAATCACTCCTGCTGCCCATCTTCTCTTTGCTGCCTGACGGCATCACGAAAGAACTTGAGTGTAATCGTATGAGGCATGCTGGTCTCGGTTCGTTGCTGGGAGCTCCTCCAGGAGCACACTGGAGCCTGCCGGCAAAGAACTGGCACCTCTGTGCTCAAGTAAAATGCAGATTTCTCCCAAAGTAAGTTTAGCTATGCCCTAGTGGCGAAGAAGCATGTGTTAAAGGAAGGCTGCAACACTGTTACGTATTTCACGACACATTGTGCACTCACCTTGGGTGTAACATCTGTGAAAGGGCACTGAATGCCGTCCAAATCTTCTGCTGCGTTTGAGTTCCAGGAAAAATGGGTTCGTTGGTTTTAAAGCTGTGAACGTGCAGCTGTAATGGAAAGCCCTGCCCGGATCGCTCGACAGCTCTCGTTTGTACAGCATTCAAACGGCTTCACGAACGCCGTTCCAAGCAGCCTTACATTCCATGCTGGCGTAGCCAGGGAGGCATTTGGATTCTTCTGAAAAACACCACTGTGCCTCACAAGTGAAACCTGTGGGCTCCCAAATACGTCTCCTACGGCAGCCTAAAATTATATGTTTAGTTCCAGTATGAAAACAACGGACAGCTTTAGCTGTGACAATGCTGGACTTCTTGGCCATCCAGATTCACCAATGCCTAACTTTTGCTCGGCGGGGGAATGCTCTTCTGAACGTACAGCACTCACCACGTGAAAACCTTTCTAAGCACAAGGGAGCAGTCTTACCCTAGTAGTAGAGAGGTAGGCAGAATCTTCAGATAAACCTGCTGTGTCATCAAGCTTGAAAGTCGGACACCGATGGGAACGTTCGTACTCTCCTGCAATGGAGGCCACTTGCTTTGGGCTTCAAAGCTGCCTGAACAGCCCTAGGGGCCCTACGTCTCTTCACTGCACCATGCTCGCTGTGGGCCAAGGCTGCGTTCTCTCAAAGGCAATAATGTACTGGCAATTGGTTTCTAAAAACTCTTCCAACTGCACTCCAGTTTCAGCTCCATACCAACGAAATGTGACCTAAGACCTCAGCGTAAGGTCCAGTGTTTCCATCAGCAGAGTTGATTGTGCAGTGGTAGCCACGGAGCCATACTCTGAGAAGCAGTGCCTTAACTCTGCTATGCCCCTGAGGACACATAGGGTAGTGTATCGTGCACCAGTATTATGATGACCACTGTGTGCTAGAAGAGAGGCCGCGGGCCTCTGAGGAACCCTAGGCGCAGTAGGTGCCCGGGAGCACTCTTCACATTCATAGCAAGGGCAACGTACTCCTTTCTGGGATGCCTAGGTAGAGTGTTCCAATCGTCAGAGAGCCTAGCGAAAGCAGCGCCTTGCAGACTCTCTTTGCAAGTGGATCGTCCTCAGTGACAGAAACAGAACTGCACTGCTACTGCACAATGTGCTTGTGATTCAGTCTGGGACACAGGATAGAACTCTCACAGAATAGAAAGCTAACCTTTGCATCCAGCCTGAAGACCAGTACATTCTTCACACTTCACGCTGTTAAGTATGTGCAGGTGCCATGGTCACCGAGGTCTACCTAAGGTACTGAAATACCCACTTCATCCTACGCAGAGGTCCCTGTGCCCACAGGAACTCCATGGAAGAGCCCTGTGGGTCCCGTGTGTTTCCTTGAGGTAGTCAGAAACTACTGAGGATAGCCTTATGAGCTCAAGTTTGAAACCGGGCAACCCTGGCAAAACCTTCATTTCGTCCGTGGTAGGCGAGACCGGTGCGGTTTGAAAGCTTCCTGAAAATCACTCCTGCTGCCCATCTTCTCTTTGCTGCCTGACGGCATCACGAAAGAACTTGAGTGTAATCGTATGAGGCATGCTGGTCTCGGTTCCTGCTGGGAGCTCCTCCAGGAGCACACTGGAGCCTGCTGGCAAAGAACTGGCACCCCTGTGCGCAACTAAAATGCAGTTTTCTCCAAAGTAAGTTTAGCTATGAGCTACTGGCGAAGAAGCATGTGTTAAAGGAAGGCTGCAACACTGTTACGTATTTCACGACTCACTGTGCACTCACCTTGGTTGTAACATCTGTGAAAAGGCACTGAATGCCTCCAAATCTTCTGCTGCGTTTGAGTCCCCGGAAGCAAATGGGTTCGTTGGCTTTAAGGCTGTGAACGGGCAGCGGTAATGGCAAAGCCCTTCTCGCTCGACAGCTCTCGTTTGTACAGCATTCAAACGGCTTCAGGAAGGCCGTTCCAGGCATCCTTACATTCCAGGCTGTCGTAGCCAGGAAGGCATTTGGATTCTTTTGAGAAACACCACTGTGCCCCACAAGTGAAACCTGTGGGCTCCTAAATACGTCTCCCTACGGCAGCCTGAAACTATATGTTTAGCTCCAGTATGAAAACAACGGACAGCTTTACTTGAGACAATGCTGGACGTCTGGGACCATCCAGATTCACCAAGGCCTAACATTTGCCCGGCGGGGGAATGCTCTTCTGCACGTACAGCACTCACCACGTGAAAACCTTTCTTAGCAGAAGGAAGCAGTCTTTCCCTAGTAGTAGAGAGGTAGGCAGAATCTTCAGATAAACCTGCTGTGTCATCAAGCTTGAAAGTCGGACACCGATGGGATCGTTCGTATTCCCCTGCAATGGAAGCTTCTTTCTTTGGGCTTCAAAGCTGCCTGAACAGCGCGAGGGGCCAGCTTCTCTTCACTGCAGGATTGTCGCTGTGGGCCAAGGCTGCGTTCTCTCAATGGCAATAATGTGCTAGCAATTGCTTTCTAGAAACTCATCCAACTGCACTCCAGATTCAGCTCCATACAAATGAAATGTGACCTAAGTCCTCAGCGTAAGGTCCAGTGTTTCACATCAGCAGAGTTGAGTGTGCAGTGGTAGCCACTAAGCCATACTCTGAAAAGGAGTGCCTTGACTCTGCTATGCCCCTGAGGACACATAGGGCAGTGTATCATGCACCAGTTTCTCATGATGACCACTGTGTGCTAGAAGACAGGCCGCTGGCTTCTCAGGAACCCTAGGCGCAGTAGGTGCCCGGGAGCACTCTTCACATTCATAGCAAGGGCAACGTACTCCTTTCTGGGATGCCTAGGTAGAGTGTTCCAATCGTCATAGACCCTAGCGAAACCAGCGCCTGGCAGACTCACTTTGCAAGTGGATCGTCCTCAGTGACAGAAACAGAACTGCACTACTACTGCACAAAGTGCTTGTGATTCAGTCTGGGACACAGGATAGCACTCTCACAGAATAGAAAGCTAACCTTTGCATCCAGCCTGAAGACCAGTACATTCTTCACACTTCACGCTGTTAAGTATGTGCAGGAGCCTTGATCACCGAGGCCTTCCTAAGGTACTGAAATACTTACCCATTTCATCCTATGCAGAGGTCCCTGTGCCCACAGGAACTCCATGGAAGAGCCCTGTGGGTCCCGTGTGTTTCCTTGAGGTAGTCAGAAACTACTGAGGATAACCTTATGAGCTCAAGTTTGAAAGCGGGCATCCCTGGAAAAACCTTCCGTTCGACCGTGGTAGGCGAGACAGGTGCGGTTTGAAAGCTGCCTGAAAATCACTCCTGCTGCCCATCTTCTCTTTGCTGCCTGACGGCATCACGAAAGAACTTGAGTGTAATCGTATGAGGCATGCTGGTCTCGGTTCGTTGCTGGGAGCTCCTCCAGGAGCACACTGGAGCCTGCCGGCAAAGAACTGGCACCCCTGTGCTCAAGTAAAATGCAGATTTCTCCCAAAGTAAGTTTAGCTATGCCCTAGTGGCGAAGAAGCATGTGTTAAAGGAAGGCTGCAACACTGTTACGTATTTCACGACACATTGTGCACTCACCTTGGGTGTAACATCTGTGAAAGGGCACTGAATGCCGTCCAAATCTTCTGCTGCGTTTGAGTTCCAGGAAAAATGGGTTCGTTGGTTTTAAAGCTGTGAACGTGCAGCTGTAATGGAAAGCCCTGCCCGGATCGCTCGACAGCTCTCGTTTGTACAGCATTCAAACGGCTTCACGAACGCCGTTCCAAGCAGCCTTACATTCCATGCTGGCGTAGCCAGGGAGGCATTTGGATTCTTCTGAAAAACACCACTGTGCCTCACAAGTGAAACCTGTGGGCTCCCAAATACGTTTCCTACGGCAGCCTAAAATTATATGTTTAGTTCCAGTATGAAAACAACGGACAGCTTTAGCTGTGACAATGCTGGACTTCTTGGCCATCCAGATTCACCAATGCCTAACTTTTGCTCGGCGGGGGAATGCTCTTCTGAACGTACAGCACTCACCACGTGAAAACCTTTCTAAGCACAAGGGAGCAGTCTTAACCTAGTAGTAGAGAGGTAGGCAGAATCTTCAGATAAACCTGCTGTGTCATCAAGCTTGAAAGTCGGACACCGATGGGAACGTTCGTACTCTCCTGCAATGGAGGCCACTTGCTTTGGGCTTCAAAGCTGCCTGAACAGCCCTAGGGGCCCTACGTCTCTTCACTGCACGATGCTCGCTGTGGGCCAAGGCTGCTTTCTCTCAAAGGCAATAATGTACTGGCAATTGGTTTCTAAAAACTCATCCAACTGCACACCAGTTTCAGCTCCATACCAACGAAATGTGACCTAAGACCTCAGCGTAAGGTCCAGTGTTTCCATCAGCAGAGTTGATTGTGCAGTGGTAGCCATGGAGCCATACTCTGAGAAGCAGTGCCTTAACTCTGCTATGCCCCTGAGGACACATAGGGTAGTGTATCGTGCACCAGTATTATGATGACCACTGTGTGCTAGAAGAGAGGCCCCTGGCCTCTGAGGAACCCTAGGCGCAGTAGGTGCCCGGGAGCACTCTTCACATTCATAGCAAGGGCAACGTACTCCTTTCTGGGATGCCTAGGTAGAGTGTTCCAATCGTCATAGAGCCTAGCGAAAGCAGCGCCTTGCAGACTCTCTTTGCAAGTGGATCGTCCTCAGTGACAGAAACAGAACTGCACTGCTACTGCACAATGTGCTTGTGATTCAGTCTGGGACACAGGATAGAACTCTCACAGAATAGAAAGCTAAACTTTGCATCCAGCCTGAAGACCAGTACATTCTTCACACTTCACGCTGTTAAGTATGTGCAGGTGCCATGGTCACCGACGTCTACCTAAGGTACTGAAATACCCACTTCATCCTACGCAGAGGTCCCTGTGCCCACAGGAACTCCATGGAAGAGCCCTGTGGGTCCCGTGTGTTTCCTTGAGGTAGTCAGAAACTACTGAGGATAGCCTTATGAGCTCAAGTTTGAAACCGGGCAACCCTGGCAAAACCTTCATTTCGTCCGTGGTAGGCGAGACCGGTGCGGTTTGAAAGCTTCCTGAAAATCACTCCTGCTGCCCATCTTCTCTTTGCTGCCTGACGGCATCACGAAAGAACTTGAGTGTAATCGTATGAGGCATGCTGGTCTCGGTTCCTGCTGGGAGCTCCTCCAGGAGCACACTGGAGCCTGCTGGCAAAGAACTGGCACCCCTGTGCGCAACTAAAATGCAGTTTTCTCCAAAGTAAGTTTAGCTATGAGCTACTGGCGAAGAAGCATGTGTTAAAGGAAGGCTGCAACACTGTTACGTATTTCACGACTCACTGTGCACTCACCTTGGTTGTAACATCTGTGAAAAGGCACTGAATGCCTCCAAATCTTCTGCTGCGTTTGAGTCCCCGGAAGCAAATGGGTTCGTTGGCTTTAAGGCTGTGAACGGGCAGCGGTAATGGCAAAGCCCTTCTCGCTCGACAGCTCTCGTTTGTACAGCATTCAAACGGCTTCAGGAAGGCCGTTCCAGGCATCCTTACATTCCAGGCTGTCGTAGCCAGGAAGGCATTTGGATTCTTTTGAGAAACACCACTGTGCCCCACAAGTGAAACCTGTGGGCTCCTAAATACGTCTCCCTACGGCAGCCTGAAACTATATGTTTAGCTCCAGTATGAAAACAACGGACAGCTTTACTTGAGACAATGCTGGACGTCTGGGACCATCCAGATTCACCAAGGCCTAACATTTGCCCGGCGGGGGAATGCTCTTCTGCACGTACAGCACTCACCACGTGAAAACCTTTCTTAGCAGAAGGAAGCAGTCTTTCCCTAGTAGTAGAGAGGTAGGCAGAATCTTCAGATAAACCTGCTGTGTCATCAAGCTTGAAAGTCGGACACCGATGGGATCGTTCGTATTCCCCTGCAATGGAAGCTTCTTTCTTTGGGCTTCAAAGCTGCCTGAACAGCGCGAGGGGCCAGCTTCTCTTCACTGCAGGATTGTCGCTGTGGGCCAAGGCTGCGTTCTCTCAATGGCAATAATGTGCTAGCAATTGCTTTCTAGAAACTCATCCAACTGCACTCCAGATTCAGCTCCATACAAATGAAATGTGACCTAAGTCCTCAGCGTAAGGTCCAGTGTTTCACATCAGCAGAGTTGAGTGTGCAGTGGTAGCCACTAAGCCATACTCTGAAAAGGAGTGCCTTGACTCTGCTATGCCCCTGAGGACACATAGGGCAGTGTATCATGCACCAGTTTCTCATGATGACCACTGTGTGCTAGAAGACAGGCCGCTGGCTTCTCAGGAACCCTAGGCGCAGTAGGTGCCCGGGAGCACTCTTCACATTCATAGCAAGGGCAACGTACTCCTTTCTGGGATGCCTAGGTAGAGTGTTCCAATCGTCATAGACCCTAGCGAAACCAGCGCCTGGCAGACTCACTTTGCAAGTGGATCGTCCTCAGTGACAGAAACAGAACTGCACTACTACTGCACAAAGTGCTTGTGATTCAGTCTGGGACACAGGATAGCACTCTCACAGAATAGAAAGCTAACCTTTGCATCCAGCCTGAAGACCAGTACATTCTTCACACTTCACGCTGTTAAGTATGTGCAGGAGCCTTGATCACCGAGGCCTTCCTAAGGTACTGAAATACTTACCCATTTCATCCTATGCAGAGGTCCCTGTGCCCACAGGAACTCCATGGAAGAGCCCTGTGGGTCCCGTGTGTTTCCTTGAGGTAGTCAGAAACTACTGAGGATAACCTTATGAGCTCAAGTTTGAAAGCGGGCATCCCTGGAAAAACCTTCCGTTCGACCGTGGTAGGCGAGACAGGTGCGGTTTGAAAGCTGCCTGAAAATCACTCCTGCTGCCCATCTTCTCTTTGCTGCCTGACGGCATCACGAAAGAACTTGAGTGTAATCGTATGAGGCATGCTGGTCTCGGTTCGTTGCTGGGAGCTCCTCCAGGAGCACACTGGAGCCTGCCGGCAAAGAACTGGCACCCCTGTGCTCAAGTAAAATGCAGATTTCTCCCAAAGTAAGTTTAGCTATGCCCTAGTGGCGAAGAAGCATGTGTTAAAGGAAGGCTGCAACACTGTTACGTATTTCACGACACATTGTGCACTCACCTTGGGTGTAACATCTGTGAAAGGGCACTGAATGCCGTCCAAATCTTCTGCTGCGTTTGAGTTCCAGGAAAAATGGGTTCGTTGGTTTTAAAGCTGTGAACGTGCAGCTGTAATGGAAAGCCCTGCCCGGATCGCTCGACAGCTCTCGTTTGTACAGCATTCAAACGGCTTCACGAACGCCGTTCCAAGCAGCCTTACATTCCATGCTGGCGTAGCCAGGGAGGCATTTGGAATCTTCTGAGAAACACCACTGTGCCTCACAAGTGAAACCTGTGGGCTCCCAAATACGTCTCCTACGGCAGCCTAAAATTATATGTTTAGTTCCAGTATGAAAACAACGGACAGCTTTAGCTGTGACAATGCTGGACTTCTTGGCCATCCAGATTCACCAATGCCTAACTTTTGCTCGGCGGGGGAATGCTCTTCTGAACGTACAGCACTCACCACGTGAAAACCTTTCTAAGCACAAGGGAGCAGTCTTACCCTAGTAGTAGAGAGGTAGGCAGAATCTTCAGATAAACCTGCTGTGTCATCAAGCTTGAAAGTCGGACACCGATGGGAACGTTCGTACTCTCCTGCAATGGAGGCCACTTGCTTTGGGCTTCAAAGCTGCCTGAACAGCCCTAGGGGCCCTACGTCTCTTCACTGCACGATGCTCGCTGTGGGCCAAGGCTGCGTTCTCTCAAAGGCAATAATGTACTGGCAATTGGTTTCTAAAAACTCATCCAACTGCACTCCAGATTCAGCTCCATACAAACGAAATGTGACCTAAGACCTCAGTGTAAGGTCCAGTGTTTCCATCAGCAGAGTTGATTGTGCAGTGGTAGCCACGGAGCCATACTCTGAGAAGCAGTGCCTTAACTCTGCTATGCCCCTGAGGACACATAGGATAGTGTATCGTGCACCAGTATCATGATGACCACTGTGTGCTAGAAGAGAGGCCGCTGGCTTCTGAGGAACCCTAGGCGCAGTAGGTGCCCGGCAGCACTCTTCACATTCATAGCAAGGGCAACGTACTCCTTTCTGGGATGCCTAGGTAGAGTGTTCCAATCGTCATAGAGCCTAGCGAAAGCAGCGCCTTGCAGACTCTCTTTGCAAGTGGATCGTCCTCAGTGACAGAAACAGAACTGCACTGCTACTGCACAATGTGCTTGTGATTCAGTCTGGGACACAGGATAGAACTCTCACAGAATAGAAAGCTAACCTTTGCATCCAGCCTGAAGACCAGTACATTCTTCACACTTCACGCTGTTAAGTATGTGCAGGTGCCATGGTCACCGAGGTCTACCTAAGGTACTGAAATACCCACTTCATCCTACGCAGAGGTCCCTGTGCCCACAGGAACTCCATGGAAGAGCCCTGTGGGTCCCGTGTGTTTCCTTGAGGTAGTCAGAAACTACTGAGGATAGCCTTATGAGCTCAAGTTTGAAACCGGGCAACCCTGGCAAAACCTTCATTTCGTCCGTGGTAGGCGAGACAGGTGCGGTTTGAAAGCTTCCTGAAAATCACTCCTGCTGCCCATCTTCTCTTTGCTGCCTGACGGCATCACGAAAGAACTTGAGTGTAATCGTATGAGGCATGCTGGTCTCGGTTCCTGCTGGGAGCTCCTCCAGGAGCACACTGGAGCCTGCTGGCAAAGAACTGGCACCCCTGTGCGCAACTAAAATGCAGTTTTCTCCAAAGTAAGTTTAGCTATGAGCTACTGGCGAAGAAGCATGTGTTAAAGGAAGGCTGCAACACTGTTACGTATTTCACGACTCACTGTGCACTCACCTTGGTTGTAACATCTGTGAAAAGGCACTGAATGCCTCCAAATCTTCTGCTGCGTTTGAGTCCCCGGAAGCAAATGGGTTCGTTGGCTTTAAGGCTGTGAACGGGCAGCGGTAATGGCAAAGCCCTTCTCGCTCGACAGCTCTCGTTTGTACAGCATTCAAACGGCTTCAGGAAGGCCGTTCCAGGCATCCTTACATTCCAGGCTGTCGTAGCCAGGAAGGCATTTGGATTCTTTTGAGAAACACCACTGTGCCCCACAAGTGAAACCTGTGGGCTCCTAAATACGTCTCCCTACGGCAGCCTGAAACTATATGTTTAGCTCCAGTATGAAAACAACGGACAGCTTTACTTGAGACAATGCTGGACGTCTGGGACCATCCAGATTCACCAAGGCCTAACATTTGCCCGGCGGGGGAATGCTCTTCTGCACGTACAGCACTCACCACGTGAAAACCTTTCTTAGCAGAAGGAAGCAGTCTTTCCCTAGTAGTAGAGAGGTAGGCAGAATCTTCAGATAAACCTGCTGTGTCATCAAGCTTGAAAGTCGGACACCGATGGGATCGTTCGTATTCCCCTGCAATGGAAGCTTCTTTCTTTGGGCTTCAAAGCTGCCTGAACAGCGCGAGGGGCCAGCTTCTCTTCACTGCAGGATTGTCGCTGTGGGCCAAGGCTGCGTTCTCTCAATGGCAATAATGTGCTAGCAATTGCTTTCTAGAAACTCATCCAACTGCACTCCAGATTCAGCTCCATACAAATGAAATGTGACCTAAGTCCTCAGCGTAAGGTCCAGTGTTTCACATCAGCAGAGTTGAGTGTGCAGTGGTAGCCACTAAGCCATACTCTGAAAAGGAGTGCCTTGACTCTGCTATGCCCCTGAGGACACATAGGGCAGTGTATCATGCACCAGTTTCTCATGATGACCACTGTGTGCTAGAAGACAGGCCGCTGGCTTCTCAGGAACCCTAGGCGCAGTAGGTGCCCGGGAGCACTCTTCACATTCATAGCAAGGGCAACGTACTCCTTTCTGGGATGCCTAGGTAGAGTGTTCCAATCGTCATAGACCCTAGGGAAACCAGCGCCTGGCAGACTCACTTTGCAAGTGGATCGTCCTCAGTGACAGAAACAGAACTGCACTACTACTGCACAAAGTGCTTGTGATTCAGTCTGGGACACAGGATAGCACTCTCACAGAATAGAAAGCTAACCTTTGCATCCAGCCTGAAGACCAGTACATTCTTCACACTTCACGCTGTTAAGTATGTGCAGGAGCCTTGATCACCGAGGCCTTCCTAAGGTACTGAAATACTTACCCATTTCATCCTATGCAGAGGTCCCTGTGCCCACAGGAACTCCATGGAAGAGCCCTGTGGGTCCCGTGTGTTTCCTTGAGGTAGTCAGAAACTACTGAGGATAACCTTATGAGCTCAAGTTTGAAACCGGGCATCCCTGGAAAAACCTTCCGTTCGACCGTGGTAGGCGAGACAGGTGCGGTTTGAAAGCTGCCTGAAAATCACTCCTGCTGCCCATCTTCTCTTTGCTGCCTGACGGCATCACGAAAGAACTTGAGTGTAATCGTATGAGGCATGCTGGTCTCGGTTCGTTGCTGGGAGCTCCTCCAGGAGCACACTGGAGCCTGCCGGCAAAGAACTGGCACCCCTGTGCTCAAGTAAAATGCAGATTTCTCCCAAAGTAAGTTTAGCTATGCCCTAGTGGCGAAGAAGCATGTGTTAAAGGAAGGCTGCAACACTGTTACGTATTTCACGACAGATTGTGCACTCACCTTTGGTGTAACATCTGTGAAAGGGCACTGAATGCCGTCCAAATCTTCTGCTGCGTTTGAGTTCCAGGAAAAATGGGTTCGTTGGTTTTAAAGCTGTGAACGTGCAGCTGTAATGGAAAGCCCTGCCCGGATCGCTCGACAGCTCTCGTTTGTACAGCATTCAAACGGCTTCACGAACGCCGTTCCAAGCAGCCTTACATTCCATGCTGGCGTAGCCAGGGAGGCATTTGGATTCTTCTGAAAAACACCACTGTGCCTCACAAGTGAAACCTGTGGGCTCCCAAATACGTCTCCTACGGCAGCCTAAAATTATATGTTTAGTTCCAGTATGAAAACAACGGACAGCTTTAGCTGTGACAATGCTGGACTTCTTGGCCATCCAGATTCACCAATACCTAACTTTTGCTCGGCGGGGGAATGCTCTTCTGAACGTACAGCACTCACCACGTGAAAACCTTTCTAAGCACAAGGAAGCAGTCTTACCCTAGTAGTAGAGAGGTAGGCAGAATCTTCAGATAAACATGCTGTGTAATCAAGCTTGAAAGTCGGACACCGATGGGAACGTTCGTACTCTCCTGCAATGGAGGCCACTTGCTTTGGGCTTCAAAGCTGCCTGAACAGCCCAAGGGGCCCAACTTCTCTTCACTGCAGGATGCTCGCTGTGGGCCAAGGCTGCGTTCTCTCAAAGGCAATAATGGACTGGCAATTGGTTTCTAAAAACTCATCCAACTGCACTCCAGATTCAGCTCCATACAAACGAAATGTGACCTAAGACCTCAGAGTAAGGTCCAGTGTTTCACATCAGCAGAGTTGATTGTGCAGTGGTAGCCACGGAGCCATACTCTGAGAAGCAGTGCCTTAACTCTGCTATGCCCCTGAGGACACATAGGGTAGTGTATCGTGCACCAGTATCATGATGACCACTGTGTGCTAGAAGAGAGGCCGCTGGCTTCTGAGGAACCCTAGGCGCAGTAGGTGCCCGGGAGCACTCTTCACATTCATAGCAAGGGCAACGTACTCCTTTCTGGGATGCCTAGGTAGAGTGTTCCAATCGTCATAGAGCCTAGCGAAAGCAGCGCCTTGCAGACTCTCTTTGCAAGTGGATCGTCCTCAGTGACAGAAACAGAACTGCACTGCTACTGCACAATGTGCTTGTGATTCAGTCTGGGACACAGGATAGAACTCTCACAGAATAGAAAGCTAACCTTTGCATCCAGCCTGAAGACCAGTACATTCTTCACACTTCACGCTGTTAAGTATGTGCAGGTGCCATGGTCACCGAGGTCTACCTAAGGTACTGAAATACCCACTTCATCCTACGCAGAGGTCCCTGTGCCCACAGGAACTCCATGGAAGAGCCCTGTGGGTCCCGTGTGTTTCCTTGAGGTAGTCAGAAACTACTGAGGATAGCCTTATGAGCTCAAGTTTGAAACCGGGCAACCCTGGCAAAACCTTCATTTCGTCCGTGGTAGGCGAGACAGGTGCGGTTTGAAAGCTTCCTGAAAATCACTCCTGCTGCCCATCTTCTCTTTGCTGCCTGACGGCATCACGAAAGAACTTGAGTGTAATCGTATGAGGCATGCTGGTCTCGGTTCCTGCTGGGAGCTCCTCCAGGAGCACACTGGAGCCTGCTGGCAAAGAACTGGCACCCCTGTGCGCAACTAAAATGCAGTTTTCTCCAAAGTAAGTTTAGCTATGAGCTACTGGCGAAGAAGCATGTGTTAAAGGAAGGCTGCAACACTGTTACGTATTTCACGACTCACTGTGCACTCACCTTGGTTGTAACATCTGTGAAAAGGCACTGAATGCCTCCAAATCTTCTGCTGCGTTTGAGTCCCCGGAAGCAAATGGGTTCGTTGGCTTTAAGGCTGTGAAAGGGCAGCGGTAATGGCAAAGCCCTTCTCGCTCGACAGCTCTCGTTTGTACAGCATTCAAACGGCTTCAGGAAGGCCGTTCCAGGCATCCTTACATTCCAGGCTGTCGTAGCCAGGAAGGCATTTGGATTCTTTTGAGAAACACCACTGTGCCCCACAAGTGAAACCTGTGGGCTCCTAAATACGTCTCCCTACGGCAGCCTGAAACTATATGTTTAGCTCCAGTATGAAAACAACGGACAGCTTTACTTGAGACAATGCTGGACGTCTGGGACCATCCAGATTCACCAAGGCCTAACATTTGCCCGGCGGGGGAATGCTCTTCTGCACGTACAGCACTCACCACGTGAAAACATTTCTTAGCAGAAGGAAGCAGTCTTTCCCTAGTAGTAGAGAGGTAGGCAGAATCTTCAGATAAACCTGCTGTGTCATCAAGCTTGAAAGTCGGACACCGAAGGGATCGTTCGTATTCCCCTGCAATGGAAGCTTCTTTCTTTGGGCTTCAAAGCTGCCTGAACAGCGCGAGGGGCCAGCTTCTCTTCACTGCAGGATTGTCGCTGTGGGCCAAGGCTGCGTTCTCTCAATGGCAATAATGTGCTAGCAATTGCTCTCTAGAAACTCATCCAACTGCACTCCAGATTCAGCTCCATACAAATGAAATGTGACCTAAGTCCTCAGCGTAAGGTCCAGTGTTTCACATCAGCAGAGTTGAGTGTGCAGTGGTAGCCACTAAGCCATACTCTGAAAAGGAGTGCCTTGACTCTGCTATGCCCCTGAGGACACATAGGGCAGTGTATCATGCACCAGTTTCTCATGATGACCACTGTGTGCTAGAAGACAGGCCGCTGGCTTCTCAGGAACCCTAGGCGCAGTAGGTGCCCGGGAGCACTCTTCACATTCATAGCAAGGGCAACGTACTCCTTTCTGGGATGCCTAGGTAGAGTGTTCCAATCGTCATAGACCCTAGCGAAACCAGCGCCTGGCAGACTCACTTTGCAAGTGGATCGTCCTCAGTGACAGAAACAGAACTGCACTACTACTGCACAAAGTGCTTGTGATTCAGTCTGGGACACAGGATAGCACTCTCACAGAATAGAAAGCTAACCTTTGCATCCAGCCTGAAGACCAGTACATTCTTCACACTTCACGCTGTTAAGTATGTGCAGGAGCCTTGATCACCGAGGCCTTCCTAAGGTACTGAAATACTTACCCATTTCATCCTATGCAGAGGTCCCTGTGCCCACAGGAACTCCATGGAAGAGCCCTGTGGGTCCCGTGTGTTTCCTTGAGGTAGTCAGAAACTACTGAGGATAATCTTATGAGCTCAAGTTTGAAAGCGGGCATCCCTGGAAAAACCTTCCGTTCGACCGTGGTAGGCGAGACAGGTGCGGTTTGAAAGCTGCCTGAAAATCACTCCTGCTGCCCATCTTCTCTTTGCTGCCTGACGGCATCACGAAAGAACTTGAGTGTAATCGTATGAGGCATGCTGGTCTCGGTTCGTTGCTGGGAGCTCCTCCAGGAGCACACTGGAGCCTGCCGGCAAAGAACTGGCACCCCTGTGCTCAAGTAAAATGCAGATTTCTCCCAAAGTAAGTTTAGCTATGCCCTAGTGGCGAAGAAGCATGTGTTAAAGGAAGGCTGCAACACTGTTACGTATTTCACGACACATTGTGCACTCACCTTGGGTGTAACATCTGTGAAAGGGCACTGAATGCCGTCCAAATCTTCTGCTGCGTTTGAGTTCCAGGAAAAATGGGTTCGTTGGTTTTAAAGCTGTGAACGTGCAGCTGTAATGGAAAGCCCTGCCCGGATCGCTCGACAGCTCTCGTTTGTACAGCATTCAAACGGCTTCACGAACGCCGTTCTAAGCAGCCTTACATTCCATGCTGGCGTAGCCAGGGAGGCATTTGGATTCTTCTGAAAAACACCACTGTGCCTCACAAGTGAAACCTGTGGGCTCCCAAATACGTCTCCTACGGCAGCCTAAAATTATATGTTTAGTTCCAGTATGAAAACAACGGACACTTTAGCTGTGACAATGCTGGACTTCTTGGCCATCCAGATTCACCAATGCCTAACTTTTGCTCGGCGGGGGAATGCTCTTCTGAACGTACAGCACTCACCACGTGAAAACCTTTCTAAGCACAAGGAAGCAGTCTTACCCTAGTAGTAGAGAGGTAGGCAGAATCTTCAGATAAACATGCTGTGTAATCAAGCTTGAAAGTCGGACACCGATGGGAACGTTCGTACTCTCCTGCAATGGAGGCCACTTGCTTTGGGCTTCAAAGCTGCCTGAACAGCCCAAGGGGCCCAACTTCTCTTCACTGCAGGATGCTCGCTGTGGGCCAAGGCTGCGTTCTCTCAAAGGCAATAATGGACTGGCAATTGGTTTCTAAAAACTCATCCAACTGCACTCCAGATTCAGCTCCATACAAACGAAATGTGACCTAAGACCTCAGCGTAAGGTCCAGTGTTTCACATCAGCAGAGTTGATTGTGCAGTGGTAGCCACGGAGCCATACTCTGAGAAGCAGTGCCTTAACTCTGCTATGCCCCTGAGGACACATAGGGTAGTGTATCGTGCACCAGTATCATGATGACCACTGTGTGCTAGAAGAGAGGCCGCTGGCTTCTGAGGAACACTAGGCGCAGTAGGTGCCCGGGAGCACTCTTCACATTCATAGCAAGGGCAACGTACTCCTTTCTGGGATGCCTAGGTAGAGTGTTCCAATCGTCATAGAGCCTAGCGAAAGCAGCGCCTTGCAGACTCTCTTTGCAAGTGGATCGTCCTCAGTGACAGAAACAGAACTGCACTGCTACTGCACAATGTGCTTGTGATTCAGTCTGGGACACAGGATAGAACTCTCACAGAATAGAAAGCTAACCTTTGCATCCAGCCTGAAGACCAGTACATTCTTCACACTTCACGCTGTTAAGTATGTGCAGGTGCCATGGTCACCGAGGTCTACCTAAGGTACTGAAATACCCACTTCATCCTACGCAGAGGTCCCTGTGCCCACAGGAACTCCATGGAAGAGCCCTGTGGGTCCCGTGTGTTTCCTTGAGGTAGTCAGAAACTACTGAGGATAGCCTTATGAGCTCAAGTTTGAAACCGGGCAACCCTGGCAAAACCTTCATTTCGTCCGTGGTAGGCGAGACAGGTGCGGTTTGAAAGCTTCCTGAAAATCACTCCTGCTGCCCATCTTCTCTTTGCTGCCTGACGGCATCACGAAAGAACTTGAGTGTAATCGTATGAGGCATGCTGGTCTCGGTTCCTGCTGGGAGCTCCTCCAGGAGCACACTGGAGCCTGCTGGCAAAGAACTGGCACCCCTGTGCGCAACTAAAATGCAGTTTTCTCCAAAGTAAGTTTAGCTATGAGCTACTGGCGAAGAAGCATGTGTTAAAGGAAGGCTGCAACACTGTTACGTATTTCACGACTCACTGTGCACTGACCTTGGTTGTAACATCTGTGAAAAGGCACTGAATGCCTCCAAATCTTCTGCTGCGTTTGAGTCCCCGGAAGCAAATGGGTTCGTTGGCTTTAAGGCTGTGAACGGGCAGCGGTAATGGCAAAGCCCTTCTCGCTCGACAGCTCTCGTTTGTACAGCATTCAAACGGCTTCAGGAAGGCCGTTCCAGGCATCCTTACATTCCAGGCTGTCGTAGCCAGGAAGGCATTTGGATTCTTTTGAGAAACACCACTGTGCCCCACAAGTGAAACCTGTGGGCTCCTAAATACGTCTCCCTACGGCAGCCTGAAACTATATGTTTAGCTCCAGTATGAAAACAACGGACAGCTTTACTTGAGACAATGCTGGACGTCTGGGACCATCCAGATTCACCAAGGCCTAACATTTGCCCGGCGGGGGAATGCTCTTCTGCACGTACAGCACTCACCACGTGAAAACCTTTCTTAGCAGAAGGAAGCAGTCTTTCCCTAGTAGTAGAGAGGTAGGCAGAATCTTCAGATAAACCTGCTGTGTCATCAAGCTTGAAAGTCGGACACCGATGGGATCGTTCGTATTCCCCTGCAATGGAAGCTTCTTTCTTTGGGCTTCAAAGCTGCCTGAACAGCGCGAGGAGCCAGCTTCTCTTCACTGCAGGATTGTCGCTGTGGGCCAAGGCTGCGTTCTCTCAATGGCAATAATGTGCTAGCAATTGCTTTCTAGAAACTCATCCAACTGCACTCCAGATTCAGCTCCATACAAATGAAATGTGACCTAAGTCCTCAGCGTAAGGTCCAGTGTTTCACATCAGCAGAGTTGAGTGTGCAGTGGTAGCCACTAAGCCATACTCTGAAAAGGAGTGCCTTGACTCTGCTATGCCCCTGAGGACACATAGGGCAGTGTATCATGCACCAGTTTCTCATGATGACCACTGTGTGCTAGAAGACAGGCCGCTGGCTTCTCAGGAACCCTAGGCGCAGTAGGTGCCCGGGAGCACTCTTCACATTCATAGCAAGGGCAACGTACTCCTTTCTGGGATGCCTAGGTAGAGTGTTCCAATCGTCATAGACCCTAGCGAAACCAGCGCCTGGCAGACTCACTTTGCAAGTGGATCGTCCTCAGTGACAGAAACAGAACTGCACTACTACTGCACAAAGTGCTTGTGATTCAGTCTGGGACACAGGATAGCACTCTCACAGAATACAAAGCTAACCTTTGCATCCAGCCTGAAGACCAGTACATTCTTCACACTTCACACTGTTAAGTATGTGCAGGAGCCTTGATCACCGAGGCCTTCCTAAGGTACTGAAATACTTACCCATTTCATCCTATGCAGAGGTCCCTGTGCCCACAGGAACTCCATGGAAGAGCCCTGGGGGTCCCGTGTGTTTCCTTGAGGTAGTCAGAAACTACTGAGGATAACCTTATGAGCTCAAGTTTGAAAGCGGGCATCCCTGGAAAAACCTTCCGTTCGACCGTGGTAGGCGAGACAGGTGCGGTTTGAAAGCTGCCTGAAAATCACTCCTGCTGCCCATCTTCTCCTTGCTGCCTGACGGCATCACGAAAGAACTTGAGTGTAATCGTATGAGGCATGCTGGTCTCGGTTCGTTGCTGGGAGCTCCTCCAGGAGCACACTGGAGCCTGCCGGCAAAGAACTGGCACCCCTGTGCTCAAGTAAAATGCAGATTTCTCCCAAAGTAAGTTTAGCTATGCCCTAGTGGCGAAGAAGCATGTGTTAAAGGAAGGCTGCAACACTGTTACGTATTTCACGACACATTGTGCACTCACCTTGGGTGTAACATCTGTGAAAGGGCACTGAATGCCGTCCAAATCTTCTGCTGCGTTTGAGTTCCAGGAAAAATGGGTTCGTTGGTTTTAAAGCTGTGAACGTGCAGCTGTAATGGAAAGCCCTGCCCGGATCGCTCGACAGCTCTCGTTTGTACAGCATTCAAACGGCTTCACGAACGCCGTTCCAAGCAGCCTTACATTCCATGCTGGCGTAGCCAGGGAGGCATTTGGATTCTTCTGAAAAACACCACTGTGCCTCACAAGTGAAACCTGTGGGCTCCCAAATACGTCTCCTACGGCAGCCTAAAATTATATGTTTAGTTCCAGTATGAAAACAACGGACAGCTTTAGCTGTGACAATGCTGGACTTCTTGGCCATCCAGATTCACCAATGCCTAACTTTTGCTCGGCGGGGGAATGCTCTTCTGAACGTACAGCACTCACCACGTGAAAACCTTTCTAAGCACAAGGGAGCAGTCTTACCCTAGTAGTAGAGAGGTAGGCAGAATCTTCAGATAAACCTGCTGTGTCATCAAGCTTGAAAGTCGGACACCGATGGGAACGTTCGTACTCTCCTGCAATGGAGGCCCCTTGCTTTGGGCTTCAAAGCTGCCTGAACAGCCCAAGGGGCCCAACTTCTCTTCACTGCAGGATGCTCGCTGTGGGCCAAGGCTGCGTTCTCTCAAAGGCAATAATGGACTGGCAATTGGTTTCTAAAAACTCATCCAACTGCACTCCAGATTCAGCTCCATACAAACGAAATGTGACCTAAGACCTCAGCGTAAGGTCCAGTGTTTCACATCAGCAGAGTTGATTGTGCAGTAGTAGCCACGGAGCCATACTCTGAGAAGCAGTGCCTTAACTCTGCTATGCCCCTGAGGACACATAGGGTAGTGTATCGTGCACCAGTATCATGATGACCACTGTGTGCTAGAAGAGAGGCCGCTGGCTTCTGAGGAACCCTAGGCGCAGTAGGTGCCCGGGAGCACTCTTCACATTCATAGCAAGGGCAACGTACTCCTTTCTGGGATGCCTAGGTAGAGTGTTCCAATCGTCATAGAGCCTAGCGAAAGCAGCGCCTTGCAGACTCTCTTTGCAAGTGGATCGTCCTCAGTGACAGAAACAGAACTGCACTGCTACTGCACAATGTGCTTGTGATTCAGTCTGGGACACAGGATAGAACTCTCACAGAATAGAAAGCTAACCTTTGCATCCAGCCTGAAGACCAGTACATTCTTCACACTTCACGCTGTTAAGTATGTGCAGGTGCCATGGTCACCGAGGTCTACCTAAGGTACTGAAATACCCACTTCATCCTACGCAGAGGTCCCTGTGCCCACAGGAACTCCATGGAAGAGCCCTGTGGGTCCCGTGTGTTTCCTTGAGGTAGTCAGAAACTACTGAGGATAGCCTTATGAGCTCAAGTTTGAAACCGGGCAACCCTGGCAAAACCTTCATTTCGTCCGTGGTAGGCGAGACAGGTGCGGTTTGAAAGCTTCCTGAAAATCACTCCTGCTGCCCATCTTCTCTTTGCTGCCTGACGGCATCACGAAAGAACTTGAGTGTAATCGTATGAGGCATGCTGGTCTCGGTTCCTGCTGGGAGCTCCTCCAGGAGCACACTGGAGCCTGCTGGCAAAGAACTGGCACCCCTGTGCGCAACTAAAATGCAGTTTTCTCCAAAGTAAGTTTAGCTATGAGCTACTGGCGAAGAAGCATGTGTTAAAGGAAGGCTGCAACACTGTTACGTATTTCACGACTCACTGTGCACTCACCTTGGTTGTAACATCTGTGAAAAGGCACTGAATGCCTCCAAATCTTCTGCTGCGTTTGAGTCCCCGGAAGCAAATGGTTTCGTTGGCTTTAAGGCTGTGAACGGGCAGCGGTAATGGCAAAGCCCTTCTCGATCGACAGCTCTCGTTTGTACAGCATTCAAACGGCTTCAGGAAGGCCGTTCCAGGCATCCTTACATTCCAGGCTGTCGTAGCCAGGAAGGCATTTGGATTCTTTTGAGAAACACCACTGTGCCCCACAAGTGAAACCTGTGGGCTCCTAAATACGTCTCCCTACGGCAGCCTGAAACTATATGTTTAGCTCCAGTATGAAAACAACGGACAGCTTTACTTGAGACAATGCTGGACGTCTGGGACCATCCAGATTCACCAAGGCCTAACATGTGCCCGGCGGGGGAATGCTCTTCTGCACGTACAGCACTCACCACGTGAAAACCTTTCTTAGCAGAAGGAAGCAGTCTTTCCCTAGTAGTAGAGAGGTAGGCAGAATCTTCAGATAAACCTGCTGTGTCATCAAGCTTGAAAGTCGGACACCGATGGGATCGTTCGTATTCCCCTGCAATGGAAGCTTCTTTGTTTGGGCTTCAAAGCTGCCTGAACAGCGCGAGGGGCCAGCTTCTCTTCACTGCAGGATTGTCGCTGTGGGCCAAGGCTGCGTTCTCTCAATGGCAATAATGTGCTAGCAATTGCTTTCTAGAAACTCATCCAACTGCACTCCAGATTCAGCTCCATACAAATGAAATGTGACCTAAGTCCTCAGCGTAAGGTCCAGTGTTTCACATCAGCAGAGTTGAGTGTGCAGTGGTAGCCACTAAGCCATACTCTGAAAAGGAGTGCCTTGACTCTGCTATGCCCCTGAGGACACATAGGGCAGTGTATCATGCACCAGTTTCTCATGATGACCACTGTGTGCTAGAAGACAGGCCGCTGGCTTCTCAGGAACCCTAGGCGCAGTAGGTGCCCGGGAGCACTCTTCACATTCATAGCAAGGGCAACGTACTCCTTTCTGGGATGCCTAGGTAGAGTGTTCCAATCGTCATAGACCCTAGCGAAACCAGCGCCTGGCAGACTCACTTTGCAAGTGGATCGTCCTCAGTGACAGAAACAGAACTGCACTACTACTGCACAAAGTGCTTGTGATTCAGTCTGGGACACAGGATAGCACTCTCACAGAATAGAAAGCTAACCTTTGCATCCAGCCTGAAGACCAGTACATTCTTCACACTTCACGCTGTTAAGTATGTGCAGGAGCCTTGATCACCGAGGCCTTCCTAAGGTACTGAAATACTTACCCATTTCATCCTATGCAGAGGTCCCTGTGCCCACAGGAACTCCATGGAAGAGCCCTGTGGGTCCCGTGTGTTTTCTTGAGGTAGTCAGAAACTACTGAGGATAACCTTATGAGCTCAAGTTTGAAAGCGGGCATCCCTGGAAAAACCTTCCGTTCGACCGTGGTAGGCGAGACAGGTGCGGTTTGAAAGCTGCCTGAAAATCACTCCTGCTGCCCATCTTCTCTTTGCTGCCTGACGGCATCACGAAAGAACTTGAGTGTAATCGTATGAGGCATGCTGGTCTCGGTTCGTTGCTGGGAGCTCCTCCAGGAGCACACTGGAGCCTGCCGGCAAAGAACTGGCACCCCTGTGCTCAAGTAAAATGCAGATTTCTCCCAAAGTAAGTTTAGCTATGCCCTAGTGGCGAAGAAGCATGTGTTAAAGGAAGGCTGCAACACTGTTACGTATTTCACGACACATTGTGCACTCACCTTGGGTGTAACATCTGTGAAAGGGCACTGAATGCCGTCCAAATCTTCTGCTGCGTTTGAGTTCCAGGAAAAATGGGTTCGTTGGTTTTAAAGCTGTGAACGTGCAGCTGTAATGGAAAGCCCTGCCCGGATCGCTCGACAGCTCTCGTTTGTACAGCATTCAAACGGCTTCACGAACGCCGTTCTAAGCAGCCTTACATTCCATGCTGGCGTAGCCAGGGAGGCATTTGGATTCTTCTGAAAAACACCACTGTGCCTCACAAGTGAAACCTGTGGGCTCCCAAATACGTCTCCTACGGTAGCCTAAAATTATATGTTTAGTTCCAGTATGAAAACAACGGACACTTTAGCTGTGACAATGCTGGACTTCTTGGCCATCCAGATTCACCAATGCCTAACTTTTGCTCGGCGGGGGAATGCTCTTCTGAACGTACAGCACTCACCACGTGAAAACCTTTCTAAGCACAAGGAAGCAGTCTTACCCTAGTAGTAGAGAGGTAGGCAGAATCTTCAGATAAACATGCTGTGTAATCAAGCTTGAAAGTCGGACACCGATGGGAACGTTCGTACTCTCCTGCAATGGAGGCCACTTGCTTTGGGCTTCAAAGCTGCCTGAACAGCCCAAGGGGCCCAACTTCTCTTCACTGCAGGATGCTCGCTGTGGGCCAAGGCTGCGTTCTCTCAAAGGCAATAATGGACTGGCAATTGGTTTCTAAAAACTCATCCAACTGCACTCCAGATTCAGCTCCATACAAACGAAATGTGACCTAAGACCTCAGCGTAAGGTCCAGTGTTTCACATCAGCAGAGTTGATTGTGCAGTGGTAGCCACGGAGCCATACTCTGAGAAGCAGTGCCTTAACTCTGCTATGCCCCTGAGGACACATAGGGTAGTGTATCGTGCACCAGTATCATGATGACCACTGTGTGCTAGAAGAGAGGCCGCTGGCTTCTGAGGAACCCTAGGCGCAGTAGGTGCCCGGGAGCACTCTTCACATTCATAGCAAGGGCAACGTACTCCTTTCTGGGATGCCTAGGTAGAGTGTTCCAATCGTCATAGAGCCTAGCGAAAGCAGCGCCTTGCAGACTCTCTTTGCAAGTGGATCGTCCTCAGTGACAGAAACAGAACTGCACTGCTACTGCACAATGTGCTTGTGATTCAGTCTGGGACACAGGATAGAACTCTCACAGAATAGAAAGCTAACCTTTGCATCCAGCCTGAAGACCAGTACATTCTTCACACTTCACGCTGTTAAGTATGTGCAGGTGCCATGGTCACCGAGGTCTACCTAAGGTACTGAAATACCCACTTCATCCTACGCAGAGGTCCCTGTGCCCACAGGAACTCCATGGAAGAGCCCTGTGGGTCCCGTGTGTTTCCTTGAGGTAGTCAGAAACTACTGAGGATAGCCTTATGAGCTCAAGTTTGAAACCGGGCAACCCTGGCAAAACCTTCATTTCGTCCGTGGTAGGCGAGACAGGTGCGGTTTGAAAGCTTCCTGAAAATCACTCCTGCTGCCCATCTTCTCTTTGCTGCCTGACGGCATCACGAAAGAACTTGAGTGTAATCGTATGAGGCATGCTGGTCTCGGTTCCTGCTGGGAGCTCCTCCAAGAGCACACTGGAGCCTGCTGGCAAAGAACTGGCACCCCTGTGCGCAACTAAAATGCAGTTTTCTCCAAAGTAAGTTTAGCTATGAGCTACTGGCGAAGAAGCATGTGTTAAAGGAAGGCTGCAACACTGTTACGTATTTCACGACTCACTGTGCACTCACCTTGGTTGTAACATCTGTGAAAAGGCACTGAATGCCTCCAAATCTTCTGCTGCGTTTGAGTCCCCGGAAGCAAATGGGTTCGTTGGCTTTAAGGCTGTGAACGGGCAGCGGTAATGGCAAAGCCCTTCTCGATCGACAGCTCTCGTTTGTACAGCATTCAAACGGCTTCAGGAAGGCCGTTCCAGGCATCCTTACATTCCAGGCTGTCGTAGCCAGGAAGGCATTTGGATTCTTTTGAGAAACACCACTGTGCCCCACAAGTGAAACCTGTGGGCTCCTAAATACGTCTCCCTACGGCAGCCTGAAACTATATGTTTAGCTCCAGTATGAAAACAACGGACAGCTTTACTTGAGACAATGCTGGACGTCTGGGACCATCCAGATTCACCAAGGCCTAACATTTGCCCGGCGGGGGAATGCTCTTCTGCACGTACAGCACTCACCACGTGAAAACCTTTCTTAGCAGAAGGAAGCAGTCTTTCCCTAGTAGTAGAGAGGTAGGCAGAATCTTCAGATAAACCTGCTGTGTCATCAAGCTTGAAAGTCGGACACCGAAGGGATCGTTCGTATTCCCCTGCAATGGAAGCTTCTTTCTTTGGGCTTCAAAGCTGCCTGAACAGCGCGAGGGGCCAGCTTCTCTTCACTGCAGGATTGTCGCTGTGGGCCAAGGCTGCGTTCTCTCAATGGCAATAATGTGCTAGCAATTGCTCTCTAGAAACTCATCCAACTGCACTCCAGATTCAGCTCCATACAAATGAAATGTGACCTAAGTCCTCAGCGTAAGGTCCAGTGTTTCACATCAGCAGAGTTGAGTGTGCAGTGGTAGCCACTAAGCCATACTCTGAAAAGGAGTGCCTTGACTCTGCTATGCCCCTGAGGACACATAGGGCAGTGTATCATGCACCAGTTTCTCATGATGACCACTGTGTGCTAGAAGACAGGCCGCTGGCTTCTCAGGAACCCTAGGCGCAGTAGGTGCCCGGGAGCACTCTTCACATTCATAGCAAGGGCAACGTACTCCTTTCTGGGATGCCTAGGTAGAGTGTTCCAATCGTCATAGACCCTAGCGAAACCAGCGCCTGGCAGACTCACTTTGCAAGTGGATCGTCCTCAGTGACAGAAACAGAACTGCACTACTACTGCACAAAGTGCTTGTGATTCAGTCTGGGACACAGGATAGCACTCTCACAGAATAGAAAGCTAACCTTTGCATCCAGCCTGAAGACCAGTACATTCTTCACACTTCACGCTGTTAAGTATGTGCAGGAGCCTTGATCACCGAGGCCTTCCTAAGGTACTGAAATACTTACCCATTTCATCCTATGCAGAGGTCCCTGTGCCCACAGGAACTCCATGGAAGAGCCCTGTGGGTCCCGTGTGTTTCCTTGAGGTAGTCAGAAACTACTGAGGATAACCTTATGAGCTCAAGTTTGAAAGCGGGCATCCCTGGAAAAACCTTCCGTTCGACCGTGGTAGGCGAGACAGGTGCGGTTTGAAAGCTGCCTGAAAATCACTCCTGCTGCCCATCTTCTCTT
This sequence comes from Balaenoptera physalus, assembly GCF_965194825.1. NCBI lineage: Eukaryota > Metazoa > Chordata > Mammalia > Artiodactyla > Balaenopteridae > Balaenoptera > Balaenoptera physalus. The sequence continues at coordinate 149,195 of NW_028126495.1, read as the reverse complement.
TGCTGCCTGACGGCATCACGAAAGAACTTGAGTGTAATCGTATGAGGCATGCTGGTCTCGGTTCGTTGCTGGGAGCTCCTCCAGGAGCACACTGGAGCCTGCCGGCAAAGAACTGGCACCCCTGTGCTCAAGTAAAATGCAGATTTCTCCCAAAGTAAGTTTAGCTATGCCCTAGTGGCGAAGAAGCATGTGTTAAAGGAAGGCTGCAACACTGTTACGTATTTCACGACACATTGTGCACTCACCTTGGGTGTAACATCTGTGAAAGGGCACTGAATGCCGTCCAAATCTTCTGCTGCGTTTGAGTTCCAGGAAAAATGGGTTCGTTGGTTTTAAAGCTGTGAACGTGCAGCTGTAATGGAAAGCCCTGCCCGGATCGCTCGACAGCTCTCGTTTGTACAGCATTCAAACGGCTTCACGAACGCCGTTCTAAGCAGCCTTACATTCCATGCTGGCGTAGCCAGGGAGGCATTTGGATTCTTCTGAAAAACACCACTGTGCCTCACAAGTGAAACCTGTGGGCTCCCAAATACGTCTCCTACGGCAGCCTAAAATTATATGTTTAGTTCCAGTATGAAAACAACGGACACTTTAGCTGTGACAATGCTGGACTTCTTGGCCATCCAGATTCACCAATGCCTAACTTTTGCTCGGCGGGGGAATGCTCTTCTGAACGTACAGCACTCACCACGTGAAAACCTTTCTAAGCACAAGGAAGCAGTCTTACCCTAGTAGTAGAGAGGTAGGCAGAATCTTCAGATAAACATGCTGTGTAATCAAGCTTGAAAGTCGGACACCGATGGGAACGTTCGTACTCTCCTGCAATGGAGGCCACTTGCTTTGGGCTTCAAAGCTGCCTGAACAGCCCAAGGGGCCCAACTTCTCTTCACTGCAGGATGCTCGCTGTGGGCCAAGGCTGCGTTCTCTCAAAGGCAATAATGGACTGGCAATTGGTTTCTAAAAACTCATCCAACTGCACTCCAGATTCAGCTCCATACAAACGAAATGTGACCTAAGACCTCAGCGTAAGGTCCAGTGTTTCACATCAGCAGAGTTGATTGTGCAGTGGTAGCCACGGAGCCATACTCTGAGAAGCAGTGCCTTAACTCTGCTATGCCCCTGAGGACACATAGGGTAGTGTATCGTGCACCAGTATCATGATGACCACTGTGTGCTAGAAGAGAGGCCGCTGGCTTCTGAGGAACCCTAGGCGCAGTAGGTGCCCGGGAGCACTCTTCACATTCATAGCAAGGGCAACGTACTCCTTTCTGGGATGCCTAGGTAGAGTGTTCCAATCGTCATAGAGCCTAGCGAAAGCAGCGCCTTGCAGACTCTCTTTGCAAGTGGATCGTCCTCAGTGACAGAAACAGAACTGCACTGCTACTGCACAATGTGCTTGTGATTCAGTCTGGGACACAGGATAGAACTCTCACAGAATAGAAAGCTAACCTTTGCATCCAGCCTGAAGACCAGTACATTCTTCACACTTCACGCTGTTAAGTATGTGCAGGTGCCATGGTCACCGAGGTCTACCTAAGGTACTGAAATACCCACTTCATCCTACGCAGAGGTCCCTGTGCCCACAGGAACTCCATGGAAGAGCCCTGTGGGTCCCGTGTGTTTCCTTGAGGTAGTCAGAAACTACTGAGGATAGCCTTATGAGCTCAAGTTTGAAACCGGGCAACCCTGGCAAAACCTTCATTTCGTCCGTGGTAGGCGAGACAGGTGCGGTTTGAAAGCTTCCTGAAAATCACTCCTGCTGCCCATCTTCTCTTTGCTGCCTGACGGCATCACGAAAGAACTTGAGTGTAATCGTATGAGGCATGCTGGTCTCGGTTCCTGCTGGGAGCTCCTCCAGGAGCACACTGGAGCCTGCTGGCAAAGAACTGGCACCCCTGTGCGCAACTAAAATGCAGTTTTCTCCAAAGTAAGTTTAGCTATGAGCTACTGGCGAAGAAGCATGTGTTAAAGGAAGGCTGCAACACTGTTACGTATTTCACGACTCACTGTGCACTCACCTTGGTTGTAACATCTGTGAAAAGGCACTGAATGCCTCCAAATCTTCTGCTGCGTTTGAGTCCCCGGAAGCAAATGGGTTCGTTGGCTTTAAGGCTGTGAACGGGCAGCGGTAATGGCAAAGCCCTTCTCGATCGACAGCTCTCGTTTGTACAGCATTCAAACGGCTTCAGGAAGGCCGTTCCAGGCATCCTTACATTCCAGGCTGTCGTAGCCAGGAAGGCATTTGGATTCTTTTGAGAAACACCACTGTGCCCCACAAGTGAAACCTGTGGGCTCCTAAATACGTCTCCCTACGGCAGCCTGAAACTATATGTTTAGCTCCAGTATGAAAACAACGGACAGCTTTACTTGAGACAATGCTGGACGTCTGGGACCATCCAGATTCACCAAGGCCTAACATTTGCCCGGCGGGGGAATGCTCTTCTGCACGTACAGCACTCACCACGTGAAAACCTTTCTTAGCAGAAGGAAGCAGTCTTTCCCTAGTAGTAGAGAGGTAGGCAGAATCTTCAGATAAACCTGCTGTGTCATCAAGCTTGAAAGTCGGACACCGAAGGGATCGTTCGTATTCCCCTGCAATGGAAGCTTCTTTCTTTGGGCTTCAAAGCTGCCTGAACAGCGCGAGGGGCCAGCTTCTCTTCACTGCAGGATTGTCGCTGTGGGCCAAGGCTGCGTTCTCTCAATGGCAATAATGTGCTAGCAATTGCTCTCTAGAAACTCATCCAACTGCACTCCAGATTCAGCTCCATACAAATGAAATGTGACCTAAGTCCTCAGCGTAAGGTCCAGTGTTTCACATCAGCAGAGTTGAGTGTGCAGTGGTAGCCACTAAGCCATACTCTGAAAAGGAGTGCCTTGACTCTGCTATGCCCCTGAGGACACATAGGGCAGTGTATCATGCACCAGTTTCTCATGATGACCACTGTGTGCTAGAAGACAGGCCGCTGGCTTCTCAGGAACCCTAGGCGCAGTAGGTGCCCGGGAGCACTCTTCACATTCATAGCAAGGGCAACGTACTCCTTTCTGGGATGCCTAGGTAGAGTGTTCCAATCGTCATAGACCCTAGCGAAACCAGCGCCTGGCAGACTCACTTTGCAAGTGGATCGTCCTCAGTGACAGAAACAGAACTGCACTACTACTGCACAAAGTGCTTGTGATTCAGTCTGGGACACAGGATAGCACTCTCACAGAATAGAAAGCTAACCTTTGCATCCAGCCTGAAGACCAGTACATTCTTCACACTTCACACTGTTAAGTATGTGCAGGAGCCTTGATCACCGAGGCCTTCCTAAGGTACTGAAATACTTACCCATTTCATCCTATGCAGAGGTCCCTGTGCCCACAGGAACTCCATGGAAGAGCCCTGTGGGTCCCGTGTGTTTCCTTGAGGTAGTCAGAAACTACTGAGGATAACCTTATGAGCTCAAGTTTGAAAGCGGGCATCCCTGGAAAAACCTTCCGTTCGACCGTGGTAGGCGAGACAGGTGCGGTTTGAAAGCTGCCTGAAAATCACTCCTGCTGCCCATCTTCTCCTTGCTGCCTGACGGCATCACGAAAGAACTTGAGTGTAATCGTATGAGGCATGCTGGTCTCGGTTCGTTGCTGGGAGCTCCTCCAGGAGCACACTGGAGCCTGCCGGCAAAGAACTGGCACCCCTGTGCTCAAGTAAAATGCAGATTTCTCCCAAAGTAAGTTTAGCTATGCCCTAGTGGCGAAGAAGCATGTGTTAAAGGAAGGCTGCAACACTGTTACGTATTTCACGACACATTGTGCACTCACCTTGGGTGTAACATCTGTGAAAGGGCACTGAATGCCGTCCAAATCTTCTGCTGCGTTTGAGTTCCAGGAAAAATGGGTTCGTTGGTTTTAAAGCTGTGAACGTGCAGCTGTAATGGAAAGCCCTGCCCGGATCGCTCGACAGCTCTCGTTTGTACAGCATTCAAACGGCTTCACGAACGCCGTTCCAAGCAGCCTTACATTCCATGCTGGCGTAGCCAGGGAGGCATTTGGATTCTTCTGAAAAACACCACTGTGCCTCACAAGTGAAACCTGTGGGCTCCCAAATACGTCTCCTACGGCAGCCTAAAATTATATGTTTAGTTCCAGTATGAAAACAACGGACAGCTTTAGCTGTGACAATGCTGGACTTCTTGGCCATCCAGATTCACCAATGCCTAACTTTTGCTCGGCGGGGGAATGCTCTTCTGAACGTACAGCACTCACCACGTGAAAACCTTTCTAAGCACAAGGGAGCAGTCTTACCCTAGTAGTAGAGAGGTAGGCAGAATCTTCAGATAAACCTGCTGTGTCATCAAGCTTGAAAGTCGGACACCGATGGGAACGTTCGTACTCTCCTGCAATGGAGGCCCCTTGCTTTGGGCTTCAAAGCTGCCTGAACAGCCCAAGGGGCCCAACTTCTCTTCACTGCAGGATGCTCGCTGTGGGCCAAGGCTGCGTTCTCTCAAAGGCAATAATGGACTGGCAATTGGTTTCTAAAAACTCATCCAACTGCACTCCAGATTCAGCTCCATACAAACGAAATGTGACCTAAGACCTCAGCGTAAGGTCCAGTGTTTCACATCAGCAGAGTTGATTGTGCAGTGGTAGCCACGGAGCCATACTCTGAGAAGCAGTGCCTTAACTCTGCTATGCCCCTGAGGACACATAGGGTAGTGTATCGTGCACCAGTATCATGATGACCACTGTGTGCTAGAAGAGAGGCCGCTGGCTTCTGAGGAACCCTAGGCGCAGTAGGTGCCCGGGAGCACTCTTCACATTCATAGCAAGGGCAACGTACTCCTTTCTGGGATGCCTAGGTAGAGTGTTCCAATCGTCATAGAGCCTAGCGAAAGCAGCGCCTTGCAGACTCTCTTTGCAAGTGGATCGTCCTCAGTGACAGAAACAGAACTGCACTGCTACTGCACAATGTGCTTGTGATTCAGTCTGGGACACAGGATAGAACTCTCACAGAATAGAAAGCTAACCTTTGCATCCAGCCTGAAGACCAGTACATTCTTCACACTTCACGCTGTTAAGTATGTGCAGGTGCCATGGTCACCGAGGTCTACCTAAGGTACTGAAATACCCACTTCATCCTACGCAGAGGTCCCTGTGCCCACAGGAACTCCATGGAAGAGCCCTGTGGGTCCCGTGTGTTTCCTTGAGGTAGTCAGAAACTACTGAGGATAGCCTTATGAGCTCAAGTTTGAAACCGGGCAACCCTGGCAAAACCTTCATTTCGTCCGTGGTAGGCGAGACAGGTGCGGTTTGAAAGCTTCCTGAAAATCACTCCTGCTGCCCATCTTCTCTTTGCTGCCTGACGGCATCACGAAAGAACTTGAGTGTAATCGTATGAGGCATGCTGGTCTCGGTTCCTGCTGGGAGCTCCTCCAGGAGCACACTGGAGCCTGCTGGCAAAGAACTGGCACCCCTGTGCGCAACTAAAATGCAGATTTCTCCCAAAGTAAGTTTAGCTATGAGCTACTGGCGAAGAAGCATGTGTTAAAGGAAGGCTGCAACACTGTTACGTATTTCACGACTCACTGTGCACTCACCTTGGTTGTAACATCTGTGAAAAGGCACTGAATGCCTCCAAATCTTCTGCTGCGTTTGAGTCCCCGGAAGCAAATGGGTTCGTTGGCTTTAAGGCTGTGAACGGGCAGCGGTAATGGCAAAGCCCTTCTCGATCGACAGCTCTCGTTTGTACAGCATTCAAACGGCTTCAGGAAGGCCGTTCCAGGCATCCTTACATTCCAGGCTGTCGTAGCCAGGAAGGCATTTGGATTCTTTTGAGAAACACCACTGTGCCCCACAAGTGAAACCTGTGGGCTCCTAAATACGTCTCCCTACGGCAGCCTGAAACTATATGTTTAGCTCCAGTATGAAAACAACGGACAGCTTTACTTGAGACAATGCTGGACGTCTGGGACCATCCAGATTCACCAAGGCCTAACATTTGCCCGGCGGGGGAATGCTCTTCTGCACGTACAGCACTCACCACGTGAAAACCTTTCTTAGCAGAAGGAAGCAGTCTTTCCCTAGTAGTAGAGAGGTAGGCAGAATCTTCAGATAAACCTGCTGTGTCATCAAGCTTGAAAGTCGGACACCGATGGGATCGTTCGTATTCCCCTGCAATGGAAGCTTCTTTCTTTGGGCTTCAAAGCTGCCTGAACAGCGCGAGGGGCCAGCTTCTCTTCACTGCAGGATTGTCGCTGTGGGCCAAGGCTGCGTTCTCTCAATGGCAATAATGTGCTAGCAATTGCTCTCTAGAAACTCATCCAACTGCACTCCAGATTCAGCTCCATACAAATGAAATGTGACCTAAGTCCTCAGCGTAAGGTCCAGTGTTTCACATCAGCAGAGTTGAGTGTGCAGTGGTAGCCACTAAGCCATACTCTGAAAAGGAGTGCCTTGACTCTGCTATGCCCCTGAGGACACATAGGGCAGTGTATCATGCACCAGTTTCTCATGATGACCACTGTGTGCTAGAAGACAGGCCGCTGGCTTCTCAGGAACCCTAGGCGCAGTAGGTGCCCGGGAGCACTCTTCACATTCATAGCAAGGGCAACGTACTCCTTTCTGGGATGCCTAGGTAGAGTGTTCCAATCGTCATAGACCCTAGCGAAACCAGCGCCTGGCAGACTCACTTTGCAAGTGGATCGTCCTCAGTGACAGAAACAGAACTGCACTACTACTGCACAAAGTGCTTGTGATTCAGTCTGGGACACAGGATAGCACTCTCACAGAATAGAAAGCTAACCTTTGCATCCAGCCTGAAGACCAGTACATTCTTCACACTTCACGCTGTTAAGTATGTGCGGAGCCTTGATCACCGAGGCCTTCCTAAGGTACTGAAATACTTACCCATTTCATCCTATGCAGAGGTCCCTGTGCCCACAGGAACTCCATGGAAGAGCCCTGTGGGTCCCGTGTGTTTCCTTGAGGTAGTCAGAAACTACTGAGGATAACCTTATGAGCTGAAGTTTGAAAGCGGGCATCCCTGGAAAAACCTTCCGTTCGACCGTGGTAGGCGAGACAGGTGCGGTTTGAAAGCTGCCTGAAAATCACTCCTGCTGCCCATCTTCTCTTTGCTGCCTGACGGCATCACGAAAGAACTTGAGTGTAATCGTATGAGGCATGCTGGTCTCGGTTCGTTGCTGGGAGCTCCTCCAGGAGCACACTGGAGCCTGCCGGCAAAGAACTGGCACCCCTGTGCTCAAGTAAAATGCAGATTTCTCCCAAAGTAAGTTTAGCTATGCCCTAGTGGCGAAGAAGCATGTGTTAAAGGAAGGCTGCAACACTGTTACGTATTTCACGACACATTGTGCACTCACCTTGGGTGTAACATCTGTGAAAGGGCACTGAATGCCGTCCAAATCTTCTGCTGCGTTTGAGTTCCAGGAAAAATGGGTTCGTTGGTTTTAGAGCTGTGAACGTGCAGCTGTAATGGAAAGCCCTGCCCGGATCGCTCGACAGCTCTCGTTTGTACAGCATTCAAACGGCTTCACGAACGCCGTTCTAAGCAGCCTTACATTCCATGCTGGCGTAGCCAGGGAGGCATTTGGATTCTTCTGAAAAACACCACTGTGCCTCACAAGTGAAACCTGTGGGCTCCCAAATACGTCTCCTACCGCAGCCTAAAATTATATGTTTAGTTCCAGTATGAAAACAACGGACACTTTAGCTGTGACAATGCTGGACTTCTTGGCCATCCAGATTCACCAATGCCTAACTTTTGCTCGGCGGGGGAATGCTCTTCTGAACGTACAGCACTCACCACGTGAAAACCTTTCTAAGCACAAGGAAGCAGTCTTACCCTAGTAGTAGAGAGGTAGGCAGAATCTTCAGATAAACATGCTGTGTAATCAAGCTTGAAAGTCGGACACCGATGGGAACGTTCGTACTCTCCTGCAATGGAGGCCCCTTGCTTTGGGCTTCAAAGCTGCCTGAACAGCCCAAGGGGCCCAACTTCTCTTCACTGCAGGATGCTCGCTGTGGGCCAAGGCTGCGTTCTCTCAAAGGCAATAATGGACTGGCAATTGGTTTCTAAAAACTCATCCAACTGCACTCCAGATTCAGCTCCATACAAACGAAATGTGACCTAAGACCTCAGCGTAAGGTCCAGTGTTTCACATCAGCAGAGTTGATTGTGCAGTGGTAGCCACGGAGCCATACTCTGAGAAGCAGTGCCTTAACTCTGCTATGCCCCTGAGGACACATAGGGTAGTGTATCGTGCACCAGTATCATGATGACCACTGTGTGCTAGAAGAGAGGCCGCTGGCTTCTGAGGAACCCTAGGCGCAGTAGGTGCCCGGGAGCACTCTTCACATTCATAGCAAGGGCAACGTACTCCTTTCTGGGATGCCTAGGTAGAGTGTTCCAATCGTCATAGAGCCTAGCGAAAGCAGCGCCTTGCAGACTCTCTTTGCAAGTGGATCGTCCTCAGTGACAGAAACAGAACTGCACTGCTACTGCACAATGTGCTTGTGATTCAGTCTGGGACACAGGATAGAACTCTCACAGAATAGAAAGCTAACCTTTGCATCCAGCCTGAAGACCAGTACATTCTTCACACTTCACGCTGTTAAGTATGTGCAGGTGCCATGGTCACCGAGGTCTACCTAAGGTACTGAAATACCCACTTCATCCTACGCAGAGGTCCCTGTGCCCACAGGAACTCCATGGAAGAGCCCTGTGGGTCCCGTGTGTTTCCTTGAGGTAGTCAGAAACTACTGAGGATAGCCTTATGAGCTCAAGTTTGAAACCGGGCAACCCTGGCAAAACCTTCATTTCGTCCGTGGTAGGCGAGACAGGTGCGGTTTGAAAGCTTCCTGAAAATCACTCCTGCTGCCCATCTTCTCTTTGCTGCCTGACGGCATCACGAAAGAACTTGAGTGTAATCGTATGAGGCATGCTGGTCTCGGTTCCTGCTGGGAGCTCCTCCAGGAGCACACTGGAGCCTGCTGGCAAAGAACTGGCACCCCTGTGCGCAACTAAAATGCAGATTTCTCCCAAAGTAAGTTTAGCTATGAGCTACTGGCGAAGAAGCATGTGTTAAAGGAAGGCTGCAACACTGTTACGTATTTCACGACTCACTGTGCACTCACCTTGGTTGTAACATCTGTGAAAAGGCACTGAATGCCTCCAAATCTTCTGCTGCGTTTGAGTCCCCGGAAGCAAATGGGTTCGTTGGCTTTAAGGCTGTGAACGGGCAGCGGTAATGGCAAAGCCCTTCTCGATCGACAGCTCTCGTTTGTACAGCATTCAAACGGCTTCAGGAAGGCCGTTCCAGGCATCCTTACATTCCAGGCTGTCGTAGCCAGGAAGGCATTTGGATTCTTTTGAGAAACACCACTGTGCCCCACAAGTGAAACCTGTGGGCTCCTAAATACGTCTCCCTACGGCAGCCTGAAACTATATGTTTAGCTCCAGTATGAAAACAACGGACAGCTTTACTTGAGACAATGCTGGACGTCTGGGACCATCCAGATTCACCAAGGCCTAACATTTGCCCGGCGGGGGAATGCTCTTCTGCACGTACAGCACTCACCACGTGAAAACCTTTCTTAGCAGAAGGAAGCAGTCTTTCCCTAGTAGTAGAGAGGTAGGCAGAATCTTCAGATAAACCTGCTGTGTCATCAAGCTTGAAAGTCGGACACCGATGGGATCGTTCGTATTCCCCTGCAATGGAAGCTTCTTTCTTTGGGCTTCAAAGCTGCCTGAACAGCGCGAGGGGCCAGCTTCTCTTCACTGCAGGATTGTCGCTGTGGGCCAAGGCTGCGTTCTCTCAATGGCAATAATGTGCTAGCAATTGCTCTCTAGAAACTCATCCAACTGCACTCCAGATTCAGCTCCATACAAATGAAATGTGACCTAAGTCCTCAGCGTAAGGTCCAGTGTTTCACATCAGCAGAGTTGAGTGTGCAGTGGTAGCCACTAAGCCATACTCTGAAAAGGAGTGCCTTGACTCTGCTATGCCCCTGAGGACACATAGGGCAGTGTATCATGCACCAGTTTCTCATGATGACCACTGTGTGCTAGAAGACAGGCCGCTGGCTTCTCAGGAACCCTAGGCGCAGTAGGTGCCCGGGAGCACTCTTCACATTCATAGCAAGGGCAACGTACTCCTTTCTGGGATGCCTAGGTAGAGTGTTCCAATCGTCATAGACCCTAGCGAAACCAGCGCCTGGCAGACTCACTTTGCAAGTGGATCGTCCTCAGTGACAGAAACAGAACTGCACTACTACTGCACAAAGTGCTTGTGATTCAGTCTGGGACACAGGATAGCACTCTCACAGAATAGAAAGCTAACCTTTGCATCCAGCCTGAAGACCAGTACATTCTTCACACTTCACACTGTTAAGTATGTGCAGGAGCCTTGATCACCGAGGCCTTCCTAAGGTACTGAAATACTTACCCATTTCATCCTATGCAGAGGTCCCTGTGCCCACAGGAACTCCATGGAAGAGCCCTGTGGGTCCCGTGTGTTTCCTTGAGGTAGTCAGAAACTACTGAGGATAACCTTATGAGCTGAAGTTTGAAAGCGGGCATCCCTGGAAAAACCTTCCGTTCGACCGTGGTAGGCGAGACAGGTGCGGTTTGAAAGCTGCCTGAAAATCACTCCTGCTGCCCATCTTCTCTTTGCTGCCTGACGGCATCACGAAAGAACTTGAGTGTAATCGTATGAGGCATGCTGGTCTCGGTTCGTTGCTGGGAGCTCCTCCAGGAGCACACTGGAGCCTGCCGGCAAAGAACTGGCACCCCTGTGCTCAAGTAAAATGCAGATTTCTCCCAAAGTAAGTTTAGCTATGCCCTAGTGGCGAAGAAGCATGTGTTAAAGGAAGGCTGCAACACTGTTACGTATTTCACGACACATTGTGCACTCACCTTGGGTGTAACATCTGTGAAAGGGCACTGAATGCCGTCCAAATCTTCTGCTGCGTTTGAGTTCCAGGAAAAATGGGTTCGTTGGTTTTAAAGCTGTGAACGTGCAGCTGTAATGGAAAGCCCTGCCCGGATCGCTCGACAGCTCTCGTTTGTACAGCATTCAAACGGCTTCACGAACGCCGTTCCAAGCAGCCTTACATTCCATGCTGGCGTAGCCAGGGAGGCATTTGGATTCTTCTGAAAAACACCACTGTGCCTCACAAGTGAAACCTGTGGGCTCCCAAATACGTCTCCTACGGCAGCCTAAAATTATATGTTTAGTTCCAGTATGAAAACAACGGACAGCTTTAGCTGTGACAATGCTGGACTTCTTGGCCATCCAGATTCACCAATGCCTAACTTTTGCTCGGCGGGGGAATGCTCTTCTGAACGTACAGCACTCACCACGTGAAAACCTTTCTAAGCACAAGGGAGCAGTCTTACCCTAGTAGTAGAGAGGTAGGCAGAATCTTCAGATAAACCTGCTGTGTCATCAAGCTTGAAAGTCGGACACCGATGGGAACGTTCGTACTCTCCTGCAATGGAGGCCACTTGCTTTGGGCTTCAAAGCTGCCTGAACAGCCCTAGGGGCCCTACGTCTCTTCACTGCACGATGCTCGCTGTGGGCCAAGGCTGCGTTCTCTCAAAGGCAATAATGTACTGGCAATTGGTTTCTAAAAACTCATCCAACTGCACTCCAGATTCAGCTCCATACCAACGAAATGTGACCTAAGACCTCAGCGTAAGGTCCAGTGTTTCCATCAGCAGAGTTGATTGTGCAGTGGTAGCCACGGAGCCATACTCTGAGAAGCAGTGCCTTAACTCTGCTATGCCCCTGAGGACACATAGGGTAGTGTATCGTGCACCAGTATCATGATGACCACTGTGTGCTAGAAGAGAGGCCGCTGGCTTCTGAGGAACCCTAGGCGCAGTAGGTGCCCGGGAGCACTCTTCACATTCATAGCAAGGGCAACGTACTCCTTTCTGGGATGCCTAGGTAGAGTGTTCCAATCGTCATAGAGCCTAGCGAAAGCAGCGCCTTGCAGACTCTCTTTGCAAGTGGATCGTCCTCAGTGACAGAAACAGAACTGCACTGCTACTGCACAATGTGCTTGTGATTCAGTCTGGGACACAGGATAGAACTCTCACAGAATAGAAAGCTAACCTTTGCATCCAGCCTGAAGACCAGTACATTCTTCACACTTCACGCTGTTAAGTATGTGCAGGTGCCATGGTCACCGAGGTCTACCTAAGGTACTGAAATACCCACTTCATCCTACGCAGAGGGCCCTGTGCCCACAGGAACTCCATGGAAGAGCCCTGTGGGTCCCGTGTGTTTCCTTGAGGTAGTCAGAAACTACTGAGGATAGCCTTATGAGCTCAAGTTTGAAACCGGGCAACCCTGGCAAAACCTTCATTTCGTCCGTGGTAGGCGAGACAGGTGCGGTTTGAAAGCTTCCTGAAAATCACTCCTGCTGCCCATCTTCTCTTTGCTGCCTGACGGCATCACGAAAGAACTTGAGTGTAATCGTATGAGGCATGCTGGTCTCGGTTCCTGCTGGGAGCTCCTCCAGGAGCACACTGGAGCCTGCTGGCAAAGAACTGGCACCCCTGTGCGCAACTAAAATGCAGTTTTCTCCAAAGTAAGTTTAGCTATGAGCTACTGGCGAAGAAGCATGTGTTAAAGGAAGGCTGCAACACTGTTACGTATTTCACGACTCACTGTGCACTCACCTTGGTTGTAACATCTGTGAAAAGGCACTGAATGCCTCCAAATCTTCTGCTGCGTTTGAGTCCCCGGAAGCAAATGGGTTCGTTGGCTTTAAGGCTGTGAACGGGCAGCGGTAATGGCAAAGCCCTTCTCGCTCGACAGCTCTCGTTTGTACAGCATTCAAACGGCTTCAGGAAGGCCGTTCCAGGCATCCTTACATTCCAGGCTGTCGTAGCCAGGAAGGCATTTGGATTCTTTTGAGAAACACCACTGTGCCCCACAAGTGAAACCTGTGGGCTCCTAAATACGTCTCCCTACGGCAGCCTGAAACTATATGTTTAGCTCCAGTATGAAAACATCGGACAGCTTTACTTGAGACAATGCTGGACGTCTGGGACCATCCAGATTCACCAAGGCCTAACATGTGCCCGGCGGGGGAATGCTCTTCTGCACGTACAGCACTCACCACGTGAAAACCTTTCTTAGCAGAAGGAAGCAGTCTTTCCCTAGTAGTAGAGAGGTAGGCAGAATCTTCAGATAAACCTGCTGTGTCATCAAGCTTGAAAGTCGGACACCGATGGGATCGTTCGTATTCCCCTGCAATGGAAGCTTCTTTGTTTGGGCTTCAAAGCTGCCTGAACAGCGCGAGGGGCCAGCTTCTCTTCACTGCAGGATTGTCGCTGTGGGCCAAGGCTGCGTTCTCTCAATGGCAATAATGTGCTAGCAATTGCTTTCTAGAAACTCATCCAACTGCACTCCAGATTCAGCTCCATACAAATGAAATGTGACCTAAGTCCTCAGCGTAAGGTCCAGTGTTTCACATCAGCAGAGTTGAGTGTGCAGTGGTAGCCACTAAGCCATACTCTGAAAAGGAGTGCCTTGACTCTGCTATGCCCCTGAGGACACATAGGGCAGTGTATCATGCACCAGTTTCTCATGATGACCACTGTGTGCTAGAAGACAGGCCGCTGGCTTCTCAGGAACCCTAGGCGCAGTAGGTGCCCGGGAGCACTCTTCACATTCATAGCAAGGGCAACGTACTCCTTTCTGGGATGCCTAGGTAGAGTGTTCCAATCGTCATAGACCCTAGCGAAACCAGCGCCTGGCAGACTCACTTTGCAAGTGGATCGTCCTCAGTGACAGAAACAGAACTGCACTACTACTGCACAAAGTGCTTGTGATTCAGTCTGGGACACAGGATAGCACTCTCACAGAATAGAAAGCTAACCTTTGCATCCAGCCTGAAGACCAGTACATTCTTCACACTTCACGCTGTTAAGTATGTGCAGGAGCCTTGATCACCGAGGCCTTCCTAAGGTACTGAAATACTTACCCATTTCATCCTATGCAGAGGTCCCTGTGCCCACAGGAACTCCATGGAAGAGCCCTGTGGGTCCCGTGTGTTTTCTTGAGGTAGTCAGAAACTACTGAGGATAACCTTATGAGCTCAAGTTTGAAAGCGGGCATCCCTGGAAAAACCTTCCGTTCGACCGTGGTAGGCGAGACAGGTGCGGTTTGAAAGCTGCCTGAAAATCACTCCTGCTGCCCATCTTCTCTTTGCTGCCTGACGGCATCACGAAAGAACTTGAGTGTAATCGTATGAGGCATGCTGGTCTCGGTTCGTTGCTGGGAGCTCCTCCAGGAGCACACTGGAGCCTGCCGGCAAAGAACTGGCACCCCTGTGCTCAAGTAAAATGCAGATTTCTCCCAAAGTAAGTTTAGCTATGCCCTAGTGGCGAAGAAGCATGTGTTAAAGGAAGGCTGCAACACTGTTACGTATTTCACGACACATTGTGCACTCACCTTGGGTGTAACATCTGTGAAAGGGCACTGAATGCCGTCCAAATCTTCTGCTGCGTTTGAGTTCCAGGAAAAATGGGTTCGTTGGTTTTAAAGCTGTGAACGTGCAGCTGTAATGGAAAGCCCTGCCCGGATCGCTCGACAGCTCTCGTTTGTACAGCATTCAAACGGCTTCACGAACGCCGTTCCAAGCAGCCTTACATTCCATGCTGGCGTAGCCAGGGAGGCATTTGGATTCTTCTGAAAAACACCACTGTGCCTCACAAGTGAAACCTGTGGGCTCCCAAATACGTCTCCTACGGCAGCCTAAAATTATATGTTTAGTTCCAGTATGAAAACAACGGACAGCTTTAGCTGTGACAATGCTGGACTTCTTGGCCATCCAGATTCACCAATGCCTAACTTTTGCTCGGCGGGGGAATGCTCTTCTGAACGTACAGCACTCACCACGTGAAAACCTTTCTAAGCACAAGGGAGCAGTCTTACCCTAGTAGTAGAGAGGTAGGCAGAATCTTCAGATAAACCTGCTGTGTCATCAAGCTTGAAAGTCGGACACCGATGGGAACGTTCGTACTCTCCTGCAATGGAGGCCACTTGCTTTGGGCTTCAAAGCTGCCTGAACAGCCCTAGGGGCCCTACGTCTCTTCACTGCACGATGCTCGCTGTGGGCCAAGGCTGCGTTCTCTCAAAGGCAATAATGTACTGGCAATTGGTTTCTAAAAACTCATCCAACTGCACTCCAGATTCAGCTCCATACCAACGAAATGTGACCTAAGACCTCAGCGTCAGGTCCAGTGTTTCCATCAGCAGAGTTGATTGTGCAGTGGTAGCCACGGAGCCATACTCTGAGAAGCAGTGCCTTAACTCTGCTATGCCCCTGAGGACACATAGGGTAGTGTATCGTGCACCAGTATCATGATGACCACTGTGTGCTAGAAGAGAGGCCGCTGGCTTCTGAGGAACCCTAGGCGCAGTAGGTGCCCGGGAGCACTCTTCACATTCATAGCAAGGGCAACGTACTCCTTTCTGGGATGCCTAGGTAGAGTGTTCCAATCGTCATAGAGCCTAGCGAAAGCAGCGCCTTGCAGACTCTCTTTGCAAGTGGATCGTCCTCAGTGACAGAAACAGAACTGCACTGCTACTGCACAATGTGCTTGTGATTCAGTCTGGGACACAGGATAGAACTCTCACAGAATAGAAAGCTAACCTTTGCATCCAGCCTGAAGACCAGTACATTCTTCACACTTCACGCTGTTAAGTATGTGCAGGTGCCATGGTCACCGAGGTCTACCTAAGGTACTGAAATACCCACTTCATCCTACGCAGAGGGCCCTGTGCCCACAGGAACTCCATGGAAGAGCCCTGTGGGTCCCGTGTGTTTCCTTGAGGTAGTCAGAAACTACTGAGGATAGCCTTATGAGCTCAAGTTTGAAACCGGGCAACCCTGGCAAAACCTTCATTTCGTCCGTGGTAGGCGAGACAGGTGCGGTTTGAAAGCTTCCTGAAAATCACTCCTGCTGCCCATCTTCTCTTTGCTGCCTGACGGCATCACGAAAGAACTTGAGTGTAATCGTTTGAGGCATGCTGGTCTCGGTTCCTGCTGGGAGCTCCTCCAGGAGCACACTGGAGCCTGCTGGCAAAGAACTGGCACCCCTGTGCGCAACTGAAATGCAGTTTTCTCCAAAGTAAGTTTAACTATGAGCTACTGGCGAAGAAGCATGTGTTAAAGGAAGGCTGCAACACTGTTACGTATTTCACGACTCACTGTGCACTCACCTTGGTTGTAACATCTGTGAAAAGGCACTGAATGCCTCCAAATCTTCTGCTGCGTTTGAGTCCCCGGAAGCAAATGGGTTCGTTGGCTTTAAGGCTGTGAACGGGCAGCGGTAATGGCAAAGCCCTTCTCGCTCGACAGCTCTCGTTTGTACAGCATTCAAACGGCTTCAGGAAGGCCGTTCCAGGCATCCTTACATTCCAGGCTGTCGTAGCCAGGAAGGCATTTGGATTCTTTTGAGAAACACCACTGTGCCCCAGAAGTGAAACCTGTGGGCTCCTAAATACGTCTCCCTACGGCAGCCTGAAACTATATGTTTAGCTCCAGTATGAAAACAACGGACAGCTTTACTTGAGACAATGCTGGACGTCTGGGACCATTCAGATTCACCAAGGCCTAACATTTGCCCGGCGGGGGAATGCTCTTCTGCACGTACAGCACTCACCACGTGAAAACCTTTCTTAGCAGAAGGAAGCAGTCTTTCCCTAGTAGTAGAGAGGTAGGCAGAATCTTCAGATAAACCTGCTGTGTCATCAAGCTTGAAAGTCGGACACCGATGGGATCGTTCGTATTCCCCTGCAATGGAAGCTTCTTTCTTTGGGCTTCAAAGCTGCCTGAACAGCGCGAGGGGCCAGCTTCTCTTCACTGCAGGATTGTCGCTGTGGGCCAAGGCTGCGTTCTCTCAATGGCAATAATGTGCTAGCAATTGCTCTCTAGAAACTCATCCAACTGCACTCCAGATTCAGCTCCATACAAATGAAATGTGACCTAAGTCCTCAGCGTAAGGTCCAGTGTTTCACATCAGCAGAGTTGAGTGTGCAGTGGTAGCCACTAAGCCATACTCTGAAAAGGAGTGCCTTGACTCTGCTATGCCCCTGAGGACACATAGGGCAGTGTATCATGCACCAGTTTCTCATGATGACCACTGTGTGCTAGAAGACAGGCCGCTGGCTTCTCAGGAACCCTAGGCGCAGTAGGTGCCCGGGAGCACTCTTCACATTCATAGCAAGGGCAACGTACTCCTTTCTGGGATGCCTAGGTAGAGTGTTCCAATCGTCATAGACCCTAGCGAAACCAGCGCCTGGCAGACTCACTTTGCAAGTGGATCGTCCTCAGTGACAGAAACAGAACTGCACTACTACTGCACAAAGTGCTTGTGATTCAGTCTGGGACACAGGATAGCACTCTCACAGAATAGAAAGCTAACCTTTGCATCCAGCCTGAAGACCAGTACATTCTTCACACTTCACGCTGTTAAGTATGTGCAGGAGCCTTGATCACCGAGGCCTTCCTAAGGTACTGAAATACTTACCCATTTCATCCTATGCAGAGGTCCCTGTGCCCACAGGAACTCCATGGAAGAGCCCTGTGGGTCCCGTGTGTTTTCTTGAGGTAGTCAGAAACTACTGAGGATAACCTTATGAGCTCAAGTTTGAAAGCGGGCATCCCTGGAAAAACCTTCCGTTCGACCGTGGTAGGCGAGACAGGTGCGGTTTGAAAGCTGCCTGAAAATCACTCCTGCTGCCCATCTTCTCTTTGCTGCCTGACGGCATCACGAAAGAACTTGAGTGTAATCGTATGAGGCATGCTGGTCTCGGTTCGTTGCTGGGAGCTCCTCCAGGAGCACACTGGAGCCTGCCGGCAAAGAACTGGCACCCCTGTGCTCAAGTAAAATGCAGATTTCTCCCAAAGTAAGTTTAGCTATGCCCTAGTGGCGAAGAAGCATGTGTTAAAGGAAGGCTGCAACACTGTTACGTATTTCACGACACATTGTGCACTCACCTTGGGTGTAACATCTGTGAAAGGGCACTGAATGCCGTCCAAATCTTCTGCTGCGTTTGAGTTCCAGGAAAAATGGGTTCGTTGGTTTTAAAGCTGTGAACGTGCAGCTGTAATGGAAAGCCCTGCCCGGATCGCTCGACAGCTCTCGTTTGTACAGCATTCAAACGGCTTCACGAACGCCGTTCCAAGCAGCCTTACATTCCATGCTGGCGTAGCCAGGGAGGCATTTGGATTCTTCTGAAAAACACCACTGTGCCTCACAAGTGAAACCTGTGGGCTCCCAAATACGTCTCCTACGGCAGCCTAAAATTATATGTTTAGTTCCAGTATGAAAACAACGGACAGCTTTAGCTGTGACAATGCTGGACTTCTTGGCCATCCAGATTCACCAATGCCTAACTTTTGCTCGGCGGGGGAATGCTCTTCTGAACGTACAGCACTCACCACGTGAAAACCTTTCTAAGCACAAGGGAGCAGTCTTACCCTAGTAGTAGAGAGGTAGGCAGAATCTTCAGATAAACCTGCTGTGTCATCAAGCTTGAAAGTCGGACACCGATGGGAACGTTCGTACTCTCCTGCAATGGAGGCCACTTGCTTTGGGCTTCAAAGCTGCCTGAACAGCCCTAGGGGCCCTACGTCTCTTCACTGCACGATGCTCGCTGTGGGCCAAGGCTGCGTTCTCTCAAAGGCAATAATGTACTGGCAATTGGTTTCTAAAAACTCATCCAACTGCACTCCAGATTCAGCTCCATACCAACGAAATGTGACCTAAGACCTCAGCGTCAGGTCCAGTGTTTCCATCAGCAGAGTTGATTGTGCAGTGGTAGCCACGGAGTCATACTCTGAGAAGCAGTGCCTTAACTCTGCTATGCCCCTGAGGACACATAGGGTAGTGTATCGTGCACCAGTATCATGATGACCACTGTGTGCTAGAAGAGAGGCCGCTGGCTTCTGAGGAACCCTAGGCGCAGTAGGTGCCCGGGAGCACTCTTCACATTCATAGCAAGGGCAACGTACTCCTTTCTGGGATGCCTAGGTAGAGTGTTCCAATCGTCATAGAGCCTAGCGAAAGCAGCGCCTTGCAGACTCTCTTTGCAAGTGGATCGTCCTCAGTGACAGAAACAGAACTGCACTGCTACTGCACAATGTGCTTGTGATTCAGTCTGGGACACAGGATAGAACTCTCACAGAATAGAAAGCTAACCTTTGCATCCAGCCTGAAGACCAGTACATTCTTCACACTTCACGCTGTTAAGTATGTGCAGGTGCCATGGTCACCGAGGTCTACCTAAGGTACTGAAATACCCACTTCATCCTACGCAGAGGTCCCTGTGCCCACAGGAACTCCATGGAAGAGCCCTGTGGGTCCCGTGTGTTTCCTTGAGGTAGTCAGAAACTACTGAGGATAGCCTTATGAGCTCAAGTTTGAAACCGGGCAACCCTGGCAAAACCTTCATTTCGTCCGTGGTAGGCGAGACAGGTGCGGTTTGAAAGCTTCCTGAAAATCACTCCTGCTGCCCATCTTCTCTTTGCTGCCTGACGGCATCACGAAAGAACTTGAGTGTAATCGTATGAGGCATGCTGGTCTCGGTTCCTGCTGGGAGCTCCTCCAGGAGCACACTGGAGCCTGCTGGCAAAGAACTGGCACCCCTGTGCGCAACTAAAATGCAGTTTCCTCCAAAGTAAGTTTAGCTATGAGCTACTGGCGAAGAAGCATGTGTTAAAGGAAGGCTGCAACACTGTTACGTATTTCACGACTCACTGTGCACTCACCTTGGTTGTAACATCTGTGAAAAGGCACTGAATGCCTCCAAATCTTCTGCTGCGTTTGAGTCCCCGGAAGCAAATGGGTTCGTTGGCTTTAAGGCTGTGAACGGGCAGCGGTAATGGCAAAGCCCTTCTCGCTCGACAGCTCTCGTTTGTACAGCATTCAAACGGCTTCAGGAAGGCCGTTCCAGGCATCCTTACATTCCAGGCTGTCGTAGCCAGGAAGGCATTTGGATTCTTTTGAGAAACACCACTGTGCCCCACAAGTGAAACCTGTGGGCTCCTAAATACGTCTCCCTACGGCAGCCTGAAACTATATGTTTAGCTCCAGTATGAAAACATCGGACAGCTTTACTTGAGACAATGCTGGACGTCTGGGACCATCCAGATTCACCAAGGCCTAACATGTGCCCGGCGGGGGAATGCTCTTCTGCACGTACAGCACTCACCACGTGAAAACCTTTCTTAGCAGAAGGAAGCAGTCTTTCCCTAGTAGTAGAGAGGTAGGCAGAATCTTCAGATAAACCTGCTGTGTCATCAAGCTTGAAAGTCGGACACCGATGGGATCGTTCGTATTCCCCTGCAATGGAAGCTTCTTTCTTTGGGCTTCAAAGCTGCCTGAACAGCGCGAGGGGCCAGCTTCTCTTCACTGCAGGATTGTCGCTGTGGGCCAAGGCTGCGTTCTCTCAATGGCAATAATGTGCTAGCAATTGCTCTCTAGAAACTCATCCAACTGCACTCCAGATTCAGCTCCATACAAATGAAATGTGACCTAAGTCCTCAGCGTAAGGTCCAGTGTTTCACATCAGCAGAGTTGAGTGTGCAGTGGTAGCCACTAAGCCATACTCTGAAAAGGAGTGCCTTGACTCTGCTATGCCCCTGAGGACACATAGGGCAGTGTATCATGCACCAGTTTCTCATGATGACCACTGTGTGCTAGAAGACAGGCCGCTGGCTTCTCAGGAACCCTAGGCGCAGTAGGTGCCCGGGAGCACTCTTCACATTCATAGCAAGGGCAACGTACTCCTTTCTGGGATGCCTAGGTAGAGTGTTCCAATCGTCATAGACCCTAGCGAAACCAGCGCCTGGCAGACTCACTTTGCAAGTGGATCGTCCTCAGTGACAGAAACAGAACTGCACTACTACTGCACAAAGTGCTTGTGATTCAGTCTGGGACACAGGATAGCACTCTCACAGAATAGAAAGCTAACCTTTGCATCCAGCCTGAAGACCAGTACATTCTTCACACTTCACGCTGTTAAGTATGTGCAGGAGCCTTGATCACCGAGGCCTTCCTAAGGTACTGAAATACTTACCCATTTCATCCTATGCAGAGGTCCCTGTGCCCACAGGAACTCCATGGAAGAGCCCTGTGGGTCCCGTGTGTTTTCTTGAGGTAGTCAGAAACTACTGAGGATAACCTTATGAGCTCAAGTTTGAAAGCGGGCATCCCTGGAAAAACCTTCCGTTCGACCGTGGTAGGCGAGACAGGTGCGGTTTGAAAGCTGCCTGAAAATCACTCCTGCTGCCCATCTTCTCTTTGCTGCCTGACGGCATCACGAAAGAACTTGAGTGTAATCGTATGAGGCATGCTGGTCTCGGTTCGTTGCTGGGAGCTCCTCCAGGAGCACACTGGAGCCTGCCGGCAAAGAACTGGCACCCCTGTGCTCAAGTAAAATGCAGATTTCTCCCAAAGTAAGTTTAGCTATGCCCTAGTGGCGAAGAAGCATGTGTTAAAGGAAGGCTGCAACACTGTTACGTATTTCACGACACATTGTGCACTCACCTTGGGTGTAACATCTGTGAAAGGGCACTGAATGCCGTCCAAATCTTCTGCTGCGTTTGAGTTCCAGGAAAAATGGGTTCGTTGGTTTTAAAGCTGTGAACGTGCAGCTGTAATGGAAAGCCCTGCCCGGATCGCTCGACAGCTCTCGTTTGTACAGCATTCAAACGGCTTCACGAACGCCGTTCCAAGCAGCCTTACATTCCATGCTGGCGTAGCCAGGGAGGCATTTGGATTCTTCTGAAAAACACCACTGTGCCTCACAAGTGAAACCTGTGGGCTCCCAAATACGTCTCCTACGGCAGCCTAAAATTATATGTTTAGTTCCAGTATGAAAACAACGGACAGCTTTAGCTGTGACAATGCTGGACTTCTTGGCCATCCAGATTCACCAATGCCTAACTTTTGCTCGGCGGGGGAATGCTCTTCTGAACGTACAGCACTCACCACGTGAAAACCTTTCTAAGCACAAGGGAGCAGTCTTACCCTAGTAGTAGAGAGGTAGGCAGAATCTTCAGATAAACCTGCTGTGTCATCAAGCTTGAAAGTCGGACACCGATGGGAACGTTCGTACTCTCCTGCAATGGAGGCCACTTGCTTTGGGCTTCAAAGCTGCCTGAACAGCCCTAGGGGCCCTACGTCTCTTCACTGCACGATGCTCGCTGTGGGCCAAGGCTGCGTTCTCTCAAAGGCAATAATGTACTGGCAATTGGTTTCTAAAAACTCATCCAACTGCACTCCAGATTCAGCTCCATACCAACGAAATGTGACCTAAGAGCTCAGCGTCAGGTCCAGTGTTTCCATCAGCAGAGTTGATTGTGCAGTGGTAGCCACGGAGTCATACTCTGAGAAGCAGTGCCTTAACTCTGCTATGCCCCTGAGGACACATAGGGTAGTGTATCGTGCACCAGTATCATGATGACCACTGTGTGCTAGAAGAGAGGCCGCTGGCTTCTGAGGAACCCTAGGCGCAGTAGGTGCCCGGGAGCACTCTTCACATTCATAGCAAGGGCAACGTACTCCTTTCTGGGATGCCTAGGTAGAGTGTTCCAATCGTCATAGAGCCTAGCGAAAGCAGCGCCTTGCAGACTCTCTTTGCAAGTGGATCGTCCTCAGTGACAGAAACAGAACTGCACTGCTACTGCACAATGTGCTTGTGATTCAGTCTGGGACACAGGATAGAACTCTCACAGAATAGAAAGCTAACCTTTGCATCCAGCCTGAAGACCAGTACATTCTTCACACTTCACGCTGTTAAGTATGTGCAGGTGCCATGGTCACCGAGGTCTACCTAAGGTACTGAAATACCCACTTCATCCTACGCAGAGGTCCCTGTGCCCACAGGAACTCCATGGAAGAGCCCTGTGGGTCCCGTGTGTTTCCTTGAGGTAGTCAGAAACTACTGAGGATAGCCTTATGAGCTCAAGTTTGAAACCGGGCAACCCTGGCAAAACCTTCATTTCGTCCGTGGTAGGCGAGACAGGTGCGGTTTGAAAGCTTCCTGAAAATCACTCCTGCTGCCCATCTTCTCTTTGCTGCCTGACGGCATCACGAAAGAACTTGAGTGTAATCGTATGAGGCATGCTGGTCTCGGTTCCTGCTGGGAGCTCCTCCAGGAGCACACTGGAGCCTGCTGGCAAAGAACTGGCACCCCTGTGCGCAACTAAAATGCAGTTTCCTCCAAAGTAAGTTTAGCTATGAGCTACTGGCGAAGAAGCATGTGTTAAAGGAAGGCTGCAACACTGTTACGTATTTCACGACTCACTGTGCACTCACCTTGGTTGTAACATCTGTGAAAAGGCACTGAATGCCTCCAAATCTTCTGCTGCGTTTGAGTCCCCGGAAGCAAATGGGTTCGTTGGCTTTAAGGCTGTGAACGGGCAGCGGTAATGGCAAAGCCCTTCTCGCTCGACAGCTCTCGTTTGTACAGCATTCAAACGGCTTCAGGAAGGCCGTTCCAGGCATCCTTACATTCCAGGCTGTCGTAGCCAGGAAGGCATTTGGATTCTTTTGAGAAACACCACTGTGCCCCACAAGTGAAACCTGTGGGCTCCTAAATA
This sequence comes from Balaenoptera physalus, assembly GCF_965194825.1. NCBI lineage: Eukaryota > Metazoa > Chordata > Mammalia > Artiodactyla > Balaenopteridae > Balaenoptera > Balaenoptera physalus. The sequence goes on along the minus strand of NW_028126495.1, from coordinate 125,573 downwards.
CGTCTCCCTACGGCAGCCTGAAACTATATGTTTAGCTCCAGTATGAAAACATCGGACAGCTTTACTTGAGACAATGCTGGACGTCTGGGACCATCCAGATTCACCAAGGCCTAACATGTGCCCGGCGGGGGAATGCTCTTCGGCACGTACAGCACTCACCACGTGAAAACCTTTCTTAGCAGAAGGAAGCAGTCTTTCCCTAGTAGTAGAGAGGTAGGCAGAATCTTCAGATAAACCTGCTGTGTCATCAAGCTTGAAAGTCGGACACCGATGGGATCGTTCGTATTCCCCTGCAATGGAAGCTTCTTTCTTTGGGCTTCAAAGCTGCCTGAACAGCGCGAGGGGCCAGCTTCTCTTCACTGCAGGATTGTCGCTGTGGGCCAAGGCTGCGTTCTCTCAATGGCAATAATGTGCTAGCAATTGCTTTCTAGAAACTCATCCAACTGCACTCCAGATTCAGCTCCATACAAATGAAATGTGACCTAAGTCCTCAGCGTAAGGTCCAGTGTTTCACATCAGCAGAGTTGAGTGTGCAGTGGTAGCCACTAAGCCATACTCTGAAAAGGAGTGCCTTGACTCTGCTATGCCCCTGAGAACACATAGGGCAGTGTATCATGCACCAGTTTCTCATGATGACCACTGTGTGCTAGAAGACAGGCCGCTGGCTTCTCAGGAACCCTAGGCGCAGTAGGTGCCCGGGAGCACTCTTCACATTCATAGCAAGGGCAACGTACTCCTTTCTGGAATGCCTAGGTAGAGTGTTCCAATCGTCATAGACCCTAGCGAAACCAGCGCCTGGCAGACTCACTTTGCAAGTGGATCGTCCTCAGTGACAGAAACAGAACTGCACTACTACTGCACAAAGTGCTTGTGATTCAGTCTGGGACACAGGATAGCACTCTCACAGAATAGAAAGCTAACCTTTGCATCCAGCCTGAAGACCAGTACATTCTTCACACTTCACGCTGTTAAGTATGTGCAGGAGCCTTGATCACCGAGGCCTTCCTAAGGTACTGAAATACTTACCCATTTCATCCTATGCAGAGGTCCCTGTGCCCACAGGAACTCCATGGAAGAGCCCTGTGGGTCCCGTGTGTTTTCTTGAGGTAGTCAGAAACTACTGAGGATAACCTTATGAGCTCAAGTTTGAAAGCGGGCATCCCTGGAAAAACCTTCCGTTCGACCGTGGTAGGCGAGACAGGTGCGGTTTGAAAGCTGCCTGAAAATCACTCCTGCTGCCCATCTTCTCTTTGCTGCCTGACGGCATCACGAAAGAACTTGAGTGTAATCGTATGAGGCATGCTGGTCTCGGTTCGTTGCTGGGAGCTCCTCCAGGAGCACACTGGAGCCTGCCGGCAAAGAACTGGCACCCCTGTGCTCAAGTAAAATGCAGATTTCTCCCAAAGTAAGTTTAGCTATGCCCTAGTGGCGAAGAAGCATGTGTTAAAGGAAGGCTGCAACACTGTTACGTATTTCACGACACATTGTGCACTCACCTTGGGTGTAACATCTGTGAAAGGGCACTGAATGCCGTCCAAATCTTCTGCTGCGTTTGAGTTCCAGGAAAAATGGGTTCGTTGGTTTTAAAGCTGTGAACGTGCAGCTGTAATGGAAAGCCCTGCCCGGATCGCTCGACAGCTCTCGTTTGTACAGCATTCAAACGGCTTCACGAACGCCGTTCCAAGCAGCCTTACATTCCATGCTGGCGTAGCCAGGGAGGCATTTGGATTCTTCTGAAAAACACCACTGTGCCTCACAAGTGAAACCTGTGGGCTCCCAAATACGTCTCCTACGGCAGCCTAAAATTATATGTTTAGTTCCAGTATGAAAACAACGGACAGCTTTAGCTGTGACAATGCTGGACTTCTTGGCCATCCAGATTCACCAATGCCTAACTTTTGCTCGGCGGGGGAATGCTCTTCTGAACGTACAGCACTCACCACGTGAAAACCTTTCTAAGCACAAGGGAGCAGTCTTACCCTAGTAGTAGAGAGGTAGGCAGAATCTTCAGATAAACCTGCTGTGTCATCAAGCTTGAAAGTCGGACACCGATGGGAACGTTCGTACTCTCCTGCAATGGAGGCCACTTGCTTTGGGCTTCAAAGCTGCCTGAACAGCCCTAGGGGCCCTACGTCTCTTCACTGCACGATGCTCGCTGTGGGCCAAGGCTGCGTTCTCTCAAAGGCAATAATGTACTGGCAATTGGTTTCTAAAAACTCATCCAACTGCACTCCAGATTCAGCTCCATACCAACGAAATGTGACCTAAGAGCTCAGCGTCAGGTCCAGTGTTTCCATCAGCAGAGTTGATTGTGCAGTGGTAGCCACGGAGTCATACTCTGAGAAGCAGTGCCTTAACTCTGCTATGCCCCTGAGGACACATAGGGTAGTGTATCGTGCACCAGTATCATGATGACCACTGTGTGCTAGAAGAGAGGCCGCTGGCTTCTGAGGAACCCTAGGCGCAGTAGGTGCCCGGGAGCACTCTTCACATTCATAGCAAGGGCAACGTACTCCTTTCTGGGATGCCTAGGTAGAGTGTTCCAATCGTCATAGAGCCTAGCGAAAGCAGCGCCTTGCAGACTCTCTTTGCAAGTGGATCGTCCTCAGTGACAGAAACAGAACTGCACTGCTACTGCACAATGTGCTTGTGATTCAGTCTGGGACACAGGATAGAACTCTCACAGAATAGAAAGCTAACCTTTGCATCCAGCCTGAAGACCAGTACATTCTTCACACTTCACGCTGTTAAGTATGTGCAGGTGCCATGGTCACCGAGGTCTACCTAAGGTACTGAAATACCCACTTCATCCTACGCAGAGGTCCCTGTGCCCACAGGAACTCCATGGAAGAGCCCTGTGGGTCCCGTGTGTTTCCTTGAGGTAGTCAGAAACTACTGAGGATAGCCTTATGAGCTCAAGTTTGAAACCGGGCAACCCTGGCAAAACCTTCATTTCGTCCGTGGTAGGCGAGACAGGTGCGGTTTGAAAGCTTCCTGAAAATCACTCCTGCTGCCCATCTTCTCTTTGCTGCCTGACGGCATCACGAAAGAACTTGAGTGTAATCGTATGAGGCATGCTGGTCTCGGTTCCTGCTGGGAGCTCCTCCAGGAGCACACTGGAGCCTGCTGGCAAAGAACTGGCACCCCTGTGCGCAACTAAAATGCAGTTTCCTCCAAAGTAAGTTTAGCTATGAGCTACTGGCGAAGAAGCATGTGTTAAAGGAAGGCTGCAACACTGTTACGTATTTCACGACTCACTGTGCACTCACCTTGGTTGTAACATCTGTGAAAAGGCACTGAATGCCTCCAAATCTTCTGCTGCGTTTGAGTCCCCGGAAGCAAATGGGTTCGTTGGCTTTAAGGCTGTGAACGGGCAGCGGTAATGGCAAAGCCCTTCTCGCTCGACAGCTCTCGTTTGTACAGCATTCAAACGGCTTCAGGAAGGCCGTTCCAGGCATCCTTACATTCCAGGCTGTCGTAGCCAGGAAGGCATTTGGATTCTTTTGAGAAACACCACTGTGCCCCACAAGTGAAACCTGTGGGCTCCTAAATACGTCTCCCTACGGCAGCCTGAAACTATATGTTTAGCTCCAGTATGAAAACATCGGACAGCTTTACTTGAGACAATGCTGGACGTCTGGGACCATCCAGATTCACCAAGGCCTAACATGTGCCCGGCGGGGGAATGCTCTTCGGCACGTACAGCACTCACCACGTGAAAACCTTTCTTAGCAGAAGGAAGCAGTCTTTCCCTAGTAGTAGAGAGGTAGGCAGAATCTTCAGATAAACCTGCTGTGTCATCAAGCTTGAAAGTCGGACACCGATGGGATCGTTCGTATTCCCCTGCAATGGAAGCTTCTTTCTTTGGGCTTCAAAGCTGCCTGAACAGCGCGAGGGGCCAGCTTCTCTTCACTGCAGGATTGTCGCTGTGGGCCAAGGCTGCGTTCTCTCAATGGCAATAATGTGCTAGCAATTGCTTTCTAGAAACTCATCCAACTGCACTCCAGATTCAGCTCCATACAAATGAAATGTGACCTAAGTCCTCAGCGTAAGGTCCAGTGTTTCACATCAGCAGAGTTGAGTGTGCAGTGGTAGCCACTAAGCCATACTCTGAAAAGGAGTGCCTTGACTCTGCTATGCCCCTGAGAACACATAGGGCAGTGTATCATGCACCAGTTTCTCATGATGACCACTGTGTGCTAGAAGACAGGCCGCTGGCTTCTCAGGAACCCTAGGCGCAGTAGGTGCCCGGGAGCACTCTTCACATTCATAGCAAGGGCAACGTACTCCTTTCTGGAATGCCTAGGTAGAGTGTTCCAATCGTCATAGACCCTAGCGAAACCAGCGCCTGGCAGACTCACTTTGCAAGTGGATCGTCCTCAGTGACAGAAACAGAACTGCACTACTACTGCACAAAGTGCTTGTGATTCAGTCTGGGACACAGGATAGCACTCTCACAGAATAGAAAGCTAACCTTTGCATCCAGCCTGAAGACCAGTACATTCTTCACACTTCACGCTGTTAAGTATGTGCAGGAGCCTTGATCACCGAGGCCTTCCTAAGGTACTGAAATACTTACCCATTTCATCCTATGCAGAGGTCCCTGTGCCCACAGGAACTCCATGGAAGAGCCCTGTGGGTCCCGTGTGTTTTCTTGAGGTAGTCAGAAACTACTGAGGATAACCTTATGAGCTCAAGTTTGAAAGCGGGCATCCCTGGAAAAACCTTCCGTTCGACCGTGGTAGGCGAGACAGGTGCGGTTTGAAAGCTGCCTGAAAATCACTCCTGCTGCCCATCTTCTCTTTGCTGCCTGACGGCATCACGAAAGAACTTGAGTGTAATCGTATGAGGCATGCTGGTCTCGGTTCGTTGCTGGGAGCTCCTCCAGGAGCACACTGGAGCCTGCCGGCAAAGAACTGGCACCCCTGTGCTCAAGTAAAATGCAGATTTCTCCCAAAGTAAGTTTAGCTATGCCCTAGTGGCGAAGAAGCATGTGTTAAAGGAAGGCTGCAACACTGTTACGTATTTCACGACACATTGTGCACTCACCTTGGGTGTAACATCTGTGAAAGGGCACTGAATGCCGTCCAAATCTTCTGCTGCGTTTGAGTTCCAGGAAAAATGGGTTCGTTGGTTTTAAAGCTGTGAACGTGCAGCTGTAATGGAAAGCCCTGCCCGGATCGCTCGACAGCTCTCGTTTGTACAGCATTCAAACGGCTTCACGAACGCCGTTCCAAGCAGCCTTACATTCCATGCTGGCGTAGCCAGGGAGGCATTTGGATTCTTCTGAAAAACACCACTGTGCCTCACAAGTGAAACCTGTGGGCTCCCAAATACGTCTCCTACGGCAGCCTAAAATTATATGTTTAGTTCCAGTATGAAAACAACGGACAGCTTTAGCTGTGACAATGCTGGACTTCTTGGCCATCCAGATTCACCAATGCCTAACTTTTGCTCGGCGGGGGAATGCTCTTCTGAACGTACAGCACTCACCACGTGAAAACCTTTCTAAGCACAAGGGAGCAGTCTTACCCTAGTAGTAGAGAGGTAGGCAGAATCTTCAGATAAACCTGCTGTGTCATCAAGCTTGAAAGTCGGACACCGATGGGAACGTTCGTACTCTCCTGCAATGGAGGCCACTTGCTTTGGGCTTCAAAGCTGCCTGAACAGCCCTAGGGGCCCTACGTCTCTTCACTGCACGATGCTCGCTGTGGGCCAAGGCTGCGTTCTCTCAAAGGCAATAATGTACTGGCAATTGGTTTCTAAAAACTCATCCAACTGCACTCCAGATTCAGCTCCATACCAACGAAATGTGACCTAAGACCTCAGCGTCAGGTCCAGTGTTTCCATCAGCAGAGTTGATTGTGCAGTGGTAGCCACGGAGTCATACTCTGAGAAGCAGTGCCTTAACTCTGCTATGCCCCTGAGGACACATAGGGTAGTGTATCGTGCACCAGTATCATGATGACCACTGTGTGCTAGAAGAGAGGCCGCTGGCTTCTGAGGAACCCTAGGCGCAGTAGGTGCCCGGGAGCACTCTTCACATTCATAGCAAGGGCAACGTACTCCTTTCTGGGATGCCTAGGTAGAGTGTTCCAATCGTCATAGAGCCTAGCGAAAGCAGCGCCTTGCAGACTCTCTTTGCAAGTGGATCGTCCTCAGTGACAGAAACAGAACTGCACTGCTACTGCACAATGTGCTTGTGATTCAGTCTGGGACACAGGATAGAACTCTCACAGAATAGAAAGCTAACCTTTGCATCCAGCCTGAAGACCAGTACATTCTTCACACTTCACGCTGTTAAGTATGTGCAGGTGCCATGGTCACCGAGGTCTACCTAAGGTACTGAAATACCCACTTCATCCTACGCAGAGGTCCCTGTGCCCACAGGAACTCCATGGAAGAGCCCTGTGGGTCCCGTGTGTTTCCTTGAGGTAGTCAGAAACTACTGAGGATAGCCTTATGAGCTCAAGTTTGAAACCGGGCAACCCTGGCAAAACCTTCATTTCGTCCGTGGTAGGCGAGACAGGTGCGGTTTGAAAGCTTCCTGAAAATCACTCCTGCTGCCCATCTTCTCTTTGCTGCCTGACGGCATCACGAAAGAACTTGAGTGTAATCGTATGAGGCATGCTGGTCTCGGTTCCTGCTGGGAGCTCCTCCAGGAGCACACTGGAGCCTGCTGGCAAAGAACTGGCACCCCTGTGCGCAACTAAAATGCAGTTTCCTCCAAAGTAAGTTTAGCTATGAGCTACTGGCGAAGAAGCATGTGTTAAAGGAAGGCTGCAACACTGTTACGTATTTCACGACTCACTGTGCACTCACCTTGGTTGTAACATCTGTGAAAAGGCACTGAATGCCTCCAAATCTTCTGCTGCGTTTGAGTCCCCGGAAGCAAATGGGTTCGTTGGCTTTAAGGCTGTGAACGGGCAGCGGTAATGGCAAAGCCCTTCTCGCTCGACAGCTCTCGTTTGTACAGCATTCAAACGGCTTCAGGAAGGCCGTTCCAGGCATCCTTACATTCCAGGCTGTCGTAGCCAGGAAGGCATTTGGATTCTTTTGAGAAACACCACTGTGCCCCACAAGTGAAACCTGTGGGCTCCTAAATACGTCTCCCTACGGCAGCCTGAAACTATATGTTTAGCTCCAGTATGAAAACATCGGACAGCTTTACTTGAGACAATGCTGGACGTCTGGGACCATCCAGATTCACCAAGGCCTAACATGTGCCCGGCGGGGGAATGCTCTTCTGCACGTACAGCACTCACCACGTGAAAACCTTTCTTAGCAGAAGGAAGCAGTCTTTCCCTAGTAGTAGAGAGGTAGGCAGAATCTTCAGATAAACCTGCTGTGTCATCAAGCTTGAAAGTCGGACACCGATGGGATCGTTCGTATTCCCCTGCAATGGAAGCTTCTTTGTTTGGGCTTCAAAGCTGCCTGAACAGCGCGAGGGGCCAGCTTCTCTTCACTGCAGGATTGTCGCTGTGGGCCAAGGCTGCGTTCTCTCAATGGCAATAATGTGCTAGCAATTGCTTTCTAGAAACTCATCCAACTGCACTCCAGATTCAGCTCCATACAAATGAAATGTGACCTAAGTCCTCAGCGTAAGGTCCAGTGTTTCACATCAGCAGAGTTGAGTGTGCAGTGGTAGCCACTAAGCCATACTCTGAAAAGGAGTGCCTTGACTCTGCTATGCCCCTGAGGACACATAGGGCAGTGTATCATGCACCAGTTTCTCATGATGACCACTGTGTGCTAGAAGACAGGCCGCTGGCTTCTCAGGAACCCTAGGCGCAGTAGGTGCCCGGGAGCACTCTTCACATTCATAGCAAGGGCAACGTACTCCTTTCTGGGATGCCTAGGTAGAGTGTTCCAATCGTCATAGACCCTAGCGAAACCAGCGCCTGGCAGACTCACTTTGCAAGTGGATCGTCCTCAGTGACAGAAACAGAACTGCACTACTACTGCACAAAGTGCTTGTGATTCAGTCTGGGACACAGGATAGCACTCTCACAGAATAGAAAGCTAACCTTTGCATCCAGCCTGAAGACCAGTACATTCTTCACACTTCACGCTGTTAAGTATGTGCAGGAGCCTTGATCACCGAGGCCTTCCTAAGGTACTGAAATACTTACCCATTTCATCCTATGCAGAGGTCCCTGTGCCCACAGGAACTCCATGGAAGAGCCCTGTGGGTCCCGTGTGTTTTCTTGAGGTAGTCAGAAACTACTGAGGATAACCTTATGAGCTCAAGTTTGAAAGCGGGCATCCCTGGAAAAACCTTCCGTTCGACCGTGGTAGGCGAGACAGGTGCGGTTTGAAAGCTGCCTGAAAATCACTCCTGCTGCCCATCTTCTCTTTGCTGCCTGACGGCATCACGAAAGAACTTGAGTGTAATCGTATGAGGCATGCTGGTCTCGGTTCGTTGCTGGGAGCTCCTCCAGGAGCACACTGGAGCCTGCCGGCAAAGAACTGGCACCCCTGTGCTCAAGTAAAATGCAGATTTCTCCCAAAGTAAGTTTAGCTATGCCCTAGTGGCGAAGAAGCATGTGTTAAAGGAAGGCTGCAACACTGTTACGTATTTCACGACACATTGTGCACTCACCTTGGGTGTAACATCTGTGAAAGGGCACTGAATGCCGTCCAAATCTTCTGCTGCGTTTGAGTTCCAGGAAAAATGGGTTCGTTGGTTTTAAAGCTGTGAACGTGCAGCTGTAATGGAAAGCCCTGCCCGGATCGCTCGACAGCTCTCGTTTGTACAGCATTCAAACGGCTTCACGAACGCCGTTCCAAGCAGCCTTACATTCCATGCTGGCGTAGCCAGGGAGGCATTTGGATTCTTCTGAAAAACACCACTGTGCCTCACAAGTGAAACCTGTGGGCTCCCAAATACGTCTCCTACGGCAGCCTAAAATTATATGTTTAGTTCCAGTATGAAAACAACGGACAGCTTTAGCTGTGACAATGCTGGACTTCTTGGCCATCCAGATTCACCAATGCCTAACTTTTGCTCGGCGGGGGAATGCTCTTCTGAACGTACAGCACTCACCACGTGAAAACCTTTCTAAGCACAAGGGAGCAGTCTTACCCTAGTAGTAGAGAGGTAGGCAGAATCTTCAGATAAACCTGCTGTGTCATCAAGCTTGAAAGTCGGACACCGATGGGAACGTTCGTACTCTCCTGCAATGGAGGTCACTTGCTTTGGGCTTCAAAGCTGCCTGAACAGCCCTAGGGGCCCTACGTCTCTTCACTGCACGATGCTCGCTGTGGGCCAAGGCTGCGTTCTCTCAAAGGCAATAATGTACTGGCAATTGGTTTCTAAAAACTCATCCAACTGCACTCCAGATTCAGCTCCATACCAACGAAATGTGACCTAAGACCTCAGCGTCAGGTCCAGTGTTTCCATCAGCAGAGTTGATTGTGCAGTGGTAGCCACGGAGTCATACTCTGAGAAGCAGTGCCTTAACTCTGCTATGCCCCTGAGGACACATAGGGTAGTGTATCGTGCACCAGTATCATGATGACCACTGTGTGCTAGAAGAGAGGCCGCTGGCTTCTGAGGAACCCTAGGCGCAGTAGGTGCCCGGGAGCACTCTTCACATTCATAGCAAGGGCAACGTACTCCTTTCTGGGATGCCTAGGTAGAGTGTTCCAATCGTCATAGAGCCTAGCGAAAGCAGCGCCTTGCAGACTCTCTTTGCAAGTGGATCGTCCTCAGTGACAGAAACAGAACTGCACTGCTACTGCACAATGTGCTTGTGATTCAGTCTGGGACACAGGATAGAACTCTCACAGAATAGAAAGCTAACCTTTGCATCCAGCCTGAAGACCAGTACATTCTTCACACTTCACGCTGTTAAGTATGTGCAGGTGCCATGGTCACCGAGGTCTACCTAAGGTACTGAAATACCCACTTCATCCTACGCAGAGGTCCCTGTGCCCACAGGAACTCCATGGAAGAGCCCTGTGGGTCCCGTGTGTTTCCTTGAGGTAGTCAGAAACTACTGAGGATAGCCTTATGAGCTCAAGTTTGAAACCGGGCAACCCTGGCAAAACCTTCATTTCGTCCGTGGTAGGCGAGACAGGTGCGGTTTGAAAGCTTCCTGAAAATCACTCCTGCTGCCCATCTTCTCTTTGCTGCCTGACGGCATCACGAAAGAACTTGAGTGTAATCGTATGAGGCATGCTGGTCTCGGTTCCTGCTGGGAGCTCCTCCAGGAGCACACTGGAGCCTGCTGGCAAAGAACTGGCACCCCTGTGCGCAACTAAAATGCAGTTTCCTCCAAAGTAAGTTTAGCTATGAGCTACTGGCGAAGAAGCATGTGTTAAAGGAAGGCTGCAACACTGTTACGTATTTCACGACTCACTGTGCACTCACCTTGGTTGTAACATCTGTGAAAAGGCACTGAATGCCTCCAAATCTTCTGCTGCGTTTGAGTCCCCGGAAGCAAATGGGTTCGTTGGCTTTAAGGCTGTGAACGGGCAGCGGTAATGGCAAAGCCCTTCTCGCTCGACAGCTCTCGTTTGTACAGCATTCAAACGGCTTCAGGAAGGCCGTTCCAGGCATCCTTACATTCCAGGCTGTCGTAGCCAGGAAGGCATTTGGATTCTTTTGAGAAACACCACTGTGCCCCACAAGTGAAACCTGTGGGCTCCTAAATACGTCTCCCTACGGCAGCCTGAAACTATATGTTTAGCTCCAGTATGAAAACATCGGACAGCTTTACTTGAGACAATGCTGGACGTCTGGGACCATCCAGATTCACCAAGGCCTAACATGTGCCCGGCGGGGGAATGCTCTTCTGCACGTACAGCACTCACCACGTGAAAACCTTTCTTAGCAGAAGGAAGCAGTCTTTCCCTAGTAGTAGAGAGGTAGGCAGAATCTTCAGATAAACCTGCTGTGTCATCAAGCTTGAAAGTCGGACACCGATGGGATCGTTCGTATTCCCCTGCAATGGAAGCTTCTTTCTTTGGGCTTCAAAGCTGCCTGAACAGCGCGAGGGGCCAGCTTCTCTTCACTGCAGGATTGTCGCTGTGGGCCAAGGCTGCGTTCTCTCAATGGCAATAATGTGCTAGCAATTGCTTTCTAGAAACTCATCCAACTGCACTCCAGATTCAGCTCCATACAAATGAAATGTGACCTAAGTCCTCAGCGTAAGGTCCAGTGTTTCACATCAGCAGAGTTGAGTGTGCAGTGGTAGCCACTAAGCCATACTCTGAAAAGGAGTGCCTTGACTCTGCTATGCCCCTGAGAACACATAGGGCAGTGTATCATGCACCAGTTTCTCATGATGACCACTGTGTGCTAGAAGACAGGCCGCTGGCTTCTCAGGAACCCTAGACGCAGTAGGTGCCCGGGAGCACTCTTCACATTCATAGCAAGGGCAACGTACTCCTTTCTGGGATGCCTAGGTAGAGTGTTCCAATCGTCATAGACCCTAGCGAAACCAGCGCCTGGCAGACTCACTTTGCAAGTGGATCGTCCTCAGTGACAGAAACAGAACTGCACTACTACTGCACAAAGTGCTTGTGATTCAGTCTGGGACACAGGATAGCACTCTCACAGAATAGAAAGCTAACCTTTGCATCCAGCCTGAAGACCAGTACATTCTTCACACTTCACGCTGTTAAGTATGTGCAGGAGCCTTGATCACCGAGGCCTTCCTAAGGTACTGAAATACTTACCCATTTCATCCTATGCAGAGGTCCCTGTGCCCACAGGAACTCCATGGAAGAGCCCTGTGGGTCCCGTGTGTTTTCTTGAGGTAGTCAGAAACTACTGAGGATAACCTTATGAGCTCAAGTTTGAAAGCGGGCATCCCTGGAAAAACCTTCCGTTCGACCGTGGTAGGCGAGACAGGTGCGGTTTGAAAGCTGCCTGAAAATCACTCCTGCTGCCCATCTTCTCTTTGCTGCCTGACGGCATCACGAAAGAACTTGAGTGTAATCGTATGAGGCATGCTGGTCTCGGTTCGTTGCTGGGAGCTCCTCCAGGAGCACACTGGAGCCTGCCGGCAAAGAACTGGCACCCCTGTGCTCAAGTAAAATGCAGATTTCTCCCAAAGTAAGTTTAGCTATGCCCTAGTGGCGATGAAGCATGTGTTAAAGGAAGGCTGCAACACTGTTACGTATTTCACGACACATTGTGCACTCACCTTGGGTGTAACATCTGTGAAAGGGCACTGAATGCCGTCCAAATCTTCTGCTGCGTTTGAGTTCCAGGAAAAATGGGTTCGTTGGTTTTAAAGCTGTGAACGTGCAGCTGTAATGGAAAGCCCTGCCCGGATCGCTCGACAGCTCTCGTTTGTACAGCATTCAAACGGCTTCACGAACGCCGTTCCAAGCAGCCTTACATTCCATGCTGGCGTAGCCAGGGAGGCATTTGGATTCTTCTGAAAAACACCACTGTGCCTCACAAGTGAAACCTGTGGGCTCCCAAATACGTCTCCTACGGCAGCCTAAAATTATATGTTTAGTTCCAGTATGAAAACAACGGACAGCTTTAGCTGTGACAATGCTGGACTTCTTGGCCATCCAGATTCACCAATGCCTAACTTTTGCTCGGCGGGGGAATGCTCTTCTGAACGTACAGCACTCACCACGTGAAAACCTTTCTAAGCACAAGGGAGCAGTCTTACCCTAGTAGTAGAGAGGTAGGCAGAATCTTCAGATAAACCTGCTGTGTCATCAAGCTTGAAAGTCGGACACCGATGGGAACGTTCGTACTCTCCTGCAATGGAGGCCACTTGCTTTGGGCTTCAAAGCTGCCTGAACAGCCCTAGGGGCCCTACGTCTCTTCACTGCACGATGCTCGCTGTGGGCCAAGGCTGCGTTCTCTCAAAGGCAATAATGTACTGGCAATTGGTTTCTAAAAACTCATCCAACTGCACTCCAGATTCAGCTCCATACCAACGAAATGTGACCTAAGACCTCAGCGTCAGGTCCAGTGTTTCCATCAGCAGAGTTGATTGTGCAGTGGTAGCCACGGAGTCATACTCTGAGAAGCAGTGCCTTAACTCTGCTATGCCCCTGAGGACACATAGGGTAGTGTATCGTGCACCAGTATCATGATGACCACTGTGTGCTAGAAGAGAGGCCGCTGGCTTCTGAGGAACCCTAGGCGCAGTAGGTGCCCGGGAGCACTCTTCACATTCATAGCAAGGGCAACGTACTCCTTTCTGGGATGCCTAGGTAGAGTGTTCCAATCGTCATAGAGCCTAGCGAAAGCAGCGCCTTGCAGACTCTCTTTGCAAGTGGATCGTCCTCAGTGACAGAAACAGAACTGCACTGCTACTGCACAATGTGCTTGTGATTCAGTCTGGGACACAGGATAGAACTCTCACAGAATAGAAAGCTAACCTTTGCATCCAGCCTGAAGACCAGTACATTCTTCACACTTCACGCTGTTAAGTATGTGCAGGTGCCATGGTCACCGAGGTCTACCTAAGGTACTGAAATACCCACTTCATCCTACGCAGAGGTCCCTGTGCCCACAGGAACTCCATGGAAGAGCCCTGTGGGTCCCGTGTGTTTCCTTGAGGTAGTCAGAAACTACTGAGGATAGCCTTATGAGCTCAAGTTTGAAACCGGGCAACCCTGGCAAAACCTTCATTTCGTCCGTGGTAGGCGAGACAGGTGCGGTTTGAAAGCTTCCTGAAAATCACTCCTGCAGCCCATCTTCTCTTTGCTGCCTGACGGCATCACGAAAGAACTTGAGTGTAATCGTTTGAGGCATGCTGGTCTCGGTTCCTGCTGGGAGCTCCTCCAGGAGCACACTGGAGCCTGCTGGCAAAGAACTGGCACCCCTGTGCGCAACTGAAATGCAGTTTTCTCCAAAGTAAGTTTAACTATGAGCTACTGGCGAAGAAGCATGTGTTAAAGGAAGGCTGCAACACTGTTACGTATTTCACGACTCACTGTGCACTCACCTTGGTTGTAACATCTGTGAAAAGGCACTGAATGCCTCCAAATCTTCTGCTGCGTTTGAGTCCCCGGAAGCAAATGGGTTCGTTGGCTTTAAGGCTGTGAACGGGCAGCGGTAATGGCAAAGCCCTTCTCGCTCGACAGCTCTCGTTTGTACAGCATTCAAACGGCTTCAGGAAGGCCGTTCCAGGCATCCTTACATTCCAGGCTGTCGTAGCCAGGAAGGCATTTGGATTCTTTTGAGAAACACCACTGTGCCCCAGAAGTGAAACCTGTGGGCTCCTAAATACGTCTCCCTACGGCAGCCTGAAACTATATGTTTAGCTCCAGTATGAAAACAACGGACAGCTTTACTTGAGACAATGCTGGACGTCTGGGACCATTCAGATTCACCAAGGCCTAACATTTGCCCGGCGGGGGAATGCTCTTCTGCACGTACAGCACTCACCACGTGAAAACCTTTCTTAGCAGAAGGAAGCAGTCTTTCCCTAGTAGTAGAGAGGTAGGCAGAATCTTCAGATAAACCTGCTGTGTCATCAAGCTTGAAAGTCGGACACCGATGGGATCGTTCGTATTCCCCTGCAATGGAAGCTTCTTTCTTTGGGCTTCAAAGCTGCCTGAACAGCGCGAGGGGCCAGCTTCTCTTCACTGCAGGATTGTCGCTGTGGGCCAAGGCTGCGTTCTCTCAATGGCAATAATGTGCTAGCAATTGCTTTCTAGAAACTCATCCAACTGCACTCCAGATTCAGCTCCATACAAATGAAATGTGACCTAAGTCCTCAGCGTAAGGTCCAGTGTTTCACATCAGCAGAGTTGAGTGTGCAGTGGTAGCCACTAAGCCATACTCTGAAAAGGAGTGCCTTGACTCTGCTATGCCCCTGAGAACACATAGGGCAGTGTATCATGCACCAGTTTCTCATGATGACCACTGTGTGCTAGAAGACAGGCCGCTGGCTTCTCAGGAACCCTAGGCGCAGTAGGTGCCCGGGAGCACTCTTCACATTCATAGCAAGGGCAACGTACTCCTTTCTGGGATGCCTAGGTAGAGTGTTCCAATCGTCATAGACCCTAGCGAAACCAGCGCCTGGCAGACTCACTTTGCAAGTGGATCGTCCTCAGTGACAGAAACAGAACTGCACTACTACTGCACAAAGTGCTTGTGATTCAGTCTGGGACACAGGATAGCACTCTCACAGAATAGAAAGCTAACCTTTGCATCCAGCCTGAAGACCAGTACATTCTTCACACTTCACGCTGTTAAGTATGTGCAGGAGCCTTGATCACCGAGGCCTTCCTAAGGTACTGAAATACTTACCCATTTCATCCTATGCAGAGGTCCCTGTGCCCACAGGAACTCCATGGAAGAGCCCTGTGGGTCCCGTGTGTTTTCTTGAGGTAGTCAGAAACTACTGAGGATAACCTTATGAGCTCAAGTTTGAAAGCGGGCATCCCTGGAAAAACCTTCCGTTCGACCGTGGTAGGCGAGACAGGTGCGGTTTGAAAGCTGCCTGAAAATCACTCCTGCTGCCCATCTTCTCTTTGCTGCCTGACGGCATCACGAAAGAACTTGAGTGTAATCGTATGAGGCATGCTGGTCTCGGTTCGTTGCTGGGAGCTCCTCCAGGAGCACACTGGAGCCTGCCGGCAAAGAACTGGCACCCCTGTGCTCAAGTAAAATGCAGATTTCTCCCAAAGTAAGTTTAGCTATGCCCTAGTGGCGAAGAAGCATGTGTTAAAGGAAGGCTGCAACACTGTTACGTATTTCACGACACATTGTGCACTCACCTTGGGTGTAACATCTGTGAAAGGGCACTGAATGCCGTCCAAATCTTCTGCTGCGTTTGAGTTCCAGGAAAAATGGGTTCGTTGGTTTTAAAGCTGTGAACGTGCAGCTGTAATGGAAAGCCCTGCCCGGATCGCTCGACAGCTCTCGTTTGTACAGCATTCAAACGGCTTCACGAACGCCGTTCCAAGCAGCCTTACATTCCATGCTGGCGTAGCCAGGGAGGCATTTGGATTCTTCTGAAAAACACCACTGTGCCTCACAAGTGAAACCTGTGGGCTCCCAAATACGTCTCCTACGGCAGCCTAAAATTATATGTTTAGTTCCAGTATGAAAACAACGGACAGCTTTAGCTGTGACAATGCTGGACTTCTTTGCCATCCAGATTCACCAATGCCTAACTTTTGCTCGGCGGGGGAATGCTCTTCTGAACGTACAGCACTCACCACGTGAAAACCTTTCTAAGCACAAGGGAGCAGTCTTACCCTAGTAGTAGAGAGGTAGGCAGAATCTTCAGATAAACCTGCTGTGTCATCAAGCTTGAAAGTCGGACACCGATGGGAACGTTCGTACTCTCCTGCAATGGAGGCCACTTGCTTTGGGCTTCAAAGCTGCCTGAACAGCCCTAGGGGCCCTACGTCTCTTCACTGCACGATGCTCGCTGTGGGCCAAGGCTGCGTTCTCTCAAAGGCAATAATGTACTGGCAATTGGTTTCTAAAAACTCATCCAACTGCACTCCAGATTCAGCTCCATACCAACGAAATGTGACCTAAGACCTCAGCGTAAGGTCCAGTGTTTCCATCAGCAGAGTTGATTGTGCAGTGGTAGCCACGGAGCCATACTCTGAGAAGCAGTGCCTTAACTCTGCTATGCCCCTGAGGACACATAGGGTAGTGTATCGTGCACCAGTATCATGATGACCACTGTGTGCTAGAAGAGAGGCCGCTGGCTTCTGAGGAACCCTAGGCGCAGTAGGTGCCCGGGAGCACTCTTCACATTCATAGCAAGGGCAACGTACTCCTTTCTGGGATGCCTATGTAGAGTGTTCCAATCGTCATAGAGCCTAGCGAAAGCAGCGCCTTGCAGACTCTCTTTGCAAGTGGATCGTCCTCAGTGACAGAAACAGAACTGCACTACTACTGCACAAAGTGCTTGTGATTCAGTCTGGGACACAGGATAGCACTCTCACAGAATAGAAAGCTAACCTTTGCATCCAGCCTGAAGACCAGTACATTCTTCACACTTCACGCTGTTAAGTATGTGCAGGTGCCATGGTCACCGAGGTCTACCTAAGGTACTGAAATACCCACTTCATCCTACGCAGAGGTCCCTGTGCCCACAGGAACTCCATGGAAGAGCCCTGTGGGTCCCGTGTGTTTCCTTGAGGTAGTCAGAAACTACTGAGGATAACCTTATGAGCTCAAGTTTGAAACCGGGCAACCCTGGCAAAACCTTCATTTCGTCCGTGGTAGGCGAGACAGGTGCGGTTTGAAAGCTTCCTGAAAATCACTCCTGCTGCCCATCTTCTCTTTGCTGCCTGACGGCATCACGAAAGAACTTGAGTGTAATCGTATGAGGCATGCTGGTCTCGGTTCCTGCTGGGAGCTCCTCCAGGAGCACACTGGAGCCTGCTGGCAAAGAACTGGCACCCCTGTGCGCAACTAAAATGCAGTTTCCTCCAAAGTAAGTTTAGCTATGAGCTACTGGCGAAGAAGCATGTGTTAAAGGAAGGCTGCAACACTGTTACGTATTTCACGACTCACTGTGCACTCACCTTGGTTGTAACATCTGTGAAAAGGCACTGAATGCCTCCAAATCTTCTGCTGCGTTTGAGTCCCCAGAAGCAAATGGGTTCGTTGGCTTTAAGGCTGTGAACGGGCAGCGGTAATGGCAAAGCCCTTCTCGCTCGACAGCTCTCGTTTGTACAGCATTCAAACGGCTTCAGGAAGGCCGTTCCAGGCATCCTTACATTCCAGGCTGTCGTAGCCAGGAAGGCATTTGGATTCTTTTGAGAAACACCACTGTGCCCCACAAGTGAAACCTGTGGGCTCCTAAATACGTCTCCCTACGGCAGCCTGAAACTATATGTTTAGCTCCAGTATGAAAACATCGGACAGCTTTACTTGAGACAATGCTGGACGTCTGGGACCATCCAGATTCACCAAGGCCTAACATGTGCCCGGCGGGGGAATGCTCTTCTGCACGTACAGCACTCACCACGTGAAAACCTTTCTTAGCAGAAGGAAGCAGTCTTTCCCTAGTAGTAGAGAGGTAGGCAGAATCTTCAGATAAACCTGCTGTGTCATCAAGCTTGAAAGTCGGACACCGATGGGATCGTTCGTATTCCCCTGCAATGGAAGCTTCTTTCTTTGGGCTTCAAAGCTGCCTGAACAGCGCGAGGGGCCAGCTTCTCTTCACTGCAGGATTGTCGCTGTGGGCCAAGGCTGCGTTCTCTCAATGGCAATAATGTGCTAGCAATTGCTTTCTAGAAACTCATCCAACTGCACTCCAGATTCAGCTCCATACAAATGAAATGTGACCTAAGTCCTCAGCGTAAGGTCCAGTGTTTCACATCAGCAGAGTTGAGTGTGCAGTGGTAGCCACTAAGCCATACTCTGAAAAGGAGTGCCTTGACTCTGCTATGCCCCTGAGAACACATAGGGCAGTGTATCATGCACCAGTTTCTCATGATGACCACTGTGTGCTAGAAGACAGGCCGCTGGCTTCTCAGGAACCCTAGACGCAGTAGGTGCCCGGGAGCACTCTTCACATTCATAGCAAGGGCAACGTACTCCTTTCTGGGATGCCTAGGTAGAGTGTTCCAATCGTCATAGACCCTAGCGAAACCAGCGCCTGGCAGACTCACTTTGCAAGTGGATCGTCCTCAGTGACAGAAACAGAACTGCACTACTACTGCACAAAGTGCTTGTGATTCAGTCTGGGACACAGGATAGCACTCTCACAGAATAGAAAGCTAACCTTTGCATCCAGCCTGAAGACCAGTACATTCTTCACACTTCACGCTGTTAAGTATGTGCAGGAGCCTTGATCACCGAGGCCTTCCTAAGGTACTGAAATACTTACCCATTTCATCCTATGCAGAGGTCCCTGTGCCCACAGGAACTCCATGGAAGAGCCCTGTGGGTCCCGTGTGTTTTCTTGAGGTAGTCAGAAACTACTGAGGATAACCTTATGAGCTCAAGTTTGAAAGCGGGCATCCCTGGAAAAACCTTCCGTTCGACCGTGGTAGGCGAGACAGGTGCGGTTTGAAAGCTGCCTGAAAATCACTCCTGCTGCCCATCTTCTCTTTGCTGCCTGACGGCATCACGAAAGAACTTGAGTGTAATCGTATGAGGCATGCTGGTCTCGGTTCGTTGCTGGGAGCTCCTCCAGGAGCACACTGGAGCCTGCCGGCAAAGAACTGGCACCCCTGTGCTCAAGTAAAATGCAGATTTCTCCCAAAGTAAGTTTAGCTATGCCCTAGTGGCGATGAAGCATGTGTTAAAGGAAGGCTGCAACACTGTTACGTATTTCACGACACATTGTGCACTCACCTTGGGTGTAACATCTGTGAAAGGGCACTGAATGCCGTCCAAATCTTCTGCTGCGTTTGAGTTCCAGGAAAAATGGGTTCGTTGGTTTTAAAGCTGTGAACGTGCAGCTGTAATGGAAAGCCCTGCCCGGATCGCTCGACAGCTCTCGTTTGTACAGCATTCAAACGGCTTCACGAACGCCGTTCCAAGCAGCCTTACATTCCATGCTGGCGTAGCCAGGGAGGCATTTGGATTCTTCTGAAAAACACCACTGTGCCTCACAAGTGAAACCTGTGGGCTCCCAAATACGTCTCCTACGGCAGCCTAAAATTATATGTTTAGTTCCAGTATGAAAACAACGGACAGCTTTAGCTGTGACAATGCTGGACTTCTTGGCCATCCAGATTCACCAATGCCTAACTTTTGCTCGGCGGGGGAATGCTCTTCTGAACGTACAGCACTCACCACGTGAAAACCTTTCTAAGCACAAGGGAGCAGTCTTACCCTAGTAGTAGAGAGGTAGGCAGAATCTTCAGATAAACCTGCTGTGTCATCAAGCTTGAAAGTCGGACACCGATGGGAACGTTCGTACTCTCCTGCAATGGAGGCCACTTGCTTTGGGCTTCAAAGCTGCCTGAACAGCCCTAGGGGCCCTACGTCTCTTCACTGCACGATGCTCGCTGTGGGCCAAGGCTGCGTTCTCTCAAAGGCAATAATGTACTGGCAATTGGTTTCTAAAAACTCATCCAACTGCACTCCAGATTCAGCTCCATACCAACGAAATGTGACCTAAGACCTCAGCGTCAGGTCCAGTGTTTCCATCAGCAGAGTTGATTGTGCAGTGGTAGCCACGGAGTCATACTCTGAGAAGCAGTGCCTTAACTCTGCTATGCCCCTGAGGACACATAGGGTAGTGTATCGTGCACCAGTATCATGATGACCACTGTGTGCTAGAAGAGAGGCCGCTGGCTTCTGAGGAACCCTAGGCGCAGTAGGTGCCCGGGAGCACTCTTCACATTCATAGCAAGGGCAACGTACTCCTTTCTGGGATGCCTAGGTAGAGTGTTCCAATCGTCATAGAGCCTAGCGAAAGCAGCGCCTTGCAGACTCTCTTTGCAAGTGGATCGTCCTCAGTGACAGAAACAGAACTGCACTGCTACTGCACAATGTGCTTGTGATTCAGTCTGGGACACAGGATAGAACTCTCACAGAATAGAAAGCTAACCTTTGCATCCAGCCTGAAGACCAGTACATTCTTCACACTTCACGCTGTTAAGTATGTGCAGGTGCCATGGTCACCGAGGTCTACCTAAGGTACTGAAATACCCACTTCATCCTACGCAGAGGTCCCTGTGCCCACAGGAACTCCATGGAAGAGCCCTGTGGGTCCCGTGTGTTTCCTTGAGGTAGTCAGAAACTACTGAGGATAGCCTTATGAGCTCAAGTTTGAAACCGGGCAACCCTGGCAAAACCTTCATTTCGTCCGTGGTAGGCGAGACAGGTGCGGTTTGAAAGCTTCCTGAAAATCACTCCTGCAGCCCATCTTCTCTTTGCTGCCTGACGGCATCACGAAAGAACTTGAGTGTAATCGTTTGAGGCATGCTGGTCTCGGTTCCTGCTGGGAGCTCCTCCAGGAGCACACTGGAGCCTGCTGGCAAAGAACTGGCACCCCTGTGCGCAACTGAAATGCAGTTTTCTCCAAAGTAAGTTTAACTATGAGCTACTGGCGAAGAAGCATGTGTTAAAGGAAGGCTGCAACACTGTTACGTATTTCACGACTCACTGTGCACTCACCTTGGTTGTAACATCTGTGAAAAGGCACTGAATGCCTCCAAATCTTCTGCTGCGTTTGAGTCCCCGGAAGCAAATGGGTTCGTTGGCTTTAAGGCTGTGAACGGGCAGCGGTAATGGCAAAGCCCTTCTCGCTCGACAGCTCTCGTTTGTACAGCATTCAAACGGCTTCAGGAAGGCCGTTCCAGGCATCCTTACATTCCAGGCTGTCGTAGCCAGGAAGGCATTTGGATTCTTTTGAGAAACACCACTGTGCCCCAGAAGTGAAACCTGTGGGCTCCTAAATACGTCTCCCTACGGCAGCCTGAAACTATATGTTTAGCTCCAGTATGAAAACAACGGACAGCTTTACTTGAGACAATGCTGGACGTCTGGGACCATTCAGATTCACCAAGGCCTAACATTTGCCCGGCGGGGGAATGCTCTTCTGCACGTACAGCACTCACCACGTGAAAACCTTTCTTAGCAGAAGGAAGCAGTCTTTCCCTAGTAGTAGAGAGGTAGGCAGAATCTTCAGATAAACCTGCTGTGTCATCAAGCTTGAAAGTCGGACACCGATGGGATCGTTCGTATTCCCCTGCAATGGAAGCTTCTTTCTTTGGGCTTCAAAGCTGCCTGAACAGCGCGAGGGGCCAGCTTCTCTTCACTGCAGGATTGTCGCTGTGGGCCAAGGCTGCGTTCTCTCAATGGCAATAATGTGCTAGCAATTGCTTTCTAGAAACTCATCCAACTGCACTCCAGATTCAGCTCCATACAAATGAAATGTGACCTAAGTCCTCAGCGTAAGGTCCAGTGTTTCACATCAGCAGAGTTGAGTGTGCAGTGGTAGCCACTAAGCCATACTCTGAAAAGGAGTGCCTTGACTCTGCTATGCCCCTGAGAACACATAGGGCAGTGTATCATGCACCAGTTTCTCATGATGACCACTGTGTGCTAGAAGACAGGCCGCTGGCTTCTCAGGAACCCTAGGCGCAGTAGGTGCCCGGGAGCACTCTTCACATTCATAGCAAGGGCAACGTACTCCTTTCTGGGATGCCTAGGTAGAGTGTTCCAATCGTCATAGACCCTAGCGAAACCAGCGCCTGGCAGACTCACTTTGCAAGTGGATCGTCCTCAGTGACAGAAACAGAACTGCACTACTACTGCACAAAGTGCTTGTGATTCAGTCTGGGACACAGGATAGCACTCTCACAGAATAGAAAGCTAACCTTTGCATCCAGCCTGAAGACCAGTACATTCTTCACACTTCACGCTGTTAAGTATGTGCAGGAGCCTTGATCACCGAGGCCTTCCTAAGGTACTGAAATACTTACCCATTTCATCCTATGCAGAGGTCCCTGTGCCCACAGGAACTCCATGGAAGAGCCCTGTGGGTCCCGTGTGTTTTCTTGAGGTAGTCAGAAACTACTGAGGATAACCTTATGAGCTCAAGTTTGAAAGCGGGCATCCCTGGAAAAACCTTCCGTTCGACCGTGGTAGGCGAGACAGGTGCGGTTTGAAAGCTGCCTGAAAATCACTCCTGCTGCCCATCTTCTCTTTGCTGCCTGACGGCATCACGAAAGAACTTGAGTGTAATCGTATGAGGCATGCTGGTCTCGGTTCGTTGCTGGGAGCTCCTCCAGGAGCACACTGGAGCCTGCCGGCAAAGAACTGGCACCCCTGTGCTCAAGTAAAATGCAGATTTCTCCCAAAGTAAGTTTAGCTATGCCCTAGTGGCGAAGAAGCATGTGTTAAAGGAAGGCTGCAACACTGTTACGTATTTCACGACACATTGTGCACTCACCTTGGGTGTAACATCTGTGAAAGGGCACTGAATGCCGTCCAAATCTTCTGCTGCGTTTGAGTTCCAGGAAAAATGGGTTCGTTGGTTTTAAAGCTGTGAACGTGCAGCTGTAATGGAAAGCCCTGCCCGGATCGCTCGACAGCTCTCGTTTGTACAGCATTCAAACGGCTTCACGAACGCCGTTCCAAGCAGCCTTACATTCCATGCTGGCGTAGCCAGGGAGGCATTTGGATTCTTCTGAAAAACACCACTGTGCCTCACAAGTGAAACCTGTGGGCTCCCAAATACGTCTCCTACGGCAGCCTAAAATTATATGTTTAGTTCCAGTATGAAAACAACGGACAGCTTTAGCTGTGACAATGCTGGACTTCTTTGCCATCCAGATTCACCAATGCCTAACTTTTGCTCGGCGGGGGAATGCTCTTCTGAACGTACAGCACTCACCACGTGAAAACCTTTCTAAGCACAAGGGAGCAGTCTTACCCTAGTAGTAGAGAGGTAGGCAGAATCTTCAGATAAACCTGCTGTGTCATCAAGCTTGAAAGTCGGACACCGATGGGAACGTTCGTACTCTCCTGCAATGGAGGCCACTTGCTTTGGGCTTCAAAGCTGCCTGAACAGCCCTAGGGGCCCTACGTCTCTTCACTGCACGATGCTCGCTGTGGGCCAAGGCTGCGTTCTCTCAAAGGCAATAATGTACTGGCAATTGGTTTCTAAAAACTCATCCAACTGCACTCCAGATTCAGCTCCATACCAACGAAATGTGACCTAAGACCTCAGCGTAAGGTCCAGTGTTTCCATCAGCAGAGTTGATTGTGCAGTGGTAGCCACGGAGCCATACTCTGAGAAGCAGTGCCTTAACTCTGCTATGCCCCTGAGGACACATAGGGTAGTGTATCGTGCACCAGTATCATGATGACCACTGTGTGCTAGAAGAGAGGCCGCTGGCTTCTGAGGAACCCTAGGCGCAGTAGGTGCCCGGGAGCACTCTTCACATTCATAGCAAGGGCAACGTACTCCTTTCTGGGATGCCTATGTAGAGTGTTCCAATCGTCATAGAGCCTAGCGAAAGCAGCGCCTTGCAGACTCTCTTTGCAAGTGGATCGTCCTCAGTGACAGAAACAGAACTGCACTACTACTGCACAAAGTGCTTGTGATTCAGTCTGGGACACAGGATAGCACTCTCACAGAATAGAAAGCTAACCTTTGCATCCAGCCTGAAGACCAGTACATTCTTCACACTTCACGCTGTTAAGTATGTGCAGGTGCCATGGTCACCGAGGTCTACCTAAGGTACTGAAATACCCACTTCATCCTACGCAGAGGTCCCTGTGCCCACAGGAACTCCATGGAAGAGCCCTGTGGGTCCCGTGTGTTTCCTTGAGGTAGTCAGAAACTACTGAGGATAACCTTATGAGCTCAAGTTTGAAACCGGGCAACCCTGGCAAAACCTTCATTTCGTCCGTGGTAGGCGAGACAGGTGCGGTTTGAAAGCTTCCTGAAAATCACTCCTGCTGCCCATCTTCTCTTTGCTGCCTGACGGCATCACGAAAGAACTTGAGTGTAATCGTATGAGGCATGCTGGTCTCGGTTCCTGCTGGGAGCTCCTCCAGGAGCACACTGGAGCCTGCTGGCAAAGAACTGGCACCCCTGTGCGCAACTAAAATGCAGTTTCCTCCAAAGTAAGTTTAGCTATGAGCTACTGGCGAAGAAGCATGTGTTAAAGGAAGGCTGCAACACTGTTACGTATTTCACGACTCACTGTGCACTCACCTTGGTTGTAACATCTGTGAAAAGGCACTGAATGCCTCCAAATCTTCTGCTGCGTTTGAGTCCCCAGAAGCAAATGGGTTCGTTGGCTTTAAGGCTGTGAACGGGCAGCGGTAATGGCAAAGCCCTTCTCGCTCGACAGCTCTCGTTTGTACAGCATTCAAACGGCTTCAGGAAGGCCGTTCCAGGCATCCTTACATTCCAGGCTGTCGTAGCCAGGAAGGCATTTGGATTCTTTTGAGAAACACCACTGTGCCCCACAAGTGAAACCTGTGGGCTCCTAAATACGTCTCCCTACGGCAGCCTGAAACTATATGTTTAGCTCCAGTATGAAAACAACGGACAGCTTTACTTGAGACAATGCTGGACGTCTGGGACCATCCAGATTCACCAAGGCCTAACATTTGCCCGGCGGGGGAATGCTCTTCTGCACGTACAGCACTCACCACGTGAAAACCTTTCTTAGCAGAAGGAAGCAGTCTTTCCCTAGTAGTAGAGAGGTAGGCAGAATCTTCAGATAAACCTGCTGTGTCATCAAGCTTGAAAGTCGGACACCGATGGGATCGTTCGTATTCCCCTGCAATGGAAGCTTCTTTGTTTGGGCTTCAAAGCTGCCTGAACAGCGCGAGGGGCCAGCTTCTCTTCACTGCAGGATTGTCGCTGTGGGCCAAGGCTGCGTTCTCTCAATGGCAATAATGTGCTAGCAATTGCTTTCTAGAAACTCATCCAACTGCACTCCAGATTCAGCTCCATACAAATGAAATGTGACCTAAGTCCTCAGTGTAAGGTCCAGTGTTTCACATCAGCAGAGTTGAGTGTGCAGTGGTAGCCACTAAGCCATACTCTGAAAAGGAGTGCCTTGACTCTGCTATGCCCCTGAGGACACATAGGGCAGTGTATCATGCACCAGTTTCTCATGATGACCACTGTGTGCTAGAAGACAGGCCGCTGGCTTCTGAGGAACCCTAGGCGCAGTAGGTGCCCGGGAGCACTCTTCACATTCATAGCAAGGGCAACGTACTCCTTTCTGGGATGCCTAGGTAGAGTGTTCCAATCGTCATAGACCCTAGCGAAACCAGCGCCTGGCAGACTCACTTTGCAAGTGGATCGTCCTCAGTGACAGAAACAGAACTGCACTACTACTGCACAAAGTGCTTGTGATTCAGTCTGGGACACAGGATAGCACTCTCACAGAATAGAAAGCTAACCTTTGCATCCAGCCTGAAGACCAGTATATTCTTCACACTTAACACTGTTAAGTATGTGCAGGAGCCTTGATCACTGAGGCCTTCCTAAGGTACTGAAATACTTACCCATTTCATCCTATGCAGAGGTCTCTGTGCCCACAGGAACTCCATGGAAGAGCCCTGTGGGTCCCGTGTGTTTCCTTGAGGTAGTCAGAAACTACTGAGGATAACCTTATGAGCTCAAGTTTGAAACCGGGCATCCCTGGAAAAACCTTCCGTTCGACCGTGGTAGGCGAGACAGGTGCGGTTTGAAAGCTGCCTGAAAATCACTCCTGCTGCCCATCTTCTCTTTACTGCCTGACGGCATCACGAAAGAACTTGAGTGTAATCGTATGAGGCATGCTGGTCTCGGTTCGTTGCTGGGAGCTCCTCCAGGAACACACTGGAGCCTGCCGGCAAAGAACTGGCACCCCTGTGCTCAAGTAAAATGCAGATTTCTCCCAAAGTAAGTTTAGCTATGCCCTAGTGGCGAAGAAGCATGTGTTAAAGGAAGGCTGCAACACTGTTACGTATTTCACGACACATTGTGCACTCACCTTGGTTGTAACATCTGTGAAAGGGCACTGAATGCCGTCCAAATCTTCTGCTGCGTTTGAGTTCCAGGAAAAATGGGTTCGTTGGTTTTAAAGCTGTGAACGTGCAGCTGTAATGGAAAGCCCTGCCCGGATCGCTCGACAGCTCTCGTTTGTACAGCATTCAAACGGCTTCACGAACGCCGTTCCAAGCAGCCTTACATTCCATGCTGGCGTAGCCAGGGAGGCATTTGGATTCTTCTGAAAAACACCACTGTGCCTCACAAGTGAAACCTGTGGGCTCCCAAATACGTCTCCTACGGCAGCCTAAAATTATATGTTTAGTTCCAGTATGAAAACAACGGACAGCTTTAGCTGTGACAATGCTGGACTTCTTGGCCATCCAGATTCACCAATGCCTAAATTTTGCTCGGCGGGGGAATGCTCTTCTGAACGTACAGCACTCACCACGTGAAAACCTTTCTAAGCACAAGGGAGCAGTCTTACCCTAGTAGTAGAGAGGTAGGCAGAATCTTCAGATAAACCTGCTGTGTCATCAAGCTTGAAAGTCGGACACCGATGGGAACGTTCGTACTCTCCTGCAATGGAGGCCACTTGCTTTGGGCTTCAAAGCTGCCTGAACAGCCCTAGGGGCCCTACGTCTCTTCACTGCACGATGCTCGCTGTGGGCCAAGGCTGCGTTCTCTCAAAGGCAATAATGTACTGGCAATTGGTTTCTTAAAACTCATCCAACTGCACTCCAGATTCAGCTCCATACCAACGAAATGTGACCTAAGACCTCAGCGTAAGGTCCAGTGTTTCCATCAGCAGAGTTGATTGTGCAGTGGTAGCCACGGAGCCATACTCTGAGAAGCAGTGCCTTAACTCTGCTATGCCCCTGAGGACACATAGGGTAGTGTATGGTGCACCAGTATCATGATGACCACTGTGTGCTAGAAGAGAGGCCGCTGGCTTCTGAGGAACCCTAGGCGCAGTAGGTGCCCGGGAGCACTCTTCACATTCATAGCAAGGGCAACGTACTCCTTTCTGGGATGCCTAGGTAGAGTGTTCCAATCGTCATAGAGCCTAGCGAAAGCAGCGCCTTGCAGACTCTCTTTGCAAGTGGATCGTCCTCAGTGACAGAAACAGAACTGCACTGCTACTGCACAATGTGCTTGTGATTCAGTCTGGGACACAGGATAGAACTCTCACAGAATAGAAAGCTAACCTTTGCATCCAGCCTGAAGACCAGTACATTTTTCACACTTCACGCTGTTAAGTATGTGCAGGTGCCATGGTCACCGAGGTCTACCTAAGGTACTGAAATACCCACTTCATCCTACGCAGAGGTCCCTGTGCCCACAGGAACTCCATGGAAGAGCCCTGTGGGTCCCGTGTGTTTCCTTGAGGTAGTCAGAAACTACTGAGGATAACCTTATGAGCTCAAGTTTGAAACCGGGCAACCCTGACGAAATCTTCATTTCGTCCGTGGTAGGCGAGAGAGGTGCGGTTTGAAAGCTTCCTGAAAATGACTCCTGCTGCCCATCTTCTCTTTGCTGCCTGACGGCATCACGAAAGAACTTGAGTGTAATCGTATGAGGCATGCTGGTCTCGGTTCCTGCTGGGAGCTCCTCCAGGCGCACACTGGAACCTGCTGGCAAAGAACAGGCACCCCTGTGTGCAACTAAAATGCAGATTTCTCCAAAGTAAATTTAGCTATGAGCTACTGGCGAAGAAGCATGTGTTAAAGGAAGGCTGCAACACTGTTACGTATTTCACGACTCAGTGTGACTCACCTTGGTTGTAACATCTGTGAAAATGCAGTGAATGCCTCAAAATCTTCTGCTGCGTTTGAGTCCCAGGAAGCAAATGGGTTCGTTGCCTTTAAGGCTGTGAACGGGCAGCGGTAATGGCAAAGCCCTTCTCGCTCGACAGCTCCCGTTTGTACAGCATTCAAACGGCTTCACGAACGCCGTTCCAAGCAGCCTTACATTCCATGCTGGCGTAGCCAGAGAGGCATTTGGATTCTTCTGAAAAACACAACTGTGCCTCACAAGTGAAACCTGTGGGCTCCCAAATACGTCTCCTACGGCAGCCTAAAATTATATGTTTAGTTCCAGTATGAAATCAACGGACAGCTTTAGCTGTGACAATGCTGGACTTCTTGGGCATCCAGATTCACCAATGCCTAACTTTTGCTCGGCGGGGGAATGCTCTTCTGAACGTACAGCACTCACCACGTGAAAACCTTTCTAAGCACAAGGAAGCAGTCTTACCCTAGTAGTAGAGAGGTAGGCAGAATTTTCAGATAAACATGCTGTGTAATCAAGCTTGAAAGTCGGACACCGATGGGAACGTTCTTACTCTCCTGCAATGGAGGCCACTTGCTTTGGGCTTCAAAGCTGCCGGAACAGCCCAAGGGGCCCAACTTCTCTTCACTGCAGGATGCTCGCTGTGGGCCAAGGCTGCGTTCTCTCAAAGGCAATAATGGACTGGCAATTGGTTTCTAAAAACTCATCCAACTGCACTCCAGATTCAGCTCCATACAAACGAAATGTGACCTAAGACCTCAGCGTAAGGTCCAATGTTTCACATCAGCCGAGTTGAGTGTGCAGTGGTAGCCACGGAGCCATACTCTGAAAAGCAGTGCCTTAACTCTGCTATGCCCCTGAGGACACATAGGGTAGTGTATCGTGCACCAGTTTCTCCTGATGACCACTGTGTGCTAGAAGAGAGGCCGCTGGCTTCTGAGGAACCCTAGGCGAAATAGGTCCACGGTTATACTATTCACATTTATAGCAAGGGCAACGTACTCCTTTCTGGGATGCCTAGGTAGAGTGTTCCAATCGTCATAGAGCCTAGCGAAAGCAGCGCCTGGCAGACTCTCTTTGCAAGTGGATCGTCCTCAGTGACAGAAACAGAACTGCACTGCTACTGCACAATGCGCTTGTGATTCACTCTGGGACACAGGATAGCACTCTCACAGAATAGAAAGCGAACCTTTGCATCCAGCCTGAAGACCAGTACATTCTTCACACTTCACACTGTTAAGTATGTGCAGGAGCCTTGATCACCGAGGCCCACCTAAGGTACTGAAATACTTACCCATTTTTCCTATGCAAAGGTCCCTGTGCCCACAGGAACTCCATGGAAGAGCCCTGTGGGTCCCGTGTGTTTCCTTGAGGTAGTCAGAAATTACTGAGGATAACCTTATGAGCTCAAGTTTGAAACCGGGCAACCCTGGCAAAACCTTCATTTCGTCCGTGGTAGGCGAGACAGGTGCGGTTTGAAAGCTGCCTGAAAATCACTCCTGCTCCCCATCTTCTCTTTGCTGCCTGACGGCATCACGAAAGAACTTGAGTGTAATCGTATGAGGCATGCTGGTCTCGGTTGGTTGCTGGGAGCTCCTCCAGGAGCACACTGGAGCCTGCCGGGAAAGAAATGGCACCCCTGTGCTGAAGTAAAATGCAGATTTCTCCCAAAGTAAGTTTAGCTATGCCCTAGTGGCGAAGAAGGATGTGTTAAAGGAAGGCTGCAACACTGTTACGTATTTCAACACTCATTGTGCACTCACCTTGGGTGTGACATCTGTGAAAGGGCACTGAATGCCGTCTAAATCTTCTGTTGCGTTTGAGTTCCTGGAAAAATGGGTTCGTTGGTTTTAAAGCTGTGAACGTGCAGCTGTAATGGAAAGCCCTGCCCGGCTCGCTCGACAGCTCTCGTTTGTACAGCATTCAAACGGCTTCAGGAACGCCGTTCCAAGCACCCTTACATTCCATGCTGGCGTAGACAGGGAGGCATTTGGATTCTTCTGAGAAACACCACTGTGCCTCTCAAGTGAAACCTGTGGGCTCCCAATAACGTCTCCCTACGGCAGCCTGAAATTATATGTTTAGTTCCAGGATGAAAACAACGGACAGCTTTAGCTGTGACAATGCTGGACTTCTGGGTCATCCAGATTCACCAAGTCCTAACCGTTGCTCGGCGGGGGAATGCTCTTCTGCACGTACAGCACTCACCACGTGAAAACCTTTCTTAGCACAAGGAAGCAGTCTTACCCTAGTAGTAGAGAGGTAGGCAGAATCTTCAGATAAACCTGCTGTGTCATCAAGCTTGAAAGTCGGACACCGATGGGAACGTTCGTACTCTCCTGCAATGGAGGCCACTTGCTTTGGGCTTCAAAGCTGCCTGAACAGCCCTAGGGGCCCTACGTCTCTTCACTGCACGATGCTCGCTGTGGGCCAAGGCTGCGTTCTCTCAAAGGCAATAATGTACTGGCAATTGGTTTCTAAAAACTCATCCAACTGCACTCCAGATTCAGCTCCATACCAACGAAATGTGACCTAAGACCTCAGCGTAAGGTCCAGAGTTTCCATCGGCAGAGTTGATTGTGCAGTGGTAGCCACGGAGCCATACTCTGAAAAGCAGTGCCTTAACTCTGCTATGCCCCTGAGGACACATAGGGTAGTGTATCGTGCACCAGTATCATGATGACCACTGTGTGCTAGAAGAGAGGCCGCTGGCTTCTGAGGAACCCTAGGCGCAGTAGGTGCCCGGGAGCACTCTTCACATTCATAGCAAGGGCAACGTACTCCTTTCTGGGATGCCTAGGTAGAGTGTTCCAATCGTCATAGAGCCTAGCGAAAGCAGCGCCTGGCAGACTCTCTTTGCAAGTGGATCGTCCTCAGTGACAGAAACAGAACTGCACTGCTACTGCACAATGTGCTTGTGATTCACTCTGGGACACAGGATAGAACTCTCACAGAATAGAAAGCTAACCTTTGCATCCAGCCTGAAGACCAGTACATTCTTCACACTTCACGCTGTTAAGTATGTGCAGGTGCCATGGTCACCGAGGTCTACCTAAGGTACTGAAATACCCACTTCATCCTACGCAGAGGTCCCTGTGCCAACAGGAACTCCATGGAAGAGCCCTGTGGGTCCCGTGTGTTTCCTTGAGGTAGTCAGAAACTACTGAGGATAACCTTATGAGCTCAAGTTTGAAACCGGGCAACCCTGACGAAACCTTCATTTCGTCCGTGGTAGGCGAGAGAGGTGCGGTTTGAAAGCTTCCTGAAAATCACTCCTGCTGCCCATCTTCCCTTTGCTGCCTGACGGCATCACGAAAGAACTTGAGTGTAATCGTATGAGGCATGCTGGTCTCGGTTCCTGCTGGGAGCTCCTCCAGGAGCAAACTGGAACCTGCTGGCAAAGAACTGGCACCCCTGTGTGCAACTAAAATGCAGATTTCTCCAAAGTAAATTTAGCTATGAGCTACTGGCGAAGAAGTATGTGTTAAAGGAAGGCTGCAACACTGTTACGTATTTCACGACTCACTGTGACTCACCTTGGTTGTAACATCTGTGAAAAGGCACTGAATGCCTCCAAATCTTCTGCTGCGTTTGAGTCCCAGGAAGCAAATGGGTTCGTTGGCTTTAAGGCTGTGAACGGGCAGCGGTAATGGCAAAGCCCTTCTCGCTCGACAGCTCCCGTTTGTACAGCATTCAAACGGCTTCAGGAAGGCCGTTCCAAGCATCCTTACATTCCAGGCTGTCGTAGCCAGGAAGGCATTTGGATTCTTTTGAGAAACACCACTGTGCCTCACAAGTGAAACCTGTGGGCTCCTAAATACGTCTCCCTACGGCAGCCTGAAACTATATGTTTAGCTCCAGTATGAAAACAACGGACAGCTTTACTTGAGACAATGCTGGACGTCTGGGACCATCCAGATTCACCAAGGCCTAACTTTTGCCCGGCGGGGGAATGCTCTTCTGCACGTACAGCACTCACCACGTGAAAACCTTTCTTAGCAGAAGGAAGCAGTCTTTCCCTAGTAGTAGAGAGGTAGGCAGAATCTTCAGATAAACCTGCTGTGTCATCAAGCTTGAAAGTCGGACACCGATGGGATCGTTGGTATTCCCATGCAATGGAAGCTTCTTTCTTTGGGCTTCAAAGCTGCCTGAACAGCGCGAGGGGCCAGCTTCTCTTCACTGCAGGATTGTCGCTGTGGGCCAAGGCTGCGTTCTCTCAATGGCAATAATGTGCTAGCAATTGCTTTCTAGAAACTCATCCAACTGCACTCCAGATTCAGCTCCATACAAATGAAATGTGACCTAAGTCCTCAGCGTAAGGTCCAGTGTTTCACATCAGCAGAGTTGAGTGTGCAGTGGTAGCCACT
This sequence comes from Balaenoptera physalus, assembly GCF_965194825.1. Taxonomy (NCBI): domain Eukaryota; kingdom Metazoa; phylum Chordata; class Mammalia; order Artiodactyla; family Balaenopteridae; genus Balaenoptera; species Balaenoptera physalus. The sequence continues at coordinate 93,052 of NW_028126495.1, read as the reverse complement.
AAGCCATACTCTGAAAAGGAGTGCCTTGACTCTGCTATGCCCCTGAGGACACATAGGGCAGTGTATCATGCACCAGTTTCTCATGATGACCACTGTGTGCTAGAAGACAGGCCGCTGGCTTCTGAGGAACCCTAGGCGCAGTAGGTGCCCGGGAGCACTCTTCACATTCATAGCAAGGGCAACGTACACCTTTCTGGGATGCCTAGGTAGAGTGTTCCAATCGTCTTAGACCCTAGCGAAAGCAGCGCCTGGCAGACTCACTTTGCAAGTGGATCGTCCTCAGTGACAGAAACAGAACTGCACTACTACTGCACAATGTGCTTGTGATTCAGTCTCGGACACAGGATAGCACTCTCACAGAATAGAAAGCTAACCTTTGCATCCAGCCTGAAGACCAGTACATTCTTCACACTTCACACTGTTAAGTATGTGCAGGAGCCTTGATCACCGAGGCCTTCCTAAGGTACTGAAATACTTAACCATTTCATCCTATGCAGAGGTCCCTGTGCCCACAGGAACTGCATGGAAGAGCCCTGTGGGTCCCGTGTGTTTCCTTGAGGTAGTCAGAAACTACTGAGGATAAGCTTATGAGCTCAAGTTTGAAACCGGGCATCCCTGGAAAAACCTTCAGTTCGACCGTGGTAGGCGAGACAGGTGCGGTTTGAAAGCTGCCTGAAAATCACTCCTGCTGCCCATCTTCTCTTTGCTGCCTGACGGCATCACGAAAGAACTTGAGTGTAATCGTATGAGGCATGCTGGTCTCGGTTGGTTGCTGGGAGCTCCTCCAGGAGCACACTGGAGCCTGCCGGCAAAGAACTGGCACCCCTGTGCTCAAGTAAAATGCAGATTTCTCCCAAAGTAAGTTTAGCTATGCCCTAGTGGCGAAGAAGCATGTGTTAAAGGAAGGCTGCAACACTGTTACGTATTTCACGACTCACTGTGCAGTCACCTTGGTTGTAACATCTGTGAAAAGTCACTGAATGCCGCCAAATCTTCAGCTGCGTTTGAGTCCCAGGAAGCAAATGGGTTCGTTGGCTTTAAGGCTGTGAACGGGCAGCGGTAATGGCAAAGCCCTGCCCGCATTGCTCGACAGCTCTCGTTTGTACAGCATTCAAACGGCTTCAGGAAGGCCGTTCCAAGCATCCTTACATTCCAGGCTGTCGTAGCCAGGAAGGCATTTGGATTCTTTTGAGAAACACCACTGTGCCTCACAAGTGAAACCTGTGGGCTCCTAAATACATCTCCCTACGGCAGCCTGAAACTATATGTTTAGCTCCAGTATGAAAACAACCGACAGCTTTAGCTGTGACAATGCTGGACTTCTGGGACCATCCAGATTCACCAAGGCCTAACTGTTGCCCGGCGGGGGAATGCTCTTCTGCACGTACAGCACTCACCACGTGAAAACCTTTCTTAGAACAAGGAAGCGGTCTTTTCCTAGTAGTAGAGAGGTAGGCAGAATCTTCAGATAAACCTGCTGTGTCATCAAGCTTGAAAGTCGGACACCGAAGGGATCGTTCGTACACCCCTGCAATGGAAGCTTCTATCTTTGGGCTTCAAAGCTGCCTGAACAGCGCGAGGGCCAGCTTCTCTTCACTGCAGGATTGTCGCTGTGGGCCAAGGCTGCGTTCTCTCAATGGAAATAATGTGCTAGCAATTGCTTTCTAGAAACTCATCCAACTGCACTCCATTTCAGCTCCATTCAAATGAAAGGTGACCTAGGTCCTCCGCGTAAGGTCCAGTGTTTCACATCAGCAGAATTGAGTGTGCAGTTGTAGCCACGAAGCCATACTCTCAATAGGAGTGCCTTAACTCTGCTGTGAGCCTGAGGACACATAGGGCAGTGTATCGTGCACCAGTTTCTCATGATGACCACTGTGTGCTAGAAGACAGGCCGCTGGCTTCTGAGGAACCCTAGGCGCAGTAGGTGCCCGGAAACAATCTTCACATTCATAGCAAGGCAACGTACTCCTTTCTGGGATGCCTAGGTAGAGTGTTCCAATCGTCATAGAGCCTAGCGAAAGCAGCGCCTGGCAGACTCTCTTTGCAAGTGGATCGTCCTCAGTGACAGAAACAGAACTGCACTGCTACTGCACAATGTGCTTGTGATTCAGTCTGGGACACAGGATAGCACTCTCACAGAATAGAAAGCTAACCTTTGCATCCAGCCTGAAGACCAGTACATTCTTCACTCTTCACACTGTTAAGCATGTGCAGGAGCCTTGATCACCGAGGCCTACCTAAGGTACTGAAATACTTACCCATTTCATCCTATGCAGAGGTACCAGTGCCCACAGGAACTCCATGGAAGAGCCCTGTGGGTCCCGTGTGTTTCCTTGAGGTAGTCAGAAACTACTGAGGATAACCTTATGAGCTCAAGTTTGAAACCGGGCAACCCTGGCAAAACCTTCATTTCGTCCGTGGTAGGCGAGACAGGTGCGGTTTGAAAGCTGCCTGAAAATCACTCCTGCTGCCCATCTTCTCTTTGCTGCCTGACGGCATCACGAAAGAACTTGAGTGTAATCGTATGAGGCATGCTGGTCTCGGTTGGTTGCTGGGAGCTCCTCCAGGAGCACACTGGAGCCTGCCGGCAAAGAACTGGCACCCCTGTGCTCAAGTAAAATGCAGATTTCTCCCAAAGTAAGTTTAGCTATGCCCTAGTGGCGAAGAAGCATGTGTTAAAGGAAGGCTGCAACACTGTTACGTATTTCAACACTCATTGTGCACTCACCTTGGGTGTAACATCGGTGAAAGGGCACTGAATGCCGTCTAAATCTTCTGTTGCGTTTGAGTTCCTGGAAAAATGGGTTCGTTGGTTTTAAAGCTGTGAACGTGCAGCTGTAATGGAAAGCCCTGCCCGGCTCGCTCGACAGCTCTCGTTTGTACAGCATTCAAACGGCTTCAGGGACGCCGTTCCAAGCACCCTTACATTCCATGCTGGCGTAGACAGGGAGGCATTTGGTTTCTTCTGAGAAACACCACTGTGCCTCTCAAGTGAAACCTGTGGGCTCCCAAAAACGTCTCCCTACGGCAGTCTGAAATTATATGTTTAGTTCCAGGATGAAAACAACGGACAGCTTTAGCTGTGACAATGCTGGACTTCTGGGTCATCCAGATTCACCAAGGCCTAACCGTTGCTCGGCGGGGGAATGCTCTTCTGCACGTACAGCACTCACCACGTGAAAACCTTTCTTAGCACAAGGAAGCAGTCTTACCCTAGTAGTAGAGAGGTAGGCAGAATCTTCAGATAAACCTGCTGTGTCATCAAGCTTGAAAGTCGGACACCGATGGGAACGTTCGTACTCTCCTGCAATGGAGGCCACTTGCTTTGGGCTTCAAAGCTGCCTGAACAGCCCTAGGGGCCCTACGTCTCTTCACTGCACGATGCTCGCTGTGGGCCAAGGCTGCGTTCTCTCAAAGGCAATAATGTACTGGCAATTGGTTTCTAAAAACTCATCCAACTGCACTCCAGATTCAGCTCCATACCAACGAAATGTGACCTAAGACCTCAGCGTAAGGGCCAGTGTTTCCATCGGCAGAGTTGATTGTGCAGTGGTAGCCACGGAGCCATACTCTGAAAAGCAGTGCCTTAACTCTGCTATGCCCCTGAGGACACATAGGGTAGTGTATCGTGCACCAGTATCATGATGACCACTGTGTGCTAGAAGAGAGGCCGCTGGCTTCTGAGGAACCCTAGGCGCAGTAGGTGCCCGGGAGCACTCTTCACATTCATAGCAAGGGCAACGTACTCCTTTCTGGGATGCCTAGGTAGAGTGTTCCAATCGTCATAGAGCCTAGCGAAAGCAGCGCCTGGCAGACTCTCTTTGCAAGTGGATCGTCCTCAGTGACAGAAACAGAACTGCATTGCTACTGCACAATGTGCTTGTGATTCAGTCTGGGACACAGGATAGAATTCTCACAGAATAGAAAGCTAACCTTTGCATCCAGCCTGAAGACCAGTACATTCTTCACACTTCACGCTGTTAAGTATGTGCAGGTGCCATGGTCACCGAAGTCTACATAAGGTACTGAAATACCCACTTCATCCTACGCAGAGGTCCCTGTGCCCACAGGAACTCCATGGAAGAGCCCTGTGAGTCCAGTGTGTTTCCTTGAGGTAGTCAGAAACTACTGAGGATAGCCTTATGAGCTCAAGTTTGAAACCGGGCAACCCTGGCAAAACCTTCATTTCGTCCGTGGTAGGCGAGACAGGTGCGGTTTGAAAGCTTCCTGAAAATCACTCCTGCTGCCCATCTTCTCTTTGCTGCCTGACGGCATCACGAAAGAACTTGAGTGTAATCGTATGAGGCATGCTGGTCTCGGTTCCTGCTGGGAGCTCCTCCAGGAGCACACTGGAGCCTGCTGGCAAAGAACTGGCACCCCTGTGCGCAACTAAAATGCAGATTTCTCCAAAGTAAGTTTAGCTATGAGCTACTGGCGAAGAAGCATGTGTTAAAGGAAGGCTGCAACACTGTTACGTATTTCACAACTCACTGTGCACTCACCTTGGTTGTAACATCTGTGAAAAGGCACTGAATGCCTCCAAATCTTCTGCTGCGTTTGAGTCCCAGGAAGCAAATGGGTTCGTTGGCTTTAAGGCTGTGAACGGGCAGCGGTAATGGCAAAGCCCTTCTCGCTCGACAGCTCTCGTTTGTACAGCATTCAAACGGCTTCAGGAAGGCCGTTCCAAGCATCCTTACATTACAGGCTCTCGTAGCCAGGAAGGCATTTGGATTCATTTGAGAAACACCACTGTGCCTCACAAGTGAAACCTGTGGGCTCCTAAATACGTCTCCCTACGGCAGCCTGAAACTATATGTTTAGCTCCACTATGAAAACAACGGACAGCTTTACTTGAGACAATGCTGGACGTCTGGGACCATCCAGATTCACCAAGGCCTAACTTTTGCCCGGCGGGGGAATGCTCTTCTGCACGTACAGCACTCACCACGTGAAAACCTTTCTTAGCAGAAGGAAGCAGTCTTTCCCTAGTAGTAGAGAGGTAGGCAGAATCTTCAGATAAACCTGCTGTGTCATCAAGCTTGAAAGTCGGACACCGATGGGATCGTTCGTATTCCCCTGCAATGGAAGGTTCTTTCTTTGGGCTTCAAAGCTGCCTGAACAGCGCGAGGGGCCAGCTTCTCTTCACTGCAGGATTGTCGCTGTGGGCCAAGGCTGCGTTCTCTCAATGGCAATAATGTGCTAGCAATTGCTTTCTAGAAACTCATCCAACTGCACTCCAGATTCAGCTCCATACAAATGAAATGTGACCTAAGTCCTCAGCGTAAGGTCCAGTGTTTCACATCAGCAGAGTTGAGTGTGCAGTGGTAGCCACTAAGCCATACTCTGAAAAGGAGTGCCTTGACTCTGCTATGCCCCTGAGGACACATAGGGCAGTGTATCATGCACCAGTTTCTCATGATGACCACTGTGTGCTAGAAGACAGGCCGCTGGCTTCTCAGGAACCCTAGGCGCAGTAGGTGCCCGGGAGCACTCTTCACATTCAAAGCAAGGGCAACGTACTCCTTTCTGGGATGCCTAGGTAGAGTGTTCCAATCGTCATAGACCCTAGCGAAAGCAGCGCCTGGCAGACTCACTTTGCAAGTGGATCGTCCTCAGTGACAGAAACAGAACTGCACTACTACTGCACAATGTGCTTGTGATTCAGTCTGGGACACAGGATAGCACTCTCACAGAATAGAAAGCTAACCTTTGCATCCAGCCTGAAGACCAGTACATTCTTCACACTTCACACTGTTAAGTATGTGCAGGAGCCTTGATCACCGAGGCCTTCCTAAGGTACTGAAATACTTACCCATTTCATCCTATGCAGAGGTCCCTGTGCCCACAGGAACTCCATGGAAGAGCCCTGTGGGTCCCGTGTGTTTCCTTGAGGTAGTCAGAAACTACTGAGGATAAGCTTATGAGCTCAAGTTTGAAACCGGGCATCCCTGGAAAAACCTTCAGTTCGACCGTGGTAGGCGAGACAGGTGCGGTTTGAAAGCTGCCTGAAAATCACTCCTGCTGCCCATCTTCTCTTTGCTGCCTGACGGCATCACGAAAGAACTTGAGTGTAATCGTATGAGGCATGCTGGTCTCGGTTCCTTGCTGGGGGCTCCTCCAGGAGCACACTGGAGCCTGCCGGGAAAGAATTGGCACCCCTCTGCTCAACTAAAATGCACATTTCTCCCAAAGTAAGTTTAGCTATGACCTACTGGTGAAGAAGCATGTGTTAAAGGAAGGCTGCAACACTGTTACGTATTTCACGACTCACTGTGCAGTCACCTTGGTTGTAACATCTGTGAAAAGTCACTGAATGCCGCCAAATCTTCAGCTGCGTTTGAGTCCCAGGAAGCAAATGGGTTCGTTGGCTTTAAGGCTGTGAACGGGCAGCGGTAATGGCAAAGCCCTGCCCGCATTGCTCGACAGCTCTCGTTTGTACAGCATTCAAACGGCTTCAGGAAGGCCGTTCCAAGCATCCTTACATTCCAGGCTGTCGTAGCCAGGAAGGCATTTGGATTCTTTTGAGAAACACCACTGTGCCTCACAAGTGAAACCTGTGGGCTCCTAAATACGTCTCCCTACGGCAGCCTGAAACTATATGTTTAGCTCCAGTATGAAAACAACCGACAGCTTTAGCTGTGACAATGCTGGACTTCTGGGACCATCCAGATTCACCAAGGCCTAACTGTTGCCCGGCGGGGGAATGCTCTTCTGCACGTACAGCACTCACCACGTGAAAACCTTTCTTAGAACAAGGAAGCGGTCTTTTCCTAGTAGTAGAGAGGTAGGCAGAATCTTCAGATAAACCTGCTGTGTCATCAAGCTTGAAAGTCGGACACCGAAGGGATCGTTCGTACACCCCTGCAATGGAAGCTTCTATCTTTGGGCTTCAAAGCTGCCTGAACAGCGCGAGGGGCCAGCTTCTCTTCACTGCAGGATTGTCGCTGTGGGCCAAGGCTGCGTTCTCTCAATGGAAATAATGTGCTAGCAATTGCTTTCTAGAAACTCATCCAACTGCATTCCATTTCAGCTCCATTCAAATGAAAGGTGACCTAGTTCCTCCGCGTAAGGTCCAGTGTTTCACATCAGCAGAATTGAGTGTGCAGTTGTAGCCACGAAGCCATACTCTCAATAGGAGTGCCTTAACTCTGCTGTGAGCCTGAGGACACATAGGGCAGTGTATCGTGCACCAGTTTCTCATGATGACCACTGTGTGCTAGAAGAGAGGCCGCTGGCTTCTGAGGAACCCTAGGCGCAGTAGGTGCCCGGAAACAATCTTCACATTCATAGCAAGGCAACGTACTCCTTTCTGGGATGCCTAGGTAGAGTGTTCCAATCGTCATAGAGCCTAGCGAAAGCAGCGCCTGGCAGACTCTCTTTGCAAGTGGATCGTCCTCAGTGACAGAAACAGAACTGCACTGCTACTGCACAATGTGCTTGTGATTCAGTCTGGGACACAGGATAGCACTCTCACAGAATAGAAAGCTAACCTTTGCATCCAGCCTGAAGACCAGTACATTATTCACTCTTCACACTGTTAAGCATGTGCAGGAGCCTTGATCACCGAGGCCTACCTAAGGTACTGAAATACTTACCCATTTCATCCTATGCAGAGGTCCCAGTGCCCACAGGAACTCCATGGAAGAGCCCTGTGGGTCCCGTGTGTTTCCTTGAGGTAGTCAGAAACTACTGAGGATAACCTTATGAGCTCAAGTTTGAAACCGGGCAACCCTGGCAAAACCTTCATTTCGTCCGTGGTAGGCGAGACAGGTGCGGTTTGAAAGCTGCCTGAAAATCACTCCTGCTGCCCATCTTCTCTTTGCTGCCTGACGGCATCACGAAAGAACTTGAGTGTAATCGTATGAGGCATGCTGGTCTCGGTTCGTTGCTGGGAGCTCCTCCAGGAGCACACTGGAGCCTGCCGGCAAAGAACTGGCACCCCTGTGCTCAAGTAAAATGCAGATTTCTCCCAAAGTAAGTTTAGCTATGCCCTAGTGGCGAAGAAGCATGTGTTAAAGGAAGGCTGCAACACTGTTACGTATTTCACGACTCATTGTGCACTCACCTTGGTTGTAACATCTGTGAAAGGGCACTGAATGCCGTCCAAATCTTCTGCTGCGTTTGAGTTCCAGGAAAAATGGGTTCGTTGGTTTTAAAGCTGTGAACGTGCAGCTGTAATGGAAAGCCCTGCCCGGATCGCTCGACAGCTCTCGTTTGTACAGCATTCAAACGGCTTCACGAACGCCGTTCCAAGCAGCCTTACATTCCATGCTGGCGTAGCCAAGGAGGCATTTGGATTCTTCTGAAAAACACCACTGTGCCTCACAAGTGAAACCTGTGGGCTCCGAAATACGTCTCCTACGGCAGCCTAAAATTATATGTTTAGTTCAGGTATGAAAACAACGGACAGCTTTAGCTGTGACAAAACTGGACTTCTTGGCCATCCAGATTCACCAATGCCTAACTTTTGCTCGGCGGGGGAATGCTCTTCTGAACGTACAGCACTCACCACGTAAAAACCTTTCTAAGCACAAGGAAGCAGTCTTAGCCTAGTAGTAGAGAGGTAGGCAGAATCTTCAGATAAACATGCTGTGTAATCAAGCTTGAAAGTCGGACACCGATGGGTACGTTCGTACTCTCCTGCAATGGAGGCCACTTGCTTTGGGCTTCAAAGCTGCCTGAACAGCCCAAGGGGCCCAACTTCTCTTCACTGCAGGATGTTCGCTGTGGGCCAAGGCTGCGTTCTCTCAAAGGCAATAATGGACTGGCAATTGGTTTCTAAAAACTCATCCAACTGCACTCCAGATTCAGCTCCATACAAACGAAATGTGACCTAAGACCTCAGCGTAAGGTCCAGTGTTTCACATCAGCCGAGTTGAGTGTGCAGTGGTAGCCACGGAGCCATACTCTGAAAAGCAGTGCCTTAACTCTGCTATGCCCCTGAGGACACATAGGGTAGTGTATCGTGCACCAGTTTCTCCTGATGACCTCTGTGTGCAAGAAGGGAGGCCGCTGGCTTCTGAGGAACCCTAGGCGCAGTAGCTCCCCGGGAGCACTCTTCACATTCATAGCAAGGGGAACGTACTACTTTTTGGGATGCCTAGGTAGAGTGTTCCAATCGTCATAGAGCCTAGCGAAAGCAGCGCCTGGCAGACTCTCTTTGCAAGTGGATCGTCCTCAGTGACAGAAACAGAACTGCACTGCTACTGCACAATGTGCCTGTGATTCAATCTGGGACACAGGATAGTCCTCAAACAGAAGAGAAAGCTAACCTTTGCATTCAGCCTGAAGACCAGTACATTCTTCACATTTCACACTGTTAAGTATGTGCAGGTGCCATGGTCACCGAGGCCTACTTAAGGTACTGAAATACCCACTTCATCCTACGCAGAGGTCCCTGTGCCCAGAGGAACTCCATGGAAGAGCCCTGTGGGTCCCGTGTGTTTCCTTGAGGTAGTCAGAAACTACTGAGGATAACCTTATGAGCTCAAGTTTGAAACCGGGCAAACCTGGCAAAACCTTCATTTCGTCCGTGGTAGGCGAGACAGGTGCGGTTTGAAAGCTTCCTGAAAATCACTCCTGCTGCCCATCTTCTCTTTGCTGCCTGACGGCATCACAAAAGAACTTGAGTGTAATCGTATGAGGCATGCTGGTCTCGGTTCCTTGCTGGGGGCTCCTCCAGGAGCACACTGGAGCCTGCCGGGAAAGAACTGGCACCCCTGTGCTCAACTAAAATGCACATTTCTCCCAAAGTAAGTTTAGCTATGACCTACTGGCGAAGAAGCATGTGTTAAAGGAAGGCTGCAACACTGTTACGTATTTCACGACTCACTGTGCACTCATCTTGGTTGTAACATCTGTGAAAAGTCACTGAATGCCGCCAAATCTTCAGCTGCGTTTGAGTCCCAGGAAGCAAATGGGTTCGTTGGCTTTAAGGCTGTGAACGGGCAGCGGTAATGGCAAAGCCCTGCCCGGATCGCTCGACAGCTCTCGTTTGTACAGCATTCAAATGGCTTCAGGAAGGCCGTTCCAAGCATCCTTACATTCCAGGCTGTCGTAGCCAGGAAGGCATTTGGATTCTTTTGAGAAACACCACTGTGCCTCACAAGTGAAACCTGTGGGCTCCTAAATACGTCTCCCTACGGCAGCCTGAAACTATATGTTTAGCTCCAGTATGAAAACAACCGACAGCTTTAGCTGTGACAATGCTGGACTTCTGGGACCATCCAGATTCACCAAGGCCTAACTGTTGCCCGGCGGGGGAATGCTCTTCTGCACGTACAGCACTCACCACGTGAAAACCTTTCTTAGAACAAGGAAGCGGTCTTTTCCTAGTAGTAGAGAGGTAGGCAGAATCTTCAGATAAACCTGCTGTGTCATCAAGCTTGAAAGTCGGACACCGAAGGGATCGTTCGTACACCCCTGCAATGGAAGCTTCTATCTTTGGGCTTCAAAGCTGCCTGAACAGCGCGAGGGGCCAGCTTCTCTTCACTGCAGGATTGTCGCTGTGGGCCAAGGCTGCGTTCTCTCAATGGAAATAATGTGCTAGCAATTGCTTTCTAGAAACTCATCCAACTGCACTCCATTTCAGCTCCATTCAAATGAAAGGTGACCTAGTTCCTCCGCGTAAGGTCCAGTGTTTCACATCAGCAGAATTGAGTGTGCAGTTGTAGCCACGAAGCCATACTCTCAATAGGAGTGCCTTAACTCTGCTGTGAGCCTGAGGACACATAGGGCAGTGTATCGTGCACCAGTTTCTCATGATGACCACTGTGTGCTAGAAGAGAGGCCGCTGGCTTCTGAGGAACCCTAGGCGCAGTAGGTGCCCGGAAACAATCTTCACATTCATAGCAAGGCAACGTACTCCTTTCTGGGATGCCTAGGTAGAGTGTTCCAATCGTCATAGAGCCTAGCGAAAGCAGCGCCTGGCAGACTCTCTTTGCAAGTGGATCGTCCTCAGTGACAGAAACAGAACTGCACTGCTACTGCACAATGTGCTTGTGATTCAGTCTGGGACACAGGATAGCACTCTCACAGAATAGAAAGCTAACCTTTGCATCCAGCCTGAAGACCAGTACATTATTCACTCTTCACACTGTTAAGCATGTGCAGGAGCCTTGATCACCGAGGCCTACCTAAGGTACTGAAATACTTACCCATTTCATCCTATGCAGAGGTCCCAGTGCCCACAGGAACTCCATGGAAGAGCCCTGTGGGTCCCGTGTGTTTCCTTGAGGTAGTCAGAAACTACTGAGGATAACCTTATGAGCTCAAGTTTGAAACCGGGCAACCCTGGCAAAACCTTCATTTCGTCCGTGGTAGGCGAGACAGGTGCGGTTTGAAAGCTGCCTGAAAATCACTCCTGCTGCCCATCTTCTCTTTGCTGCCTGACGGCATCACGAAAGAACTTGAGTGTAATCGTATGAGGCATGCTGGTCTCGGTTGGTTGCTGGGAGCTCCTCCAGGAGCACACTGGAGCCTGCCGGCAAAGAACTGGCACCCCTGTGCTCAAGTAAAATGCAGATTTCTCCCAAAGTAAGTTTAGCTATGCCCTAATGGCGAAGAAGCATGTGTTAAAGGAAGGCTGCAACACTGTTACGTATTTCACGACTCATTGTGCACTCACCTTCGTTGTAACATCTGTGAAAGGGCACTGAATGCCGTCCAAATCTTCTGCTGCGTTTGAGTTCCAGGAAAAATGGGTTCGTTGGTTTTAAAGCTGTGAACGTGCAGCTGTAATGGAAAGCCCTGCCCGGATCGCTCGACAGCTCTCGTTTGTACAGCATTCAAACGGCTTCACGAACGCCGTTCCAAGCAGCCTTACATTCCATGCTGGCGTAGCCAAGGAGGCATTTGGATTCTTCTGAAAAACACCACTGTGCCTCACAAGTGAAACCTGTGGGCTCCGAAATACGTCTCCTACGGCAGCCTAAAATTATATGTTTAGTTCAGGTATGAAAACAACGGACAGCTTTAGCTGTGACAAAACTGGACTTCTTGGCCATCCAGATTCACCAATGCCTAACTTTTGCTCGGCGGGGGAATGCTCTTCTGAACGTACAGCACTCACCACGTAAAAACCTTTCTAAGCACAAGGAAGCAGTCTTAGCCTAGTAGTAGAGAGGTAGGCAGAATCTTCAGATAAACATGCTGTGTAATCAAGCTTGAAAGTCGGACACCGATGGGTACGTTCGTACTCTCCTGCAATGGAGGCCACTTGCTTTGGGCTTCAAAGCTGCCTGAACAGCCCAAGGGGCCCAACTTCTCTTCACTGCAGGATGTTCGCTGTGGGCCAAGGCTGCGTTCTCTCAAAGGCAATAATGGACTGGCAATTGGTTTCTAAAAACTCATCCAACTGCACTCCAGATTCAGCTCCATACAAACGAAATGTGACCTAAGACCTCAGCGTAAGGTCCAGTGTTTCACATCAGCCGAGTTGAGTGTGCAGTGGTAGCCACGGAGCCATACTCTGAAAAGCAGTGCCTTAACTCTGCTATGCCCCTGAGGACACATAGGGTAGTGTATCGTGCACCAGTTTCACCTGATGACCTCTGTGTGCAAGAAGGGAGGCCGCTGGCTTCTGAGGAACCCTAGGCGCAGTAGCTCCCCGGGAGCACTCTTCACATTCATAGCAAGGGGAACGTACTACTTTTTGGGATGCCTAGGTAGAGTGTTCCAATCGTCATAGAGCCTAGCGAAAGCAGCGCCTGGCAGACTCTCTTTGCAAGTGGATCGTCCTCAGTGACAGAAACAGAACTGCACTGCTACTGCACAATGTGCCTGTGATTCAATCTGGGACACAGGATAGTCCTCAAACAGAAGAGAAAGCTAACCTTTGCATTCAGCCTGAAGACCAGTACATTCTTCACATTTCACACTGTTAAGTATGTGCAGGTGTCATGGTCACCGAGGCCTACCTAAGGTACTGAAATACCCACTTCATCCTACGCAGAGGTCCCTGTGCCCAGAGGAACTCCATGGAAGAGCCCTGTGGGTCCCGTGTGTTTCCTTGAGGTAGTCAGAAACTACTGAGGATAACCTTATGAGCTCAAGTTTGAAACCGGGCAAACCTGGCAAAACCTTCATTTCGTCCGTGGTAGGCGAGACAGGTGCGGTTTGAAAGCTTCCTGAAAATCACTCCTGCTGCCCATCTTCTCTTTGCTGCCTGACGGCATCACAAAAGAACTTGAGTGTAATCGTATGAGGCATGCTGGTCTCGTTTCCTTGCTGGGGGCTCCTCCAGGAGCACACTGGAGCCTGCCGGGAAAGAACTGGCACCCCTGTGCTCAACTAAAATGCACATTTCTCCCAAAGTAAGTTTAGCTATGACCTACTGGCGAAGAAGCATGTGTTAAAGGAAGGCTGCAACACTGTTACGTATTTCACGACTCACTGTGCACTCACCTTGGTTGTAACATCTGTGAAAAGTCACTGAATGCCGCCAAATCTTCAGCTGCGTTTGAGTCCCAGGAAGCAAATGGGTTCGTTGGCTTTAAGGCTGTGAACGGGCAGCGGTAATGGCAAAGCCCTGCCCGGATCGCTCGACAGCTCTCGTTTGTACAGCATTCAAATGGCTTCAGGAAGGCCGTTCCAAGCATCCTTACATTCCAGGCTGTCGTAGCCAGGAAGGCATTTGGATTCTTTTGAGAAACACCACTGTGCCTCACAAGTGAAACCTGTGGGCTCCTAAATACGTCTCCCTACGGCAGCCTGAAACTATATGTTTAGCTCCAGTATGAAAACAACCGACAGCTTTAGCTGTGACAATGCTGGACTTCTGGGACCATCCAGATTCACCAAGGCCTAACTGTTGCCCGGCGGGGGAATGCTCTTCTGCACGTACAGCACTCACCACGTGAAAACCTTTCTTAGAACAAGGAAGCGGTCTTTTCCTAGTAGTAGAGAGGTAGGCAGAATCTTCAGATAAACCTGCTGTGTCATCAAGCTTGAAAGTCGGACACCGAAGGGATCGTTCGTACACCCCTGCAATGGAAGCTTCTATCTTTGGGCTTCAAAGCTGCCTGAACAGCGCGAGGGGCCAGCTTCTCTTCACTGCAGGATTGTCGCTGTGGGCCAAGGCTGCGTTCTCTCAATGGAAATAATGTGCTAGCAATTGCTTTCTAGAAACACATCCAACTGCACTCCATTTCAGCTCCATTCAAATGAAAGGTGACCTAGTTCCTCCGCGTAAGGTCCAGTGTTTCACATCAGCAGAATTGAGTGTGCAGTTGTAGCCACGAAGCCATACTCTCAATAGGAGTGCCTTAACTCTGCTGTGAGCCTGAGGACACATAGGGCAGTGTATCGTGCACCAGTTTCTCATGATGACCACTGTGTGCTAGAAGAGAGGCCGCTGGCTTCTGAGGAACCCTAGGCGCAGTAGGTGCCCGGAAACAATCTTCACATTCATAGCAAGGCAACGTACTCCTTTCTGGAATGCCTAGGTAGAGTGTTCCAATCGTCATAGAGCCTAGCGAAAGCAGCGCCTGGCAGACTCTCTTTGCAAGTGGATCGTCCTCAGTGACAGAAACAGAACTGCACTGCTACTGCACAATGTGCTTGTGATTCAGTCTGGGACACAGGATAGCACTCTCACAGAATAGAAAGCTAACCTTTGCATCCAGCCTGAAGACCAGTACATTATTCACTCTTCACACTGTTAAGCATGTGCAGGAGCCTTGATCACCGAGGCCTACCTAAGGTACTGAAATACTTACCCATTTCATCCTATGCAGAGGTCCCAGTGCCCACAGGAACTCCATGGAAGAGCCCTGTGGGTCCCGTGTGTTTCCTTGAGGTAGTCAGAAACTACTGAGGATAACCTTATGAGCTCAAGTTTGAAACCGGGCAACCCTGGCAAAACCTTCATTTCGTCCGTGGTAGGCGAGACAGGTGCGGTTTGAAAGCTGCCTGAAAATCACTCCTGCTGCCCATCTTCTCTTTGCTGCCTGACGGCATCACGAAAGAACTTGAGTGTAATCGTATGAGGCATGCTGGTCTCGGTTCGTTGCTGGGAGCTCCTCCAGGAGCACACTGGAGCCTGCCGGCAAAGAACTGGCACCCCTGTGCTCAAGTAAAATGCAGATTTCTCCCAAAGTAAGTTTAGCTATGCCCTAGTGGCGAAGAAGCATGTGTTAAAGGAAGGCTGCAACACTGTTACGTATTTCACGACTCATTGTGCACTCACCTTGGTTGTAACATCTGTGAAAGGGCACTGAATGCCGTCCAAATCTTCTGCTGCGTTTGAGTTCCAGGAAAAATGGGTTCGTTGGTTTTAAAGCTGTGAACGTGCAGCTGTAATGGAAAGCCCTGCCCGGATCGCTCGACAGCTCTCGTTTGTACAGCATTCAAACGGCTTCACGAACGCCGTTCCAAGCAGCCTTACATTCCATGCTGGCGTAGCCAAGGAGGCATTTGGATTCTTCTGAAAAACACCACTGTGCCTCACAAGTGAAACCTGTGGGCTCCGAAATACGTCTCCTACGGCAGCCTAAAATTATATGTTTAGTTCAGGTATGAAAACAACGGACAGCTTTAGCTGTGACAAAACTGGACTTCTTGGCCATCCAGATTCACCAATGCCTAACTTTTGCTCGGCGGGGGAATGCTCTTCTGAACGTACAGCACTCACCACGTAAAAACCTTTCTAAGCACAAGGAAGCAGTCTTAGCCTAGTAGTAGAGAGGTAGGCAGAATCTTCAGATAAACATGCTGTGTAATCAAGCTTGAAAGTCGGACACCGATGGGTACGTTCGTACTCTCCTGCAATGGAGGCCACTTGCTTTGGGCTTCAAAGCTGCCTGAACAGCCCAAGGGGCCCAACTTCTCTTCACTGCAGGATGTTCGCTGTGGGCCAAGGCTGCGTTCTCTCAAAGGCAATAATGGACTGGCAATTGGTTTCTAAAAACTCATCCAACTGCACTCCAGATTCAGCTCCATACAAACGAAATGTGACCTAAGACCTCAGCGTAAGGTCCAGTGTTTCACATCAGCCGAGTTGAGTGTGCAGTGGTAGCCACGGAGCCATACTCTGAAAAGCAGTGCCTTAACTCTGCTATGCCCCTGAGGACACATAGGGTAGTGTATCGTGCACCAGTTTCTCCTGATGACCTCTGTGTGCAAGAAGGGAGGCCGCTGGCTTCTGAGGAACCCTAGGCGCAGTAGCTCCCCGGGAGCACTCTTCACATTCATAGCAAGGGGAACGTACTACTTTTTGGGATGCCTAGGTAGAGTGTTCCAATCGTCATAGAGCCTAGCGAAAGCAGCGCCTGGCAGACTCTCTTTGCAAGTGGATCGTCCTCAGTGACAGAAACAGAACTGCACTGCTACTGCACAATGTGCCTGTGATTCAATCTGGGACACAGGATAGTCCTCAAACAGAAGAGAAAGCTAACCTTTGCATTCAGCCTGAAGACCAGTACATTCTTCACATTTCACACTGTTAAGTATGTGCAGGTGCCATGGTCACCGAGGCCTACCTAAGGTACTGAAATACCCAATTCATCCTACGCAGAGGTCCCTGTGCCCAGAGGAACTCCATGGAAGAGCCCTGTGGGTCCCGTGTGTTTCCTTGAGGTAGTCAGAAACTACTGAGGATAACCTTATGAGCTCAAGTTTGAAACCGGGCAAACCTGGCAAAACCTTCATTTCGTCCGTGGTAGGCGAGACAGGTGCGGTTTGAAAGCTTCCTGAAAATCACTCCTGCTGCCCATCTTCTCTTTGCTGCCTGACGGCATCAGAAAAGAACTTGAGTGTAATCGTATGAGGCATGCTGGTCTCGTTTCCTTGCTGGGGGCTCCTCCAGGAGCACACTGGAGCCTGCCGGGAAAGAACTGGCACCCCTGTGCTCAACTAAAATGCACATTTCTCCCAAAGTAAGTTTAGCTATGACCTACTGGCGAAGAAGCATGTGTTAAAGGAAGGCTGCAACACTGTTACGTATTTCACGACTCACTGTGCACTCACCTTGGTTGTAACATCTGTGAAAAGTCACTGAATGCCGCCAAATCTTCAGCTGCGTTTGAGTCCCAGGAAGCAAATGGGTTCGTTGGCTTTAAGGCTGTGAACGGGCAGCGGTAATGGCAAAGCCCTGCCCGGATCGCTCGACAGCTCTCGTTTGTACAGCATTCAAATGGCTTCAGGAAGGCCGTTCCAAGCAGCCTTACATTCCAGGCTGTCGTAGCCAGGAAGGCATTTGGATTCTTTTGAGAAACACCACTGTGCCTCACAAGTGAAACCTGTGGGCTCCTAAATACGTCTCCCTACGGCAGCCTGAAACTATATGTTTAGCTCCAGTATGAAAACAACCGACAGCTTTAGCTGTGACAATGCTGGACTTCTGGGACCATCCAGATTCACCAAGGCCTAACTGTTGCCCGGCGGGGGAATGCTCTTCTGCACGTACAGCACTCACCACGTGAAAACCTTTCTTAGAACAAGGAAGCGGTCTTTTCCTAGTAGTAGAGAGGTAGGCAGAATCTTCAGATAAACCTGCTGTGTCATCAAGCTTGAAAGTCGGACACCGAAGGGATCGTTCGTACACCCCTGCAATGGAAGCTTCTATCTTTGGGCTTCAAAGCTGCCTGAACAGCGCGAGGGGCCAGCTTCTCTTCACTGCAGGATTGTCGCTGTGGGCCAAGGCTGCGTTCTCTCAATGGAAATAATGTGCTAGCAATTGCTTTCTAGAAACTCATCCAACTGCACTCCATTTCAGCTCCATTCAAATGAAAGGTGACCTAGTTCCTCCGCGTAAGGTCCAGTGTTTCACATCAGCAGAATTGAGTGTGCAGTTGTAGCCACGAAACCATACTCTCAATAGGAGTGCCTTAACTCTGCTGTGAGCCTGAGGACACATAGGGCAGTGTATCGTGCACCAGTTTCTCATGATTACCACTGTGTGCTAGAAGAGAGGCCGCTGGCTTCTGAGGAACCCTAGGCGCAGTAGGTGCCCGGAAACAATCTTCACATTCATAGCAAGGCAACGTACTCCTTTCTGGGATGCCTAGGTAGAGTGTTCCAATCGTCATAGAGCCTAGCGAAAGCAGCGCCTGGCAGACTCTCTTTGCAAGTGGATCGTCCTCAGTGACAGAAACAGAACTGCACTGCTACTGCACAATGTGCTTGTGATTCAGTCTGGGACACAGGATAGCACTCTCACAGAATAGAAAGCTAACCTTTGCATCCAGCCTGAAGACCAGTACATTATTCACTCTTCACACTGTTAAGCATGTGCAGGAGCCTTGATCACCGAGGCCTACCTAAGGTACTGAAATACTTACCCATTTCATCCTATGCAGAGGTCCCAGTGCCCACAGGAACTCCATGGAAGAGCCCTGTGGGTCCCGTGTGTTTCCTTGAGGTAGTCAGAAACTACTGAGGATAACCTTATGAGCTCAAGTTTGAAACCGGGCAACCCTGGCAAAACCTTCATTTCGTCCGTGGTAGGCGAGACAGGTGCGGTTTGAAAGCTGCCTGAAAATCACTCCTGCTGCCCATCTTCTCTTTGCTGCCTGACGGCATCACGAAAGAACTTGAGTGTAATCGTATGAGGCATGCTGGTCTCGGTTCGTTGCTGGGAGCTCCTCCAGGAGCACACTGGAGCCTGCCGGCAAAGAACTGGCACCCCTGTGCTCAAGTAAAATGCAGATTTCTCCCAAAGTAAGTTTAGCTATGCCCTAGTGGCGAAGAAGCATGTGTTAAAGGAAGGCTGCAACACTGTTACGTATTTCACGACTCATTGTGCACTCACCTTGGTTGTAACATCTGTGAAAGGGCACTGAATGCCGTCCAAATCTTCTGCTGCGTTTGAGTTCCAGGAAAAATGGGTTCGTTGGTTTTAAAGCTGTGAACGTGCAGCTGTAATGGAAAGCCCTGCCCGGATCGCTCGACAGCTCTCGTTTGTACAGCATTCAAACGGCTTCACGAACGCCGTTCCAAGCAGCCTTACATTCCATGCTGGCGTAGCCAAGGAGGCATTTGGATTCTTCTGAAAAACACCACTGTGCCTCACAAGTGAAACCTGTGGGCTCCGAAATACGTCTCCTACGGCAGCCTAAAATTATATGTTTAGTTCAGGTATGAAAACAACGGACAGCTTTAGCTGTGACAAAACTGGACTTCTTGGCCATCCAGATTCACCAATGCCTAACTTTTGCTCGGCGGGGGAATGCTCTTCTGAACGTACAGCACTCACCACGTAAAAACCTTTCTAAGCACAAGGAAGCAGTCTTAGCCTAGTAGTAGAGAGGTAGGCAGAATCTTCAGATAAACATGCTGTGTAATCAAGCTTGAAAGTCGGACACCGATGGGTACGTTCGTACTCTCCTGCAATGGAGGCCACTTGCTTTGGGCTTCAAAGCTGCCTGAACAGCCCAAGGGGCCCAACTTCTCTTCACTGCAGGATGTTCGCTGTGGGCCAAGGCTGCGTTCTCTCAAAGGCAATAATGGACTGGCAATTGGTTTCTAAAAACTCATCCAACTGCACTCCAGATTCAGCTCCATACAAACGAAATGTGACCTAAGACCTCAGCGTAAGGTCCAGTGTTTCACATCAGCCGAGTTGAGTGTGCAGTGGTAGCCACGGAGCCATACTCTGAAAAGCAGTGCCTTAACTCTGCTATGCCCCTGAGGACACATAGGGTAGTGTATCGTGCACCAGTTTCTCCTGATGACCTCTGTGTGCAAGAAGGGAGGCCGCTGGCTTCTGAGGAACCCTAGGCGCAGTAGCTCCCCGGGAGCACTCTTCACATTCATAGCAAGGGGAACGTACTACTTTTTGGGATGCCTAGGTAGAGTGTTCCAATCGTCATAGAGCCTAGCGAAAGCAGCGCCTGGCAGACTCTCTTTGCAAGTGGATCGTCCTCAGTGACAGAAACAGAACTGCACTGCTACTGCACAATGTGCTTGTGATTCAGTCTGGGACACAGGATAGAACTCTCACAGAATAGAAAGCTAACCTTTGCATCCAGCCTGAAGACCAGTACATTCTTCACATTTCACACTGTTAAGTATGTGCAGGTGCCATGGTCACCGAGGCCTACCTAAGGTACTGAAATACCCACTTCATCCTACGCAGAGGTCCCTGTGCCCAGAGGAACTCCATGGAAGAGCCCTGTGGGTCCCGTGTGTTTCCTTGAGGTAGTCAGAAACTACTGAGGATAACCTTATGAGCTCAAGTTTGAAACCGGGCAAACCTGGCAAAACCTTCATTTCGTCCGTGGTAGGCGAGACAGGTGCGGTTTGAAAGCTTCCTGAAAATCACTCCTGCTGCCCATCTTCTCTTTGCTGCCTGACGGCATCACAAAAGAACTTGAGTGTAATCGTATGAGGCATGCTGGTCTCGGTTCCTTGCTGGGGGCTCCTCCAGGAGCACACTGGAGCCTGCCGGGAAAGAACTGGCACCCCTGTGCTCAACTAAAATGCACATTTCTCCCAAAGTAAGTTTAGCTATGACCTACTGGAGAAGAAGCATGTGTTAAAGGAAGGCTGCAACACTGTTACGTATTTCACGACTCACTGTGCACTCACCTTGGTTGTAACATCTGTGAAAAGTCACTGAATGCCGCCAAATCTTCAGCTGCGTTTGAGTCCCAGGAAGCAAATGGGTTCGTTGGCTTTAAGGCTGTGAACGGGCAGCGGTAATGGCAAAGCCCTGCCCGGATCGCTCGACAGCTCTCGTTTGTACAGCATTCAAATGGCTTCAGGAAGGCCGTTCCAAGCATCCTTACATTCCAGGCTGTCGTAGCCAGGAAGGCATTTGGATTCTTTTGAGAAACACCACTGTGCCTCACAAGTGAAACCTGTGGGCTCCTAAATACGTCTCCCTACGGCAGCCTGAAACTATATGTTTAGCTCCAGTATGAAAACAACCGACAGCTTTAGCTGTGACAATGCTGGACTTCTGGGACCATCCAGATTCACCAAGGCCTAACTGTTGCCCGGCGGGGGAATGCTCTTCTGCACGTACAGCACTCACCACGTGAAAACCTTTCTTAGAACAAGGAAGCGGTCTTTTCCTAGTAGTAGAGAGGTAGGCAGAATCTTCAGATAAACCTGCTGTGTCATCAAGCTTGAAAGTCGGACACCGAAGGGATCGTTCGTACACCCCTGCAATGGAAGCTTCTATCTTTGGGCTTCAAAGCTGCCTGAACAGCGCGAGGGGCCAGCTTCTCTTCACTGCAGGATTGTCGCTGTGGGCCAAGGCTGCGTTCTCTCAATGGAAATAATGTGCTAGCAATTGCTTTCTAGAAACTCATCCAACTGCACTCCATTTCAGCTCCATTCAAATGAAAGGTGACCTAGTTCCTCCGCGTAAGGTCCAGTGTTTCACATCAGCAGAATTGAGTGTGCAGTTGTAGCCACGAAGCCATACTCTCAATAGGAGTGCCTTAACTCTGCTGTGAGCCTGAGGACACATAGGGCAGTGTATCGTGCACCAGTTTCTCATGATGACCACTGTGTGCTAGAAGAGAGGCCGCTGGCTTCTGAGGAACCCTAGGCGCAGTAGGTGCCCGGAAACAATCTTCACATTCATAGCAAGGCAACGTACTCCTTTCTGGGATGCCTAGGTAGAGTGTTCCAATCGTCATAGAGCCTAGCGAAAGCAGCGCCTGGCAGACTCTCTTTGCAAGTGGATCGTCCTCAGTGACAGAAACAGAACTGCACTGCTACTGCACAATGTGCTTGTGATTCAGTCTGGGACACAGGATAGCACTCTCACAGAATAGAAAGCTAACCTTTGCATCCAGCCTGAAGACCAGTACATTATTCACTCTTCACACTGTTAAGCATGTGCAGGAGCCTTGATCACCGAGGCCTACCTAAGGTACTGAAATACTTACCCATTTCATCCTATGCAGAGGTCCCAGTGCCCACAGGAACTCCATGGAAGAGCCCTGTGGGTCCCGTGTGTTTCCTTGAGGTAGTCAGAAACTACTGAGGATAACCTTATGAGCTCAAGTTTGAAACCGGGCAACCCTGGCAAAACCTTCATTTCGTCCGTGGTAGGCGAGACAGGTGCGGTTTGAAAGCTGCCTGAAAATCACTCCTGCTGCCCATCTTCTCTTTGCTGCCTGACGGCATCACGAAAGAACTTGAGTGTAATCGTATGAGGCATGCTGGTCTCGGTTCGTTGCTGGGAGCTCCTCCAGGAGCACACTGGAGCCTGCCGGCAAAGAACTGGCACCCCTGTGCTCAAGTAAAATGCAGATTTCTCCCAAAGTAAGTTTAGCTATGCCCTAGTGGCGAAGAAGCATGTGTTAAAGGAAGGCTGCAACACTGTTACGTATTTCACGACTCATTGTGCACTCACCTTGGTTGTAACATCTGTGAAAGGGCACTGAATGCCGTCCAAATCTTCTGCTGCGTTTGAGTTCCAGGAAAAATGGGTTCGTTGGTTTTAAAGCTGTGAACGTGCAGCTGTAATGGAAAGCCCTGCCCGGATCGCTCGACAGCTCTCGTTTGTACAGCATTCAAACGGCTTCACGAACGCCGTTCCAAGCAGCCTTACATTCCATGCTGGCGTAGCCAAGGAGGCATTTGGATTCTTCTGAAAAACACCACTGTGCCTCACAAGTGAAACCTGTGGGCTCCGAAATACGTCTCCTACGGCAGCCTAAAATTATATGTTTAGTTCAGGTATGAAAACAACGGACAGCTTTAGCTGTGACAAAACTGGACTTCTTGGCCATCCAGATTCACCAATGCCTAACTTTTGCTCGGCGGGGGAATGCTCTTCTGAACGTACAGCACTCACCACGTAAAAACCTTTCTAAGCACAAGGAAGCAGTCTTAGCCTAGTAGTAGAGAGGTAGGCAGAATCTTCAGATAAACATGCTGTGTAATCAAGCTTGAAAGTCGGACACCGATGGGTACGTTCGTACTCTCCTGCAATGGAGGCCACTTGCTTTGGGCTTCAAAGCTGCCTGAACAGCCCAAGGGGCCCAACTTCTCTTCACTGCAGGATGTTCGCTGTGGGCCAAGGCTGCGTTCTCTCAAAGGCAATAATGGACTGGCAATTGGTTTCTAAAAACTCATCCAACTGCACTCCAGATTCAGCTCCATACAAACGAAATGTGACCTAAGACCT
Organism: Balaenoptera physalus; assembly: GCF_965194825.1. Lineage (NCBI taxonomy): Eukaryota > Metazoa > Chordata > Mammalia > Artiodactyla > Balaenopteridae > Balaenoptera > Balaenoptera physalus. The sequence continues at coordinate 69,963 of NW_028126495.1, read as the reverse complement.
CAGCGTAAGGTCCAGTGTTTCACATCAGCCGAGTTGAGTGTGCAGTGGTAGCCACGGAGCCATACTCTGAAAAGCAGTGCCTTAACTCTGCTATGCCCCTGAGGACACATAGGGTAGTGTATCGTGCACCAGTTTCTCCTGATGACCTCTGTGTGCAAGAAGGGAGGCCGCTGGCTTCTGAGGAACCCTAGGCGCAGTAGCTCCCCGGGAGCACTCTTCACATTCATAGCAAGGGGAACGTACTACTTTTTGGGATGCCTAGGTAGAGTGTTCCAATCGTCATAGAGCCTAGCGAAAGCAGCGCCTGGCAGACTCTCTTTGCAAGTGGATCGTCCTCAGTGACAGAAACAGAACTGCACTGCTACTGCACAATGTGCTTGTGATTCAGTCTGGGACACAGGATAGAACTCTCACAGAATAGAAAGCTAACCTTTGCATCCAGCCTGAAGACCAGTACATTCTTCACATTTCACACTGTTAAGTATGTGCAGGTGCCATGGTCACCGAGGCCTACCTAAGGTACTGAAATACCCACTTCATCCTACGCAGAGGTCCCTGTGCCCAGAGGAACTCCATGGAAGAGCCCTGTGGGTCCCGTGTGTTTCCTTGAGGTAGTCAGAAACTACTGAGGATAACCTTATGAGCTCAAGTTTGAAACCGGGCAAACCTGGCAAAACCTTCATTTCGTCCGTGGTAGGCGAGACAGGTGCGGTTTGAAAGCTTCCTGAAAATCACTCCTGCTGCCCATCTTCTCTTTGCTGCCTGACGGCATCACAAAAGAACTTGAGTGTAATCGTATGAGGCATGCTGGTCTCGGTTCCTTGCTGGGGGCTCCTCCAGGAGCACACTGGAGCCTGCCGAGAAAGAACTGGCACCCCTGTGCTCAACTAAAATGCACATTTCTCCCAAAGTAAGTTTAGCTATGACCTACTGGCGAAGAAGCATGTGTTAAAGGAAGGCTGCAACACTGTTACGTATTTCACGACTCACTGTGCACTCACCTTGGTTGTAACATCTGTGAAAAGTCACTGAATGCCGCCAAATCTTCAGCTGCGTTTGAGTCCCAGGAAGCAAATGGGTTCGTTGGCTTTAAGGCTGTGAACGGGCAGCGGTAATGGCAAAGCCCTGCCCGGATCGCTCGACAGCTCTCGTTTGTACAGCATTCAAATGGCTTCAGGAAGGCCGTTCCAAGCATCCTTACATTCCAGGCTGTCGTAGCCAGGAAGGCATTTGGATTCTTTTGAGAAACACCACTGTGCCTCACAAGTGAAACCTGTGGGCTCCTAAATACGTCTCCCTACGGCAGCCTGAAACTATATGTTTAGCTCCAGTATGAAAACAACCGACAGCTTTAGCTGTGACAATGCTGGACTTCTGGGACCATCCAGATTCACCAAGGCCTAACTGTTGCCCGGCGGGGGAATGCTCTTCTGCACGTACAGCACTCACCACGTGAAAACCTTTCTTAGAACAAGGAAGCGGTCTTTTCCTAGTAGTAGAGAGGTAGGCAGAATCTTCAGATAAACCTGCTGTGTCATCAAGCTTGAAAGTCGGACACCGAAGGGATCGTTCGTACACCCCTGCAATGGAAGCTTCTATCTTTGGGCTTCAAAGCTGCCTGAACAGCGCGAGGGGCCAGCTTCTCTTCACTGCAGGATTGTCGCTGTGGGCCAAGGCTGCGTTCTCTCAATGGAAATAATGTGCTAGCAATTGCTTTCTAGAAACTCATCCAACTGCACTCCATTTCAGCTCCATTCAAATGAAAGGTGACCTAGTTCCTCCGCGTAAGGTCCAGTGTTTCACATCAGCAGAATTGAGTGTGCAGTTGTAGCCACGAAGCCATACTCTCAATAGGAGTGCCTTAACTCTGCTGTGAGCCTGAGGACACATAGGGCAGTGTATCGTGCACCAGTTTCTCATGATGACCACTGTGTGCTAGAAGAGAGGCCGCTGGCTTCTGAGGAACCCTAGGCGCAGTAGGTGCCCGGAAACAATCTTCACATTCATAGCAAGGCAACGTACTCCTTTCTGGGATGCCTAGGTAGAGTGTTCCAATCGTCATAGAGCCTAGCGAAAGCAGCGCCTGGCAGACTCTCTTTGCAAGTGGATCGTCCTCAGTGACAGAAACAGAACTGCACTGCTACTGCACAATGTGCTTGTGATTCAGTCTGGGACACAGGATAGCACTCTCACAGAATAGAAAGCTAACTTTTGCATCCAGCCTGAAGACCAGTACATTATTCACTCTTCACACTGTTAAGCATGTGCAGGAGCCTTGATCACCGAGGCCTACCTAAGGTACCGAAATACTTACCCATTTCATCCTATGCAGAGGTCCCAGTGCCCACAGGAACTCCATGGAAGAGCCCTGTGGGTCCCGTGTGTTTCCTTGAGGTAGTCAGAAACTACTGAGGATAACCTTATGAGCTCAAGTTTGAAACCGGGCAACCCTGGCAAAACCTTCATTTCGTCCGTGGTAGGCGAGACAGGTGCGGTTTGAAAGCTGCCTGAAAATCACTCCTGCTGCCCATCTTCTCTTTGCTGCCTGACGGCATCACGAAAGAACTTGAGTGTAATCGTATGAGGCATGCTGGTCTCGGTTGGTTGCTGGGAGCTCCTCCAGGAGCACACTGGAGCCTGCCGGCAAAGAACTGGCACCCCTGTGCTCAAGTAAAATGCAGATTTCTCCCAAAGTAAGTTTAGCTATGCCCTAGTGGCGAAGAAGCATGTGTTAAAGGAAGGCTGCAACACTGTTACGTATTTCACGACTCATTGTGCACTCACCTTGGTTGTAACATCTGTGAAAGGGCACTGAATGCCGTCCAAATCTTCTGCTGCGTTTGAGTTCCAGGAAAAATGGGTTCGTTGGTTTTAAAGCTGTGAACGTGCAGCTGTAATGGAAAGCCCTGCCCGGATCGCTCGACAGCTCTCGTTTGTACAGCATTCAAACGGCTTCACGAACGCCGTTCCAAGCAGCCTTACATTCCATGCTGGCGTAGCCAAGGAGGCATTTGGATTCTTCTGAAAAACACCACTGTGCCTCACAAGTGAAACCTGTGGGCTCCGAAATACGTCTCCTACGGCAGCCTAAAATTATATGTTTAGTTCAGGTATGAAAACAACGGACAGCTTTAGCTGTGACAAAACTGGACTTCTTGGCCATCCAGATTCACCAATGCCTAACTTTTGCTCGGCGGGGGAATGCTCTTCTGAACGTACAGCACTCACCACGTAAAAACCTTTCTAAGCACAAGGAAGCAGTCTTAGCCTAGTAGTAGAGAGGTAGGCAGAATCTTCAGATAAACATGCTGTGTAATCAAGCTTGAAAGTCGGACACCGATGGGTACGTTCGTACTCTCCTGCAATGGAGGCCACTTGCTTTGGGCTTCAAAGCTGCCTGAACAGCCCAAGGGGCCCAACTTCTCTTCACTGCAGGATGTTCGCTGTGGGCCAAGGCTGCGTTCTCTCAAAGGCAATAATGGACTGGCAATTGGTTTCTAAAAACTCATCCAACTGCACTCCAGATTCAGCTCCATACAAACGAAATGTGACCTAAGACCTCAGCGTAAGGTCCAGTGTTTCACATCAGCCGAGTTGAGTGTGCAGTGGTAGCCACGGAGCCATACTCTGAAAAGCAGTGCCTTAACTCTGCTATGCCCCTGAGGACACATAGGGTAGTGTATCGTGCACCAGTTTCTCCTGATGACCTCTGTGTGCAAGAAGGGAGGCCGCTGGCTTCTGAGGAACCCTAGGCGCAGTAGCTCCCCGGGAGCACTCTTCACATTCATAGCAAGGGGAACGTACTACTTTTTGGGATGCCTAGGTAGAGTGTTCCAATCGTCATAGAGCCTAGCGAAAGCAGCGCCTGGCAGACTCTCTTTGCAAGTGGATCGTCCTCAGTGACAGAAACAGAACTGCACTGCTACTGCACAATGTGCCTGTGATTCAATCTGGGACACAGGATAGTCCTCAAACAGAAGAGAAAGCTAACCTTTGCATTCAGCCTGAAGACCAGTACATTCTTCACATTTCACACTGTTAAGTATGTGCAGGTGCCATGGTCACCGAGGCCTACCTAAGGTACTGAAATACCCACTTCATCCTACGCAGAGGTCCCTGTGCCCAGAGGAACTCCATGGAAGAGCCCTGTGGGTCCCGTGTGTTTCCTTGAGGTAGTCAGAAACTACTGAGGATAACCTTATGAGCTCAAGTTTGAAACCGGGCAAACCTGGCAAAACCTTCATTTCGTCCGTGGTAGGCGAGACAGGTGCGGTTTGAAAGCTTCCTGAAAATCACTCCTGCTGCCCATCTTCTCTTTGCTGCCTGACGGCATCACAAAAGAACTTGAGTGTAATCGTATGAGGCATGCTGGTCTCGGTTCCTTGCTGGGGGCTCCTCCAGGAGCACACTGGAGCCTGCCGGGAAAGAACTGGCACCCCTGTGCTCAACTAAAATGCACATTTCTCCCAAAGTAAGTTTAGCTATGACCTACTGGAGAAGAAGCATGTGTTAAAGGAAGGCTGCAACACTGTTACGTATTTCACGACTCACTGTGCACTCACCTTGGTTGTAACATCTGTGAAAAGTCACTGAATGCCGCCAAATCTTCAGCTGCGTTTGAGTCCCAGGAAGCAAATGGGTTCGTTGGCTTTAAGGCTGTGAACGGGCAGCGGTAATGGCAAAGCCCTGCCCGGATCGCTCGACAGCTCTCGTTTGTACAGCATTCAAATGGCTTCAGGAAGGCCGTTCCAAGCATCCTTACATTCCAGGCTGTCGTAGCCAGGAAGGCATTTGGATTCTTTTGAGAAACACCACTGTGCCTCACAAGTGAAACCTGTGGGCTCCTAAATACGTCTCCCTACGGCAGCCTGAAACTATATGTTTAGCTCCAGTATGAAAACAACCGACAGCTTTAGCTGTGACAATGCTGGACTTCTGGGACCATCCAGATTCACCAAGGCCTAACTGTTGCCCGGCGGGGGAATGCTCTTCTGCACGTACAGCACTCACCACGTGAAAACCTTTCTTAGAACAAGGAAGCGGTCTTTTCCTAGTAGTAGAGAGGTAGGCAGAATCTTCAGATAAACCTGCTGTGTCATCAAGCTTGAAAGTCGGACACCGAAGGGATCGTTCGTACACCCCTGCAATGGAAGCTTCTATCTTTGGGCTTCAAAGCTGCCTGAACAGCGCGAGGGGCCAGCTTCTCTTCACTGCAGGATTGTCGCTGTGGGCCAAGGCTGCGTTCTCTCAATGGAAATAATGTGCTAGCAATTGCTTTCTAGAAACTCATCCAACTGCACTCCATTTCAGCTCCATTCAAATGAAAGGTGACCTAGTTCCTCCGCGTAAGGTCCAGTGTTTCACATCAGCAGAATTGAGTGTGCAGTTGTAGCCACGAAGCCATACTCTCAATAGGAGTGCCTTAACTCTGCTGTGAGCCTGAGGACACATAGGGCAGTGTATCGTGCACCAGTTTCTCATGATGACCACTGTGTGCTAGAAGAGAGGCCGCTGGCTTCTGAGGAACCCTAGGCGCAGTAGGTGCCCGGAAACAATCTTCACATTCATAGCAAGGCAACGTACTCCTTTCTGGGATGCCTAGGTAGAGTGTTCCAATCGTCATAGAGCCTAGCGAAAGCAGCGCCTGGCAGACTCTCTTTGCAAGTGGATCGTCCTCAGTGACAGAAACAGAACTGCACTGCTACTGCACAATGTGCTTGTGATTCAGTCTGGGACACAGGATAGCACTCTCACAGAATAGAAAGCTAACTTTTGCATCCAGCCTGAAGACCAGTACATTATTCACTCTTCACACTGTTAAGCATGTGCAGGAGCCTTGATCACCGAGGCCTACCTAAGGTACTGAAATACTTACCCATTTCATCCTATGCAGAGGTCCCAGTGCCCACAGGAACTCCATGGAAGAGCCCTGTGGGTCCCGTGTGTTTCCTTGAGGTAGTCAGAAACTACTGAGGATAACCTTATGAGCTCAAGTTTGAAACCGGGCAACCCTGGCAAAACCTTCATTTCGTCCGTGGTAGGCGAGACAGGTGCGGTTTGAAAGCTGCCTGAAAATCACTCCTGCTGCCCATCTTCTCTTTGCTGCCTGACGGCATCACGAAAGAACTTGAGTGTAATCGTATGAGGCATGCTGGTCTCGGTTGGTTGCTGGGAGCTCCTCCAGGAGCACACTGGAGCCTGCCGGCAAAGAACTGGCACCCCTGTGCTCAAGTAAAATGCAGATTTCTCCCAAAGTAAGTTTAGCTATGCCCTAGTGGCGAAGAAGCATGTGTTAAAGGAAGGCTGCAACACTGTTACGTATTTCACGACTCATTGTGCACTCACCTTGGTTGTAACATCTGTGAAAGGGCACTGAATGCCGTCCAAATCTTCTGCTGCGTTTGAGTTCCAGGAAAAATGGGTTCGTTGGTTTTAAAGCTGTGAACGTGCAGCTGTAATGGAAAGCCCTGCCCGGATCGCTCGACAGCTCTCGTTTGTACAGCATTCAAACGGCTTCACGAACGCCGTTCCAAGCAGCCTTACATTCCATGCTGGCGTAGCCAGGGAGGCATTTGGATTCTTCTGAAAAACACCACTGTGCCTCACAAGTGAAACCTGTGGGCTCCCAAATACGTCTCCTACGGCAGCCTAAAATTATATGTTTAGTTCCGGTATGAAAACAACGGACAGCTTTAGCTGTGACAAAACTGGACTTCTTGGCCATCCAGATTCACCAATGCCTAACTTTTGCTCGGCGGGGGAATGCTCTTCTGAACGTACAGCACTCACCACGTGAAAACCTTTCTAAGCACAAGGAAGCAGTCTTAGCCTAGTAGTAGAGAGGTAGGCAGAATCTTCAGATAAACATGCTGTGTAATCAAGCTTGAAAGTCGGACACCGATGGGTACGTTCGTACTCTCCTGCAATGGAGGCCACTTGCTTTGGGCTTCAAAGCTGCCTGAACAGCCCAAGGGGCCCAACTTCTCTTCACTGCAGGATGCTCGCTGTGGGCCAAGGCTGCGTTCTCTCAAAGGCAATAATGGACTGGCAATTGGTTTCTAAAAACTCATCCAACTGCACTCCAGATTCAGCTCCATACAAACGAAATGTGACCTAAGACCTCAGCGTAAGGTCCAGTGTTTCACATCAGCCGAGTTGAGTGTGCAGTGGTAGCCACGGAGCCATACTCTGAAAAGCAGTGCCTTAACTCTGCTATGCCCCTGAGGACACATAGGGTAGTGTATCGTGCACCAGTTTCTCCTGATGACCTCTGTGTGCAAGAAGGGAGGCCGCTGGCTTCTGAGGAACCCTAGGCGCAGTAGCTCCCCGGGAGCACTCTTCACATTCATAGCAAGGGGAACGTACTACTTTTTGGGATGCCTAGGTAGAGTGTTCCAATCGTCATAGAGCCTAGCGAAAGCAGCGCCTGGCAGACTCTCTTTGCAAGTGGATCGTCCTCAGTGACAGAAACAGAACTGCACTGCTACTGCACAATGTGCCTGTGATTCAATCTGGGACACAGGATAGTCCTCAAACAGAAGAGAAAGCTAACCTTTGCATTCCGCCTGAAGACCAGTACATTCTTCACATTTCACACTGTTAAGTATGTGCAGGTGCCATGGTCACCGAGGCCTACTTAAGGTACTGATATACCCACTTCATCCTACGCAGAGGTCCCTGTGCCCAGAGGAACTCCATGGAAGAGCCCTGTGGGTCCCGTGTGTTTCCTTGAGGTAGTCAGAAACTACTGAGGATACTTTATGAGCTCAAGTTTGAAACCGGGCAACCCTGGCAAAACCTTCATTTCGTCCGTGGTAGGCGAGACAGGTGCGGTTTGAAAGCTTCCTGAAAATCACTCCTGCTGCCCATCTTCTCTTTGCTGCCTGATGGCATCACGAAAGAACTTGAGTGTAATCGTATGAGGCATGCTGGTCTCGGTTCCTTGCTGGGGGCTCCTCCAGGAGCACACTGGAGCCTGCCGGGAAAGAATTGGCACCCCTCTGCTCAACTAAAATGCACATTTCTCCCAAATTAAGTTTAGCTATGACCTACTGGCGAAGAAGCATGTGTTAAAGGAAGGCTGCAACACTGTTACGTATTTCACGACTCTCTGTGCACTCACCTTGGTTGTAACATCTGTGAAAAGTCACTGAATGCCGCCAAATCTTCAGCTGCGTTTGAGTCCCAGGAAGCAAATGGGTTCGTTGGCTTTAAGGCTGTGAACGGGCAGCGGTAATGGCAAAGCCCTGCCCGGATCGCTCGACAGCTCTCGTTTGTACAGCATTCAAACGGCTTCAGGAAGGCCGTTCCAAGCATCCTTACATTCCAGGCTGTCGTAGCCAGGAAGGCATTTGGATTCTTTTGAGAAACACCACTGTGCCTCACAAGTGAAACCTGTGGGCTCCTAAATACGTCTCCCTACGGCAGCCTGAAACTATATGTTTAGCTCCAGTATGAAAACAACCGACAGCTTTAGCTGTGACAATGCTGGACTTCTGGGACCATCCAGATTCACCAAGGCCTAACTGTTGCCCGGCGGGGGAATGCTCTTCTGCACGTACAGCACTCACCACGTGAAAACCTTTCTTAGAACAAGGAAGCGGTCTTTTCCTAGTAGTAGAGAGGTAGGCAGAATCTTCAGATAAACCTGCTGTGTCATCAAGCTTGAAAGTCGGACACCGAAGGGATCGTTCGTACACCCATGCAAAGTAAGCTTCTATCTTTGGGCTTCAAAGCTGCCTGAACAGCGCGAGGGGCCAGCTTCTCTTCACTGCAGGATTGTCGCTGTGGGCCAAGGCTGCGTTCTCTCAATGGAAATAATGTGCTAGCAATTGCTTTCTAGAAACTCATCCAACTGCACTCCATTTCAGCTCCATTCAAATGAAAGGTGACCTAGGTCCTCCGCGTAAGGTCCAGTGTTTCACATCAGCAGAATTGAGTGTGCAGTTGTAGCCACGAAGCCATACTCTGAAAAGGACTGCCTTAACTCTGTTGTGAGCCTGAGGACACATAGGGCAGTGTATCGTGCACCAGTTTCTCATGATGACCACTGTGTGCTAGAAGAGAGGCCGTTGGCTTCTGAGGAACCCTAGGCGCAGTAGGTGCCCGGAAACAATCTTCACATTCATAGCAAGGCAACGTACTCCTTTCTGGGATGCCTAGGTAGAGTGTTCCAATCGTCATAGAGCCTAGCGAAAGCAGCGCCTGGCAGACTCTCTTTGCAAGTGGATCGTCCTCAGTGACAGAAACAGAACTGCACTGCTACTGCACAATGTGCTTGTGATTCAGTCTGGGATACAGGATAGCACTCTCACAGAAGAGAAAGCTAACCTTTGCATCCAGCCTGAAGACCAGCACATTATTCACTCTTCACACTGTTAAGCATGTGCAGGAGCCTTGATCACCGAGGCCTACCTAAGGTACTGAAATACTTACCCATTTCATCCTATGCAGAGGTCCCAGTGCCCACAGGAACTCCATGGAAGAGCCCTGTGGGTCCCGTGTGTTTCCTTGAGGTAGTCAGAAACTACTGAGGATAACCTTATGAGCTCAAGTTTGAAACCGGGCAACCCTGGCAAAACCTTCATTTCTTCCGTGGTAGGCGAGACAGGTGCGGTTTGAAAGCTTCCTGAAAATCACTCCTGCTGCCCATCTTCTCTTTGCTGCCTGACGGCATCACGAAAGAACTTGAGTGTAATCGTATGAGGCATGCTGGTCTCGGTTGGTTGCTGGGAGCTCCTCCAGGAGCACACTGGAGCCTGCCGGCAAAGAACTGGCACCCCTGTGCTCAAGTAAAATGCAGATTTCTCCCAAAGTAAGTTTAGCTATGCCCTAGTGGCGAAGAAGCATGTGTTAAAGGAAGGCTGCAACACTGTTACGTATTTCACGACTCATTGTGCACTCACCTTGGTTGTAACATCTGTGAAAGGGCACTGAATGCCGTCCAAATCTTCTGCTGCGTTTGAGTTCCAGGAAAAATGGGTTCGTTGGTTTTAAAGCTGTGAACGTGCAGCTGTAATGGAAAGCCCTGCCCGGATCGCTCGACAGCTCTCGTTTGTACAGCATTCAAACGGCTTCACGAACGCCGTTCCAAGCAGCCTTACATTCCATGCTGGCGTAGCCAGGGAGGCATTTGGATTCTTCTGAAAAACACCACTGTGCCTCACAAGTGAAACCTGTGGGCTCCCAAATACGTCTCCTACGGCAGCCTAAAATTATATGTTTAGTTCCAGTATGAAAACAACGGACAGCTTTAGCTGTGACAAAACTGGACTTCTTGGCCATCCAGATTCACCAATGCCTAACTTTTGCTCGGCGGGGGAATGCTCTTCTGAACGTACAGCACTCACCACGTGAAAACCTTTCTAAGCACAAGGAAGCAGTCTTAGCCTAGTAGTAGAGAGGTAGGCAGAATCTTCAGATAAACATGCTGTGTAATCAAGCTTGAAAGTCGGACACCGATGGGTACGTTCGTACTCTCCTGCAATGGAGGCCACTTGCTTTGGGCTTCAAAGCTGCCTGAACAGCCCAAGGGGCCCAACTTCTCTTCACTGCAGGATGCTCGCTGTGGGCCAAGGCTGCGTTCTCTCAAAGGCAATAATGGACTGGCAATTGGTTTCTAAAAACTCATCCAACTGCACTCCAGATTCAGCTCCATACAAACGAAATGTGACCTAAGACCTCAGCGTAAGGTCCAGTGTTTCACATCAGCCGAGTTGAGTGTGCAGTGGTAGCCACGGAGCCATACTCTGAAAAGCAGTGCCTTAACTCTGCTATGCCCCTGAGGACACATAGGGTAGTGTATCGTGCACCAGTTTCTCCTGATGACCTCTGTGTGCAAGAAGGGAAGCCGCTGGCTTCTGAGGAACCCTAGGCGCAGTAGCTCCCCGGGAGCACTCTTCACATTCATAGCAAGGGGAACGTACTACTTTTTGGGATGCCTAGGTAGAGTGTTCCAATCGTCATAGAGCCTAGCGAAAGCAGCGCCTGGCAGACTCTCTTTGCAAGTGGATCGTCCTCAGTGACAGAAACAGAACTGCACTGCTACTGCACAATGTGCCTGTGATTCAATCTGGGACACAGGATAGTCCTCAAACAGAAGAGAAAGCTAACCTTTGCATTCCGCCTGAAGACCAGTACATTCTTCACATTTCACACTGTTAAGTATGTGCAGGTGCCATGGTCACCGAGGCCTACCTAAGGTACTGAAATACCCACTTCATCCTACGCAGAGGTCCCTGTGCCCAGAGTAAATCCATGGAAGAGCCCTGTGGGTCCCGTGTGTTTCCTTGAGGTAGTCAGAAACTACTGAGGATAACCTTATGAGCTCAAGTTTGAAACCGGGCAAACCTGGCAAAACCTTCATTTCGTCCGTGGTAGGCGAGACAGGTGCGGTTTGAAAGCTTCCTGAAAATCACTCCTGCTGCCCATCTTCTCTTTGCTGCCTGACGGCATCACGAAACAACTTGAGTGTAATCGTATGAGGCATGCTGGTCTCGGTTCCTTGCTGGGGGCTCCTCCAGGAACACACTGGAGCCTGCCGGGAAAGAACTGGCACCCCTGTGCTCAACTAAAATGCACATTTCTCCCAATGTAAGTTTAGCTATGACCTACTGGCGAAGAAGCATGTGTTAAAGGAAGGCTGCAACACTGTTACGTATTTCACGACTCACTGTGCACTCACCTTGGTTGTAACATCTGTGAAAAGTCACTGAATGCCGCCAAATCTTCAGCTGCGTTTGAGTCCCAGGAAGCAAATGGGTTCGTTGGCTTTAAGGCTGTGAACGGGCAGCGGTAATGGCAAAGCCCTGCCCGGATCGCTCGACAGCTCTCGTTTGAACAGCATTCAAACGGCTTCAGGAAGGCCGTTCCAAGCATCCTTACATTCCAGGCTGTCGTAGCCAGGAAGGCATTTGGATTCTTTTGAGAAACACCACTGTGCCTCACAAGTGAAACCTGTGGGCTCCTAAATACGTCTCCCTACGGCAGCCTGAAACTATATGTTTAGCTCCAGTATGAAAAGAACGGAGAGCTTTACTTGAGACAATGCTGGACGTCTGGGACCATCCAGATTCACCAAGGCCTAACTTTTGCCCGGCGGGGGAATGCTCTTCTGCACGTACAGCACTCACCACGTGAAAACCTTTCTTAGCAGAAGGAAGCAGTCTTTCCCTAGTAGTAGAGAGGTAGGCAGAATCTTCAGATAAACCTGCTGTGTCATCAAGCTTGAAAGTCGGACACCGATGGGATCGTTGGTATTCCCATGCAATGGAAGCTTCTTTCTTTGGGCTTCAAAGCTGCCTGAACAGCGCGAGGGGCCAGCTTCTCTTCACTGCAGGATTGTCGCTGTGGGCCAAGGCTGCGTTCTTTCAATGGCAATAATGTGCTAGCAATTGCTTTCTAGAATCTCATCCAACTGCACTCCAGATTCAGCTCCATACAAATGAAATGTGACCTAAGTCCTCAGCGTAAGGTCCAGTGTTTCACATCAGCAGAGTTGAGTGTGCAGTGGTAGCCACTAAGCCATACTCTGAAAAGGAGTGCCTTGACTCTGCTATGCCCCTGAGGACACATAGGGCAGTGTATCATGCACCAGTTTCTCATGATGACCACTGTGTGCTAGAAGACAGGCCGCTGGCTTCTCAGGAACCCTAGGCGCAGTAGGTGCCCGGGAGCACTCTTCACATTCATAGCAAGGGCAACGTACACCTTTCTGGGATGCCTAGGTAGAGTGTTCCAATCGTCTTAGACCCTAGCGAAAGCAGCGCCTGGCAGACTCACTTTGCAAGTGGATCGTCCTCAGTGACAGAAACAGAACTGCACTACTACTGCACAATGTGCTTGTGATTCAGTCTGGGACACAGGATAGCACTCTCACAGAATAGAAAGCTAACCTTTGCATCCAGCCTGAAGACCAGTACATTCTTCACACTTCACACTGTTAAGTATGTGCAGGAGCCTTGATCACCGAGGCCTTCCTAAGGTACTGAAATACTTAACCATTTCATCCTATGCAGAGGTCCCTGTGCCCACAGGAACTGCATGGAAGAGCCCTGTGGGTCCCGTGTGTTTCCTTGAGGTAGTCAGAAACTACTGAGGATAACCTTATGAGCTCAAGTTTGAAACCGGGCATCCCTGGAAAAACCTTCAGTTCGACCGTGGTAGGCGAGACAGGTGCGGTTTGAAAGCTGCCTGAAAATCACTCCTGCTGCCCATCTTCTCTTTGCTGCCTGACGGCATCACGAAAGAACTTGAGTGTAATCGTATGAGGCATGCTGGTCTCGGTTGGTTGCTGGGAGCTCCTCCAGGAGCACACTGGAGCCTGCCGGCAAAGAACTGGCACCCCTGTGCTCAAGTAAAATGCAGATTTCTCCCAAAGTAAGTTTAGCTATGCCCTAGTGGCGAAGAAGCATGTGTTAAAGGAAGGCTGCAACACTGTTACGTATTTCACGACTCATTGTGCACTCACCTTGGTTGTAACATCTGTGAAAGGGCACTGAATGCCGTCCAAATCTTCTGCTGCGTTTGAGTTCCAGGAAAAATGGGTTCGTTGGTTTTAAAGCTGTGAACGTGCAGCTGTAATGGAAAGCCCTGCCCGGATCGCTCGACAGCTCTCGTTTGTACAGCATTCAAACGGCTTCACGAACGCCGTTCCAAGCAGCCTTACATTCCATGCTGGCGTAGCCAAGGAGGCATTTGGATTCTTCTGAAAAACACCACTGTGCCTCACAAGTGAAACCTGTGGGCTCCGAAATACGTCTCCTACGGCAGCCTAAAATTATATGTTTAGTTCAGGTATGAAAACAACGGACAGCTTTAGCTGTGACAAAACTGGACTTCTTGGCCATCCAGATTCACCAATGCCTAACTTTTGCTCGGCGGGGGAATGCTCTTCTGAACGTACAGCACTCACCACGTGAAAACCTTTCTAAGCACAAGGAAGCAGTCTTAGCCTAGTAGTAGAGAGGTAGGCAGAATCTTCAGATAAACATGCTGTGTAATCAAGCTTGAAAGTCGGACACCGATGGGTACGTTCGTACTCTCCTGCAATGGAGGCCACTTGCTTTGGGCTTCAAAGCTGTCTGAACAGCCCAAGGGGCCCAACTTCTCTTCACTGCAGGATGTTCGCTGTGGGCCAAGGCTGTGTTCTCTCAAAGGCAATAATGGACTGGCAATTGGTTTCTAAAAACTCATCCAACTGCACTCCAGATTCAGCTCCATACAAACGAAATGTGACCTAAGACCTCAGCGTAAGGTCCAGTGTTTCACATCAGCCGAGTTGAGTGTGCAGTGGTAGCCACGGAGCCATACTCTGAAAAGCAGTGCCTTAACTCTGCTATGCCCCTGAGGACACATAGGGTAGTGTATCGTGCACCAGTTTCTCCTGATGACCTCTGTGTGCAAGAAGGGAGGCCGCTGGCTTCTGAGGAACCCTAGGCGCAGTAGCTCCCCGGGAGCACTCTTCACATTCATAGCAAGGGGAACGTACTACTTTTTGGGATGCCTAGGTAGAGTGTTCCAATCGTCATAGAGCCTAGCGAAAGCAGCGCCTGGCAGACTCTCTTTGCAAGTGGATCGTCCTCAGTGACAGAAACAGAACTGCACTGCTACTGCACAATGTGCCTGTGATTCAATCTGGGACACAGGATAGTCCTCAAACAGAAGAGAAAGCTAACCTTTGCATTCAGCCTGAAGACCAGTACATTCTTCACATTTCACACTGTTAAGTATGTGCAGGTGCCATGGTCACCGAGGCCTACCTAAGGTACTGAAATACCCACTTCATCCTACGCAGAGGTCCCTGTGCCCAGAGGAACTCCATGGAAGAGCCCTGTGGGTCCCGTGTGTTTCCTTGAGGTAGTCAGAAACTACTGAGGATAACCTTATGAGCTCAAGTTTGAAACCGGGCAAACCTGGCAAAACCTTCATTTCGTCCGTGGTAGGCGAGACAGGTGCGGTTTGAAAGCTTCCTGAAAATCACTCCTGCTGCCCATCTTCTCTTTGCTGCCTGACGGCATCACAAAAGAACTTGAGTGTAATCGTATGAGGCATGCTGGTCTCGGTTCCTTGCTGGGGGCTCCTCCAGGAGCACACTGGAGCCTGCCGGGAAAGAACTGGCACCCCTGTGCTCAACTAAAATGCACATTTCTCCCAAAGTAAGTTTAGCTATGACCTACTGGCGAAGAAGCATGTGTTAAAGGAAGGCTGCAACACTGTTACGTATTTCACGACTCACTGTGCACTCACCTTGGTTGTAACATCTGTGAAAAGTCACTGAATGCCGCCAAATCTTCAGCTGCGTTTGAGTCCCAGGAAGCAAATGGGTTCGTTGGCTTTAAGGCTGTGAACGGGCAGCGGTAATGGCAAAGCCCTGCCCGGATCGCTCGACAGCTCTCGTTTGTACAGCATTCAAACGGCTTCAGGAAGGCCGTTCCAAGCATCCTTACATTCCAGGCTGTCGTAGCCAGGAAGGCATTTGGATTCTTTTGAGAAACACCACTGTGCCTCACAAGTGAAACCTGTGGGCTCCTAAATACGTCTCCCTACGGTAGCCTGAAACTATATGTTTAGCTCCAGTATGAAAACAACCGACAGCTTTAGCTGTGACAATGCTGGACTTCTGGGACCATCCAGATTCACCAAGGCCTAACTGTTGCCCGGCGGGGGAATGCTCTTCTGCACGTACAGCACTCACCACGTGAAAACCTTTCTTAGAACAAGGAAGCGGTCTTTTCCTAGTAGTAGAGAGGTAGGCAGAATCTTCAGATAAACCTGCTGTGTCATCAAGCTTGAAAGTCGGACACCGAAGGGATCGTTCGTACACCCCTGCAATGGAAGCTTCTATCTTTGGGCTTCAAAGCTGCCTGAACAGCGCGAGGGGCCAGCTTCTCTTCACTGCAGGATTGTCGCTGTGGGCCAAGGCTGCGTTCTCTCAATGGAAATAATGTGCTAGCAATTGCTTTCTAGAAACTCATCCAACTGCACTCCATTTCAGCTCCATTCAAATGAAAGGTGACCTAGGTCCTCCGCGTAAGGTCCAGTGTTTCACATCAGCAGAATTGAGTGTGCAGTTGTAGCCACGAAGCCATACTCTCAATAGGAGTGCCTTAACTCTGCTGTGAGCCTGAGGACACATAGGGCAGTGTATCGTGCACCAGTTTCTCATGATGACCACTGTGTGCTAGAAGAGAGGCCGCTGGCTTCTGAGGAACCCTAGGCGCAGTAGGTGCCCGGAAACAATCTTCACATTCATAGCAAGGCAACGTACTCCTTTCTGGGATGCCTAGGTAGAGTGTTCCAATCGTCATAGAGCCTAGCGAAAGCAGCGCCTGGCAGACTCTCTTTGCAAGTGGATCGTCCTCAGTGACAGAAACAGAACTGCACTGCTACTGCACAATGTGCTTGTGATTCAGTCTGGGACACAGGATAGCACTCTCACAGAATAGAAAGCTAACCTTTGCATCCAGCCTGAAGACCAGTACATTATTCACTCTTCACACTGTTAAGCATGTGCAGGAGCCTTGATCACCGAGGCCTACCTAAGGTACTGAAATACTTACCCATTTCATCCTATGCAGAGGTCCCAGTGCCCACAGGAACTCCATGGAAGAGCCCTGTGGGTCCCGTGTGTTTCCTTGAGGTAGTCAGAAACTACTGAGGATAACCTTATGAGCTCAAGTTTGAAACCGGGCAACCCTGGCAAAACCTTCATTTCGTCCGTGGTAGGCGAGACAGGTGCGGTTTGAAAGCTGCCTGAAAATCACTCCTGCTGCCCATCTTCTCTTTGCTGCCTGACGGCATCACGAAAGAACTTGAGTGTAATCGTATGAGGCATGCTGGTCTCGGTTGGTTGCTGGGAGCTCCTCCAGGAGCACACTGGAGCCTGCCGGCAAAGAACTGGCACCCCTGTGCTCAAGTAAAATGCAGATTTCTCCCAAAGTAAGTTTAGCTATGCCCTAGTGGCGAAGAAGCATGTGTTAAAGGAAGGCTGCAACACTGTTACGTATTTCACGACTCATTGTGCACTCACCTTGGTTGTAACATCTGTGAAAGGGCACTGAATGCCGTCCAAATCTTCTGCTGCGTTTGAGTTCCAGGAAAAATGGGTTCGTTGGTTTTAAAGCTGTGAACGTGCAGCTGTAATGGAAAGCCCTGCCCGGATCGCTCGACAGCTCTCGTTTGTACAGCATTCAAACGGCTTCACGAACGCCGTTCCAAGCAGCCTTACATTCCATGCTGGCGTAGCCAAGGAGGCATTTGGATTCTTCTGAAAAACACCACTGTGCCTCACAAGTGAAACCTGTGGGCTCCGAAATACGTCTCCTACGGCAGCCTAAAATTATATGTTTAGTTCAGGTATGAAAACAACGGACAGCTTTAGCTGTGACAAAACTGGACTTCTTGGCCATCCAGATTCACCAATGCCTAACTTTTGCTCGGCGGGGGAATGCTCTTCTGAACGTACAGCACTCACCACGTGAAAACCTTTCTAAGCACAAGGAAGCAGTCTTAGCCTAGTAGTAGAGAGGTAGGCAGAATCTTCAGATAAACATGCTGTGTAATCAAGCTTGAAAGTCGGACACCGATGGGTACGTTCGTACTCTCCTGCAATGGAGGCCACTTGCTTTGGGCTTCAAAGCTGTCTGAACAGCCCAAGGGGCCCAACTTCTCTTCACTGCAGGATGTTCGCTGTGGGCCAAGGCTGTGTTCTCTCAAAGGCAATAATGGACTGGCAATTGGTTTCTAAAAACTCATCCAACTGCACTCCAGATTCAGCTCCATACAAACGAAATGTGACCTAAGACCTCAGCGTAAGGTCCAGTGTTTCACATCAGCCGAGTTGAGTGTGCAGTGGTAGCCACGGAGCCATACTCTGAAAAGCAGTGCCTTAACTCTGCTATGCCCCTGAGGACACATAGGGTAGTGTATCGTGCACCAGTTTCTCCTGATGACCTCTGTGTGCAAGAAGGGAGGCCGCTGGCTTCTGAGGAACCCTAGGCGCAGTAGCTCCCCGGGAGCACTCTTCACATTCATAGCAAGGGGAACGTACTACTTTTTGGGATGCCTAGGTAGAGTGTTCCAATCGTCATAGAGCCTAGCGAAAGCAGCGCCTGGCAGACTCTCTTTGCAAGTGGATCGTCCTCAGTGACAGAAACAGAACTGCACTGCTACTGCACAATGTGCCTGTGATTCAATCTGGGACACAGGATAGTCCTCAAACAGAAGAGAAAGCTAACCTTTGCATTCAGCCTGAAGACCAGTACATTCTTCACATTTCACACTGTTAAGTATGTGCAGGTGCCATGGTCACCGAGGCCTACCTAAGGTACTGAAATACCCACTTCATCCTACGCAGAGGTCCCTGTGCCCAGAGGAACTCCATGGAAGAGCCCTGTGGGTCCCGTGTGTTTCCTTGAGGTAGTCAGAAACTACTGAGGATAACCTTATGAGCTCAAGTTTGAAACCGGGCAAACCTGGCAAAACCTTCATTTCGTCCGTGGTAGGCGAGACAGGTGCGGTTTGAAAGCTTCCTGAAAATCACTCCTGCTGCCCATCTTCTCTTTGCTGCCTGACGGCATCACAAAAGAACTTGAGTGTAATCGTATGAGGCATGCTGGTCTCGGTTCCTTGCTGGGGGCTCCTCCAGGAGCACACTGGAGCCTGCCGGGAAAGAACTGGCACCCCTGTGCTCAACTAAAATGCACATTTCTCCCAAAGTAAGTTTAGCTATGACCTACTGGCGAAGAAGCATGTGTTAAAGGAAGGCTGCAACACTGTTACGTATTTCACGACTCACTGTGCACTCACCTTGGTTGTAACATCTGTGAAAAGTCACTGAATGCCGCCAAATCTTCAGCTGCGTTTGAGTCCCAGGAAGCAAATGGGTTCGTTGGCTTTAAGGCTGTGAACGGGCAGCGGTAATGGCAAAGCCCTGCCCGGATCGCTCGACAGCTCTCGTTTGTACAGCATTCAAACGGCTTCAGGAAGGCCGTTCCAAGCATCCTTACATTCCAGGCTGTCGTAGCCAGGAAGGCATTTGGATTCTTTTGAGAAACACCACTGTGCCTCACAAGTGAAACCTGTGGGCTCCTAAATACGTCTCCCTACGGTAGCCTGAAACTATATGTTTAGCTCCAGTATGAAAACAACCGACAGCTTTAGCTGTGACAATGCTGGACTTCTGGGACCATCCAGATTCACCAAGGCCTAACTGTTGCCCGGCGGGGGAATGCTCTTCTGCACGTACAGCACTCACCACGTGAAAACCTTTCTTAGAACAAGGAAGCGGTCTTTTCCTAGTAGTAGAGAGGTAGGCAGAATCTTCAGATAAACCTGCTGTGTCATCAAGCTTGAAAGTCGGACACCGAAGGGATCGTTCGTACACCCCTGCAATGGAAGCTTCTATCTTTGGGCTTCAAAGCTGCCTGAACAGCGCGAGGGGCCAGCTTCTCTTCACTGCAGGATTGTCGCTGTGGGCCAAGGCTGCGTTCTCTCAATGGAAATAATGTGCTAGCAATTGCTTTCTAGAAACTCATCCAACTGCACTCCATTTCAGCTCCATTCAAATGAAAGGTGACCTAGGTCCTCCGCGTAAGGTCCAGTGTTTCACATCAGCAGAATTGAGTGTGCAGTTGTAGCCACGAAGCCATACTCTCAATAGGAGTGCCTTAACTCTGCTGTGAGCCTGAGGACACATAGGGCAGTGTATCGTGCACCAGTTTCTCATGATGACCACTGTGTGCTAGAAGAGAGGCCGCTGGCTTCTGAGGAACCCTAGGCGCAGTAGGTGCCCGGAAACAATCTTCACATTCATAGCAAGGCAACGTACTCCTTTCTGGGATGCCTAGGTAGAGTGTTCCAATCGTCATAGAGCCTAGCGAAAGCAGCGCCTGGCAGACTCTCTTTGCAAGTGGATCGTCCTCAGTGACAGAAACAGAACTGCACTGCTACTGCACAATGTGCTTGTGATTCAGTCTGGGACACAGGATAGCACTCTCACAGAATAGAAAGCTAACCTTTGCATCCAGCCTGAAGACCAGTACATTATTCACTCTTCACACTGTTAAGCATGTGCAGGAGCCTTGATCACCGAGGCCTACCTAAGGTACTGAAATACTTACCCATTTCATCCTATGCAGAGGTCCCAGTGCCCACAGGAACTCCATGGAAGAGCCCTGTGGGTCCCGTGTGTTTCCTTGAGGTAGTCAGAAACTACTGAGGATAACCTTATGAGCTCAAGTTTGAAACCGGGCAACCCTGGCAAAACCTTCATTTCGTCCGTGGTAGGCGAGACAGGTGCGGTTTGAAAGCTGCCTGAAAATCACTCCTGCTGCCCATCTTCTCTTTGCTGCCTGACGGCATCACGAAAGAACTTGAGTGTAATCGTATGAGGCATGCTGGTCTCGGTTGGTTGCTGGGATCTCCTCCAGGAGCACACTGGAGCCTGCCGGCAAAGAACTGGCACCCCTGTGCTCAAGTAAAATGCAGATTTCTCCCAAAGTAAGTTTAGCTATGCCCTAGTGGCGAAGAAGCATGTGTTAAAGGAAGGCTGCAACACTGTTACGTATTTCACGACTCATTGTGCACTCACCTTGGTTGTAACATCTGTGAAAGGGCACTGAATGCCGTCCAAATCTTCTGCTGCGTTTGAGTTCCAGGAAAAATGGGTTCGTTGGTTTTAAAGCTGTGAACGTGCAGCTGTAATGGAAAGCCCTGCCCGGATCGCTCGACAGCTCTCGTTTGTACAGCATTCAAACGGCTTCACGAACGCCGTTCCAAGCAGCCTTACATTCCATGCTGGCGTAGCCAAGGAGGCATTTGGATTCTTCTGAAAAACACCACTGTGCCTCACAAGTGAAACCTGTGGGCTCCGAAATACGTCTCCTACGGCAGCCTAAAATTATATGTTTTGTTCAGGTATGAAAACAACGGACAGCTTTAGCTGTGACAAAACTGGACTTCTTGGCCATCCAGAGTCACCAATGCCTAACTTTTGCTCGGCGGGGGAATGCTCTTCTGAACGTACAGCACTCACCACGTGAAAACCTTTCTAAGCACAAGGAAGCAGTCTTAGCCTAGTAGTAGAGAGGTAGGCAGAATCTTCAGATAAACATGCTGTGTAATCAAGCTTGAAAGTCGGACACCGATGGGTACGTTCGTACTCTCCTGCAATGGAGGCCACTTGCTTTGGGCTTCAAAGCTGCCTGAACAGCCCAAGGGGCCCAACTTCTCTTCACTGCAGGATGTTCGCTGTGGGCCAAGGCTGCGTTCTCTCAAAGGCAATAATGGACTGGCAATTGGTTTCTAAAAACTCATCCAACTGCACTCCAGATTCAGCTCCATACCAACGAAATGTGACCTAAGACCTCAGCGTAAGGTCCAGTGTTTCACATCAGCCGAGTTGAGTGTGCAGTGGTAGCCACGGAGCCATACTCTGAAAAGCAGTGCCTTAACTCTGCTATGCCCCTGAGGACACATAGGGTAGTGTATCGTGCACCAGTTTCTCCTGATGACCTCTGTGTGCAAGAAGGGAGGCCGCTGGCTTCTGAGGAACCCTAGGCGCAGTAGCTCCCCGGGAGCACTCTTCACATTCATAGCAAGGGGAACGTACTACTTTTTGGGATGCCTAGGTAGAGTGTTCCAATCGTCATAGAGCCTAGCGAAAGCAGCGCCTGGCAGACTCTCTTTGCAAGTGGATCGTCCTCAGTGACAGAAACAGAACTGCACTGCTACTGCACAATGTGCCTGTGATTCAATCTGGGACACAGGATAGTCCTCAAACAGAAGAGAAAGCTAACCTTTGCATTCAGCCTGAAGACCAGTACATTCTTCACATTTCACACTGTTAAGTATGTGCAGGTGCCATGGTCACCGAGGCCTACCTAAGGTACTGAAATACCCACTTCATCCTACGCAGAGGTCCCTGTGCCCAGAGGAACTCCATGGAAGAGCCCTGTGGGTCCCGTGTGTTTCCTTGAGGTAGTCAGAAACTACTGAGGATAACCTTATGAGCTCAAGTTTGAAACCGGGCAAACCTGGCAAAACCTTCATTTCGTCCGTGGTAGGCGAGACAGGTGCGGTTTGAAAGCTTCCTGAAAATCACTCCTGCTGCCCATCTTCTCTTTGCTGCCTGACGGCATCACAAAAGAACTTGAGTGTAATCGTATGAGGCATGCTGGTCTCGGTTCCTTGCTGGGGGCTCCTCCAGGAGCACACTGGAGCCTGCCGGGAAAGAACTGGCACCCCTGTGCTCAACTAAAATGCACATTTCTCCCAAAGTAAGTTTAGCTATGACCTACTGGCGAAGAAGCATGTGTTAAAGGAAGGCTGCAACACTGTTACGTATTTCACGACTCACTGTGCACTCACCTTGGTTGTAACATCTGTGAAAAGTCACTGAATGCCGCCAAATCTTCAGCTGCGTTTGAGTCCCAGGAAGCAAATGGGTTCGTTGGCTTTAAGGCTGTGAACGGGCAGCGGTAATGGCAAAGCCCTGCCCGGATCGCTCGACAGCTCTCGTTTGTACAGCATTCAAACGGCTTCAGGAAGGCCGTTCCAAGCATCCTTACATTCCAGGCTGTCGTAGCCAGGAAGGCATTTGGATTCTTTTGAGAAACACCACTGTGCCTCACAAGTGAAACCTGTGGGTTCCTAAATACGTCTCCCTACGGTAGCCTGAAACTATATGTTTAGCTCCAGTATGAAAACAACCGACAGCTTTAGCTGTGACAATGCTGGACTTCTGGGACCATCCAGATTCACCAAGGCCTAACTGTTGCCCGGCGGGGGAATGCTCTTCTGCACGTACAGCACTCACCACGTGAAAACCTTTCTTAGAACAAGGAAGCGGTCTTTTCCTAGTAGTAGAGAGGTAGGCAGAATCTTCAGATAAACCTGCTGTGTCATCAAGCTTGAAAGTCGGACACCGAAGGGATCTTTCGTACACCCCTGCAATGGAAGCTTCTATCTTTGGGCTTCAAAGCTGCCTGAACAGCGCGAGGGGCCAGCTTCTCTTCACTGCAGGATTGTCGCTGTGGGCCAAGGCTGCGTTCTCTCAATGGAAATAATGTGCTAGCAATTGCTTTCTAGAAACTCATCCAACTGCACTCCATTTCAGCTCCATTCAAATGAAAGGTGACCTAGGTCCTCCGCGTAAGGTCCAGTGTTTCACATCAGCAGAATTGAGTGTGCAGTTGTAGCCACGAAGCCATACTCTCAATAGGAGTGCCTTAACTCTGCTGTGAGCCTGAGGACACATAGGGCAGTGTATCGTGCACCAGTTTCTCATGATGACCACTGTGTGCTAGAAGAGAGGCCGCTGGCTTCTGAGGAACCCTAGGCGCAGTAGGTGCCCGGAAACAATCTTCACATTCATAGCAAGGCAACGTACTCCTTTCTGGGATGCCTAGGTAGAGTGTTCCAATCGTCATAGAGCCTAGCGAAAGCAGCGCCTGGCAGACTCTCTTTGCAAGTGGATCGTCCTCAGTGACAGAAACAGAACTGCACTGCTACTGCACAATGTGCTTGTGATTCAGTCTGGGACACAGGATAGCACTCTCACAGAATAGAAAGCTAACCTTTGCATCCAGCCTGAAGACCAGTACATTATTCACTCTTCACACTGTTAAGCATGTGCAGGAGCCTTGATCACCGAGGCCTACCTAAGGTACTGAAATACTTACCCATTTCATCCTATGCAGAGGTCCCAGTGCCCACAGGAACTCCATGGAAGAGCCCTGTGGGTCCCGTGTGTTTCCTTGAGGTAGTCAGAAACTACTGAGGATAACCTTATGAGCTCAAGTTTGAAACCGGGCAACCCTGGCAAAACCTTCATTTCGTCCGTGGTAGGCGAGACAGGTGCGGTTTGAAAGCTGCCTGAAAATCACTCCTGCTGCCCATCTTCTCTTTGCTGCCTGACGGCATCACGAAAGAACTTGAGTGTAATCGTATGAGGCATGCTGGTCTCGGTTGGTTGCTGGGAGCTCCTCCAGGAGCACACTGGAGCCTGCCGGCAAAGAACTGGCACCCCTGTGCTCAAGTAAAATGCAGATTTCTCCCAAAGTAAGTTTAGCTATGCCCTAGTGGCGAAGAAGCATGTGTTAAAGGAAGGCTGCAACACTGTTACGTATTTCACGACTCATTGTGCACTCACCTTGGTTGTAACATCTGTGAAAGGGCACTGAATGCCGTCCAAATCTTCTGCTGCGTTTGAGTTCCAGGAAAAATGGGTTCGTTGGTTTTAAAGCTGTGAACGTGCAGCTGTAATGGAAAGCCCTGCCCGGATCGCTCGACAGCTCTCGTTTGTACAGCATTCAAACGGCTTCACGAACGCCGTTCCAAGCAGCCTTACATTCCATGCTGGCGTAGCCAAGGAGGCATTTGGATTCTTCTGAAAAACACCACTGTGCCTCACAAGTGAAACCTGTGGGCTCCGAAATACGTCTCCTACGGCAGCCTAAAATTATATGTTTTGTTCAGGTATGAAAACAACGGACAGCTTTAGCTGTGACAAAACTGGACTTCTTGGCCATCCAGAGTCACCAATGCCTAACTTTTGCTCGGCGGGGGAATGCTCTTCTGAACGTACAGCACTCACCACGTGAAAACCTTTCTAAGCACAAGGAAGCAGTCTTAGCCTAGTAGTAGAGAGGTAGGCAGAATCTTCAGATAAACATGCTGTGTAATCAAGCTTGAAAGTCGGACACCGATGGGTACGTTCGTACTCTCCTGCAATGGAGGCCACTTGCTTTGGGCTTCAAAGCTGCCTGAACAGCCCAAGGGGCCCAACTTCTCTTCACTGCAGGATGTTCGCTGTGGGCCAAGGCTGCGTTCTCTCAAAGGCAATAATGGACTGGCAATTGGTTTCTAAAAACTCATCCAACTGCACTCCAGATTCAGCTCCATACCAACGAAATGTGACCTAAGACCTCAGCGTAAGGTCCAGTGTTTCACATCAGCCGAGTTGAGTGTGCAGTGGTAGCCACGGAGCCATACTCTGAAAAGCAGTGCCTTAACTCTGCTATGCCCCTGAGGACACATAGGGTAGTGTATCGTGCACCAGTTTCTCCTGATGACCTCTGTGTGCAAGAAGGGAGGCCGCTGGCTTCTGAGGAACCCTAGGCGCAGTAGCTCCCCGGGAGCACTCTTCACATTCATAGCAAGGGGAACGTACTACTTTTTGGGATGCCTAGGTAGAGTGTTCCAATCGTCATAGAGCCTAGCGAAAGCAGCGCCTGGCAGACTCTCTTTGCAAGTGGATCGTCCTCAGTGACAGAAACAGAACTGCACTGCTACTGCACAATGTGCCTGTGATTCAATCTGGGACACAGGATAGTCCTCAAACAGAAGAGAAAGCTAACCTTTGCATTCAGCCTGAAGACCAGTACATTCTTCACATTTCACACTGTTAAGTATGTGCAGGTGCCATGGTCACCGAGGCCTACCTAAGGTACTGAAATACCCACTTCATCCTACGCAGAGGTCCCTGTGCCCAGAGGAACTCCATGGAAGAGCCCTGTGGGTCCCGTGTGTTTCCTTGAGGTAGTCAGAAACTACTGAGGATAACCTTATGAGCTCAAGTTTGAAACCGGGCAAACCTGGCAAAACCGTCATTTCGTCCGTGGTAGGCGAGACAGGTGCGGTTTGAAAGCTTCCTGAAAATCACTCCTGCTGCCCATCTTCTCTTTGCTGCCTGACGGCATCACAAAAGAACTTGAGTGTAATCGTATGAGGCATGCTGGTCTCGGTTCCTTGCTGGGGGCTCCTCCAGGAGCACACTGGAGCCTGCCGGGAAAGAACTGGCACCCCTGTGCTCAACTAAAATGCACATTTCTCCCAAAGTAAGTTTAGCTATGACCTACTGGCGAAGAAGCATGTGTTAAAGGAAGGCTGCAACACTGCTACGTATTTCACGACTCACTGTGCACTCACCTTGGTTGTAACATCTGTGAAAAGTCACTGAATGCCGCCAAATCTTCAGCTGCGTTTGAGTCCCAGGAAGCAAATGGGTTCGTTGGCTTTAAGGCTGTGAACGGGCAGCGGTAATGGCAAAGCCCTGCCCGGATCGCTCGACAGCTCTCGTTTGTACAGCATTCAAACGGCTTCAGGAAGGCCGTTCCAAGCATCCTTACATTCCAGGCTGTCGTAGCCAGGAAGGCATTTGGATTCTTTTGAGAAACACCACTGTGCCTCACAAGTGAAACCTGTGGGCTCCTAAATACGTCTCCCTACGGCAGCCTGAAACTATATGTTTAGCTCCAGTATGAAAACAACCGACAGCTTTAGCTGTGACAATGCTGGACTTCTGGGACCATCCAGATTCACCAAGGCCTAACTGTTGCCCGGCGGGGGAATGCTCTTCTGCACGTACAGCACTCACCACGTGAAAACCTTTCTTAGAACAAGGAAGCGGTCTTTTCCTAGTAGTAGAGAGGTAGGCAGAATCTTCAGATAAACCTGCTGTGTCATCAAGCTTGAAAGTCGGACACCGAAGGGATCGTTCGTACACCCCTGCAATGGAAGCTTCTATCTTTGGGCTTCAAAGCTGCCTGAACAGCGCGAGGGGCCAGTTTCTCTTCACTGCAGGATTGTCGCTGTGGGCCAAGGCTGCGTTCTCTCAATGGAAATAATGTGCTAGCAATTGCTTTCTAGAAACTCATCCAACTGCACTCCATTTCAGCTCCATTCAAATGAAAGGTGACCTAGGTCCTCCGCGTAAGGTCTAGTGTTTCACATCAGCAGAATTGAGTGTGCAGTTGTAGCCACGAAGCCATACTCTCAATAGGAGTGCCTTAACTCTGCTGTGAGCCTGAGGACACATAGGGCAGTGTATCGTGCACCAGTTTCTCATGATGACCACTGTGTGCTAGAAGAGAGGCCGCTGGCTTCTGAGGAACCCTAGGCGCAGTAGGTGCCCGGAAACAATCTTCACATTCATAGCAAGGCAACGTACTCCTTTCTGGGATGCCTAGGTAGAGTGTTCCAATCGTCATAGAGCCTAGCGAAAGCAGCGCCTGGCAGACTCTCTTTGCAAGTGGATCGTCCTCAGTGACAGAAACAGAACTGCACTGCTACTGCACAATGTGCTTGTGATTCAGTCTGGGACACAGGATAGCACTCTCACAGAATAGAAAGCTAACCTTTGCATCCAGCCTGAAGACCAGTACATTATTCACTCTTCACACTGTTAAGCATGTGCAGGAGCCTTGATCACCGAGGCCTACCTAAGGTACTGAAATACTTACCCATTTCATCCTATGCAGAGGTCCCAGTGCCCACAGGAACTCCATGGAAGAGCCCTGTGGGTCCCGTGTGTTTCCTTGAGGTAGTCAGAAACTACTGAGGATAACCTTATGAGCTCAAGTTTGAAACCGGGCAACCCTGGCAAAACCTTCATTTCGTCCGTGGTAGGCGAGACAGGTGCGGTTTGAAAGCTGCCTGAAAATCACTCCTGCTGCCCATCTTCTCTTTGCTGCCTGACGGCATCACGAAAGAACTTGAGTGTAATCGTATGAGGCATGCTGGTCTCGGTTCGTTGCTGGGAGCTCCTCCAGGAGCACACTGGAGCCTGCCGGCAAAGAACTGGCACCCCTGTGCTCAAGTAAAATGCAGATTTCTCCCAAAGTAAGTTTAGCTATGCCCTAGTGGCGAAGAAGCATGTGTTAAAGGAAGGCTGCAACACTGTTACGTATTTCACGACTCATTGTGCACTCACCTTGGTTGTAACATCTGTGAAAGGGCACTGAATGCCGTCCAAATCTTCTGCTGCGTTTGAGTTCCAGGAAAAATGGGTTCGTTGGTTTTAAAGCTGTGAACGTGCAGCTGTAATGGAAAGCCCTGCCCGGATCGCTCGACAGCTCTCGTTTGTACAGCATTCAAACGGCTTCACGAACGCCGTTCCAAGCAGCCTTACATTCCATGCTGGCGTAGCCAAGGAGGCATTTGGATTCTTCTGAAAAACACCACTGTGCCTCACAAGTGAAACCTGTGGGCTCCGAAATACGTCTCCTACGGCAGCCTAAAATTATATGTTTAGTTCAGGTATGAAAACAACGGACAGCTTTAGCTGTGACAAAACTGGACTTCTTGGCCATCCAGATTCACCAATGCCTAACTTTTGCTCGGCGGGGGAATGCTCTTCTGAACGTACAGCACTCACCACGTAAAAACCTTTCTAAGCACAAGGAAGCAGTCTTAGCCTAGTAGTAGAGAGGTAGGCAGAATCTTCAGATAAACCTGCTGTGTCATCAAGCTTGAAAGTCGGACACCGATGGGATCGTTCGTATTCCCCTGCAATGGAAGCTTCTTTCTTTGGGCTTCAAAGCTGCCTGAACAGCGCGAGGGGCCAGCTTCTCTTCACTGCAGGATTGTCGCTGTGGGCCAAGGCTGCGTTCTCTCAATGGCAATAATGTGCTAGCAATTGCTTTCTAGAAACTCATCCAACTGCACTCCAGATTCAGCTCCATACAAATGAAATGTGACCTAAGTCCTCAGCGTAAGGTCCAGTGTTTCACATCCGCAGAGTTGAGTGTGCAGTGGTAGCCACTAAGCCATACTCTGAAAAGGACTGCCTTAACTCTGTTGTGAGCCTGAGGACACATAGGGCAGTGTATCGTGCACCAGTTTCTTATGATGACCACTGTGTGCTAGAAGAGAGGCCGCTGGCTTCTGAGGAACCCTAGGCGCAGTACGTGCCCGGAAACAATCTTCACATTCATAGCAAGGCAACGTACTCCTTTCTGGGATGCCTAGGTAGAGTGTTCCAATCGTCATAGAGCCTAGCGAAAGCAGCGCCTGGCAGACTCTCTTTGCAAGTGGATCGTCCTCAGTGACAGAAACAGAACTGCACTGCTACTGCACAATGTGCTTGTGATTCAGTCTGGGACACAGGATAGCACTCTCACAGAATAGAAAGCTAACCTTTGCATCCAGCCTGAAGACCAGTACATTATTCACTCTTCACACTGTTAAGCATGTGCAGGAGCCTTGATCACCGAGGCCTACCTAAGGTACTGAAATACTTACCCATTTCATCCTATGCAGAGGTCCCAGTGCCCACAGGAACTCCATGGAAGAGCCCTGTGGGTCCCGTGTGTTTCCTTGAGGTAGTCAGAAACTACTGAGGATAACCTTATGAGCTCAAGTTTGAAACCGGGCAACCCTGGCAAAACCTTCATTTCGTCCGTGGTAGGCGAGACAGGTGCGGTTTGAAAGCTGCCTGAAAATCACTCCTGCTGCCCATCTTCTCTTTGCTGCCTGACGGCATCACGAAAGAACTTGAGTGTAATCGTATGAGGCATGCTGGTCTCGGTTGGTTGCTGGGAGCTCCTCCAGGAGCACACTGGAGCCTGCCGGCAAAGAACTGGCACCCCTGTGCTCAAGTAAAATGCAGATTTCTCCCAAAGTAAGTTTAGCTATGCCCTAGTGGCGAAGAAGCATGTGTTAAAGGAAGGCTGCAACACTGTTACGTATTTCACGACTCATTGTGCACTCACCTTGGTTGTAACATCTGTGAAAGGGCACTGAATGCCGTCCAAATCTTCTGCTGCGTTTGAGTTCCAGGAAAAATGGGTTCGTTGGTTTTAAAGCTGTGAACGTGCAGCTGTAATGGAAAGCCCTGCCCGGATCGCTCGACAGCTCTCGTTTGTACAGCATTCAAACGGCTTCACGAACGCCGTTCCAAGCAGCCTTACATTCCATGCTGGCGTAGCCAAGGAGGCATTTGGATTCTTCTGAAAAACACCACTGTGCCTCACAAGTGAAACCTGTGGGCTCCGAAATACGTCTCCTACGGCAGCCTAAAATTATATGTTTTGTTCAGGTATGAAAACAACGGACAGCTTTAGCTGTGACAAAACTGGACTTCTTGGCCATCCAGATTCACCAATGCCTAACTTTTGCTCGGCGGGGGAATGCTCTTCTGAACGTACAGCACTCACCACGTGAAAACCTTTCTAAGCACAAGGAAGCAGTCTTAGCCTAGTAGTAGAGAGGTAGGCAGAATCTTCAGATAAACATGCTGTGTAATCAAGCTTGAAAGTCGGACACCGATGGGTACGTTCGTACTCTCCTGCAATGGAGGCCACTTGCTTTGGGCTTCAAAGCTGCCTGAACAGCCCAAGGGGCCCAACTTCTCTTCACTGCAGGATGTTCGCTGTGGGCCAAGGCTGCGTTCTCTCAAAGGCAATAATGGACTGGCAATTGGTTTCTAAAAACTCATCCAACTGCACTCCAGATTCAGCTCCATACCAACGAAATGTGACCTAAGACCTCAGCGTAAGGTCCAGTGTTTCACATCAGCCGAGTTGAGTGTGCAGTGGTAGCCACGGAGCCATACTCTGAAAAGCAGTGCCTTAACTCTGCTATGCCCCTGAGGACACATAGGGTAGTGTATCGTGCACCAGTATCATGATGACCACTGTGTGCTAGAAGAGAGGCCGCTGGCTTCTGAGGAACCCTAGGCGCAGTAGCTCCCCGGGAGCACTCTTCACATTCATAGCAAGGGGAACGTACTACTTTTTGGGATGCCTAGGTAGAGTGTTCCAATCGTCATAGAGCCTAGGGAAAGCAACGCCTGGCAGACTCTCTTTGCAAGTGGATCGTCCTCAGTGACAGAAACAGAACTGCACTGCTACTGCACAATGTGCCTGTGATTCAATCTGGGACACAGGATAGTCCTCAAACAGAAGAGAAAGCTAACCTTTGCATTCCGCCTGAAGACCAGTACATTCTTCACATTTCACACTGTTAAGTATGTGCAGGTGCCATGGTCACCGAGGCCTACCTAAGGTACTGATATACGCACTTCATCCTACGCAGAGGTCCCTGTGCCCAGAGGAACTCCATGGAAGAGCCCTGTGGGTCCCCTGTGTTTCCTTGAGGTAGTCAGAAACTACTGAGGATACTTTATGAGCTCAAGTTTGAAACCGGGCAACCCTGGCAAAACCTTCATTTCGTCCGTGGTAGGCGAGACAGGTGCGGTTTGAAAGCTTCCTGAAAATCACTCCTGCTGCCCATCTTCTCTTTGCTGCCTGACGGCATCACGAAAGAACTTGAGTGTAATCGTATGAGGCATGCTGGTCTCGGTTCCTTGCTGGGGGCTCCTCCAGGAGCACACTGGAGCCTGCCGGGAAAGAATTGGCACCCCTCTGCTCAACTAAAATGCACATTTCTCCCAAAGTAAGTTTAGCTATGACCTACTGGCGAAGAAGCATGTGTTAAAGGAAGGCTGCAACACTGTTACGTATTTCACGACTCTCTGTGCACTCACCTTGGTTGTAACATCTGTGAAAAGTCACTGAATGCCGCCAAATCTTCAGCTGCGTTTGAGTCCCAGGAAGCAAATGGGTTCGTTGGCTTTAAGGCTGTGAACGGGCAGCGGTAATGGCAAAGCCCTGCCCGGATCGCTCGACAGCTCTCGTTTGTACAGCATTCAAACGGCTTCAGGAAGGCCGTTCCAAGCATCCTTACATTCCAGGCTGTCGTAGCCAGGAAGGCATTTGGATTCTTTTGAGAAACACCACTGTGCCTCACAAGTGAAACCTGTGGGCTCCTAAATACGTCTCCCTACGGCAGCCTGAAACTATATGTTTAGCTCCAGTATGAAAACAACCGACAGCTTTAGCTGTGACAATGCTGGACTTCTGGGACCATCCAGATTCACCAAGGCCTAACTGTTGCCCGGCGGGGGAATGCTCTTCTGCACGTACAGCAGTCACCACGTGAAAACCTTTCTTAGAACAAGGAAGCGGTCTTTTCCTAGTAGTAGAGAGGTAGGCAGAATCTTCAGATAAACCTGCTGTGTCATCAAGCTTGAAAGTCGGACACCGAAGGGATCGTTCGTACACCCATGCAAAGGAAGCTTCTATCTTTGGGCTTCAAAGCTGCCTGAACAGCGCGAGGGGCCAGCTTCTCTTCACTGCAGGATTGTCGCTGTGGGCCAAGGCTGCGTTCTCTCAATGGAAATAATGTGCTAGCAATTGCTTTCTAGAAACTCATCCAACTGCACTCCATTTCAGCTCCATTCAAATGAAAGGTGACCTAGGTCCTCCGCGTAAGGTCCAGTGTTTCACATCAGCAGAATTGAGTGTGCAGTTGTAGCCACGAAGCCATACTCTGAAAAGGACTGCCTTAACTCTGTTGTGAGCCTGAGGACACATAGGGCAGTGTATCGTGCACCAGTTTCTCATGATGACCACTGTGTGCTAGAAGAGAGACCGCTGGCTTCTGAGGAACCCTAGGCGCAGTAGGTGCCCGGAAACAATCTTCACATTCATAGCAAGGCAACGTACTCCTTTCTGGGATGCCTAGGTAGAGTGTTCCAATCGTCATAGAGCCTAGCGAAAGCAGCGCCTGGCAGACTCTCTTTGCAAGTGGATCGTCCTCAGTGACAGAAACAGAACTGCACTGCTACTGCACAATGTGCTTGTGATTCAGTCTGGGACACAGGATAGCACTCTCACAGAATAGAAAGCTAACCTTTGCATCCAGCCTGAAGACCAGTACATTATTCACTCTTCACACTGTTAAGCATGTGCAGGAGCCTTGATCACCGAGGCCTACCTAAGGTACTGAAATACTTACCCATTTCATCCTATGCAGAGGTCCCAGTGCCCACAGGAACTCCATGGAAGAGCCCTGTGGGTCCCGTGTGTTTCCTTGAGGTAGTCAGAAACTACTGAGGATAACCTTATGAGCTCAAGTTTGAAACCGGGCAACCCTGGCAAAACCTTCATTTCGTCCGTGGTAGGCGAGACAGGTGCGGTTTGAAAGCTGCCTGAAAATCACTCCTGCTGCCCATCTTCTCTTTGCTGCCTGACGGCATCACGAAAGAACTTGAGTGTAATCGTATGAGGCATGCTGGTCTCGGTTCGTTGCTGGGAGCTCCTCCAGGAGCACACTGGAGCCTGCCGGCAAAGAACTGGCACCCCTGTGCTCAAGTAAAATGCAGATTTCTCCCAAAGTAAGTTTAGCTATGCCCTAGTGGCGAAGAAGCATGTGTTAAAGGAAGGCTGCAACACTGTTACGTATTTCACGACTCATTGTGCACTCACCTTCGTTGTAACATCTGTGAAAGGGCACTGAATGCCGTCCAAATCTTCTGCTGCGTTTGAGTTCCAGGAAAAATGGGTTCGTTGGTTTTAAAGCTGTGAACGTGCAGCTGTAATGGAAAGCCCTGCCCGGATCGCTCGACAGCTCTCGTTTGTACAGCATTCAAACGGCTTCACGAACGCCGTTCCAAGCAGCCTTACATTCCATGCTGGCGTAGCCAAGGAGGCATTTGGATTCTTCTGAAAAACACCACTGTGCCTCACAAGTGAAACCTGTGGGCTCCGAAATACGTCTCCTACGGCAGCCTAAAATTATATGTTTAGTTCAGGTATGAAAACAACGGACAGCTTTAGCTGTGACAAAACTGGACTTCTTGGCCATCCAGATTCACCAATGCCTAACTTTTGCTCGGCGGGGGAATGCTCTTCTGAACGTACAGCACTCACCACGTAAAAACCTTTCTAAGCACAAGGAAGCAGTCTTAGCCTAGTAGTAGAGAGGTAGGCAGAATCTTCAGATAAACCTGCTGTGTCATCAAGCTTGAAAGTCGGACACCGATGGGATCGTTCGTATTCCCCTGCAATGGAAGCTTCTTTCTTTGGGCTTCAAAGCTGCCTGAACAGCGCGAGGGGCCAGCTTCTCTTCACTGCAGGATTGTCGCTGTGGGCCAAGGCTGCGTTCTCTCAATGGCAATAATGTGCTAGCAATTGCTTTCTAGAAACTCATCCAACTGCACTCCAGATTCAGCTCCATACAAATGAAATGTGACCTAAGTCCTCAGCGTAAGGTCCAGTGTTTCACATCCGCAGAGTTGAGTGTGCAGTGGTAGCCACTAAGCCATACTCTGAAAAGGACTGCCTTAACTCTGTTGTGAGCCTGAGGACACATAGGGCAGTGTATCGTGCACCAGTTTCTTATGATGACCACTGTGTGCTAGAAGAGAGGCCGCTGGCTTCTGAGGAACCCTAGGCGCAGTAGGTGCCCGGAAACAATCTTCACATTCATAGCAAGGCAACGTACTCCTTTCTGGGATGCCTAGGTAGAGTGTTCCAATCGTCATAGAGCCTAGCGAAAGCAGCGCCTGGCAGACTCTCTTTGCAAGTGGATCGTCCTCAGTGACAGAAACAGAACTGCACTGCTACTGCACAATGTGCTTGTGATTCAGTCTGGGACACAGGATAGCACTCTCACAGAATAGAAAGCTAACCTTTGCATCCAGCCTGAAGACCAGTACATTATTCACTCTTCACACTGTTAAGCATGTGCAGGAGCCTTGATCACAGAGGCCTACCTAAGGTACTGAAATACTTACCCATTTCATCCTATGCAGAGGTCCCAGTGCCCACAGGAACTCCATGGAAGAGCCCTGTGGGTCCCGTGTGTTTCCTTGAGGTAGTCAGAAACTACTGAGGATAACCTTATGAGCTCAAGTTTGAAACCGGGCAACCCTGGCAAAACCTTCATTTCGTCCGTGGTAGGCGAGACAGGTGCGGTTTGAAAGCTGCCTGAAAATCACTCCTGCTGCCCATCTTCTCTTTGCTGCCTGACGGCATCACGAAAGAACTTGAGTGTAATCGTATGAGGCATGCTGGTCTCGGTTGGTTGCTGGGAGCTCCTCCAGGAGCACACTGGAGCCTGCCGGCAAAGAACTGGCACCCCTGTGCTCAAGTAAAATGCAGATTTCTCCCAAAGTAAGTTTAGCTATGCCCTAGTGGCGAAGAAGCATGTGTTAAAGGAAGGCTGCAACACTGTTACGTATTTCACGACTCATTGTGCACTCACCTTGGTTGTAACATCTGTGAAAGGGCACTGAATGCCGTCCAAATCTTCTGCTGCGTTTGAGTTCCAGGAAAAATGGGTTCGTTGGTTTTAAAGCTGTGAACGTGCAGCTGTAATGGAAAGCCCTGCCCGGATCGCTCGACAGCTCTCGTTTGTACAGCATTCAAACGGCTTCACGAACGCCGTTCCAAGCAGCCTTACATTCCATGCTGGCGTAGCCAAGGAGGCATTTGGATTCTTCTGAAAAACACCACTGTGCCTCACAAGTGAAACCTGTGGGCTCCGAAATACGTCTCCTACGGCAGCCTAAAATTATATGTTTTGTTCAGGTATGAAAACAACGGACAGCTTTAGCTGTGACAAAACTGGACTTCTTGGCCATCCAGATTCACCAATGCCTAACTTTTGCTCGGCGGGGGAATGCTCTTCTGAACGTACAGCACTCACCACGTGAAAACCTTTCTAAGCACAAGGAAGCAGTCTTAGCCTAGTAGTAGAGAGGTAGGCAGAATCTTCAGATAAACATGCTGTGTAATCAAGCTTGAAAGTCGGACACCGATGGGTACGTTCGTACTCTCCTGCAATGGAGGCCACTTGCTTTGGGCTTCAAAGCTGCCTGAACAGCCCAAGGGGCCCAACTTCTCTTCACTGCAGGATGTTCGCTGTGGGCCAAGGCTGCGTTCTCTCAAAGGCAATAATGGACTGGCAATTGGTTTCTAAAAACTCATCCAACTGCACTCCAGATTCAGCTCCATACCAACGAAATGTGACCTAAGACCTCAGCGTAAGGTCCAGTGTTTCACATCAGCCGAGTTGAGTGTGCAGTGGTAGCCACGGAGCCATACTCTGAAAAGCAGTGCCTTAACTCTGCTATGCCCCTGAGGACACATAGGGTAGTGTATCGTGCACCAGTTTCTCCTGATGACCTCTGTGTGCAAGAAGGGAGGCCGCTGGCTTCTGAGGAACCCTAGGCGCAGTAGCTCCCCGGGAGCACTCTTCACATTCATAGCAAGGGGAACGTACTACTTTTTGGGATGCCTAGGTAGAGTGTTCCAATCGTCATAGAGCCTAGCGAAAGCAGCGCCTGGCAGACTCTCTTTGCAAGTGGATCGTCCTCAGTGACAGAAACAGAACTGCACTGCTACTGCACAATGTGCCTGTGATTCAATCTGGGACACAGGATAGTCCTCAAACAGAAGAGAAAGCTAACCTTTGCATTCAGCCTGAAGACCAGTACATTCTTCACATTTCACACTGTTAAGTATGTGCAGGTGCCATGGTCACCGAGGCCTACCTAAGGTACTGAAATACCCACTTCATCCTACGCAGAGGTCCCTGTGCCCAGAGGAACTCCATGGAAGAGCCCTGTGGGTCCCGTGTGTTTCCTTGAGGTAGTCAGAAACTACTGAGGATAACCTTATGAGCTCAAGTTTGAAACCGGGCAAACCTGGCAAAACCTTCATTTCGTCCGTGGTAGGCGAGACAGGTGCGGTTTGAAAGCTTCCTGAAAATCACTCCTGCTGCCCATCTTCTCTTTGCTGCCTGACGGCATCACAAAAGAACTTGAGTGTAATCGTATGAGGCATGCTGGTCTCGGTTCCTTGCTGGGGGCTCCTCCAGGAGCACACTGGAGCCTGCCGGGAAAGAACTGGCACCCCTGTGCTCAACTAAAATGCACATTTCTCCCAAAGTAAGTTTAGCTATGACCTACTGGCGAAGAAGCATGTGTTAAAGGAAGGCTGCAACACTGCTACGTATTTCACGACTCACTGTGCACTCACCTTGGTTGTAACATCTGTGAAAAGTCACTGAATGCCGCCAAATCTTCAGCTGCGTTTGAGTCCCAGGAAGCAAATGGGTTCGTTGGCTTTAAGGCTGTGAACGGGCAGCGGTAATGGCAAAGCCCTGCCCGGATCGCTCGACAGCTCTCGTTTGTACAGCATTCAAACGGCTTCAGGAAGGCCGTTCCAAGCATCCTTACATTCCAGGCTGTCGTAGCCAGGAAGGCATTTGGATTCTTTTGAGAAACACCACTGTGCCTCACAAGTGAAACCTGTGGGCTCCTAAATACGTCTCCCTACGGCAGCCTGAAACTATATGTTTAGCTCCAGTATGAAAACAACCGACAGCTTTAGCTGTGACAATGCTGGACTTCTGGGACCATCCAGATTCACCAAGGCCTAACTGTTGCCCGGCGGGGGAATGCTCTTCTGCACGTACAGCACTCACCACGTGAAAACCTTTCTTAGAACAAGGAAGCGGTCTTTTCCTAGTAGTAGAGAGGTAGGCAGAATCTTCAGATAAACCTGCTGTGTCATCAAGCTTGAAAGTCGGACACCGAAGGGATCGTTCGTACACCCCTTCAATGGAAGCTTCTATCTTTGGGCTTCAAACCTGCCTGAACAGCGCGAGGGGCCAGCTTCTCTTCACTGCAGGATTGTCGCTGTGGGCCAAGGCTGCGTTCTCTCAATGGAAATAATGTGCTAGCAATTGCTTTCTAGAAACTCATCCAACTGCACTCCATTTCAGCTCCATTCAAATGAAAGGTGACCTAGTTCCTCCGCGTAAGGTCCAGTGTTTCACATCAGCAGAATTGAGTGTGCAGTTGTAGCCACGAAGCCATACTCTCAATAGGAGTGCCTTAACTCTGCTGTGAGCCTGAGGACACATAGGGCAGTGTATCGTGCACCAGTTTCTCATGATGACCACTGTGTGCTAGAAGAGAGGCCGCTGGCTTCTGAGGAACCCTAGGCGCAGTAGGTGCCCGGAAACAATCTTCACATTCATAGCAAGGCAACGTACTCCTTTCTGGGATGCCTAGGTAGAGTGTTCCAATCGTCATAGAGCCTAGCGAAAGCAGCGCCTGGCAGACTCTCTTTGCAAGTGGATCGTCCTCAGTGACAGAAACAGAACTGCACTGCTACTGCACAATGTGCTTGTGATTCAGTCTGGGACACAGGATAGCACTCTCACAGAATAGAAAGCTAACCTTTGCATCCAGCCTGAAGACCAGTACATTATTCACTCTTCACACTGTTAAGCATGTGCAGGAGCCTTGATCACCGAGGCCTACCTAAGGTACTGAAATACTTACCCATTTCATCCTATGCAGAGGTCCCAGTGCCCACAGGAACTCCATGGAAGAGCCCTGTGGGTCCCGTGTGTTTCCTTGAGGTAGTCAGAAACTACTGAGGATAACCTTATGAGCTCAAGTTTGAAACCGGGCAACCCTGGCAAAACCTTCATTTCGTCCGTGGTAGGCGAGACAGGTGCGGTTTGAAAGCTGCCTGAAAATCACTCCTGCTGCCCATCTTCTCTTTGCTGCCTGACGGCATCACGAAAGAACTTGAGTGTAATCGTATGAGGCATGCTGGTCTCGGTTGGTTGCTGGGAGCTCCTCCAGGAGCACACTGGAGCCTGCCGGCAAAGAACTGGCACCCCTGTGCTCAAGTAAAATGCAGATTTCTCCCAAAGTAAGTTTAGCTATGCCCTAGTGGCGAAGAAGCATGTGTTAAAGGAAGGCTGCAACACTGTTACGTATTTCACGACTCATTGTGCACTCACCTTGGTTGTAACATCTGTGAAAGGGCACTGAATGCCGTCCAAATCTTCTGCTGCGTTTGAGTTCCAGGAAAAATGGGTTCGTTGGTTTTAAAGCTGTGAACGTGCAGCTGTAATGGAAAGCCCTGCCCGGATCGCTCGACAGCTCTCGTTTGTACAGCATTCAAACGGCTTCACGAACGCCGTTCCAAGCAGCCTTACATTCCATGCTGGCGTAGCCAGGGAGGCATTTGGATTCTTCTGAAAAACACCACTGTGCCTCACAAGTGAAACCTGTGGGCTCCCAAATACGTCTCCTACGGCAGCCTAAAATTATATGTTTAGTTCCGGTATGAAAACAACGGACAGCTTTAGCTGTGACAAAACTGGACTTCTTGGCCATCCAGATTCACCAATGCCTAACTTTTGCTCGGCGGGGGAATGCTCTTCTGAACGTACAGCACTCACCACGTGAAAACCTTTCTAAGCACAAGGAAGCAGTCTTAGCCTAGTAGTAGAGAGGTAGGCAGAATCTTCAGATAAACATGCTGTGTAATCAAGCTTGAAAGTCGGACACCGATGGGTACGTTCGTACTCTCCTGCAATGGAGGCCACTTGCTTTGGGCTTCAAAGCTGCCTGAACAGCCCAAGGGGCCCAACTTCTCTTCACTGCAGGATGCTCGCTGTGGGCCAAGGCTGCGTTCTCTCAAAGGCAATAATGGACTGGCAATTGGTTTCTAAAAACTCATCCAACTGCACTCCAGATTCAGCTCCATACAAACGAAATGTGACCTAAGACCTCAGCGTAAGGTCCAGTGTTTCACATCAGCCGAGTTGAGTGTGCAGTGGTAGCCACGGAGCCATACTCTGAAAAGCAGTGCCTTAACTCTGCTATGCCCCTGAGGACACATAGGGTAGTGTATCGTGCACCAGTATCATGATGACCACTGTGTGCTAGAAGAGAGGCCGCTGGCTTCTGAGGAACCCTAGGCGCAGTAGCTCCCCGGGAGCACTCTTCACATTCATAGCAAGGGGAACGTACTACTTTTTGGGATGCCTAGGTAGAGTGTTCCAATCGTCATAGAGCCTAGGGAAAGCAACGCCTGGCAGACTCTCTTTGCAAGTGGATCGTCCTCAGTGACAGAAACAGAACTGCACTGCTACTGCACAATGTGCCTGTGATTCAATCTGGGACACAGGATAGTCCTCAAACAGAAGAGAAAGCTAACCTTTGCATTCCGCCTGAAGACCAGTACATTCTTCACATTTCACACTGTTAAGTATGTGCAGGTGCCATGGTCACCGAGGCCTACCTAAGGTACTGATATACCCACTTCATCCTACGCAGAGGTCCCTGTGCCCAGAGGAACTCCATGGAAGAGCCCTGTGGGTCCCCTGTGTTTCCTTGAGGTAGTCAGAAACTACTGAGGATACTTTATGAGCTCAAGTTTGAAACCGGGCAACCCTGGCAAAACCTTCATTTCGTCCGTGGTAGGCGAGACAGGTGCGGTTTGAAAGCTTCCTGAAAATCACTCCTGCTGCCCATCTTCTCTTTGCTGCCTGACGGCATCACGAAAGAACTTGAGTGTAATCGTATGAGGCATGCTGGTCTCGGTTCCTTGCTGGGGGCTCCTCCAGGAGCACACTGGAGCCTGCCGGGAAAGAATTGGCACCCCTCTGCTCAACTAAAATGCACATTTCTCCCAAAGTAAGTTTAGCTATGACCTACTGGCGAAGAAGCATGTGTTAAAGGAAGGCTGCAACACTGTTACGTATTTCACGACTCTCTGTGCACTCACCTTGGTTGTAACATCTGTGAAAAGTCACTGAATGCCGCCAAATCTTCAGCTGCGTTTGAGTCCCAGGAAGCAAATGGGTTCGTTGGCTTTAAGGCTGTGAACGGGCAGCGGTAATGGCAAAGCCCTGCCCGGATCGCTCGACAGCTCTCGTTTGTACAGCATTCAAACGGCTTCAGGAAGGCCGTTCCAAGCATCCTTACATTCCAGGCTGTCGTAGCCAGGAAGGCATTTGGATTCTTTTGAGAAACACCACTGTGCCTCACAAGTGAAACCTGTGGGCTCCTAAATACGTCTCCCTACGGCAGCCTGAAACTATATGTTTAGCTCCAGTATGAAAACAACCGACAGCTTTAGCTGTGACAATGCTGGACTTCTGGGACCATCCAGATTCACCAAGGCCTAACTGTTGCCCGGCGGGGGAATGCTCTTCTGCACGTACAGCACTCACCACGTGAAAACCTTTCTTAGAACAAGGAAGCGGTCTTTTCCTAGTAGTAGAGAGGTAGGCAGAATCTTCAGATAAACCTGCTGTGTCATCAAGCTTGAAAGTCGGACACCGAAGGGATCGTTCGTACACCCATGCAAAGGAAGCTTCTATCTTTGGGCTTCAAAGCTGCCTGAACAGCGCGAGGGGCCAGCTTCTCTTCACTGCAGGATTGTCGCTGTGGGCCAAGGCTGCGTTCTCTCAATGGAAATAATGTGCTAGCAATTGCTTTCTAGAAACTCATCCAACTGCACTCCATTTCAGCTCCATTCAAATGAAAGGTGACCTAGGTCCTCCACGTAAGGTCCAGTGTTTCACATCAGCAGAATTGAGTGTGCAGTTGTAGCCACGAAGCCATACTCTGAAAAGGACTGCCTTAACTCTGTTGTGAGCCTGAGGACACATAGGGCAGTGTATCGTGCACCAGTTTCTCATGATGACCACTGTGTGCTAGAAGAGAGGCCGCTGGCTTCTGAGGAACCCTAGGCGCAGTAGGTGCCCGGAAACAATCTTCACATTCATAGCAAGGCAACGTACTCCTTTCTGGGATGCCTAGGTAGAGTGTTCCAATCGTCATAGAGCCTAGCGAAAGCAGCGCCTGGCAGACTCTCTTTGCAAGTGGATCGTCCTCAGTGACAGAAACAGAACTGCACTGCTACTGCACAATGTGCTTGTGATTCAGTCTGGGACACAGGATAGCACTCTCACAGAAGAGAAAGCTAACCTTTGCATCCAGCCTGAAGACCAGCACATTATTCACTCTTCACACTGTTAAGCATGTGCAGGAGCCTTGATCACCGAGGCCTACCTAAGGTACTGAAATACTTACCCATTTCATCCTATGCAGAGGTCCCAGTGCCCACAGGAACTCCATGGAAGAGCCCTGTGGGTCCCGTGTGTTTCCTTGAGGTAGTCAGAAACTACTGAGGATAACCTTATGAGCTCAAGTTTGAAACCGGGCAACCCTGGCAAAACCTTCATTTCTTCCGTGGTAGGCGAGACAGGTGCGGTTTGAAAGCTGCCTGAAAATCACTCCTGCTGCCCATCTTCTCTTTGCTGCCTGACGGCATCACGAAAGAACTTGAGTGTAATCGTATGAGGCATGCTGGTCTCGGTTGGTTGCTGGGAGCTCCTCCAGGAGCACACTGGAGCCTGCCGGCAAAGAACTGGCACCCCTGTGCTCAAGTAAAATGCAGATTTCTCCCAAAGTAAGTTTAGCTATGCCCTAGTGGCGAAGAAGCATGTGTTAAAGGAAGGCTGCAACACTGTTACGTATTTCACGACTCATTGTGCACTCACCTTGGTTGTAACATCTGTGAAAGGGCACTGAATGCCGTCCAAATCTTCTGCTGCGTTTGAGTTCCAGGAAAAATGGGTTCGTTGGTTTTAAAGCTGTGAACGTGCAGCTGTAATGGAAAGCCCTGCCCGGATCGCTCGACAGCTCTCGTTTGTACAGCATTCAAACGGCTTCACGAACGCCGTTCCAAGCAGCCTTACATTCCATGCTGGCGTAGCCAGGGAGGCATTTGGATTCTTCTGAAAAACACCACTGTGCCTCACAAGTGAAACCTGTGGGCTCCCAAATACGTCTCCTACGGCAGCCTAAAATTATATGTTTAGTTCCAGTATGAAAACAACGGACAGCTTTAGCTGTGACAAAACTGGACTTCTTGGCCAT
The DNA here is from genome assembly GCF_965194825.1 of Balaenoptera physalus. Taxonomy (NCBI): domain Eukaryota; kingdom Metazoa; phylum Chordata; class Mammalia; order Artiodactyla; family Balaenopteridae; genus Balaenoptera; species Balaenoptera physalus. The sequence continues at coordinate 27,635 of NW_028126495.1, read as the reverse complement.
CCAGATTCACCAATGCCTAACTTTTGCTCGGCGGGGGAATGCTCTTCTGAACGTACAGCACTCACCACGTGAAAACCTTTCTAAGCACAAGGAAGCAGTCTTAGCCTAGTAGTAGAGAGGTAGGCAGAATCTTCAGATAAACATGCTGTGTAATCAAGCTTGAAAGTCGGACACCGATGGGTACGTTCGTACTCTCCTGCAATGGAGGCCACTTGCTTTGGGCTTCAAAGCTGCCTGAACAGCCCAAGGGGCCCAACTTCTCTTCACTGCAGGATGCTCGCTGTGGGCCAAGGCTGCGTTCTCTCAAAGGCAATAATGGACTGGCAATTGGTTTCTAAAAACTCATCCAACTGCACTCCAGATTCAGCTCCATACAAACGAAATGTGACCTAAGACCTCAGCGTAAGGTCCAGTGTTTCACATCAGCCGAGTTGAGTGTGCAGTAGTAGCCACGGAGCCATACTCTGAAAAGCAGTGCCTTAACTCTGCTATGCCCCTGAGGACACATAGGGTAGTGTATCGTGCACCAGTATCATGATGACCACTGTGTGCTAGAAGAGAGGCCGCTGGCTTCTGAGGAACCCTAGGCGCAGTAGCTCCCCGGGAGCACTCTTCACATTCATAGCAAGGGGAACGTAATACTTTTTGGGATGCCTAGGTAGAGTGTTCCAATCGTCATAGAGCCTAGGGAAAGCAACGCCTGGCAGACTCTCTTTGCAAGTGGATCGTCCTCAGTGACAGAAACAGAACTGCACTGCTACTGCACAATGTGCCTGTGATTCAATCTGGGACACAGGATAGTCCTCAAACAGAAGAGAAAGCTAACCTTTGCATTCCGCCTGAAGACCAGTACATTCTTCACATTTCACACTGTTAAGTATGTGCAGGTGCCATGGTCACCGAGGCCTACCTAAGGTACTGATATACCCACTTCATCCTACGCAGAGGTCCCTGTGCCCAGAGGAACTCCATGGAAGAGCCCTGTGGGTCCCCTGTGTTTCCTTGAGGTAGTCAGAAACTACTGAGGATACTTTATGAGCTCAAGTTTGAAACCGGGCAACCCTGGCAAAACCTTCATTTCGTCCGTGGTAGGCGAGACAGGTGCGGTTTGAAAGCTTCCTGAAAATCACTCCTGCTGCCCATCTTCTCTTTGCTGCCTGACGGCATCACGAAAGAACTTGAGTGTAATCGTATGAGGCATGCTGGTCTCGGTTCCTTGCTGGGGGCTCCTCCAGGAGCACACTGGAGCCTGCCGGGAAAGAATTGGCACCCCTCTGCTCAACTAAAATGCACATTTCTCCCAAAGTAAGTTTAGCTATGACCTACTGGCGAAGAAGCATGTGTTAAAGGAAGGCTGCAACACTGTTACGTATTTCACGACTCTCTGTGCACTCACCTTGGTTGTAACATCTGTGAAAAGTCACTGAATGCCGCCAAATCTTCAGCTGCGTTTGAGTCCCAGGAAGCAAATGGGTTCGTTGGCTTTAAGGCTGTGAACGGGCAGCGGTAATGGCAAAGCCCTGCCCGGATCGCTCGACAGCTCTCGTTTGTACAGCATTCAAACGGCTTCAGGAAGGCCGTTCCAAGCATCCTTACATTCCAGGCTGTCGTAGCCAGGAAGGCATTTGGATTCTTTTGAGAAACACCACTGTGCCTCAAAAGTGAAACCTGTGGGCTCCTAAATACGTCTCCCTACGGCAGCCTGAAACTATATGTTTAGCTCCAGTATGAAAACAACCGACAGCTTTAGCTGTGACAATGCTGGACTTCTGGGACCATCCAGATTCACCAAGGCCTAACTGTTGCCCGGCGGGGGAATGCTCTTCTGCACGTACAGCACTCACCACGTGAAAACCTTTCTTAGAACAAGGAAGCGGTCTTTTCCTAGTAGTAGAGAGGTAGGCAGAATCTTCAGATAAACCTGCTGTGTCATCAAGCTTGAAAGTCGGACACCGAAGGGATCGTTCGTACACCCATGCAAAGGAAGCTTCTATCTTTGGGCTTCAAAGCTGCCTGAACAGCGCGAGGGGCCAGCTTCTCTTCACTGCAGGATTGTCGCTGTGGGCCAAGGCTGCGTTCTCTCAATGGAAATAATGTGCTAGCAATTGCTTTCTAGAAACTCATCCAACTGCACTCCATTTCAGCTCCATTCAAATGAAAGGTGACCTAGGTCCTCCGCGTAAGGTCCAGTGTTTCACATCAGCAGAATTGAGTGTGCAGTTGTAGCCACGAAGCCATACTCTGAAAAGGACTGCCTTAACTCTGTTGTGAGCCTGAGGACACATAGGGCAGTGTATCGTGCACCAGTTTCTCATGATGACCACTGTGTGCTAGAAGAGAGGCCGCTGGCTTCTGAGGAACCCTAGGCGCAGTAGGTGCCCGGAAACAATCTTCACATTCATAGCAAGGCAACGTACTCCTTTCTGGGATGCCTAGGTAGAGTGTTCCAATCGTCATAGAGCCTAGCGAAAGCAGCGCCTGGCAGACTCTCTTTGCAAGTGGATCGTCCTCAGTGACAGAAACAGAACTGCACTGCTACTGCACAATGTGCTTGTGATTCAGTCTGGGACACAGGATAGCACTCTCACAGAAGAGAAAGCTAACCTTTGCATCCAGCCTGAAGACCAGCACATTATTCACTCTTCACACTGTTAAGCATGTGCAGGAGCCTTGATCACCGAGGCCTACCTAAGGTACTGAAATACTTACCCATTTCATCCTATGCAGAGGTCCCAGTGCCCACAGGAACTCCATGGAAGAGCCCTGTGGGTCCCGTGTGTTTCCTTGAGGTAGTCAGAAACTACTGAGGATAACCTTATGAGCTCAAGTTTGAAACCGGGCAACCCTGGCAAAACCTTCATTTCTTCCGTGGTAGGCGAGACAGGTGCGGTTTGAAAGCTGCCTGAAAATCACTCCTGCTGCCCATCTTCTCTTTGCTGCCTGACGGCATCACGAAAGAACTTGAGTGTAATCGTATGAGGCATGCTGGTCTCGGTTGGTTGCTGGGAGCTCCTCCAGAAGCACACTGGAGCCTGCCGGCAAAGAACTGGCACCCCTGTGCTCAAGTAAAATGCAGATTTCTCCCAAAGTAAGTTTAGCTATGCCCTAGTGGCGAAGAAGCATGTGTTAAAGGAAGGCTGCAACACTGTTACGTATTTCACGACTCATTGTGCACTCACCTTGGTTGTAACATCTGTGAAAGGGCACTGAATGCCGTCCAAATCTTCTGCTGCGTTTGAGTTCCAGGAAAAATGGGTTCGTTGGTTTTAAAGCTGTGAACGTGCAGCTGTAATGGAAAGCCCTGCCCGGATCGCTCGACAGCTCTCGTTTGTACAGCATTCAAACGGCTTCACGAACGCCGTTCCAAGCAGCCTTACATTCCATGCTGGCGTAGCCAGGGAGGCATTTGGATTCTTCTGAAAAACACCACTGTGCCTCACAAGTGAAACCTGTGGGCTCCCAAATACGTCTCCTACGGCAGCCTAAAATTATATGTTTAGTTCCAGTATGAAAACAACGGACAGCTTTAGCTGTGACAAAACTGGACTTCTTGGCCATCCAGATTCACCAATGCCTAACTTTTGCTCGGCGGGGGAATGCTCTTCTGAACGTACAGCACTCACCACGTGAAAACCTTTCTAAGCACAAGGAAGCAGTCTTAGCCTAGTAGTAGAGAGGTAGGCAGAATCTTCAGATAAACATGCTGTGTAATCAAGCTTGAAAGTCGGACACCGATGGGTACGTTCGTACTCTCCTGCAATGGAGGCCACTTGCTTTGGGCTTCAAAGCTGCCTGAACAGCCCAAGGGGCCCAACTTCTCTTCACTGCAGGATGCTCGCTGTGGGCCAAGGCTGCGTTCTCTCAAAGGCAATAATGGACTGGCAATTGGTTTCTAAAAACTCATCCAACTGCACTCCAGATTCAGCTCCATACAAACGAAATGTGACCTAAGACCTCAGCGTAAGGTCCAGTGTTTCACATCAGCCGAGTTGAGTGTGCAGTGGTAGCCACGGAGCCATACTCTGAAAAGCAGTGCCTTAACTCTGCTATGCCCCTGAGGACACATAGGGTAGTGTATCGTGCACCAGTTTCTCCTGATGACCTCTGTGTGCAAGAAGGGAGGCCGCTGGCTTCTGAGGAACCCTAGGCGCAGTAGCTCCCCGGGAGCACTCTTCACATTCATAGCAAGGGGAACGTACTCCTTTTTGGGATGCCTAGGTAGAGTGTTCCAATCGTCATAGAGCCTAGCGAAAGCAGCGCCTGGCAGACTCTCTTTGCAAGTGGATCGTCCTCAGTGACAGAAACAGAACTGCACTGCTACTGCACAATGTGCCTGTGATTCAATCTGGGACACAGGATAGTCCTCAAACAGAAGAGAAAGCTAACCTTTGCATTCCGCCTGAAGACCAGTACATTCTTCACATTTCACACTGTTAAGTATGTGCAGGTGCCATGGTCACCAAGGCCTACCTAAGGTACTGATATACCCACTTCATCCTACGCAGAGGTCCCTGTGCCCAGAGGAACTCCATGGAAGAGCCCTGTGGGTCCCGTGTGTTTCCTTGAGGTAGTCAGAAACTACTGAGGATACCTTATGAGCTCAAGTTTGAAACCGGGCAACCCTGGCAAAACCTTCATTTCGTCCGTGGTAGGCGAGACAGGTGCGGTTTGAAAGCTTCCTGAAAATCACTCCTGCTGCCCATCTTCTCTTTGCTGCCTGACGGCATCACGAAAGAACTTGAGTGTAATCGTATGAGGCATGCTGGTCTCGGTTCCTTTCTGTGGGCTCCTCCAGGAGCACACTGGAGCCTGCCGGGAAAGAATTGGCACCCCTCTGCTCAACTAAAATGCACATTTCTCCCAAAGTAAGTTTAGCTATGACCTACTGGCGAAGAAGCATGTGTTAAAGGAAGGCTGCAACACTGTTACGTATTTCACGACTCACTGTGCACTCACCTTGGTTGTAACATCTGTGAAAAGGCACTGAATGCCTCCAAATCTTCTGCTGCGTTTGAGTCCCAGGAAGCAAATGGGTTCGTTGGCTTTAAGGCTGTGAACGGGCAGCGGTAATGGCAAAGCCCTTCTCGCTCGACAGCTCTCGTTTGTACAGCATTCAAACGGCTTCAGGAAGGCCGTTCCAAGCATCCTTACATTCCAGGATGTCGTAGCCAGGAAGGCATTTGGATTCTTTTGAGAAACACCACTGTGCCTCACAAGTGAAACCTGTGGGCTCCTAAATACGTCTCCCTACGGCAGCCTGAAACTATATGTTTAGCTCCAGTATGAAAACAACGGAGAGCTTTACTTGAGACAATGCTGGACGTCTGGGACCATCCAGATTCACCAAGGCCTAACTTTTGCCCGGCGGGGGAATGCTCTTCTGCACGTACAGCACTCACCACGTGAAAACCTTTCTTAGCAGAAGGAAGCAGTCTTTCCCTAGTAGTAGAGAGGTAGGCAGAATCTTCAGATAAACCTGCTGTGTCATCAAGCTTGAAAGTCGGACACCGATGGGATCGTTGGTATTCCCCTGCAATGGAAGCTTCTTTCTTTGGGCTTCAAAGCTGCCTGAACAGCGCGAGGGGCCAGCTTCTCTTCACTGCAGGATTGTCGCTGTGGGCCAAGGCTGCGTTCTTTCAATGGCAATAATGTGCTAGCAATTGCTTTCTAGAAACTCATCCAACTGCACTCCAGATTCAGCTCCATACAAATGAAATGTGACCTAAGTCCTCAGCGTAAGGTCCAGTGTTTCACATCAGCAGAGTTGAGTGTGCAGTGGTAGCCACTAAGCCATACTCTGAAAAGGAGTGCCTTGACTCTGCTATGCCCCTGAGGACACATAGGGCAGTGTATCATGCACCAGTTTCTCATGATGACCACTGTGTGCTAGAAGACAGGCCGCTGGCTTCTCAGGAACCCTAGGCGCAGTAGGTGCCCGGGAGCACTCTTCACATTCATAGCAAGGGCAACGTACACCTTTCTGGGATGCCTAGGTAGAGTGTTCCAATCGTCTTAGACCCTAGCGAAAGCAGCGCCTGGCAGACTCACTTTGCAAGTGGATCGTCCTCAGTGACAGAAACAGAACTGCACTACTACTGCACAATGTGCTTGTGATTCAGTCTGGGACACAGGATAGCACTCTCACAGAATAGAAAGCTAACCTTTGCATCCAGCCTGAAGACCAGTACATTCTTCACACTTCACACTGTTAAGTATGTGCAGGAGCCTTGATCACCGAGGCCTTCCTAAGGTACTGAAATACTTAAACATTTCATCCTATGCAGAGGTCCCTGTTCCCACAGGAACTGCATGGAAGAGCCCTGTGGGTCCCGTGTGTTTCCTTGAGGTAGTCAGAAACTACTGAGGATAACCTTATGAGCTCAAGTTTGAAACCGGGCATCCCTGGAAAAACCTTCAGTTCGACCGTGGTAGGCGAGACAGGTGCGGTTTGAAAGCTGCCTGAAAATCACTCCTGCTGCCCATCTTCTCTTTGCTGCCTGACGGCATCACGAAAGAACTTGAGTGTAATCGTATGAGGCATGCTGGTCTCGGTTCCTTGCTGGGAGCTCCTCCAGGAGCACACTGGAGCCTGCCGGGAAAGAAATGGCACCCCTGTGCTCAAGTAAAATGCAGATTTCTCCCAAAGTAAGTTTAGCTATGCCCTAGTGGCGAAGAAGCATGTGTTAAAGGAAGGCTGCAACACTGTTACGTATTTCAACACTCATTGTGCACTCACCTTGGGTGTAACATCGGTGAAAGGGCACTGAATGCCGTCTAAATCTTCTGTTGCGTTTGAGTTACTGGAAAAATGGGTTCGTTGGTTTTAAAGCTGTGAACGTGCAGCTGTAATGGAAAGCCCTGCCCGGCTCGCTCGACAGCTCTCGTTTGTACAGCATTCAAACGGCTTCACGAACGCCGTTCCAAGCACCCTTACATTCCATGCTGGCGTAGACAGGGAGGCATTTGGTTTCTTCTGAGAAACACCACTGTGCCTCTCAAGTGAAAACTGTGGGCTCCCAAAAACGTCTCCCTACGGCAGCCTGAAATTATATGTTTAGTTCCAGGATGAAAACAACGGACAGCTTTAGCTGTGACAATGCTGGACTTCTGGGTCATCCAGATTCACCAAGGCCTAACCGTTGCTCGGCGGGGGAATGCTCTTCTGCACGTACAGCACTCACCACGTGAAAACCTTTCTTAGCACAAGGAAGCAGTCTTACCCTAGTAGTAGAGAGGTAGGCAGAATCTTCAGATAAACCTGCTGTGTCATCAAGCTTGAAAGTCGGACACCGATGGGAACGTTCGTACTCTCCTGCAATGGAGGCCACTTGCTTTGGGCTTCAAAGCTGCCTGAACAGCCCTAGGGGCCCTACGTCTCTTCACTGCACGATGCTCGCTGTGGGCCAAGGCTGCGTTCTCTCAAAGGCAATAATGTACTGGCAATTGGTTTCTAAAAACTCATCCAACTGCACTCCAGATTCAGCTCCATACCAACGAAATGTGACCTAAGACCTCAGCGTAAGGGCCAGTGTTTCCATCGGCAGAGTTGATTGTGCAGTGGTAGCCACGGAGCCATACTCTGAAAAGCAGTGCCTTAACTCTGCTATGCCCCTGAGGACACATAGTGTAGTGTATCGTGCACCAGTATCATGATGACCACTGTGTGCTAGAAGAGAGGCCGCTGGCTTCTGAGGAACCCTAGGCGCAGTAGGTGCCCGGGAGCACTCTTCCCATTCATAGCAAGGGCAACGTACTCCTTTCTGGGATGCCTAGGTAGAGTGTTCCAATCGTCATAGAGCCTAGCGAAAGCAGCGCCTGGCAGACTCTCTTTGCAAGTGGATCGTCCTCAGTGACAGAAACAGAACTGCATTGCTACTGCACAATGTGCTTGTGATTCAGTCTGGGACACAGGATAGAACTCTCACAGAATAGAAAGCTAACCTTTGCATCCAGCCTGAAGACCAGTACATTCTTCACACTTCACGCTGTTAAGTATGTACAGGTGCCATGGTCACCGAGGTCTACCTAAGGTACTGAAATACCCACTTCATCCTACGCAGAGGTCCCTGTGCCCACAGGAACTCCATGGAAGAGCCCTGTGGGTCCAGTGTGTTTCCTTGAGGTAGTCAGAAACTACTGAGGATAGCCTTATGAGCTCAAGTTTGAAACCGGGCAACCCTGGCAAAACCTTCATTTCGTCCGTGGTAGGCGAGACAGGTGCGGTTTGAAAGCTTCCTGAAAATCACTCCTGCTGCCCATCTTCTCTTTGCTGCCTGACGGCATCACGAAAGAACTTGAGTGTAATCGTATGAGGCATGCTGGTCTCGGTTCCTGCTGGGAGCTCCTCCAGGAGCACACTGGAGCCTGCTGGCAAAGAACTGGCACCCCTGTGCGCAACTAAAATGCAGATTTCTCCAAAGTAAGTTTAGCTATGAGCTACTGGCGAAGAAGCATGTGTTAAAGGAAGGCTGCAACACTGTTACGTATTTCACAACTCACTGTGCACTCACCTTGGTTGTAACATCTGTGAAAAGGCACTGAATGCCTCCAAATCTTCTGCTGCGTTTGAGTCCCAGGAAGCAAATGGGTTCGTTGGCTTTAAGGCTGTGAACGGGCAGCGGTAATGGCAAAGCCCTTCTCGCTCGACAGCTCTCGTTTGTACAGCATTCAAACGGCTTCAGGAAGGCCGTTCCAAGCATCCTTACATTACAGGCTGTCGTAGCCAGGAAGGCATTTGGATTCATTTGAGAAACACCACTGTGCCTCACAAGTGAAACCTGTGGGCTCCTAAATACGTCTCCCTACGGCAGCCTGAAACTATATGTTTATCTCCACTATGAAAACAACGGACAGCTTTACTTGAGACAATGCTGGACGTCTGGGACCATCCAGATTCACCAAGGCCTAACTTTTGCCCGGCGGGGGAATGCTCTTCTGCACGTACAGCACTCACCACGTGAAAACCTTTCTTAGCAGAAGGAAGCAGTCTTTCCCTAGTAGTAGAGAGGTAGGCAGAATCTTCAGATAAACCTGCTGTGTCATCAAGCTTGAAAGTCGGACAGCGATGGGATCTTTCGTATTCCCCTGCAATGGAAGCTTCTTTCTTTGGGCTTCAAAGCTGCCTGAACAGCGCGAGGGGCCAGCTTCTCTTCACTGCAGGATTGTCGCTGTGGGCCAAGGCTGCGTTCTCTCAATGGCAATAATGTGCTAGCAATTGCTTTCTAGAAACTCATCCAACTGCACTCCAGATTCAGCTCCATACAAATGAAATGTGACCTAAGTCCTCAGCGTAAGGTCCAGTGTTTCACATCCGCAGAGTTGAGTGTGCAGTGGTAGCCACTAAGCCATACTCTGAAAAGGACTGCCTTAACTCTGTTGTGAGCCTGAGGACACATAGGGCAGTGTATCGTGCACCAGTTTCTCATGATGACCACTGTGTGCTAGAAGAGAGGCCGCTGGCTTCTGAGGAACCCTAGGCGCAGTAGGTGCCCGGAAACAATCTTCACATTCATAGCAAGGCAACGTACTCCTTTCTGGGATGCCTAGGTAGAGTGTTCCAATCGTCATAGAGCCTAGCGAAAGCAGCGCCTGGCAGACTCTCTTTGCAAGTGGATCGTCCTCAGTGACAGAAACAGAACTGCACTGCTACTGCACAATGTGCTTGTGATTCAGTCTGGGACACAGGATAGCACTCTCACAGAATAGAAAGCTAACCTTTGCATCCAGCCTGAAGACCAGTACATTATTCACTCTTCACACTGTTAAGCATGTGCAGGAGCCTTGATCACCGAGGCCTACCTAAGGTACTGAAATACTTACCCATTTCATCCTATGCAGAGGTCCCAGTGCCCACAGGAACTCCATGGAAGAGCCCTGTGGGTCCCGTGTGTTTCCTTGAGGTAGTCAGAAACTACTGAGGATAACCTTATGAGCTCAAGTTTGAAACCGGGCAACCCTGGCAAAACCTTCATTTCGTCCGTGGTAGGCGAGACAGGTGCGGTTTGAAAGCTGCCTGAAAATCACTCCTGCTGCCCATCTTCTCTTTGCTGCCTGACGGCATCACGAAAGAACTTGAGTGTAATCGTATGAGGCATGCTGGTCTCGGTTCGTTGCTGGGAGCTCCTCCAGGAGCACACTGGAGCCTGCCGGCAAAGAACTGGCACCCCTGTGCTCAAGTAAAATGCAGATTTCTCCCAAAGTAAGTTTAGCTATGCCCTAGTGGCGAAGAAGCATGTGTTAAAGGAAGGCTGCAACACTGTTACGTATTTCACGACTCATTGTGCACTCACCTTGGTTGTAACATCTGTGAAAGGGCACTGAATGCCGTCCAAATCTTCTGCTGCGTTTGAGTTCCAGGAAAAATGGGTTCGTTGGTTTTAAAGCTGTGAACGTGCAGCTGTAATGGAAAGCCCTGCCCGGATCGCTCGACAGCTCTCGTTTGTACAGCATTCAAACGGCTTCACGAACGCCGTTCCAAGCAGCCTTACATTCCATGCTGGCGTAGCCAGGGAGGCATTTGGATTCTTCTGAAAAACACCACTGTGCCTCACCAGTGAAACCTGTGGGCTCCCAAATACGTCTCCTACGGCAGCCTAAAATTATATGTTTAGTTCAGGTATGAAAACAACGGACAGCTTTAGCTGTGACAAAACTGGACTTCTTGGCCATCCAGATTCACCAATGCCTAACTTTTGCTCGGCGGGGGAATGCTCTTCTGAACGTACAGCACTCACCACGTGAAAACCTTTCTAAGCACAAGGAAGCAGTCTTAGCGTAGTAGTAGAGAGGTAGGCAGAATCTTCAGATAAACATGCTGTGTAATCAAGCTTGAAAGTCGGACACCGATGGGTACGTTCGTACTCTCCTGCAATGGAGGCCACTTGCTTTGGGCTTCAAAGCTGCCTGAACAGCCCAAGGGGCCCAACTTCTCTTCACTGCAGGATGTTCGCTGTGGGCCAAGGCTGCGTTCTCTCAAAGGCAATAATGGACTGGCAATTGGTTTCTAAAAACTCATCCAACTGCACTCCAGATTCAGCTCCATACAAACGAAATGTGACCTAAGACCTCAGCGTAAGGTCCAGTGTTTCACATCAGCCGAGTTGAGTGTGCAGTGGTAGCCACGGAGCCATACTCTGAAAAGCAGTGCCTTAACTCTGCTATGCCCCTGAGGACACATAGGGTAGTGTATCGTGCACCAGTTTCTCCTGATGACCTCTGTGTGCAAGAAGGGAGGCCGCTGGCTTCTGAGGAACCCTAGGCGCAGTAGCTCCCCGGGAGCACTCTTCACATTCATAGCAAGGGGAACGTACTACTTTTTGGGATGCCTAGGTAGAGTGTTCCAATCGTCATAGAGCCTAGCGAAAGCAGCGCCTGGCAGACTCTCTTTGCAAGTGGATCGTCCTCAGTGACAGAAACAGAACTGCACTGCTACTGCACAATGTGCCTGTGATTCAATCTGGGACACAGGATAGTCCTCAAATAGAAGAGAAAGCTAACCTTTGCATTCAGCCTGAAGACCAGTACATTCTTCACATTTCACACTGTTAAGTATGTGCAGGTGCCACGGTCACCGAGGCCTACCTAAGGTACTGAAATACCCACTTCATCCTACGCAGAGGTCCCTGTGCCCAGAGGAACTCCATGGAAGAGCCCTGTGGGTCCCGTGTGTTTCCTTGAGGTAGTCAGAAACTACTGAGGATAACCTTATGAGCTCAAGTTTGAAACCGGGCAAACCTGGCAAAACCTTCATTTCGTCCGTGGTAGGCGAGACAGGTGCGGTTTGAAAGCTTCCTGAAAATCACTCCTGCTGCCCATCTTCTCTTTGCTGCCTGACGGCATCACAAAAGAACTTGAGTGTAATCGTATGAGGCATGCTGGTCTCGGTTCCTTGCTGGGGGCTCCTCCAGGAGCACACTGGAGCCTGCCGGGAAAGAACTGGCACCCCTGTGCTCAACTAAAATGCACATTTCTCCCAAAGTAAGTTTAGCTATGACCTACTGGAGAAGAAGCATGTGTTAAAGGAAGGCTGCAACACTGTTACGTATTTCACGACTCACTGTGCACTCACCTTGGTTGTAACATCTGTGAAAAGTCACTGAATGCCGCCAAATCTTCAGCTGCGTTTGAGTCCCAGGAAGCAAATGGGTTCGTTGGCTTTAAGGCTGTGAACGGGCAGCGGTAATGGCAAAGCCCTGCCCGGATCGCTCGACAGCTCTCGTTTGTACAGCATTCAAACGGCTTCAGGAAGGCCGTTCCAAGCATCCTTACATTCCAGGCTGTCGTAGCCAGGAAGGCATTTGGATTCTTTTGAGAAACACCACTGTGCCTCACAAGTGAAACCTGTGGGCTCCTAAATACGTCTCCCTACGGCAGCCTGAAACTATATGTTTAGCTCCAGTATGAAAACAACCGACAGCTTTAGCTGTGACAATGCTGGACTTCTGGGACCATCCAGATTCACCAAGGCCTAACTGTTGCCCGGCGGGGGAATGCTCTTCTGCACGTACAGCACTCACCACGTGAAAACCTTTCTTAGAACAAGGAAGCGGTCTTTTCCTAGTAGTAGAGAGGTAGGCAGAATCTTCAGATAAACCTGCTGTGTCATCAAGCTTGAAAGTCGGACACCGAAGGGATCGTTCGTACACCCCTGCAATGGAAGCTTCTATCTTTGGGCTTCAAAGCTGCCTGAACAGCGCGAGGGGCCAGCTTCTCTTCACTGCAGGATTGTCGCTGTGGGCCAAGGCTGCGTTCTCTCAATGGAAATAATGTGCTAGCAATTGCTTTCTAGAAACTCATCCAACTGCACTCCATTTCAGCTCCATTCAAATGAAAGGTGACCTAGGTCCTCCGCGTAAGGTCCAGTGTTTCACATCAGCAGAATTGAGTGTGCAGTTGTAGCCACGAAGCCATACTCTCAATAGGAGTGCCTTAACTCTGCTGTGAGCCTGAGGACACATAGGGCAGTGTATCGTGCACCAGTTTCTCATGATGACCACTGTGTGCTAGAAGAGAGGCCGCTGGCTTCTGAGGAACCCTAGGCGCAGTAGGTGCCCGGAAACAATCTTCACATTCATAGCAAGGCAACGTACTCCTTTCTGGGATGCCTAGGTAGAGTGTTCCAATCGTCATAGAGCCTAGCGAAAGCAGCGCCTGGCAGACTCTCTTTGCAAGTGGATCGTCCTCAGTGACAGAAACAGAACTACACTGCTACTGCACAATGTGCTTGTGATTCAGTCTGGGACACAGGATAGCACTCTCACAGAATAGAAAGCTAACCTTTGCATCCAGCCTGAAGACCAGTACATTATTCACTCTTCACACTGTTAAGCATGTGCAGGAGCCTTGATCACCGAGGCCTACCTAAGGTACTGAAATACTTACCCATTTCATCCTATGCAGAGGTCCCAGTGCCCACAGGAACTCCATGGAAGAGCCCTGTGGGTCCCGTGTGTTTCCTTGAGGTAGTCAGAAACTACTGAGGATAACCTTATGAGCTCAAGTTTGAAACCGGGCAACCCTGGCAAAACCTTCATTTCGTCCGTGGTAGGCGAGACAGGTGCGGTTTGAAAGCTGCCTGAAAATCACTCCTGCTGCCCATCTTCTCTTTGCTGCCTGACGGCATCACGAAAGAACTTGAGTGTAATCGTATGAGGCATGCTGGTCTCGGTTGGTTGCTGGGAGCTCCTCTAGGAGCACACTGGAGCCTGCCGGCAAAGAACTGGCACCCCTGTGCTCAAGTAAAATGCAGATTTCTCCCAAAGTAAGTTTAGCTATGCCCTAGTGGCGAAGAAGCATGTGTTAAAGGAAGGCTGCAACACTGTTACGTATTTCACGACTCATTGTGCACTCACCTTGGTTGTAACATCTGTGAAAGGGCACTGAATGCCGTCCAAATCTTCTGCTGCGTTTGAGTTCCAGGAAAAATGGGTTCGTTGGTTTTAAAGCTGTGAACGTGCAGCTGTAATGGAAAGCCCTGCCCGGATCGCTCGACAGCTCTCGTTTGTACAGCATTCAAACGGCTTCACGAACGCCGTTCCAAGCAGCCTTACATTCCATGCTGGCGTAGCCAGGGAGGCATTTGGATTCTTCTGAAAAACACCACTGTGCCTCACAAGTGAAACCTGTGGGCTCCCAAATACGTCTCCTACGGCAGCCTAAAATTATATGTTTAGTTCCAGTATGAAAACAACGGACAGCTTTAGCTGTGACAAAACTGGACTTCTTGGCCATCCAGATTCACCAATGCCTAACTTTTGCTCGGCGGGGGAATGCTCTTCTGAACGTACAGCACTCACCACGTGAAAACCTTTCTAAGCACAAGGAAGCAGTCTTAGCCTAGTAGTAGAGAGGTAGGCAGAATCTTCAGATAAACATGCTGTGTAATCAAGCTTGAAAGTCGGACACCGATGGGTACGTTCGTACTCTCCTGCAATGGAGGCCACTTGCTTTGGGCTTCAAAGCTGCCTGAACAGCCCAAGGGGCCCAACTTCTCTTCACTGCAGGATGCTCGCTGTGGGCCAAGGCTGCGTTCTCTCAAAGGCAATAATGGACTGGCAATTGGTTTCTAAAAACTCATCCAACTGCACTCCAGATTCAGCTCCATACAAACGAAATGTGACCTAAGACCTCAGCGTAAGGTCCAGTGTTTCACATCAGCCGAGTTGAGTGTGCAGTGGTAGCCACGGAGCCATACTCTGAAAAGCAGTGCCTTAACTCTGCTATGCCCCTGAGGACACATAGGGTAGTGTATCGTGCACCAGTTTCTCCTTATGACCTCTGTGTGCAAGAAGGGAGGCCGCTGGCTTCTGAGGAACCCTAGGCGCAGTAGCTCCCCGGGAGCACTCTTCACATTCATAGCAAGGGGAACGTACTACTTTTTGGGATGCCTAGGTAGAGTGTTCCAATCGTCATAGAGCCTAGCGAAAGCAGCGCCTGGCAGACTCTCTTTGCAAGTGGATCGACCTCAGTGACAGAAACAGAACTGCACTGCTACTGCACAATGTGCCTGTGATTCAATCTGGGACACAGGATAGTCCTCAAACAGAAGAGAAAGCTAACCTTTGCATTCCGCCTGAAGACCAGTACATTCTTCACATTTCACACTGTTAAGTATGTGCAGGTGCCATGGTCACCGAGGCCTACCTAAGGTACTGAAATACCCACTTCATCCTACGCAGAGGTCCCTGTGCCCAGAGGAACTCCATGGAAGAGCCCTGTGGGTCCCGTGTGTTTCCTTGAGGTAGTCAGAAACTACTGAGGATAACCTTATGAGCTCAAGTTTGAAACCGGGCAAACCTGGCAAAACCTTCATTTCGTCCGTGGTAGGCGAGACAGGTGCGGTTTGAAAGCTTCCTGAAAATCACTCCTGCTGCCCATCTTCTCTTTGCTGCCTGACGGCATCACGAAAGAACTTGAGTGTAATCGTATGAGGCATGCTGGTCTCGGTTCCTTGCTGGGGGCTCCTCCAGGAACACACTGGAGCCTGCCGGGAAAGAACTGGCACCCCTGTGCTCAACTAAAATGCACATTTCTCCCAATGTAAGTTTAGCTATGACCTACTGGCGAAGAAGCATGTGTTAAAGGAAGGCTGCAACACTGTTACGTATTTCACGACTCACTGTGCACTCACCTTGGTTGTAACATCTGTGAAAAGTCACTGAATGCCGCCAAATCTTCAGCTGCGTTTGAGTCCCAGGAAGCAAATGGGTTCGTTGGCTTTAAGGCTGTGAACGGGCAGCGGTATGGCAAAGCCCTGCCCGGATCGCTCGACAGCTCTCGTTTGAACAGCATTCAAACGGCTTCAGGAAGGCCGTTCCAAGCATCCTTACATTCCAGGCTGTCGTAGCCAGGAAGGCATTTGGATTCTTTTGAGAAACACCACTGTGCCTCACAAGTGAAACCTGTGGGCTCGTAAATACGTCTCCCTACGGCAGCCTGAAACTATATGTTTAGCTCCAGTATGAAAACAACGGACAGCTTTACTTGAGACAATGCTGGACGTCTGGGACCATCCAGATTCACCAAGGCCTAACTTTTGCCCGGCGGGGGAATGCTCTTCTGCACGTACAGCACTCACCACGTGAAAACCTTTCTTAGCAGAAGGAAGCAGTCTTTCCCTAGTAGTAGAGAGGTAGGCAGAATCTTCAGATAAACCTGCTGTGTCATCAAGCTTGAAAGTCGGACACCGATGGGATCGTTGGTATTCCCATGCAATGGAAGCTTCTTTCTTTGGGCTTCAAAGCTGCCTGAACAGCGCGAGGGGCCAGCTTCTCTTCACTGCAGGATTGTCGCTGTGGGCCAAGGCTGCGTTCTCTCAATGGCAATAATGTGCTAGCAATTGCTTTCTAGAAACTCATCCAACTGCACTCCAGATTCAGCTCCATACAAATGAAATGTGACCTAAGTCCTCAGCGTAAGGTCCAGTGTTTCACATCAGCAGAGTTGAGTGTGCAGTGGTAGCCACTAAGCCATACTCTGAAAAGGAGTGCCTTGACTCTGCTATGCCCCTGAGGACACATAGGGCAGTGTATCATGCACCAGTTTCTCATGATGACCACTGTGTGCTAGAAGACAGGCCGCTGGCTTCTCAGGAACCCTAGGCGCAGTAGGTGCCCGGGAGCACTCTTCACATTCATAGCAAGGGCAACGTACACCTTTCTGGGAGGCCTAGGTAGAGTGTTCCAATCGTCTTAGACCCTAGCGAAAGCAGCGCCTGGCAGACTCACTTTGCAAGTGGATCGTCCTCAGTGACAGAAACAGAACTGCACTACTACTGCACAATGTGCTTGTGATTCAGTCTGGGACACAGGATAGCACTCTCACAGAATAGAAAGCTAACCTTTGCATCCAGCCTGAAGACCAGTACATTCTTCACACTTCACACTGTTAAGTATGTGCAGGAGCCTTGATCACCGAGGCCTTCCTAAGGTACTGAAATACTTAAACATTTCATCCTATGCAGAGGTCCCTGTGCCCACAGGAACTGCATGGAAGAGCCCTGTGGGTCCCGTGTGTTTCCTTGAGGTAGTCAGAAACTACTGAGGATAACCTTATGAGCTCAAGTTTGAAACCGGGCATCCCTGGAAAAACCTTCAGTTCGACCGTGGTAGGCGAGACAGGTGCGGTTTGAAAGCTGCCTGAAAATCACTCCTGCTGCCCATCTTCTCTTTGCTGCCTGACGGCATCACGAAAGAACTTGAGTGTAATCGTATGAGGCATGCTGGTCTCGGTTCCTTGCTGGGAGCTCCTCCAGGAGCACACTGGAGCCTGCCGGGAAAGAAATGGCACCCCTGTGCTCAAGTAAAATGCAGATTTCTCCCAAAGTAAGTTTAGCTATGCCCTAGTGGCGAAGAAGCATGTGTTAAAGGAAGGCTGCAACACTGTTACGTATTTCAACACTCATTGTGCACTCACCTTGGGTGTAACATCGGTGAAAGGGCACTGAATGCCGTCTAAATCTTCTGTTGCGTTTGAGTTCCTGGAAAAATGGGTTCGTTGGTTTTAAAGCTGTGAACGTGCAGCTGTAATGGAAAGCCCTGCCCGGCTCGCTCGACAGCTCTCGTTTGTACAGCATTCAAACGGCTTCAGGAACGCCGTTCCAAGCACCCTTACATTCCATGCTGGCGTAGACAGGGAGGCATTTGGTTTCTTCTGAGAAACACCACTGTGCCTCTCAAGTGAAACCTGTGGGCTCCCAAAAACGTCTCCCTACGGCAGCCTGAAATTATATGTTTAGTTCCAGGATGAAAACAACGGACAGCTTTAGCTGTGACAATGCTGGACTTCTGGGTCATCCAGATTCACCAAGGCCTAACCGTTGCTCGGCGGGGGAATGCTCTTCTGCACGTACAGCACTCACCACGTGAAAACCTTTCTTAGCACAAGGAAGCAGTCTTACCCTAGTAGTAGAGAGGTAGGCAGAATCTTCAGATAAACCTGCTGTGTCATCAAGCTTGAAAGTCGGACACCGATGGGAACGTTCGTACTCTCCTGCAATGGAGGCCACTTGCTTTTGGCTTCAAAGCTGCCTGAACAGCCCTAGGGGCCCTACGTCTCTTCACTGCACGATGCTCGCTGTGGGCCAAGGCTGCGTTCTCTCAAAGGCAATAATGTACTGGCAATTGGTTTCTAAAAACTCATCCAACTGCACTCCAGATTCAGCTCCATACCAACGAAATGTGACCTAAGACCTCAGCGTAAGGGCCAGTGTTTCCATCGGCAGAGTTGATTGTGCAGTGGTAGCCACGGAGCCATACTCTGAAAAGCAGTGCCTTAACTCTGCTATGCCCCTGAGGACACATAGGGTAGTGTATCGTGCACCAGTATCATGATGACCACTGTGTGCTAGAAGAGAGGCCGCTGGCTTCTGAGGAACCCTAGGCGCAGTAGGTGCCCGGGAGCACTCTTCACATTCATAGCAAGGGCAACGTACTCCTTTCTGGGATGCCTAGGTAGAGTGTTCCAATCGTCATAGAGCCTAGCGAAAGCAGCGCCTGGCAGACTCTCTTTGCAAGTGGATCGTCCTCAGTGACAGAAACAGAACTGCATTGCTACTGCACAATGTGCTTGTGATTCAGTCTGGGACACAGGATAGAACTCTCACAGAATAGAAAGCTAACCTTTGCATCCATCCTGAAGACCAGTACATTCTTCACACTTCACGCTGTTAAGTATGTGCAGGTGCCATGGTCACCGAGGTCTACCTAAGGTACTGAAATACCCACTTCATCCTACGCAGAGGTCCCTGTGCCCACAGGAACTCCATGGAAGAGCCCTGTGGGTCCAGTGTGTTTCCTTGAGGTAGTCAGAAACTACTGAGGATAGCCTTATGAGCTCAAGTTTGAAACCGGGCAACCCTGGCAAAACCTTCATTTCGTCCGTGGTAGGCGAGACAGGTGCGGTTTGAAAGCTTCCTGAAAATCACTCCTGCTGCCCATCTTCTCTTTGCTGCCTGACGGCATCACGAAAGAACTTGAGTGTAATCGTATGAGGCATGCTGGTCTCGGTTCCTGCTGGGAGCTCCTCCAGGAGCACACTGGAGCCTGCTGGCAAAGAACTGGCACCCCTGTGCGCAACTAAAATGCAGATTTCTCCAAAGTAAGTTTAGCTATGAGCTACAGGCGAAGAAGCATGTGTTAAAGGAAGGCTGCAACACTATTACGTATTTCACAACTCACTGTGCACTCACCTTGGTTGTAACATCTGTGAAAAGGCACTGAATGCCTCCAAATCTTCTGCTGCGTTTGAGTTCCAGGAAAAATGGGTTCGTTGGTTTTAAAGCTGTGAACGTGCAGCTGTAATGGAAAGCCCTGCCCGGATCGCTCGACAGCTCTCGTTTGTACAGCATTCAAACGGCTTCACGAACGCCGTTCCAAGCAGCCTTACATTCCATGCTGGCGTAGCCAGGGAGGCATTTGGATTCTTCTGAAAAACACCACTGTGCCTCACCAGTGAAACCTGTGGGCTCCCAAATACGTCTCCTACGGCAGCCTAAAATTATATGTTTAGTTCAGGTATGAAAACAACGGACAGCTTTAGCTGTGACAAAACTGGACTTCTTGGCCATCCAGATTCACCAATGCCTAACTTTTGCTCGGCGGGGGAATGCTCTTCTGAACGTACAGCACTCACCACGTGAAAACCTTTCTAAGCACAAGGAAGCAGTCTTAGCGTAGTAGTAGAGAGGTAGGCAGAATCTTCAGATAAACATGCTGTGTAATCAAGCTTGAAAGTCGGACACCGATGGGTACGTTCGTACTCTCCTGCAATGGAGGCCACTTGCTTTGGGCTTCAAAGCTGCCTGAACAGCCCAAGGGGCCCAACTTCTCTTCACTGCAGGATGTTCGCTGTGGGCCAAGGCTGCGTTCTCTCAAAGGCAATAATGGACTGGCAATTGGTTTCTAAAAACTCATCCAACTGCACTCCAGATTCAGCTCCATACAAACGAAATGTGACCTAAGACCTCAGCGTAAGGTCCAGTGTTTCACATCAGCCGAGTTGAGTGTGCAGTGGTAGCCACGGAGCCATACTCTGAAAAGCAGTGCCTTAACTCTGCTATGCCCCTGAGGACACATAGGGTAGTGTATCGTGCACCAGTTTCTCCTGATGACCTCTGTGTGCAAGAAGGGAGGCCGCTGGCTTCTGAGGAACCCTAGGCGCAGTAGCTCCCCGGGAGCACTCTTCACATTCATAGCAAGGGGAACGTACTACTTTTTGGGATGCCTAGGTAGAGTGTTCCAATCGTCATAGAGCCTAGCGAAAGCAGCGCCTGGCAGACTCTCTTTGCAAGTGGATCGTCCTCAGTGACAGAAACAGAACTGCACTGCTACTGCACAATGTGCCTGTGATTCAATCTGGGACACAGGATAGTCCTCAAATAGAAGAGAAAGCTAACCTTTGCATTCAGCCTGAAGACCAGTACATTCTTCACATTTCACACTGTTAAGTATGTGCAGGTGCCACGGTCACCGAGGCCTACCTAAGGTACTGAAATACCCACTTCATCCTACGCAGAGGTCCCTGTGCCCAGAGGAACTCCATGGAAGAGCCCTGTGGGTCCCGTGTGTTTCCTTGAGGTAGTCAGAAACTACTGAGGATAACCTTATGAGCTCAAGTTTGAAACCGGGCAAACCTGGCAAAACCTTCATTTCGTCCGTGGTAGGCGAGACAGGTGCGGTTTGAAAGCTTCCTGAAAATCACTCCTGCTGCCCATCTTCTCTTTGCTGCCTGACGGCATCACAAAAGAACTTGAGTGTAATCGTATGAGGCATGCTGGTCTCGGTTCCTTGCTGGGGGCTCCTCCAGGAGCACACTGGAGCCTGCCGGGAAAGAACTGGCACCCCTGTGCTCAACTAAAATGCACATTTCTCCCAAAGTAAGTTTAGCTATGACCTACTGGAGAAGAAGCATGTGTTAAAGGAAGGCTGCAACACTGTTACGTATTTCACGACTCACTGTGCACTCACCTTGGTTGTAACATCTGTGAAAAGTCACTGAATGCCGCCAAATCTTCAGCTGCGTTTGAGTCCCAGGAAGCAAATGGGTTCGTTGGCTTTAAGGCTGTGAACGGGCAGCGGTAATGGCAAAGCCCTGCCCGGATCGCTCGACAGCTCTCGTTTGTACAGCATTCAAACGGCTTCAGGAAGGCCGTTCCAAGCATCCTTACATTCCAGGCTGTCGTAGCCAGGAAGGCATTTGGATTCTTTTGAGAAACACCACTGTGCCTCACAAGTGAAACCTGTGGGCTCCTAAATACGTCTCCCTACGGCAGCCTGAAACTATATGTTTAGCTCCAGTATGAAAACAACCGACAGCTTTAGCTGTGACAATGCTGGACTTCTGGGACCATCCAGATTCACCAAGGCCTAACTGTTGCCCGGCGGGGGAATGCTCTTCTGCACGTACAGCACTCACCACGTGAAAACCTTTCTTAGAACAAGGAAGCGGTCTTTTCCTAGTAGTAGAGAGGTAGGCAGAATCTTCAGATAAACCTGCTGTGTCATCAAGCTTGAAAGTCGGACACCGAAGGGATCGTTCGTACACCCCTGCAATGGAAGCTTCTATCTTTGGGCTTCAAAGCTGCCTGAACAGCGCGAGGGGCCAGCTTCTCTTCACTGCAGGATTGTCGCTGTGGGCCAAGGCTGCGTTCTCTCAATGGAAATAATGTGCTAGCAATTGCTTTCTAGAAACTCATCCAACTGCACTCCATTTCAGCTCCATTCAAATGAAAGGTGACCTAGGTCCTCCGCGTAAGGTCCAGTGTTTCACATCAGCAGAATTGAGTGTGCAGTTGTAGCCACGAAGCCATACTCTCAATAGGAGTGCCTTAACTCTGCTGTGAGCCTGAGGACACATAGGGCAGTGTATCGTGCACCAGTTTCTCATGATGACCACTGTGTGCTAGAAGAGAGGCCGCTGGCTTCTGAGGAACCCTAGGCGCAGTAGGTGCCCGGAAACAATCTTCACATTCATAGCAAGGCAACGTACTCCTTTCTGGGATGCCTAGGTAGAGTGTTCCAATCGTCATAGAGCCTAGCGAAAGCAGCGCCTGGCAGACTCTCTTTGCAAGTGGATCGTCCTCAGTGACAGAAACAGAACTACACTGCTACTGCACAATGTGCTTGTGATTCAGTCTGGGACACAGGATAGCACTCTCACAGAATAGAAAGCTAACCTTTGCATCCAGCCTGAAGACCAGTACATTATTCACTCTTCACACTGTTAAGCATGTGCAGGAGCCTTGATCACCGAGGCCTACCTAAGGTACTGAAATACTTACCCATTTCATCCTATGCAGAGGTCCCAGTGCCCACAGGAACTCCATGGAAGAGCCCTGTGGGTCCCGTGTGTTTCCTTGAGGTAGTCAGAAACTACTGAGGATAACCTTATGAGCTCAAGTTTGAAACCGGGCAACCCTGGCAAAACCTTCATTTCGTCCGTGGTAGGCGAGACAGGTGCGGTTTGAAAGCTGCCTGAAAATCACTCCTGCTGCCCATCTTCTCTTTGCTGCCTGACGGCATCACGAAAGAACTTGAGTGTAATCGTATGAGGCATGCTGGTCTCGGTTGGTTGCTGGGAGCTCCTCTAGGAGCACACTGGAGCCTGCCGGCAAAGAACTGGCACCCCTGTGCTCAAGTAAAATGCAGATTTCTCCCAAAGTAAGTTTAGCTATGCCCTAGTGGCGAAGAAGCATGTGTTAAAGGAAGGCTGCAACACTGTTACGTATTTCACGACTCATTGTGCACTCACCTTGGTTGTAACATCTGTGAAAGGGCACTGAATGCCGTCCAAATCTTCTGCTGCGTTTGAGTTCCAGGAAAAATGGGTTCGTTGGTTTTAAAGCTGTGAACGTGCAGCTGTAATGGAAAGCCCTGCCCGGATCGCTCGACAGCTCTCGTTTGTACAGCATTCAAACGGCTTCACGAACGCCGTTCCAAGCAGCCTTACATTCCATGCTGGCGTAGCCAGGGAGGCATTTGGATTCTTCTGAAAAACACCACTGTGCCTCACAAGTGAAACCTGTGGGCTCCCAAATACGTCTCCTACGGCAGCCTAAAATTATATGTTTAGTTCCAGTATGAAAACAACGGACAGCTTTAGCTGTGACAAAACTGGACTTCTTGGCCATCCAGATTCACCAATGCCTAACTTTTGCTCGGCGGGGGAATGCTCTTCTGAACGTACAGCACTCACCACGTGAAAACCTTTCTAAGCACAAGGAAGCAGTCTTAGCCTAGTAGTAGAGAGGTAGGCAGAATCTTCAGATAAACATGCTGTGTAATCAAGCTTGAAAGTCGGACACCGATGGGTACGTTCGTACTCTCCTGCAATGGAGGCCACTTGCTTTGGGCTTCAAAGCTGCCTGAACAGCCCAAGGGGCCCAACTTCTCTTCACTGCAGGATGCTCGCTGTGGGCCAAGGCTGCGTTCTCTCAAAGGCAATAATGGACTGGCAATTGGTTTCTAAAAACTCATCCAACTGCACTCCAGATTCAGCTCCATACAAACGAAATGTGACCTAAGACCTCAGCGTAAGGTCCAGTGTTTCACATCAGCCGAGTTGAGTGTGCAGTGGTAGCCACGGAGCCATACTCTGAAAAGCAGTGCCTTAACTCTGCTATGCCCCTGAGGACACATAGGGTAGTGTATCGTGCACCAGTTTCTCCTTATGACCTCTGTGTGCAAGAAGGGAGGCCGCTGGCTTCTGAGGAACCCTAGGCGCAGTAGCTCCCCGGGAGCACTCTTCACATTCATAGCAAGGGGAACGTACTACTTTTTGGGATGCCTAGGTAGAGTGTTCCAATCGTCATAGAGCCTAGCGAAAGCAGCGCCTGGCAGACTCTCTTTGCAAGTGGATCGACCTCAGTGACAGAAACAGAACTGCACTGCTACTGCACAATGTGCCTGTGATTCAATCTGGGACACAGGATAGTCCTCAAACAGAAGAGAAAGCTAACCTTTGCATTCCGCCTGAAGACCAGTACATTCTTCACATTTCACACTGTTAAGTATGTGCAGGTGCCATGGTCACCGAGGCCTACCTAAGGTACTGAAATACCCACTTCATCCTACGCAGAGGTCCCTGTGCCCAGAGGAACTCCATGGAAGAGCCCTGTGGGTCCCGTGTGTTTCCTTGAGGTAGTCAGAAACTACTGAGGATAACCTTATGAGCTCAAGTTTGAAACCGGGCAAACCTGGCAAAACCTTCATTTCGTCCGTGGTAGGCGAGACAGGTGCGGTTTGAAAGCTTCCTGAAAATCACTCCTGCTGCCCATCTTCTCTTTGCTGCCTGACGGCATCACGAAAGAACTTGAGTGTAATCGTATGAGGCATGCTGGTCTCGGTTCCTTGCTGGGGGCTCCTCCAGGAACACACTGGAGCCTGCCGGGAAAGAACTGGCACCCCTGTGCTCAACTAAAATGCACATTTCTCCCAATGTAAGTTTAGCTATGACCTACTGGCGAAGAAGCATGTGTTAAAGGAAGGCTGCAACACTGTTACGTATTTCACGACTCACTGTGCACTCACCTTGGTTGTAACATCTGTGAAAAGTCACTGAATGCCGCCAAATCTTCAGCTGCGTTTGAGTCCCAGGAAGCAAATGGGTTCGTTGGCTTTAAGGCTGTGAACGGGCAGCGGTATGGCAAAGCCCTGCCCGGATCGCTCGACAGCTCTCGTTTGAACAGCATTCAAACGGCTTCAGGAAGGCCGTTCCAAGCATCCTTACATTCCAGGCTGTCGTAGCCAGGAAGGCATTTGGATTCTTTTGAGAAACACCACTGTGCCTCACAAGTGAAACCTGTGGGCTCCTAAATACGTCTCCCTACGGCAGCCTGAAACTATATGTTTAGCTCCAGTATGAAAACAACGGACAGCTTTACTTGAGACAATGCTGGACGTCTGGGACCATCCAGATTCACCAAGGCCTAACTTTTGCCCGGCGGGGGAATGCTCTTCTGCACGTACAGCACTCACCACGTGAAAACCTTTCTTAGCAGAAGGAAGCAGTCTTTCCCTAGTAGTAGAGAGGTAGGCAGAATCTTCAGATAAACCTGCTGTGTCATCAAGCTTGAAAGTCGGACACCGATGGGATCGTTGGTATTCCCATGCAATGGAAGCTTCTTTCTTTGGGCTTCAAAGCTGCCTGAACAGCGCGAGGGGCCAGCTTCTCTTCACTGCAGGATTGTCGCTGTGGGCCAAGGCTGCGTTCTCTCAATGGCAATAATGTGCTAGCAATTGCTTTCTAGAAACTCATCCAACTGCACTCCAGATTCAGCTCCATACAAATGAAATGTGACCTAAGTCCTCAGCGTAAGGTCCAGTGTTTCACATCAGCAGAGTTGAGTGTGCAGTGGTAGCCACTAAGCCATACTCTGAAAAGGAGTGCCTTGACTCTGCTATGCCCCTGAGGACACATAGGGCAGTGTATCATGCACCAGTTTCTCATGATGACCACTGTGTGCTAGAAGACAGGCCGCTGGCTTCTCAGGAACCCTAGGCGCAGTAGGTGCCCGGGAGCACTCTTCACATTCATAGCAAGGGCAACGTACACCTTTCTGGGAGGCCTAGGTAGAGTGTTCCAATCGTCTTAGACCCTAGCGAAAGCAGCGCCTGGCAGACTCACTTTGCAAGTGGATCGTCCTCAGTGACAGAAACAGAACTGCACTACTACTGCACAATGTGCTTGTGATTCAGTCTGGGACACAGGATAGCACTCTCACAGAATAGAAAGCTAACCTTTGCATCCAGCCTGAAGACCAGTACATTCTTCACACTTCACACTGTTAAGTATGTGCAGGAGCCTTGATCACCGAGGCCTTCCTAAGGTACTGAAATACTTAAACATTTCATCCTATGCAGAGGTCCCTGTGCCCACAGGAACTGCATGGAAGAGCCCTGTGGGTCCCGTGTGTTTCCTTGAGGTAGTCAGAAACTACTGAGGATAACCTTATGAGCTCAAGTTTGAAACCGGGCATCCCTGGAAAAACCTTCAGTTCGACCGTGGTAGGCGAGACAGGTGCGGTTTGAAAGCTGCCTGAAAATCACTCCTGCTGCCCATCTTCTCTTTGCTGCCTGACGGCATCACGAAAGAACTTGAGTGTAATCGTATGAGGCATGCTGGTCTCGGTTCCTTGCTGGGAGCTCCTCCAGGAGCACACTGGAGCCTGCCGGGAAAGAAATGGCACCCCTGTGCTCAAGTAAAATGCAGATTTCTCCCAAAGTAAGTTTAGCTATGCCCTAGTGGCGAAGAAGCATGTGTTAAAGGAAGGCTGCAACACTGTTACGTATTTCAACACTCATTGTGCACTCACCTTGGGTGTAACATCGGTGAAAGGGCACTGAATGCCGTCTAAATCTTCTGTTGCGTTTGAGTTCCTGGAAAAATGGGTTCGTTGGTTTTAAAGCTGTGAACGTGCAGCTGTAATGGAAAGCCCTGCCCGGCTCGCTCGACAGCTCTCGTTTGTACAGCATTCAAACGGCTTCAGGAACGCCGTTCCAAGCACCCTTACATTCCATGCTGGCGTAGACAGGGAGGCATTTGGTTTCTTCTGAGAAACACCACTGTGCCTCTCAAGTGAAACCTGTGGGCTCCCAAAAACGTCTCCCTACGGCAGCCTGAAATTATATGTTTAGTTCCAGGATGAAAACAACGGACAGCTTTAGCTGTGACAATGCTGGACTTCTGGGTCATCCAGATTCACCAAGGCCTAACCGTTGCTCGGCGGGGGAATGCTCTTCTGCACGTACAGCACTCACCACGTGAAAACCTTTCTTAGCACAAGGAAGCAGTCTTACCCTAGTAGTAGAGAGGTAGGCAGAATCTTCAGATAAACCTGCTGTGTCATCAAGCTTGAAAGTCGGACACCGATGGGAACGTTCGTACTCTCCTGCAATGGAGGCCACTTGCTTTTGGCTTCAAAGCTGCCTGAACAGCCCTAGGGGCCCTACGTCTCTTCACTGCACGATGCTCGCTGTGGGCCAAGGCTGCGTTCTCTCAAAGGCAATAATGTACTGGCAATTGGTTTCTAAAAACTCATCCAACTGCACTCCAGATTCAGCTCCATACCAACGAAATGTGACCTAAGACCTCAGCGTAAGGGCCAGTGTTTCCATCGGCAGAGTTGATTGTGCAGTGGTAGCCACGGAGCCATACTCTGAAAAGCAGTGCCTTAACTCTGCTATGCCCCTGAGGACACATAGGGTAGTGTATCGTGCACCAGTATCATGATGACCACTGTGTGCTAGAAGAGAGGCCGCTGGCTTCTGAGGAACCCTAGGCGCAGTAGGTGCCCGGGAGCACTCTTCACATTCATAGCAAGGGCAACGTACTCCTTTCTGGGATGCCTAGGTAGAGTGTTCCAATCGTCATAGAGCCTAGCGAAAGCAGCGCCTGGCAGACTCTCTTTGCAAGTGGATCGTCCTCAGTGACAGAAACAGAACTGCATTGCTACTGCACAATGTGCTTGTGATTCAGTCTGGGACACAGGATAGAACTCTCACAGAATAGAAAGCTAACCTTTGCATCCATCCTGAAGACCAGTACATTCTTCACACTTCACGCTGTTAAGTATGTGCAGGTGCCATGGTCACCGAGGTCTACCTAAGGTACTGAAATACCCACTTCATCCTACGCAGAGG